>NC_044562.1:108307178-109507178 GCF_007565055.1 Rhinopithecus roxellana | reverse complement strand
AGGGGGGAGGAGGGAGGGCTTGCATTGGGGAGTTATACAAGATATAAATGATGAATTGATGGGTGCTGACGAGTTGATGGGTGCAGCACACCAACATGGCATAAGTATACATATGTAACAAACCTGCACGTTATGCACATGTACCCTAGAACTTAAAGTATAATAAAAAAAAAAAAAAATCACTTACAAAGTTATCTTTCTAGAATAATGCTATATATATGTGGACAAAGATATTTTCTTATTTTACAAGGATTGCATAATAATGCAATTGCCTTCACATTTGGCAACATCAATAAATTCTCAAACTTTAAAAAAAAAAAAAAAAGAAAGAATTTGTTTTAATTTGAGCAGGGCCTCTTTCCAGTGTTTATTCAGGAAAACATTAGGAAACAAAAACAATGTTTGAAATGTCTTAAACACAAGAAGATTAGGTTTTCAGTGGCAATTCTTATTTGCATGCGGGCTGCAACAATTAGGCATTGATTTTTGCTATTTCTGAAATTGCATTGCAGCTATCTCTTTCTCTTTTTTTTATTTCAAAAGGCAGATGTTAACTTAGCTGTAAAGAAATCACCCTATTTCCAATTGCTGTACACTGCCTTTGTTACTAAGCATTCCCAAGTGATCAAGAATAATTTTAAGTTATACTTTAGTGTATTGAGGCTCTGGGACTAAAATGTCAAATTAGAAAGAGAAATATGGGCCAAGCATCTTCCCTTGTGTCTTCTCCAACAAAGTACCCTAAAACTGAGGATCCTCAAATGTTTGAGTCAGAATCCAAAAAGCTTGAGCAAATACACTCAAATTTTATCAATGCGGATTGACATTTTTCACATATTGAAGACAATATCTAGATATCCCATGAAGAAAATAAGTATATAATCTTGTACATGCAAAATGCCAACATAAGCATTCAAGTAACTTTATTACTGCAATATGTGATTGACACAGTTGGTATAAATAGTGAGTGAGTATGTAGGCAAAGGAAGAGTTGATTTGATTGACAACCTCCAGGCTTGAGGCATTTTACAGCTATGCATCTGGTGTTGCAATAACTTTGTGAAAAGAAAGACACACAGGAAATCACTTCTCTCAGGTTAAGTTTATAGCCTTAACATTTCGAGTTTTATTAAATACTTTATGCTATGGTTTAATATCTGTCCCCTCCAAAAGTCATGTGAAATTTAACCCCCAATGTGGCAGTATTGAGAAGTGAGGTCTTTAAGAGGTGATTGAGTCATGAGGGTTCTGCCCTCAAGAATGAATTAATTCATTCATAGATTAATAGATTGATGGATTAATTGGTTAATGGATTAGTGAGTTATCGTGGGAGTGGCCTGGCAGCTTTATAAGAAGAGGAAGAGAGACCTGAGCTTCCATGCTCAAGCCTCTCATCATGTGATACTCTGTGCTACCTGGATATTCTGCAGAGTCCTGACCAGCAAGAAGGCTTTCACCAGATGTGCCCTCCTGATGTTGAACTCCTCAGTCTCCATAACTATAAGAAATAAATGGATTTTATGCATAAATAACCTTTTCTGGGTACTCTTTTACAAGCAACAGAAAATGACTAAGACACTTTAAAAATATAATTTTAAAAAATATATACAAATCCATTTTTTGTACTTCCAATTTATGGAATTTTGGCCATTGAAGTATATCGGTATTAAATATATAAATATTATGTGTGTGTGTATGTCTATATTCATATGTAGGTACATATGCAAATATTCATCACCATCGCACTAGCATCTATCTACATTTTCTTGCTTCTCTTCTAGTTAGTTCTGATTTTCTCACTATGTTTAGTTAATACAAGTGTAGTAGAAATGTTTGCTGTACTTCTGTTTCTTCAAAAGAAAGATGTTTCAATCTTCTGTCCCCTTTCTCCATGGTTGTACTTTAAGCACAGCATGAATTTAGGACTTCTTTCAGTAGTCATTCTGTACCATATGTATATAAGCCAACGACTTAGAGGGAAGGTCCTCAGAATGCCTTCGGGCAGGGGGAGACATATAGGAAGCAGTCAGTTTTTATAGGAATTGTGTGAATCTCTAGAGTGGGCTGAAAGGACAGTCCAGGACACTGACAGGGACCTAGGTTTCTGATGTTTTGTGAATTACCACATGTGGCCTGGACTGTAGATTTAATTTACATTAAAGAGAAGCATATTCTGATCTTTTTAAAGGAATTATCTGAATGTTTCAAACACTAAATTGATGGATCCCTAGGCTTCTTTTTACACCTTCTTTACAGAAAAAAAAGGAAGAAAGAGTCCTTTTATTTTAGAGATGGATACTAATTCATGAAATTATATAAAGGTGAGGATTTGCTCAAAAAGAATTTAGTGTGAATGGTGAGTATGTAAGTAGTGAAGGAGATGTGGGAGGATGAAGTAAGATCAGTGTGTATTGATTCTTGGAGCTGGGGGATATGTATGTAAGGGATATGAAGGTTCTTCATACTGTTTTTTTCTATATGTTTAAAAGTTTCAATAATAAAAACTGAGAGGATGTACTGAAAACATCCAGAAATGGGGCATGTGTGGGGAGAAAGGAAGGGGAAGATAAAAAGAGAAGGTAACAAACACACACACAAACATATGCACAGAGAGAGAGAGAGAGAGAGAGAGAGAGAGAGAGAGAGAGAGAGAGAGAGAGAATATGAATGTCAGAAGACCCAGGCAGCAGAAAGAAGTGGAAATAAAAATGGAATACAAATGGCATCGGACTTTTCAAAAGTAACCTTATTGATAGTTTACTATGAAGAAATCCCTTTGATATTATGAAAGAAATTTAACTCAGAATTTTATATTCAGTTATCAAACAAGTGTAAGGGTAGAACTGAGACTTTTTTTTTTTTTTTTTTTTTTTTGAGACGGAGTCTCGCTCTGTCACCCAGTCTGGAGTGCTATGGCCAGATCTCAGCTCACTGCAAGCTCTGCCTCCCGGGTTCACGCCATTCTCTTGCCTCAGCCTCCCGGGTAGCTGGGACTACAGGTGCCGCCACCTCGCCCGGCTAGTTTTTTGTAGTTTTTAGCAGAGACGGGGTTTCACCATGTTAGCCAGGATGGTCTCGATCTCCTGACCTCGTGATCCACCCGTCTCGGCCTCCCAAAGTGCTGGAATTACAGGCTTGAGCCACCGTGCCTGGCTGAGACTTATTTTTTAAAAATAACATAAGGTCCTCTCTTTTTCTTGGCAAGTATTGGAGAATCTTCTTTTGAAAATGAAAAGTAAACCAAGGGAAAGACACTAGATTCAAGAAACAGAGGAGCTAACATAGAGCAAAGAAAAAGACAGTATGAAGATGACAGCAATGGTCTGCATCTAAAATTCAACCAGGCCAGATTAGATGACAAAGCAAGTGAGAGACTATGACGTGGGAAAAACATAACTGATACATTAGCTAATATCAATATCAATATCAATATCAAATTGAGCTTTTGAAAAGTATTTGTGGTCATTGAAAATATCTGCTGGAGCATTTCTTTAAAATAGTAAAATATACAGAACATTAAGTAAAATCGAGGCAGGAAAGTAGGATCTGGAGGCAGCAAACAAAAGGCCAATTCATACTTCTGCTATAACAGGAAATATCCTCTCCATAGGGTGTTTGCCATAAATGACTTTATAACTTAACTTCATCCTCTCCATTTACATAAGGCATACCCAAGAAACAAATGGAATTGTCTAGGAGGTATTTAAACTCCCAAAAAATCTGAAACAGGGCCTTTGAGTACCTATGCTCAGGCCTGCTCTCAAATTGTGGAGTGTACTTTCATTTTCCATGAAACCCTTTATTCCTTCCTTGCTTTGTTTGTGCATTTTGCCCAGTTCTTCAAGATGTCAATAACCTGGACATCTTCTACCAGTGACATATTTTGGTGAGCCAACCAGGTGGAAAAGATAAGCCCAAAATTTGGGATTTATTTTTCCTCCCTTTCTGCTCCGTACAGTGGCTCACTCTCTTTCTTTTCCTTTCCAACTTGGGACCTGTTAAATACAGTAAGAAGTTCTTCTTCAAAGGTTTAGCTTGTTTAGTTTCACTGTTCTTTGTTCTCTACTTTCAAGGCCAAACTTCCTTGCTCTCTGTGCCTCCCTGTCTTGGTTTCAGTAAACAACTCTCTGCCTCTGGTCTTTATCTACAGAGTCCACATCTGCTACCCACTCTGTAAATTACCCCTCCCGTCACAATGGCTCTTCCCGCCAAACCTGTCCTTCCTACCAGTGTAACCACATTCCTGCACTTTTCAAGTTAGCCAACCAGGTTCAGATTAGATTTTGCAGTCCAACTCCAACCAATGGAGGCAGCACACAGTAGCATGGACGAGCCACATTAGGGATAAAAATCCCTTCCCTCCTTTGTTTGGGATGCTCTCGTGGTGACCAGACCTGCGAGAAGCACCCTTATGCAGAAGTAAATTTGCCTTGCTGAGAAATCCTTTGTTTAAGTGCTCGTTTTCTTTGCGACTTAGAGCTTTGCTTCCAACAGGACCCTTGGTGGGTAGCACCTAAACACGGAAACAACTGCAAGTTTCTGGCCGTGGCCAGTGAAACTAGGGGGTTTCCATGTGGAGAAGCCTGAACACAACCACCCAGTTCACTTAAGAGACCAGGGTCTTTTTCATTTTTTTCCCCTCTCTTTCTTTTTCAGTCTTTCAGCAGCTATTTCCTACTAGCTCCTTGGAAACAGAGGGCAATTGGCTGGGATCACTTACTGGTACTACCTGAAGGTTTAGGAATGAATGGGAATAATTGCCCTGCCCCAAAGGGGGAAGGGCCTTTTTTTTTTCAGTCTTTTCCACTTGCACATGATCCCTGATCCCTAAGTGTGGTGCAGCTCAGAGTAAACTTGCACATGTTTCAGGCAACTTAAACCTTCTTTTCATGTGCTAAATTCTTCCCTTATTGTACTCAACTGGCTAAGGAATAGAAGGCCAACCTGGCATCCAGTTCACGTTACAGTTCATGGCTATTCCCATAAAGCTCATAGTATGTTCTGGAGGGGAAACCCTGCATGTGGTACCCACTAAGGCCAAAGATGTCTGGAACTCTAAGATTGAATCCCACCAGAGGATGCTCCATGGGTTCTGTGGACCCCAACCACTCCAAAGAGGATGTTCTTGGTAGAGGTTCTGAGGTCCAGTATTAAGCCCTCCTTAAAATTTTATCTTGTAGTTGCAGTGCTGCTTGGCTCCAACATTGTTTGAAATCTGAAGTTCACTGTTGAATGGGAAAGTGGACTGGCTTTGCGTGTATCTAGGCTTTCATGCTGCAGTTCTAAGCAGGGGGCCTGGTTGACATGTGATGTCCTCCTTTGGTACTGTTTAGCCCCAGGTCTCTTTAGAGTCTGGGGAGGTTTGGCCTTTAAAAATCAACCTGCCACGGAGACTGCTTTACCGGAAATTTTGGTTCTCAGCTTTCACTGGATTGTCTATTGGGGGGAAGCAAAGATGACAAGCTTGTATTGCTATCTCATGGCTAAGGTTCCAAGCTATTGGATCTTCGTTTATGTGTGAGTGTACATGTCTAGGTGTGTTTATTTGTATGTACACTTATTGTTAAATGTTGTGTCTATCAAATTGGCTTATAAGTAAAAGAGAATTCATAAATTAAGTAAATAAGTCTAAGCAATTTTCAAGTTCATGTGACTTAAAGTATAACTTTACTAAACAAGCTAGCTTTAAAATTATTGGTAGAATAAAAATAGAAATGCCTTCAGAATTGTTTGCATGCATTTTTTCTAAATTTTATGTTTGTTTTTGCTAGATATTTTAAAATGTCAGTGTTAATTCAAGCTGGGAGCTGCTTGGGGCTAGCCTGCCCCCCATTCTATTCAAAGTTCCTCTGAGGTAAATGTGATCTGAAATCTCCCAAGCCTCCTGGCCTGGAGTTTTCCTGTGTTTCTGAAGCAAACCAATGTTCATTTTATATATGTTGATTGATGTCTCAAGTTTCCCTTATTAAAAAATTGGCCTGTCGTGGTGGCTCACGCTTTAATCCCAGCACTTTGGGAGGATGAGGCCAGCGGATCACTTGAGTTCAGGAGTTTGTGACCAGCCAACAAGGTGAAACTCCATCTCTACTAAAAACACAAAAAACAGATTAGCTGGACATGGTGTCGGGCACCTGTAATCCCAGCTACTCAGGAGACTCAGGAAGGAGAATCACTTGAACCCAGGAGGCGGATGTTGAAGCTAACTGAGATCGCGCCACTACACTCCATCCTGAACAACAGAATGAGACTCTGTCTCAAAAAAAAAAAAAAAAAAAAAAGGAAAGAAAGAAATTAAGTACAATGAATAGGACAATTGTTTTAGGTAAACTTTTTGTGTAAATTGTCATTTCCAATTAAGAAATGGTTGTAATACAAGGGAATATGTTTCTAAATTTGTGAAATTGTTCTTAATCTATAAATGCTCATATCTGATAGTTCAGTATTTCTTGCTTTTTAGGATTTTACTAAAGTTCTAGGTTTCTAGGTAACATGTAATTACGTATACATAATGTGCCAGAAGGGGTTATGTTATTAGTGAAAAAAAAAATTTATCTAATTCAGAAGTTGTCTAAAAGTTAGTTCAAATTACAGATTTGAAAAGGTTATTTATGGAACAATGTAGTAAGGAACCATTAAGTAGGGGAGAAAGATGTGGAAAAGTTTAATAATAAAATATTTAAAACCTGATAGAGAATAGAAAGCATTTGGCTAATTAACATTTTCATAGTTAAAGCTCTTAGTCTTGATTAAAGTAAAAAGTAATGTAAAAATGCTTTGGGAGTTTGGCAATTCTTTTTAAATATAGTTAAGCACGAAGCTGTATTTAGTGTGGAGCCAAATTTCACATACAATGCTTGCATTGTTTCACACTGTGTTTACTGTTGTGGGTGGATAGTGCTGGAGTACTTATTGGTCATGTGCCTACAGTGGATTTCTCGATTGCACAGAATGTATAATGATACTGGTGAACTTAAGGATATTGAATTGTGTATCAGGAATAAAATATTCAGTATGTGGGTTTTCTAGGGCCCTAGGTAACACTGTAGCCTCCAGGGTAAATTGAGTAGGAAAATTTAGGGTTGGTTTTTTTGTTTATTTGTTCTTGCTTCTAATTTTCATTCATTTGCTGTTTATTCTCCTCTAGCTTTGCTTGTTTGTCCATCTATTTGAAATGATGATGCTTTTTTGTTTCTAGTGGAACGCTTTCATTTGGTTCTATGAATAGTTATTTTGTTTCCTATGCATTTCTAGCAAGTCATCATTCATTCCATTCATCTGGAATTCCTAAGCTACCTTTGTCAGGCTGCAGAATTAATGGAACACACCAGCTTTTTATCCTTAAGCGAACTTTTTGGATTTTAGGCTTCCAGATACTTTAAGTTTGTTGAGTACACTCTTATAAATAAAATGCAAGTCATACTTGTCTCTCTGCCTAGTTTCTCCAAAATTTGTAAACCTTCTATGAATATTCTGAATTAATGGCAAAGTGTCAGTTTGCATACAGTCAAGCAGGGTTGCCACGGCTGCTCAGGGAGAGAGAACCCAGAAACTTGACATGCCAGCAAAAGGGTAAGAATTTCTTACCAGTCAGTCTCTGGCCTCTTTCTCTCTGTGCAAACTGTTAATCTCCTCTGCAAAGTTTTAAATTAATTGCTTTAATAATAATAAGAGTTTAAATCAAATATTTTTCAGAAAAGTGAAAAACTTAATGCCTTTTATTTAGTTCATGTGACTTGAGTAATCTTTGGGAAATAAAGATGATTTTAAATATTATTGATAAAATACAATTGTCTTCAAAATGTAAACATGTAATCTAAGTTATGTTCAAATGTTAGGTTTGCTAAATGCTTTATGGTCATAAACTGCTTCTTTGGCTTTAGAAAATTGTTTAACTTGCCTGCTTTTCAGCAAGGTAAGGCCTGGGGACATGTGGAGTTGCCCACGCCTCTAGCTATGCTGGACATAGTCAAACCTTAACAGAACATAACTTACCAGGTTTTACATTAAAGTTAAAATTGCTAAGAGTCACTATTGAAAGTTAAAATTGCTAAGAGTCACCATTGTATCATGCAATTAAGACTACTAGAACAGTTTTACAAGCAAGGTGTGTGAAAACAGTAGAATGTGTTTTTATTTTGTAAAAGTTTATAAAAGGTTTTTATTTCTTTAAAATTTCTCAGTCACCATTTTGGCAAAGTAATTAACACGGTAATTTGGAATTCCAAAATCAAACAGCAGTTTCAAAATTATTTTTCCTAATGTCTGGCTTTCTGGATGGGTCAGAGCGCCCCTGAAAACATCCAGAAAAGAAATTATTTGACATGTTTAGTTACATGGGATTGCCAAAATGATGTTCAATCTTTTTAGGTTATATTTTGTAAGTAATACTAATATGCTCCAAAATTGTATAGGATTTCTAAAATTCTAATGTCTGAGTAATGCGCTATCAATTATTTTTAACATTTAACATGGTTATCATGCTATTTTAACCATTTAACATGGTTATCATGTTAAGTTATTGTAAACCACAGAAATAACCAAATTTCCTTGTATAAAGCTACTAACCGAAGTAGAACAAAAGTTAATTAAATATCAAGAAAATACTTTCATGTTAAACCAGGTAATACTGAAATTGTTTAAAATAGTTTATAACCAATGCTTGCTCTCATACTCTTGGGAAAACAATTAAAGCTTCAGACACATTTGGTCAACTGCTTGGCCATTTAAACATTTTATAAAGGGATTTCATTCAATTGTCACTTTCAATGTATGTTTTCTGGTTGTATAAAAGCTTCCCCATGCAAGAGGGCTGATGTCAGTAGATTATTATGCTATAGTGTATTTTCATCAGGTTAAAAAAAAAAGTTTTTTGTGGTTTGAATCTTCTGGAAACATCAGAGAAAGACTGTCTTTGCCATCCACCTACAACAAAACGTCAGGACCTTGAAATTTGAATTCATAATCTCGCAACTGAGAAAGGTCCCTCCATACTCTTGGAAACCTTAAGGTAAGACTTCCAAGAACCTTACCTTACCATTGGAAACCTTAAGGTAAAACTAACCAGGGAAATTTCTCCCAAGAAGAGAATGGCATCCTTGAAATGAACAGCTTTTCCCAAGTTCACAAATTAAGACTTCTATTTCTGCGAAACTCTTACCTTTGAATATTGTTTCTTGCTTATGCCTCTAAGAACATTAGAAGTGGAAAAGGGGTCTGCTATGTGCACTAATGGGGTGTACTTTTATTTGTTAAGGAGTTTGCAGCCAGCCTTATATATAGATAACCTTATACTTTGATATAAAAGATGAAGACCCAACGCAGGTAAGAAACTTTAATGGTACACATGTTGCCTCATAATCAGTCAAAAACAAAGCATTGGTTTACTTCCCTTAATCCACATCATCGGTTAAAGAGAACATTGCCAAAAAGGCTTCACTCTTCTAAAAGGGCATCATTTGTTAGGTCCGTTTTCCATGATTTAAAATTAAAGAAGCAATGGTTAGAAATGTATCCCTCATGATAGACTCTATAGCAAAATATATTGTAAAGTTACAATATAATTACACAACAGACTTTGAATTCTCTTGTGAAAGTTATGCTAAATAATAGAATTGGCTGAACAGAGACGTATCTGTGCAGCTGTTGGCACTTGTGGCTTATGGAGAGATACATCAAATAAAGATTATAGAAATTCAGTGGTAGGGGATTAACAAGGAGACTGCTTAAATGAGTAAACTCTTTATTTAGCTCATTCTTTGTTCTATTTGATTCTAGGAGGTTTAGTTTATGGGGTGTAAGAAGCATGCTCCAAACTCTTGGTATTATTCTCCCAATAGTCAAAACAATAGTCTACTTGGTGCACTGTATTACCTCAAAGGTTTTAAATGCTTGCACGCAGTCATCTCTAGAATGTCATAGGTCTCTCTTCAACTGGAAGAACAGGAGCTGAAAGAAATGTGCAACCATGAGGACTCTGTTACCTGTAAATGAGGCACTGAGGCCAGACACCCAAAATGATGGTAACTGAGAGTGGCGCTAAAGCCCTAAGTTTGGTTACACTCTCACCTAAGTGAGAACCTGACCAAAAAGTGGGATTTTTAAAAAAAAATTCTGGGAGGACATTATTTTGGACTAAGCTCATGCACTAGGCCCCAACAAACCAAGCCAAACCAAAATGGAGTCACTTGTGCTAAGACTTTAAGGAAACACATAGATTCTAGAACAAATCAGGTTTTGTTTTTTCTCCTGCAAATCTCTGTAACAAACATTTCTGATAGCATAGGTGTCCACCCACTGAAGTCCCCATTAAATCTTTTAACCAAATTCATTTCCTTTTGCCTAGAGACCATCAAGCTTCAGATTATCATGCAACAAAGATTCCAGTCAGTTCCAGGTGAAGACACCACCCCTGGCAGTAAAGAAGCTACCCAGCCTCCACTAGACAGAGCAGGGTGAGTTCCGTGATCCCCAAGAGGTAGGGACTATGCCCTAAGCTAGCATGAAGCAGTAAAAAAGATCATCAGTCCCTCTGTCTCCCAGAAAGACTTATGGGGATCACATCTCTCAGGGTGAGAGATGAGGCAGGGAAATAAGGTCTGGAGGCAGGGAACATTAGGCCAATTCACACTTCAGCTATAACAGAAAATATCCTCTCCATAGGGTGTACACCATAAATGAATTTGTAACTTTACTTCATCCTCTCCATTTACATAGGATGTACCCAAAGTAATGAATGGAATCCTCTTGGGGGTATTTAAACTCCCCAAAATTATTGAAACTGAGCCCCTATGCTCAGGCCTGCTCCCACACTGTGGAGTGTACTTTCATTTTCGTTAAAACCCTTCATTCCTTCCTTGCTTTGTTTGTGCATTTTGTCCAATTCTTTGTTCAAGACACCAAGAACCTGGACACTTTCTACCAATAACAAAAAGAAAAACAATGCCATTATTAATCCAACAAAAATAAAGTAATTCTGAAAGAGTGTCATTCTCCACGTAGAAATGTACAACGTACATTGCCAGAAAATGCAAACATCAACTTGCTTTAACCCCCACTTGTGTTAATTCAATTGAAAAATAATAAAGGAAAAAGTCCAACTATCAAAAGGTAAATTTGATGAGTTATTTTTAATTCAACAAGTTATACATTTATTATTTAATAATATAGAAGTGAAGTTTATAATTAAGAGCCAAATGAACAGAGCTGAAAATTAGAGAGAGGTGGGGCAAAGTAATGTTCTTTTTTCAACATAAACTTTTAAGTACTATTTGAGTTACTTTGATAAATTGGTTATATATATGTGTGTGTATATATATTTTTCAAATAATTAATATCAATACGTATCTGTATCCAAATATAACTATATGTAACTTTGTACATATATATGTGGACACATATGCACATATGCATACACACACACAAACACATACACACACACACACATGCTTACAAACATACACCAATGTTGAAAGGTATACTTTCCACTGTTGAAATTGTTATGATGGTTTTGTTTTTATACTACGCAGCCAGGCTGGCAGCTGCTGTTTGAATTTGCAGAAGTGAAAGTTCATCATGATGTGGGTCTTGTTTGTTCTGCCCTGAGTCATTTGTGTGGCCCTTTTAGTTATGCAAATATGGGACAAGTAAAAACTCATTGTCCTGAGATTAGGATGTAACAAAACTTTTTTTTTTTTTTCTCATATGATTTAGCAAGAAACACCACTATGCAGAGCTCAGAGTTAGGTAGAGACTGGACCTATTTTCACTGTAACTCTTGAGACATTCTTGTCCAGGGACCAAGCAAGAAATTGCAAGTCTCAAATAAAAGTTTTGCTGATGAGAACAAAAATCTGGACAAGTGATTTACCCTTAATATCCTAAGAGCTTGTTAGTTGGAACTGATTTGGGCCCAATTTATGGCTAATGCTAGAGACTCTTCCAGATTACTGGCCCACGGGTAACAATGTTAGAACTTAAAAAAAAAAAGTTAGCTAAAGTGAAGTATTAATACAACCTTGGTGCTCAGCTTGAAATCATAACTGGGAGATCCAAATTGTGAAACAAAGCTATGCCAGCAGTGTTAACAAACGCAACCCACTGATGTGTGCAGAATGAATCTCCAAATGCTCCCTTGTGTGGCTGCAAGAAATAACAGCAGTGGTGAACCAATTAAGATTCTACTTCTTGGGCTAGGAACAGTGGCTCACACCTGTAATCCCAGCACTTCGGGAGGCCAAGGCAGGAAGATCACTCGAGGTCAGGAGTTCAAGACTAGCCTGGCAAACATGGAGAAAACCTGTCTCTACCAAAAATACAAAAATAAATTAGCCAAGTGTGGTGGCAGACACCTGTAATCCCAGCTATTCAGGAGGCTAAGGCACAAGATTCACTTGAACCTGGGAGGCGGATGTTGCGGTGAGGCGAGATGGCACCACTGCACTCCAGCCTGGGCAACAGAGTGAGAGTCTGTCTCAAAAAAAAAATAAAAAATAAAAAAAAGGAAGAAGAAGAAGAAGAGGAGGAAGAGGAAGAAGAGGAAGAAAAGAAGAAGAAAAGAAGAAGAAGGAGAAGGAGAAGAAGAAGAAAGAAGAAGAAGAAGAAGAAGAAGAAGAAGAAGAAGAAGAAGAAGAAGAAGAAGAAGAAGAAGAAGAGGAGGAGGAGGAGGAGGAGGAGGAGGAGGAGTAGGAGGAGGAAGAAGAAGAAGAAGAAGAAGAAGAAGAAGAAGAAGAAGAAGAAGAAGAAGAAGAAGAAGAAGAAGAAGAAAGATTCTACTTCTCTCAGTCTGGCAATCAGAGAAAAGAAAAAAATTCTTTCCCTCTACCATGAATAACTGATAGGGTCTTTACTCAACTTGAGGTGCTGGAGAGGCCTCAAGAAAATGATTGTGGAAGTTCTGCTAACAGGCATTGTGGGAATAGAAGTTAACAGAAAAAATGAAAATTAATTGAAAAAATGATATGAGTGCATGTGTAATTTGATAGGGTAGGTTCCATTATTTACATATATGAAAACATATAGTCATGCATTCCTTTGTTCTTTATGTCAATTTATCCTATCTAGCTACCACTTTAGCAACTCAAGTATATAGACATTCCATGGATACTGTTCTTGTTCCAAGTCATAAATTTCTGAAATGTCTTCCTTAATACCACTGACTCTCCTTTCTTCTAATCACAATAGTCAATCTTGGAGCCTCTTTCTAACCCAGAGTCAGCAATTTTTTTCTATAAAGGGTCAAATAGTAAACATTTTATGCTTTTTATCTACAAGGTATTGTTGCAAACACTCAACCTCCCATTTTAGCAGAAAAGCAGCCATAGATAATTGTAAATAACTAGGCATAGCTGTGTTCCAAGGAAATTTTAATTAAAAAACAGATGTCTGGTCACATCAGATTTGGCCTGTGAACCACTGTTTGTAAGACGTAAAAGTCTCATAGGAAATTTTCTTCCAGGCCTGGAAGGAGCACATCTTACTTTCACCCATATACCACTGGCCAGAAATCCCGATTGCAGGAGAAACTGAGATATGTACTCTTCTTGTGTGTCCAAAAGTAGGAAAGAGGATTAGAGAGTTTCTGTCACTAAATTTAGTTGAAACTGCTTATTTACTCTACAGTGTCATTATTTCTAAAGAGAATTTGGGGACCTATAACTATTTGAAATTTTCAATAATCTCTGGTGTTTGTGGACATAATTTTTTGTTTAATTCAACAGAAATTAAACTCAATATCTTCCTACGATACAAGCGTGATGTAAAGCACTATTTTTTTTTGAAATGGGGTCTCACTCTGTCACCCAGGTTGGAGTGTACTGGAATGATTTCAGCTCACTGCAGCCTCTGCCTCCCAGGTTCAAGGAATCTGAGTCAACATGAAATAATTCAAACTCACGACCTCAAAAATATTATAAAAATAAAACATATCCATAAGAAAGTTGGAAGTTTCAAAACTAGATTAGCAAAAAATAAGAAGGTTCTTTATGACTAAGATTTGTTTCAGGGAAGACGGGCAGCAAGGGTGCTGACTAACACTTTTATTACCAACACCAAATATTCCAAGGTCAAACAAAGAATAAAGAAAAGAAAAAAACAACAGATAAGAAAATTAAATCTCTGCTTTCTTGTGACCACTATTTTAATAATTACTAGAGTATTAATTAAGTTCTTCTATCTGGGGACCACGTTACATAAATTGATAGAAAAGCTTGCATATCATGGAAAAAGTGTTCTAATCCTTAGTTCACCTTAAACTCTCCTGTATACATCTGGATCCTGCATGTGCTCATTTGGATCAAAAGATGTCGCAGCTTAAAAGAGTGTGTGTTACATCCTGAATAGCAGCTGTAGATGTCTGAGATCCATTCTAGTTAGGCAGCTTCCCTCAAAAATAAAACATGGGATGAGAGCTTCTCACTACGCACTCATTAAAAGGTAAACTTTCTTGGGCTGAGAGTCACGTCAATCATCGTTTTCCTGCAAACTCAAAGCTGCCTTTTTCTCTGTTAGAAGCTGTTATCATCTTCAAAGCCGTATCAAAACTGTTTGTTCTGTGCTTTGATTTCACCCACATGGTGAATTCAAAGAAGACTTGAGAGTGTAGAGAGACTATTTCAGATGTCTGAGCATTTGTCTTTCCATGTTTGTAAACGTGATTTAAGTGCCTGACGTCTAACAAAACCCTTTAAATGTAGTGTAATTTTTTCTCATCAAAACATTCCAACTTCTGTATTTCAAATGTGTGTATTCCTGCGATCTTCTAATCTTAAATATAAAACCCCTTAAGGTTTGTATAATGGCAATATAATGGTAATTCTCCTCAGAGTTAATTTTTCTTTTCACCCTGACGCAGTCCAACAAAAACAAACAAAAAAGCTGTTTTTGAATGACAATTTCTAAATATCTGGCACAAATAACCAATTTTTCTTTGGGAAAAGAAAAGTCATTAGGAAGATAATGTTATAAGGTGCATTTTGCATTGAGGATATTTGACACCATTCACCGGAGATAAACAGATGCATGTGATTTACATATGAAAACCTATCAGATAATGCAAAAATTTGTATGTGAAATGCTTCATTCACTGAATTAGCCTATGGTAATCTCTCATTATATGAAAAAGAAAATGATTACTAAAAATGTCTAAATAAATATTAATGTGGTTATATTGTTTTTAAATACATAAAATATTTAAAGAGAACAATATGCAGGGAGAATCATTTAAAGGTACAGTTGCTATTTTTACTTCAAAGAGCAAATAAAGAAGACACAGAATTAAATTTGATGATGAGCTGAAAAACATGATTTCAAAACCTTGTCTCTTGTATCATTTTAAATGATGGGAAAGAAGAAAAAACTGATAAATGAATATGCTAAACATGAGAAACATTTTATTTCTTGACTGAGTTAAAGCAATTGTGAATATGCTCAAATTTTGATAACAATGTTCCTTCTCTGCTGAAGTCAGAGTAGTACCAAGTTTTTAGTAGATAGTGATTCTGTCTTTTAAATATATTTTTCCCTTTTCCAGTAGCTAGCAACATTTTTAAGTGTTTAAAAAATCAGATAGCATAAAAACTGAAATAGTTTTGAACATGGCATTTAATTTACAACCAATTTCCTCAAAAGAAAAGTACAATTTGCCAATATTATATCATTTATTATGTCCTAAATGAAGTCATTGCCCTGTAGCTATTTACTAACCACTTAAGTGGTAGAGCAAAGATGACACAGGATTTTTCTCAGTAACGTTGCCAGCTGGAGACCTCTGACCAGTGATGCCCCTTCCCAGGCAGATGGCTTTAACATTAACAACTCTGTCAGCCCCATTGCTCCACTCCAGCCCACGACTCCGAGGCTGTCTTGGCCCTGCTGTTGTTTCCCGTCATGTAGGGAAGTTTCCTTCCACTAGCAGAGAGCAGAGGACCACAGTGTTACTGCCCTCTTTGTACCCACATTTGGTGAGTCTCAAACTCTTGTCCCACATCAAGAAGAATGAGGAAATGCTGACACTTGAAGGGTGAGGAGGGTGGAGAAGAATTTTATTGTGCAACAAAACAGCTCTCAGTGGACTGGGCATGTGAGGGTAGTCCCCACCTGAAGTTGGGTGGATTCTCTCCCAGTGTGGCTGGATCCAGGGTTTTTATGGGCTCAGAATGGGGGTGGGGGGGTGCATGCTGATTGGTTTGTGAGTATGCAAAAAAAAAAACAAAAGGCTAGAACAAAAGCACCACTCAAAGGTGGGTACAACAGTGTAGCAAACCAATTAGGGAAGGACAGGTGTATGTAAAATAGATGAAGGGTGGCAATCAATCAGCGAAAAGCATGCCAAACAGGAAGAGAGGTTCTCAATATGGTCCATGAACTTACCCAAGATTTGTAGCTTGGCTTCCAACTGTCTTCGACTTGAAGGTGGGGTTTCACTGGGGACCCTCCCATCTCTTCCTAGGATTTGTCTGACTCCTGTTGCAATCAAAGACACATAGGAAGCAAATTAGAATGGTAAATGTATTATAAAAAAGTAGCAGTTATTATTGATAAATTGTCCATATTTTTTAAGAGATGCACAGCAAAAGACATCAGGTGAGAGATACTCTCTCGGATTTGTTTTATGTAATTCACCAAAATCTAACACAGCAGAAATCAGGAGAGAGAAAGTAATAGTGGGAGAGCCACAACTGTAGGAGTTAGAGAATAATGGCAGCAAAATTTTGATTAAAGACTGAATCTGGTAACAGGTAAAGAGATAGTCATTTACCCTCCTCTGTACCTTGGTGCTCTTTGAAACTTTCACATAACAAAATGTTTTTTAAAAGTTGTACTCTCATCTGTGAGATATACTAAAGTATATAGTGAGTATATCTCTTCAATTATTTGAAAGAGAAGTGTTGTTCAGCCTGGTTCATAAATATCTCTTTAGAAGTAATGTCTATAACCTTTACTGTGCAATGTTTTATTATTACTATTATTTTTGAGATGGAGTTTCACACTTGTTGCCCAGGCTGGAGTGCAATGGTATGATCTCGGCTCACTGCAACCTCTGCCTCCCGGGTTCAAGCAATTCTCCTGCCTCAGCCTCTTGATGAGCTGAGACTACAGGCATGCGCCATCATGCCCAGCTAATTATGTATTTTTATTAAAGACAGGGTTTCTCCATGTTGTTCAGGATGGTCTCAAACTCCTGACTTCAGGTGATCCACCCACCTCATCCTCCCAAAGTGCTGGGATTACAGACTTGAGCCACCACCCCCGGCCAGTGTACCATGTATTTTTATGACGGACGATAAACTAGTAATGCTGATGAAAAGCACTGTGGAGTTTCTTAAATTTGCTTTACACTGCCCTGCCCTCCCCCACTTCCCTTATTCCTCAGTAAAAATAGGCTCTAATGATGTGTAAATTAGCCAAGTCTCTGCCTTAACCTTATTTTAATGCTACTTTATTAATGTATGTGAGTAAGAGAGGAGGAAGTCCTATACTTATGTATACAGATGTGGGAGCAGAGACTCATATTTCCTTAATCTCTTCATATATAAAAAGTTGCCTTCTCTCAATATTGGCTAGCAAAGATATTCATTCTCCTTTATTTGCTAGGCATATTTAAAAATCATTAATGATTTTATTTTGGATTATATCCAGATTTATCATATCTGTTACTTTATTGTGTTTGGAAGTACTATTTCAACTGTAAGATAGTATTAAGTATCAACTCTAGGATTGCTTTTCCCAAACTTAAAGCCGTTTTATGACCATAAATAGGTTATACAAGAGTCAGTAATACCCCTTGGTTCTTAAATATTGACTCCTGTAAGATGTCATTAATCTGTAGTAATTGGAGGAAGCTTAATCTCAATTAAGAAAAAAAGTGTGAAGGTATATTATTTTAAAAAGGAACAGAGTTCTATTATTTCAAGTACGTACATTAACTCACATTAAACTAACAAAGTGTTATCCAATACACATCCTTGACTTGATTTAATGGTTTGTAATTAGCATATCAATTGTGTGGAAATGGATCCTTCTAAAGTGCTTGAAGGTCCTTAGAAAGTTTAATCTACTAAGTATTTTCAAGGATCCTCTTGCAATCTTATTTACATTATTAATTTACTCTCTTTAAAAAGAAAGAAATGTATCGAGGCAAAAATAGCAGCTTACGGTCAATTAATGAATTCTGTATTAGTGAAATACAAATTGTTAGAGTTTTGTCTATTATTTATACCCTAATTATCGTCTCAAAGTTTTGCTCCAGTTTGTTGTATTTTTCTCCATCTGTAAAGGTGATTTATTAATGGTAGAGAAGATGTTTCTTACTGATTCTGTCATTTGCCTAGTAGAATGGCTTTATGTGGTTTCCTTGCAAGTAGCGTGTATTATTTGAGAGACAGTTAGTCATTAGATGAGATATCATTATACAAAATACCAGAGATACTGAAAAACAGGGAACTGTATTTGAATTCTGTCCTTCCAAAGAATTTATATTAATGCCTATTACAGTGTCAGATATATTAAGTTAATACGTATATATTGGAAAACGAATTCATTTTTAGTTTCCGGACCAGAAAAAAACTCAACGAATCATTTTCCATCATGCTTGTATTTGCTAATCTGTCATTCAATGTAGTATACGCTCTTTTACATTTTATTTTGTGCTTCATTCTACTTTAAAATAAAAAACTTGGCCAGGCATGGTGGCTCATGCCTGTAATCCCAGCACTTTGGGAGGCCGAGGTGGGCAGATCACAAGGTCAGGAGCTCAAGACCAGCCTGACCAACATGGTGAAACACCATCTCTGTTAAAAATACAAAAAAAAAAAAAAAAAAACAGCCGGGCGTGGTGGTGGGCGCCTGTAATCTCAGCTACTCAGGAGGCTGAGGCAGGAGAATTTATTTGTTTATTATAAAGAAATAAATAAATAATTCAAGTATTTTAAAATATAAACCAGAAGGTTAAAATCAGCCAATTCTCAATAAGTGAGAGAAAGAAGTAAAATTGGATTTCAACATTGGAAGGAAGATTTTTGTTTACATCTATTAACTTCTTTGTAGTAAGGCAGGGTTAACTTAATTATTTATGAGCCTTTCTTAATAAACATCTAACATCAATCTTGGCTTCTCAATAACGACAGAAACTATAGCCATAGAATTGCCTGTTCTTTGGATTTACAACCTTTGTTTAGAGTTTTTATTAAGTTTTGCATGATTTCCTTCTTTCAAACGGTCTATTCGTAT
Organism: Rhinopithecus roxellana; assembly: GCF_007565055.1. NCBI lineage: Eukaryota > Metazoa > Chordata > Mammalia > Primates > Cercopithecidae > Rhinopithecus > Rhinopithecus roxellana. The sequence goes on along the minus strand of NC_044562.1, from coordinate 109,487,954 downwards.
TCTCTCCTCATCGACTAATGAGAATAATTGATGGTTGCCTTCTATCACCTCTTTATGTATTTGTAGATAAATATCACAGTATCCCTTTAGTATACTCATTTGACAGACATGCCCTGTTCTTTTAACCTTTCCTCATAGTTCTTATTTTCCAAATATTTCATCAACCCTTTCTTCTGAACTCTTCAGTTTGTCCATGTTTTTTTTCCCCAAATGTGTCACTGCTGTATATGTGTTTATGTGCATGTGTGTGATAATGAATAATGCCTTAAGGTAAGGACTGTTTAATCTGCCTTATTTCCAGTGAATATGATTATGTGTATTCACATATTTGTTATTCCTTTTAGTTTCTTTTATGCTGATTTGTTTTCCTGTTTGAAACGTTTATGTTCAGATTAACAAATTTAGTTATGGAAATATTGAGCAATAAATAAGTGTGAAGTGTGGTAGATCTAAACTTTATATCTTTTTTTGGTCTTATGACCTACTTACAAGTAGAAAACATTAATTTTGGACAAAAAACTTACATGTAGAATTTTTCCTGTTTTGAATTTATATGTTAACAACTGATGGAATTAGATGATCCTTATTTAGCTCTTCACTGCCATAGAGCAATTCTCAGCACTTTTAAATAATTTATTGAATGTTTTGTTGCAGAGCTTCTGTGTTCTCAAAATTATATAAATCATATAATTGAGAGAAGAGATGCATGAATTTAGTTTGTCTAAAGAAAATGTATATACCTGTTGTATAACACAAAGGTGTCATGGCAATATGATACTAACAACAATTTTACTGAGTATTTACTTACGCAAAGAAAAAAATCAAATGTCTTCTTACTTTGCACTCCTTACATTTATTTTGTTTGCACACATTTGAGAATGAAGTTTGAGGCCAAAGATGTTCCTTTACCAAAATAATATGTTCTGATTAAATTCAGTGTGGGGAAATAAAATTATTTGACTAATTGATGCTCAGTTTCATTTTAATACACATGAGCCCTCCCTGCAAAAGAGAAAGTATTGATATTTCAAAATATGTTACTTCTTTCCTGAAATAACTCAAAAACCACAAAACAAAATTTCTTTAAGAAATATTGATCCTCTGACAATTGAGGCAATTGATAATGATCCCTCCAAGTGTTTACAGAGAGAATTTTGGAATCAATATTATAATGAATAAGGAACCACGTAAATCGGCTTATATTTTGGAATACCTATACAGACAGTGGTTGGAGAACATGGTTCTTCAAGTTATAGATTCAGGTTCTTTTTTGCCCTCAAATGTTTGTTTAAATTCATGCCTTAAAAACTGAAGGTGCTAAAATGATTGTTTTATCCATCTGTATTATACTTACTGGGTTATGTTAAATACAAATATTCAAAAAGGTAAAATTATGACCCTTGGCTTAGTCCATTGGGCTGCTTTAACAAAATACAGATGGACTTATGATGGTATTACATTTCAATAAACTTGCAATTTGAAAAAACCATGTTAAAAATGCATTTAATACACTTAACCTAGCAAACATTGTATCTTAGCCTGCCACTGTTAAATGTGCTCAGAAAACTTATATTAGCTTATAGTTGAGCAAAATTATCTAAAATAAAGCCTTTTAAAATAATACTTTAAAATAAAGTAAAATAAAATAAATAAGGCTTTAAAATAAAGCCTTTTAAAATTTAAAAAATTAAATGTCTCATGCAATTTTTGAACACTTTACTAAAAGTAAAAAACAGAACAGTTGTGTGAGTATTCATATTTAGTCAGATTTCTACAGAATGCATATCCTTTTGCACCATCATAAGTCAAAAATTTAAGTTGAACTATTGTAAATCAGAGCCCGTCTCACCATAAACTGGGTATTTTATAAACAGCAGAAGTTTATTTCTCAGAGTTCTGGAAGTTGGGAAGTTCAAGATCAAGATTCAGTGACTGGTAAGAGTGTGCTTTCTCGTAAATGGCACCTTTTTGCTGTGTTCTTCCATGGTAGAAAGGGCAAGGCAGTTCTTTGGGGCCTTTTTCATTAAGGTGCTAATCCCGTTCTTAAGGGCTCCCTTATGTCCTAATCACCTCCCCAAAAGTCCTGCCTTCTAATACCATCACCTTGGAAGTTAGATTTCAACATACAAGTTTGGGGGGACACACATATTTAGACCATAGCAACTTTCATATAAATATAAATTTAGCACAAAACAACAGGCTTTAGTCAACTCCTTAATTAATGAAGGAACTAGTAAGCTATTAAAAGAAGTTCAAAGATTTTGAGGATTATATGTGTGTGCGTGCATGTATGTAAGATCAGAAACACTAGCAGGTGCAAAACTGATTAATATTTTAAGGATCTATTGAATGTAGTGTTTGGGGTCATAATTTTTTAATGTGTTCTTCTGTATTTTAATATTATTTTATTTAATTGGCAAATAATAATTATACATATTCACAGGGCAGAAAGTGATGTTCGATACACAAATACATAGTGATCAGATCAGGATAATTGGCCATATCCACAATTTGAAACATTTATCATTTCTTTGTTTTTGGAACATCCAATATCTCCCTGTTAACTATTTGAAACTTTGTATTTATTGCTAACTATACTCATCCAAAAGTGGCATAGAACACTAGAACTTATTTCTCCTATCTAGTTGTAATTTCATGTCCTGTAACAAATCTTTTCTTGTTCCTTGTTTTCTCCTAGTAGGATGCTTCTAGTTTCATCTGTTCTACATTTTCCTTCTATGAGCTCAACACTTTTTAGCTTTCAGGTAAAAGCAAGAGCATGCAGTTTTTGACCTCTTGTTTATGGCTTATTTTACTAAATGCAATGTTCTCCAATTCCATGCATGTTGCCACAAATGAAAGAATTTCATTCTTTCTTTTAATGACTGATTTGCATTTCGTAATGTATATCAACCAATTTCTTTATTCATTTATTTGTTGTTGAACACCTAGGTTGATTCCATATCTTGGCTGTTGTGAATACTGTTGCAATAAACATGAAGGTGCAAACGTCTCTTCAATATAATGATTTCCTTTCCTTTGGATAGATTTCCAGTAGTGGGATTGCTGGGTCATATGATATTTCTATATGTATTTTTTTTGAGAAAGCTCTATATTGTTCTTCATAATAGCTATGCTAGCTTACATTTCCACCAGCAGTGTCTAAGAGTTCCCTTTTCTCTGTATCCTTACTAGTGTTTGCTATTTTTGGTCTTTTTGATAATACCCATTCATTCTAGCTGAGGTTAGATGATACCTCATTGTGGTTTTGATTTGCATTTGGTTGATTATTACTGATGTTGAGCATTTTAAAAATATATTTATTGGCAATTTATATATTTTTTGAGAAACGTGTGTTCAGATCATTTGCCCATTTTTTAATTGGAGACTTTTTTGCTGTTGAAATGTTTGAATTATTTTGTACATTCTGGACATTAATGCCTTGCTAAATGAATAGTTAAAAAAATTTTTTTTTCCCATTCAAGAGGTTGTCTTTTCACTCTGTTGGTTGTTTCTTTTGCTGTGCAGAAGCTTTTTAGTTTGACATAATCCCATTTGTTTATTTTTGTTTTCGTTGCCTGTGTTTTCGAGGTCTTATTCATAAAATCTTTATCCAGACCAATGTCCTGAAGTGTTTCCAATATATTTTTGTCTGTTAGTTTGAGGATTTCGGATCTTATATTTAGGTATCTGATGCATTTTGAGTTGTTTTTTGTATAGGGTTAGAAGTGGGAGTCTAATTTCATTGTTTTGCATGTAGATATCCTCTTTTTCCAGAAGCATTCATTGAAGAGATTGTCTTTGCCCAAATGAATACTGTTGGCACTTTTGTCAAAAATCAGTTAGATGGAGATACTTGGATTTGCTATCCTGTTCCACTGGTCTATATGTCTGTTTTTGTGTCAGTGTGTTGCTGTGGGTTACTACAGCTTTGCAGTACATTTTGAGGTCTGGTAGTGTGACACCTTCAGCTTTGTTCTTTTTGCTGAGAATTGCTTTGGCTCTTTGGGGTCTTTTGTGACTCTACAAAAATTTTAGACAGTTTATTTTATTTCTGTGAAGAATGTCATTGGTATTTTATAAGGCTTTTTTTGAATCTTTAGGTTGCTTTAGGTAGTAATGTCATTTTAATGATATTATTTCTTCAGATCCATAAGAAGAGCATGAGATGTCTTTCCATTTGTTTGTACCCTGTTTATTTAATCAGTGTTTTGTAGTTTTTCCTATACAGATTTTTGCCTCTTTTGTTAAATATATTCCTAGTTATTTTACTTTTTTGTGTAGCTGTTGTAAATAGAATTCCTTTTTGATTTCTTTTTTAGCTAGTTCATTGTTCATATGTAGAAGCACTACTCACTTTTGTTTATTAATCTTGTATTCTGCAACTTGACTGAACTTGTTCATCAGTTTCGAGAGTATTTTGGTAGGGTCCTTAGGATTTTCATACAGAAGATCATACTGTCTGTAAAGAGGGAAAATGTGACTTCCTTTTTCAGTTTAGATGCATTTTATTTTTTTCTCTTGCATAATTGTTCTGGTTAGGACTTCCAGTACTATGTTAAATAAGAGTGGTAAAAGTGACATCCTTGCCTCGTTCAGGTTCTGAAAGCTTTTTCCCAATTCAGTAAGATATTAAGTGTGGATTTGTCATACATGGCACTTTTTACATTGAGGTACTTTTATAGTTAGTTCACTAAAAGTTTTTATCATGAAAGATGTTGAATTTTATTAAAAGCTTTTTCTGTATCTATTGAGATGATCAATATGAAGACTTTTGTCCTTCATCTCAGTGATGTTATGTATGTCATTTATTGATTTGCATATGTTGAACCATCCTTTCATTGACTGTCTTTTCAGTATGTTGTTGGATTTTGCTTGCTAGTATTTTGTTGAGGCTTTCTGCATCTCTTTTTATCATGTTGCATCCTTATCTGGCTTAAGTAGCAGGATTATTCTGGTCTTGTAGAATGAGTTAGGAAGAATTTCCTCTGCTTCAATATTTTGGAATAGTTTAACAGAATTTGTATTAATTCTTCTTTAAAAGTTTGGTATAATTCGGGCTGTGAAGCCATCCAGTCCAGAACTTTTCTGTGTTGGCAGACTTTGTATTACTACTTCAATTTCATTACATGTTACTGACCTGTGCAGGTTTTCCGTTTCTTCCTGGTTCAATCTTGGTACATTGTGTGTATGCAGGAATGTATCCATTTCCTTTAGGTTTTCAAATTTATTGGCATATAGTTGTTAATAATAGTCTCTGATGATCCTTTATATTACTGTGATATCCATTGTAATATTTCTTTTTTTTTGTTTGTTTCTGATTTTATTTATTCGGGTCTTCTCTGTTAGTCTAGTTAACTTTTACAGGATAGAAATCAATTGTATCTCTCTTGGACAAAATTACTTTGCATTCCGGTAGATAAAAATTACCTGCATTACTATCAGTTTCCTACAGCTTGATTTGTGGAGCTGGCCCCACAGAGATATAAACTAACCTAGTTAATGGAAAGATGATCAAAAGTACACATATATAGAGCCATATAATTCCCAGAGAATTCAATAGCAAATGTCAAGTGCTCCCCTCCACCCAGTACTTTTTTTCTTCTTTTCTTCTTTTGCCTATTTTCTTAGCCTGGACAATGTTTCATGGCAGTTGTCAAATACGTAGTCGGACTATGCAAAATAATTCCATGTTTAATAATCCCCATCGACACCCTCTCCGAAAACTTTTCTTCATTTAAAGTGGAAAGTAGTTTGGCATAAAATTTCAGAGCCAGAGACGTTTTGTATGATTCTATATTGGTTTCTCTGTGTGTGTGTGTGTCATTTTTTCTTTTTGCTGTTCTCACAATAAAATTATGTTGAGCAAATTACTCTTTAGGACTTTCCATTGAGTTCATCCTATGCATCTCAATATCTTCACCCACTTCTCTATCTGATGAATGATATTCCTGAATTATGTTTTGCTTCTTGCTGTACCAGTCAGCAGCACCAATTTGGAGATTAAAATTAAAATGGAGATTAAAATGAAAATTAAAATATCATGTCCTACAACTCTTATTTATGCTATAAGTTAAATGTTCTCTGGGATCAGACATATGACCAGTGTCTAAAAATTTATCCCATACATTTCTATATCATTATTTTATATTTTCTTTTTATACCTCTTACCACTTTTCCCCTCTAACCATCATAGCCACCTTTAACTCTCCCAAGTGTGTTACTGACTTATCTACTCCTACAATTGGGAAACTGATTCAGAGTAATAGCTTAAATTCAGCTAAATCCAACCTATAATCCTGCTCTGGCTTATGTTCCTGTCACATTTCCCTACTTTCTTTATATTGCAGAAAGTCTCTTATAACCATTGAATCTGATAGCTAAATAAAACTAGTGGAAAGTTAGCCTATACTCCAACAAATAGCAATCACTAACATCTACTGTGGTAGGCAGAATAATGACTACCCACCTCAAAGATTTCCACATCCAAATTCCCAGAACCTGCGACTTTGCTAACTTTTGTACAAAAGAGACATTGCAGATGTGATTGAACTAAAAGTTTTGAGATGGAGAGATTATCCTAGATTACCAGGGGCGTTCAATGCAATCACAAGACTCTTGAAAAGAAGGTAGAAGAGTCAGAGTCAGAAAAGAAGACAAAAGTAAAGGTGTGTGTGTGTGTATGTGTGTGTGTGTGTGTGTGTGTGTGTGTGCATGTGTGTGTGTGAGAGAGAGAGAGAGAGATTTGAAGATGGAACTTTTGGAGAGGAAACAATTCTTCTCCACCTGTTCAGTGTCTCCAGCTGGGCTAGAGTTATCCTGACATAAAATAGATTAACAGGAGGAAAGCATACAAGTTTAATAAATTTTTACATGTACTTGAAAGCCTTCACAACAGAATGAATACCTGAAGAAGTGATTAGAGCATGAAGTTTTTATAACTTTTAGATAAATGATAAATTTATGAAGAAATAAGAAGACAAAGGGGTTGGGGTGAAGGGTAGTGAATTATGAGGAACTGGCCAGGAGATGTATGAGGTGATGGGGCTAGGGCAAGGTCAGGGTTATTTTAGTAAGTGTGTTTGTATACATTCGTTTCATCCTCAACCCTCCGTCTTTGGTGATAGCATGGTCTCTTCTCAGTGCGCCTTTCTAATGGGAAGTTTTATGGCCTGTTCTTAGGTATAAAGAAGCAGATCAAAGAGCCTGTCCTGTATCTACTGTTTCTCAAGTGACTTCAGCTAAAAATCAAAATGCCAAAGCAGCACATTTTGGGATGGCATGTCCTTAACTCTTCACTAACCCTACACTGCCAGCCTTGAAGTTGGAGGACAAGGTCATGAGTCAAGGAATGCAAGGAGGCTCTAGAAGCTGGAAAATGTAAGGAAACACAGTTTTCTCCCACTATCTCCAGAAGGAACACAGCTCCACCATTACTGGATGCTCTTTTAAGCCACCAAGTTTGTGGTCATTTGTTAGAGCTGTAATAAGAAACTGATACTGGGGTCAAAAATTTGAACACATATAGTAACAGGAAATCACCATTTTCTAAAGCAATGTGTTCCATTATGTCTACAAATACAGGAAATTCTTTAAATTGAGCTGAATTCTGATGTAAATATTAAACTTCTTCCTAAATTGGCAACTACTCACTTGGTGTCATTAACTTCACACCCAATGCCTGCACCTTTCCAGAGTGCTGCTCTTTTGTATGTCTTACCATTGTTTTCTCAGCCTTCCAATTCAAAACAAAACAAAACAAAACAAAAACTTCTATGTTTGTAATTATTTCTTTTTAAGAATCGTGGTGTTCTATATATCCAGTTTTCTGTTGTTTTCTTTGTTTCCATTTCCACTGTCCTGGTGCAAGCATCTTCCTTAGGCTTTGTCACTATGCTAATCTCTGAACTCTTCACCTTGTCTTTAGTCTGAGGCTTCTCCACAATTCAGTCTATGTGCTGCTGCCAGGAATATCCTAAGTCACTAATTGCAAGTCATTACCTTTCTTAAAGCATATTTTCCCTGTTGCAAGATCCCCATTGCTTACAAGATATTAAATTTTTCTACTTAACTCTGGGGTGCCTGTGTAATGTCCCCCTGTGGGGCTGGCTTCACAGGCATGTGGTTTGTGCAGTGGGCAGAACCCCACACTTAGAAGTGCTTGCTGAATACTCTGCTGTCACTGTCTTGAAATTCTTAATTTTGGAAGAAACATCCAGCATTTCCATTTTGCACTGGGCCCCCAAATGATGTAGCTTGTTCTGCCCCACAGTTTATCCATATTTTATTCTGTAATCCCATGTTAATATCACCTTATTTCAGGAAAGCAAGCGTGCTTCTTGTCCATAGAATCTACTCTCTTTAGGTCAATTCTTGTATCTTAACTGTTGCTATTTTATTTCCTGGAATGCTCTTGCTCCTTCATTTCATAGGCCCAGCTCAAGGATTGTGATTGTGCCAATAGTAAAGCACTGTACATAATCTGAGCAATTTTTTTTTTTTTTTTTTTTTTTTTTTTTTTTGAGATGGCATCTCACTCTGTTGCCCAGGTTGGAGTGAAATGGTGCGAGCTTGGCTCACTACAACCTCCGCCTCCAGAGTTCAAGCAATTCTCCTGCTTCGGTCTCCTGGTTAGTTGGGATTACAGGCGCACACCACCACGCCCAGCTAAATTTTGTATTTTTAGCAGAGATGAGGTGTCATCATGTTGGCCAGGCTGGTTTTGAACTCCCGAACTCTGGTGATCTGCTCACCCAGGCCTCCCAAAGTGTTCGGATTACAGGTGTGAGCCACCGCAACTGGCCTAGCCTATGCTTCTTAAAAATTATTTCTTTTTCTTGTTCCTTACCTTCTTCCTCTCCTTCTAGTTGACCTTATCAAATAAACTTTATCCACTTTCTTCCACTTTCACTAATTTTTCTTCTTTGGATTTATTTTGCACATGACTGTTCTGTAATTACTTCATAAACTTCATCAGTGTCTCCTTATCTATGTCAAAATTGTGTAAAGACAATAACCTTGTCTTGCCCTATTGTGTATGTACTCACCTCAGAGCGAGGATAGAACTCCTGTGTACAAGTAATGCTTATTTGCTAATGCATTAACCATCTACCAATATTTTTCTTGCCACTAAATAACCTAAATATAAGGGAAGCTGCTTATAGGAAAGATGAGCCAGTAAGTCCAGGAAAGTCATTTGCTTGCTTAACTCCCACAAAATTATATTAATTTCCTGATTTCTTCTGCATTAAAAAGAGTAAATAGAGTTTTTTAGCACCTGTCATTGAAACTTAATGACTCTTTTTTTCCTTGAAGTCATAAGGTTCCCCAAATCCACTTAAAGGTGAATTTGTATATTCTTTTGAATATGAGGAATTACATTTATCTATTTGCCAAACATAACAAAATGAATGATAGGTTTATATAAAAGTTTAAACATAATATATGTACATACATGTTCACACATACTACACAATTGTGGCTATGGCAACAAAATGTAGGGTGGGATATCTCTTCTCCATTTCCTTATAAAGTCAAATAATGCTTCCCCTTTTGGATATCACTGTATATGTGAAGTGTAAGATTTTTATCTGTAATTTGACCTCTATTGTTGCTTATAATAATGGAGGGCCATTGATTAAAGGGAGAATCAAACTTGAGAAGCTATGCTTTGGACAGAACTTACTTTCAAAATAATGGATTTGGAGAAGAAAGTTGAAGGGTAACAAGATGGAGAAGCACCTAGGAATTTTCAGTTATCTTTGGTGAATAGATTTTTCCTCTGATGCTAACCATTTCTATTGTAAAAGACCTGCTCATGTAAGTGAGATTGAGTAAAAGGCCAGGCTAGGTCATTCGGAAGGTAAGATAATGAAAATAAAGGGTCACAAAAGCTCAGGATGGCAAAAGTACACAGAGGAAGAAAAATTTTAAAGTGGGTCTCCTATTTAAAACACCACTATGCATGCTTTAGAGAATGTTTTCATCTTATTCTTTAAAAGAAGTATCACTAGCTTATCCAAATATACTCTCTTATAGGTTCAGTGTTTCTTATTTTGAAAGAACATAGTTGAAATCGATCTAGAGTCAACTTGTTTGATTATTTTGTGGTGAATTTATGCATTTTCTATGTGATTCAGCCATCTTTTAATTTTTAACCTGACCATTTAAAATGTCCTTTTATTTATTGTCATGTTGATTTACACAATAATCGACTATTAAATGACTTCCTAGAGAAAGAGAAGGGGCAGATTTTATATTATTAAAAATTTAAGAGACTACAAAACTTTTAAATATCAATGTTATCATTAACAATAATGGTAAACAGAGACTGGCAGAGGAATATAGTCAAAACATTGAATATAAACCCTAACATTTGGTGTTAGTAAAAATAAATGTAAATTCTTTACAGTCAATGACTTCTTTTAATTAATGGAAAAATCACTGTACTTGGAGTCAGAAAACCTGAATTTGGTTCTTAGATCTGATATCCAAATTGATGACCTTAAGTAGGTTTCCTTATAAGTCATCTTTATAACCATCCCATACCCTTTCTTTTGAAGATTAAATGAAAGACCCCTTGTGAAACCTGTTGCTATTTTAAGTGTGAGGTGGTGGTATCAGGAATAGGAGTGAGAAGAGGAATTTTTTGCTAAAATGAGAGGAGTATTCAGATATTAAAACTGGTAAAATAAGCTTCCATCTTTGGATGTGAACATCCCCACGTTCAACTCTGTTACTCATTTGAGATTTTGAGAAACTGATAAAACTTTTCTATTTGGGATCTGTAAAATACTACACAGCGTTTCTTAATTCCTAAAATACGAAAGAAACTCACTAAAGGTGAGTGGCTTGAGGCTACTGCCAAAAATTTTCAGTACTGCTTACCTTAGAATGCCTTTTCTCTCTTTAAAGAACAAGAAAACAAAAAAACAAACTTTGGTTTTTCTTTTTATTTTCTTTTATTTTATTTTTATTTTGAGACAGAGTTTCGCTGTGTCACCCAGGCTGGAGTGCAGTGGTGTGATCTCGATTCATTGAAACCTCTGCTTCCCAGGCTCACGTGATTCTCCTGCCTCACCCTCCTGAGTAGCTGGGATTACTGCCACCTGCCACCATGCCTGGTTAACTGTTGTAATTTTAGTAGAGAGAGGGTTTCGCCGTATCGGCCTGGTTGGTCTGGAACTCATGACCTCAAGTGATCTGCCCACCTAGAACTCCCAAAGTGCTGGGATTACAGGCATAGTAAGCCACAGCTCCCGTTTTTTTTTTTTTTTTTTTTTTTTTTTTTTTTTTTTTTTTTTTTAGTTACAGGTTTTCCTAATGTTTCTAGAAAGTACAAGTTAAAACTAAGGAAAAAGAAATTTCAGATTTGATTTTACTTTTCTCTCACTTTGAGTTCTCCAATGCCATTCCAAGTAACCCTCTGAGGGTACAATGCCAACATTCCTTATCCACTTCAAATTATTTTATGGTAGCAGCTCTTTGCTCACCTAGAATTTCACTACTAGTGAGTACTTGGTCTAAGGAAAGAATTATGAGGCTCCATTATCTCTCTGACACTATATAACAAGAACTTCCAATTTTTCAAAATCTAAATTCCTTTTAGCTACCTCAGCTTTTATCCAACACCAAATTTTATACATTTCCTTGAAGTTCTGTTTCCTACACCTAACTCCCTGGGACCGCTTTTGTGAACCGAGATGATTTGCCAATAACAAAAACCAACGTAAGCAAAATTAAAACAAAAAGTAGATTTTATTGGAAGAGATGCTAGGTGTCTCAGAATCAACGGGTCATCAAATAAACAGGCTGTAGAAAACATGGTAGTCAGTTCTGGAGATTCTGCCTTTATTTCTTTCTTCCTTCTTTCCTTCTTTTTCCTTTTCTCTGTTTTAGGGGTTAAATATTAATTTTCATCATCCAAATGCTTTCTTCTTGTACTATTGCAGTCATTAATCTCCTCCTACTCCTCATCCCCTGACAAGCACTCATCCACTTTCCAACTCTAGCTTTGCATTTTCTAGACATTCATATGAGGGCAATCATACAGAAATATAGACTCTTATGTCTGGATTATTTCATTTAGCCTAATTCTTTTGAGATTCATCCATGTTGTTGCATCTATCAGTATTCTATTCATTTTAATTGTTGAGTAGTATTTCATTATATAAATAAAATCATATTTTGTTTTTCTAATATATTCAGATTTGGAATGTTTCCAGTTTTTAGTTATTCTGAGTAAAACTATTAGGAACATTTGAGTGCAGTATTTTTGTGAGTTATGTTTCCTTTTTCCTGGATAAACATCTGAAAGTAGGTTGATGTATAGTAAGTTCATTATATTTTTACCTATACAACAAACTGCCATACTAATTACCAAAGATGTTGTATCATTTTGCACTCCAATGAGAAATATATGAAAGTTCCATTTGTTTGACATTTGGTGTTGTTGGTCTTCTTTAATGTTAGCCATTCAAGTAGATTCTAGTGGTATTTTATTGTAGTTTTAGTTTGTATTTCTCTAATGCTGAATAATGTTAAGCATCATTCATGTGGCTATTAGTCATCTTTACATTTTCATTGGTGAAGTATCCAATCTTTGGTCTATTTTTTTCAATGGTTTGTTAGTTTAAATATCAAATGGTGAACATTTTTCACGTACTCTAGTTAAAGGTCTTTTGACAGATTGTATGTTTTCCAAATATTTTCTTCCAAAATGTGGCTTGTCTTTTCATTTTCGTGTCTTTTTATTTGGATGAATTCCAACTTATCAGTCTCTTATTTTATTATCATGCTTTTTGAGTTCTCTTTAAAGATAATTTTGCAAACCTAAAGCCACTTAGCCTCTTTTTTAGATTTCTTCCAGGAGGATTGCGGTTTTTGGTTTTGATATATTCACTTGATTTACTTTGATATATACACTGAGGTAAGGGTCACAGTTTATCTTTTTAACAGAAATGCATAAATATTTTAACATGTTGAAAATATTCATTACTTATTGAGTTGCCTTTGCAGCTTTATTGAAAATTGATTAATTTAATATACTGAGTTGATTTCTAGAGTCTCTATTTTGTCCCATTAAACTTTTTGGAAGACAGTTCTTCATGGATTTTTATGAGTTTCTTGAATTCTTGCACTTTCTTAAAAAGAGATACTGACAACTTTCATTCCAGACTATCTAAAAATGTTTGTACAATGAATAGTCTTGAGAGATAGAGATTGCGTTTTATTTTAGAGCAAAAGGCTCTTTTTTTTTTTTTTTGAGACAGAGTCTCGCTCTGTCGCCCAGGCTGGAGTACAGTGGCCGGATCTCAGCTCACTGCAAGCTCCGCCTCCTGGGTTTACGCCATTCTCCTGCCTCAGCCTCCCGAGTAGCTGGGACTACAGGCGCCCGCCACCTCGCCCGGCTAGTTTTTTGTATTTTTTTAGTAGAGACGGGGTTTCACCGTGTTAGCCAGGATGGTCTCGATCTCCTGACCTCGTGATCCGCCCGTCTCGGCCTCCCAAAGTGCTGGGATTACAGGCTTGAGCCACCGCGCCCGGCCTCAAAAGGCTCTTTGTTGTTTTGTTTTGCTGTTCAGTATAACAAGGTAATTGTCTCTCATCAAGGCAAACATTGCATTGGTTTGCTTTCAGCGTAGTATGAAAAATTAAGGCTCCTAAGTGTGAGGTTCACCTGTTGTGGTACAAAAGCAGCACATTATCAGCATTCAATTATGCTCACTTGCCTCATCACCATGGGACTTGGAGTGCATGTTAAACTTCTGCAAATGTGAAGTTCAAGATGCCTTCTCTGCTATGAAGGATAAGGCCCTCTCCCACCCCCCCCCCCGCCTTTTTTTTTTTTTTTTTTTTTGATAAAGGCTCCTGTATTCTGCCAGCATCATTGAAACTGTGACACTTTAACTTGTTAACTTGTAAAAACAGTAAAATTCAGATTTTTTGCAGTTCTTTACTATCTATATATCTTATATCTATTCTTGTGTTAATTACTATAGCATTATAAAAACAACGGCACATAAGGTGAATCTTCCAACTTTATTTTTCTTTTTAGAAATTATGTAGGTTATTCTAGGCTCTTTGCATTTCCTTGTGAATCTTAGAATCAGCTTATTAAGTTTTGGGTTTTGATTTGGATTTTGTTGAATCTGTACATAAATTTAGAGAGAACTGACATTTTAACAATATTGAATCCTTCAATCCTTGAATATAGTGTATCTTACATATATTTAAGTCTTTTGAAATGTATCAAGAGCATTTTGTAGATTTCAATGTATAAAATTTCAATATTTTGTTAATCTTACTCCTGTACATTTCACACTTTGATGCTATTTTAAATAATATATTTTTAAATTTAAATTTCTAATTTGTTTACTACTAGTACCTATATAGATAATTGAGTTTTCTGTATTTACCTTGTATCTTGTTATCTTGCTTAACTTATAAATTTTAGCAACTTTTCCGTAGATTCCTTAAGATTTCCTAAGTGCATAAGCGTGTCAAATGTGAGTTAAAATAGTTTTGTTTCTTCGATTTCAAATTACATGCCTATTGTTTCTTTCTCTTATCTTATTCCACTGGCTAGGACTTGTAGAACAACGTTAAATGGAAGTGGAGTGAGCAGAAATCTGAACCTTGTTACCAATAGTAGGGGGAAATGATTTGACATTTTACCATTAATTACAATGTTAGGTTTAGATTTTTAATAGACATCTTTTATGGCTTTGAGGGATTTGCTTTTAAGTTTTTCTTAGTGTTCTTTATTGTGTTGAATTTTATCAAATAGCTTTTTGGATCTATTGAAATTATTATATTAATTTTCCTTTGTAATATTTTAATATAACGAATTATAATAACAGATTAAGTGTTACATTAACTTGGCATTCCTGTGATGCACTCTACTTCTTCTTGTTGCTTTATTTTTCTATATGTCTGGATTTTTCCTGAAATATGCTAATGAATTTTTACATCTATGTTAATGAATAATTTTGATCAGTAGTTTTCCTTTTGAATAATGTCTTTGGTTTTAATAACCAGATGATGCTGGATTTATAAAATGGTTAGGAAATGCCCCATGTTTTTCTGTTTTCTGGAAAAGGTTGTAAGGATGTGTTTTTATTCTTTTTCTTATTATTAACTTTTATTTTAAGTTCAGGTATATGTGTGCAGATTTGTTAAATAGGTAAACTCATGAAATGGGCATTTGTTGTACAGATTATTTCATCACCCAGGTATTAAGCCTAGTACCCATTAGTTATTTTCCTGGATCCTCTTCCTCCTACCCCTCTCTACCTTCTAGTAGACCCCCGTGTCTGCTGTCCCTCTCTATGTATTCGGGTGTTCTTATCACTTAGCTCCCACACTCGTAAGTGTGATCATGCAGTATTTGGTTTTCTGTTCCTACATTAGTTCGCTAATGATAATGGCCTTCAGCTCCATCCATGTTCTTGCAAAGGACATGATCATGTTGTTTTTAATGACAGCATAGTATTCCATGGCACATATGTAGCACATCTCTTTATCCAGTCTACCATTGATGGACATTTAGGTTGGTTCCATGTCTTTGCTATTGTGAATAGTGCTGCAATAAATATACGTATTTATGTGTCTTAATAATAGAATGATTTGTAATCCTTTGTGTATATAGGATGTCTCATTATTTCTTTATTTAAAGTTTTGTAGAATTCACCAGTGAAGCTCTCTTGGTCTGGAAATTTTTTTTTGGAGTAAAGATTTTAAGTATACATTTAATTTCTTAAATAAATATGAAGTTTTTCGGTTATTTATTTTAAATGAGCTTTAGTAATGAGTAGTTTAAGAAATTTGCCAGTTTCTTTCTAATTATTAAAATTTTTTGACATAAAGTTTTAGACAATATCGTATTATAGTTATTTTAATATCTTTGGAATCAGTAGTGGTGACCCCTCTTTATTCCTGTGATTGGTAAATTGTTTATACTCCTTTTGCTTGATTATTCTGGTGAGAGGTTTATCAATTTCATTTATCTTCTCGAAGAACCAGGTTTTTGTTTTATTTATTTCTCTGTTGATTTTCTGTTTCTATTTCAATTTCTTCTATTTTTTATTGCCTTCTTTCTACATGTTTTGGGTTTTACTTGCTCTTATTTTTCTAGTTTCATTAGGTAGAAACATCTAATATGTAATTTCAGATATTCTAATTTTTAGATCTGGTAGTTTGTTTTCAGGCTTTTTCTTTCACTTCTTTCCTCTTCGTTTTTATAATTTATTCTAGCTTTTTGAACACATAGAGTACATTCATACTAGTTACTTTAACATGTTTCTCTTCTAATTCCAGAATCTGTATTATTTAACCATCTGTTTTGATTGATATTTTTCCTCTGAATTAGGTCAAACTATATTTATTTCAAATGTCATTGAAAGACATTTTAATGTTTTTGTTTGTTACTTGAATTTGTTGTATTATTCTAGATGTTGTTGGTCTTTGTTCTGAGACACAGTCAAATTATTGTAATCAACTTAACTTCTTCAAGGCTTGCTTTTATATTTTGTTAATTTCAAGGCAGCCTGCAGTGTAAGATTAAGTATAATTGTAATACAAAGGCAATACCATTCTCAAGACTCTATTCAATTCCAGATTTTAACAGTTCTTTCTGTTTTGGCTGGTGAGAATAGTAACTATTTCAATCATATGTCATGGTTCCCCTAACACAATTATGTGGATGGCTCCACCTACTATTTTGTTTCCAACTTTTATTTTAGATTCAGCGGGTACATGTTCAGGTTTGTTACCTGGGTATATCGCGTGACACTAAGGTTTGGAATATGAGTGATCCTGTCACTCAGGTACTGAGCATAATATACAAAAGTTAGTTTTTCTACTCCTGTTCCCCTTTCTCCTAGCCCTCTAGTAGTCTCCAGTTTCTATTGCTGCCATCTTTATGTACCTGAGTACCTAATATTTAGCTCCCACTCATAAGTGAGAATATTTGGTATTTGGTTTTCTGTTCCTGCATTAATTCAGTTAAGATAATGACATCTAGCTACATCCATATTGCTTCAAAGGATATGATTTCCTTCCTTTTTATGACTGCATAGTATTCCATGGTTATATGTACTACATTTTCTTTATTCAATCCATTGTTAATGGGCACCTAGGTCAATTCAGTGTTTTGCTACTGTGAATAGTACTGTGATGAACAAGCAAGTGCATGTGTCTTTTTGGTGGAACAATTTGTTTTCTTTTGTGTATAGCCAGTGATGGGATTGCTGGGGTGAATAATAGTCATAAGTTATCTGCCAAGTCTGATGTCCAAAATGACATTTCTGAGGTTTTCTTTTATAGGATTCTTATAGGTTGAGGTCTTACATTTAAATCTTTAATCCATCTTGAGTTAATTTTTGCATACATTAAGGTAGGGGTCCAGTTTCCTTATTCTGCATGTGAGTAGCCAACTATCACATCACCACTTATTGTATAGGAAAGTCTTTCCCCATTGCTTATTTTTGTTGACTTTGTTGAAGACCAGATAACTGTAGGTGTGTGGCTTTATATCTGCATTCTCTATTATGTTCCCTTGGTATATGCCTCTGATTTTGTATGAGTACAATGTTGTTTTGGTTGCTGTAGTCTTATTGTATAGTTTGAAGTTAGGTAATGTAATGCCTTTGGCTTTGTTCTTTTTTACCTAGAATTGCTTTGGCTATTTGGACTCCTTTTTGGTTCTATATGAACTTTAGAATTGTGTTTTCTACTTCTGTGAAAAATAATGTTAGTAGTTTGATAGGTATAGGTTTGAATCTGTAGATTGCTTTGGGCAGTATGACCATTCTAACGACATTGATTCTTCCAGTCCATGAGCATAAAATGTTTGCTTATTTGTTTGTGTCATCCATGATGACTTTTAGCAGTGTTTCACAATTCTCCTTGTGGAGATCTTTCACCTCCTTGTTTAGATGTATTCCTACGTATTTTAAATCTTTTGTGGTTATTATAAATGGGATTGTGTTCTTGATTTGGTTCTCAGCTTGAAAGTTATTGGTGTATAGATAAGCTACCAATTTTTGTACATTGATTTTGTATTCAGATACTTTACTGAGTTTGTTTCTCAATTCCAGATACCTTTTGGTGAAATTTTTAGGGTATTCTGGGTATAAAATCACATTATCTAAAAAAGAAATAGTTTGACTCCTTCTTTTCCTATTTGTATGACTTTTACTTATTTCTCTTGCCTAATTGCTCTGGCTAGCACTTCCAGTACTGTGTTGAATAGGAGTGGTGAGAGTGGGCATTCTTATCTTGTTCTCAAGGTGAATTCATCAAGTTTTTGCCTATTCATTACTATGTTGGCCATGAGTTTTTCATAGATTGATCTTATTGTAAGTTACGTTCTTTTGATGCCTAGTTTCTTGAGATGTTTTATCATGAAGGAATGTTACATTTTCTAGAAAGATTTTTTTCACATCTATGAGATGGTCATATGGCTTTTGTTTTTAATTAGGTTTATATGTTGAATTACATTTATTTATTTACCTATGTTGAATCAACCTTGCATCCTAGGAAAGAAATCTACTTGATCATGGTGATTTAATTTTTTGAAGTGCTGCTTGATTCGGTTTCCTAGTATTTTGTTGAGGAGTTTTGTATCTATGTTCATCAGAGATACTGGCCTGTGGTTTTATTTTTTTGTTGTGTATTTGCTAGATTTTGCTATCAGGGTGATGTTAGCTTTATCCTATGAACTTGGGAGGTTTTTTGGAATAAGTTCAGTAGAATTGTTTTTCGGAGTCATTTCAGTAGAAGTAATCATACCAGCACTTCTTTGCACACTTGGTAGAATTAAGCTACAAATCCATCTGGTCTGGGGCTCTTTTTTTTTTTTTTTTTTTTTTTTTTTTTTTTTTTTTTTTTTTCAGGTAGGTGTTTTATTACTGCTTCAATTTTGGAACTAGATATTGCTCTGTTCAATATTTCAATTTCTTCCTGATTCATCCTTGGGAGGCTTTGTGTTTCCAGGAAGTTTTTCATTTCCTTTAGATTTTCTAGTTTGTGTGCATAGAGATATTCATAATAGTCTCTGAGAATCTTTTGTATTTCTGTGGGATCAATTGTAATGTCATCTTTGTCATTGCTTATTGTGATTATTTGGATCTTCTTTCTTTTCTTTTTGTTAATGTAGCTAGCAGTCTAGTGATAATATTTATTCTTTCAAATAGCCAACTTTTTGTTTTGCTGAGTCTTTGCATGGATTTCTGAGTCTCAATTTTGTTCAGTTTTACTCTGATTTTAGTTATTTCCTTTTTCTGCTAGTTTTGTGGTTACTTTTTTACTGTCTAAGTCCTCAATGTGTGATGGCAGATCATTAATTTGAAAACTTTGTAACTTTTTGAGACAGGCATTTCGTGTTACAAACTTTCCTCTTAACACTCTTTTTGCAGTATCACAGATATTTTAGTATGTTGTGTTTCTGTTTTCATGTATTTGAAACAATTTTTTGATTTCTTTCCGAATTTTGTTGCTTATGCATAAGTCATTTAAGAACAAGTTATTTAGTTTTCATGTAATTGTGCAGTTTTGAGAGATCTTCTTGGTATTGATTTCTATTTTTATTCCACCATAGTCTGACGGTATGGTTGTACGATTTCAAGATTTTTGAATTTTTTGAGACTTGCTTTATGGATGAGCATGTGATCAGTCTTGGAGTATGTTCCATATTTAGTTGAAAATAATGTTCTTTATATGACTGACTGGTGGAATATTCTGTAGCTGTCCGTTAGATCCAATTGGTTGTGCACTAAATTTATGTCCAGAACTTTTTGTTAGTTTTCTGCCTCAACGATCTGTTTAACACTGTCAATGGGGTACTGAAGTCCTTCGCTATTATTGTGTGGCTGTCTAAGGTTTTAGGAGGTCTAGACAGACTTGTGTTATGATCTGGGATCTTCAATATGAGGTCCATATAAGTTTAGGACAATAAAGTCTTCTTGTTGAATTGAACCCCTTATCATTATGTTATGCTCATCTTTGTCATTTTTTATCATTATTGGTTTAAGGTCTGCTTTATCTGATATAAAAATAGTGACCCCTGCTTTTTGTTTGTTTGTTTGTTTTTCCTTTGCATAGTAAGTAGATCTTTCTCTAACTCTTTACTTCGCATCTATTTGTTTCGATACATGTGAGATGAGCCTTTTGAAAACAGAAGATGGTTGGGTATTATTTTTAAAGTCCAACTTGCTACTCTGTGCCTTTTCAGTGGAGCTTTTAGAGAATTTATATTCAAGGTTAATATTGACAGTGAAGTTTTGATCCTATTGTGAGCATATCCATAGCTTAGCTTCCACTTATAAGTGAGAAGATTTGTTATTTGGTTCTTCATTACTGAGTTACTTCAGATAGAAGAACAAATTATTTTTTCTTTATTTTTGTCTGACTGGATTAGTTTGAAAGACTGGTCTTCAGTCTCTGAAATTCTTTCCTCTACTTGGTTACAAAGTTTTAAGTGTGTGATAATTTGATGCAAAAATACCTAAGAGGGTAAAAAAAGATTTAAAAGTTTTACACTTTAAATATAAATGACATCAAGTTTGAAGTCAGTGGGTTTAATAAGTAATGGATCGCTCTCTTCCTATCTATATTATCTAGACAAGGTGATTAAATCATCATGATTGTGTTTACAGGTATTATTTGCTCCCTACTTGATCACAGGTAAAACCATAACTTGCCGTTTCTCAGTCCTTAAAAATCTAGACTCCAATAAAGACTATGGGTCTTCCTGAATTATTCTCTTCAGTATATGAACATGCTTTTCTGTCTTCTATTAAAAACAAACAACGCTTTTGACCCCATCCATGCTACTTTTGTTTCTGTTAAAATAACAAAATTTTTAGAAAGTCCCACAGGCAGCCTCTGAAGGAGGGTGACAGGCCATCCCTCCTTTATCAAAATGGTAATTTTCTAGTGATCTAGATAAATATACATGTTTTTCATCAATTGATAATATTAAATAGAAGAGAGAGTACCAAACTACGCAAAACACTTGATTTCCTTCCACTAAAATATTGTAACGTTGAAATTTGTGCCTGTATTAATTTTATTGAAATGTATTTTGAATGAAACAAAAGTTTCTCCTTTTTGAGTTTAATTCAGTGTGAGACAGTTCTACTTTTCAAGGATATTTTTACAATACAGGCCAATTAAATATGACAGTTTATCGACAACGGGTTCTTGTGTGATAATAGCTCAGACATATATTACATTAAAAATACATTATAGAGTATAGCAACAAGAACAATTTTGATATTAGAATGATTTCTGATTGTCTAGATTTTCCTTTTTATTATTCTGCTTTATTTTGACAGATCTTAAAGTAGACAAAGATGAGAAATGCTGCTTTTATACCAGGAAACATTTTAATAGCTTGCTAATATTATGAATTACAAGTAAATGATTAGGTCAAAGTGTGAAGTCTCACTCCTAGTTTTTGAGAAATCTTGATTAACAGAAAGAAAGGGAAATATAGTCCTCAGATATTGTTAACAGGTACTTACCTAATACTTGTGTATTTCAACCACTGTTCTAATAGTTTTCCAAATAACCCATGTAATCTCTTTAATAATCCTTTGAGGTAGGGACTATTATTATACTTATTTTACAGGTAAGAAATATGAGATGCAAGGAGTTTACATAACTTATCCAAAGCAGGAAGCAAAGTAGGTGGTAAAGCAAGGTTTGAATTGACTCAATTTGGGTCCAGAGTTCATCTTCTTAACATTGCACTTTCTCATCTTCATTCTAATTACCATGCTTAGCCTTGCCTAAAAATTCTCTCTTCATTTATTCCTTTACCAGAGACAATGTAAGTATCCACAGTTCTTTTCAGAGAGCTTTGAGAATTGAGGGTACACTTACTATATTGGTACAGTTGAGATCTTTCATTACAGAAGTCAAGGAGTACATTACTGCTTTATGAGATCTTTTCTGGTTTGCAAACTCATGGAGAGGAGGAAATTTGGGCCATCATCATTGTATTTATGTCATCTATTATAAATACCTGATACTTTGATAAAGCTCAATAAATTGATTCTTGGTGTCATAAATGACATTTACACCAGATCTCACTCTACGTAATAATTCCTGTAGTAGTAATATATGTTAGGTTATTCTATGGTAACAAATGTATCTTGAACATCAAGGGCTTAAGACAGTAAAGGTTTATATCTCACACAAAATTCAATGTGGGTCAATGAGTCCTACACAACTCAAAGACAGGAAATTTTGGAAAAATAGCCCCCAAAATTGCTGTATCAGAATAGAGAGAGGGAGAATTGTTTTATACAATTTTTCAGGCCCAGGCCTGAAGTTCTCATATCACTACTATTCATATCCCATTGGCTAATTCTGAGTCATTTATACCTAATCTAACTTCAAGTGGGTCTGGGAAATGTAATCATCCTATGTGCTCAGAAAGAGAAAACTATGTGATGAATATTTAATACTGTCTATGTCAAAATCCAAATTATCCTAGGTAGTAAAATGTGGAAAGCAAATCATGCCTGACTGAGATCCAGTTGTGTGTCTGACATGACTCATCCATTGCTGGGCAACCAGTTTGGCTGAGACTTGCAGGGTTTTCTTGAATATCCAAGGTGTAACTTGATATGGCCCTGTAACTAAGTTCTGGCCAATAGGCTATAAATGGAAATGCTCAGTACATCAACCAGGAAGTGTTTTTAATGAGTGATCATGTGTCTTCCTGTTTTCTACTTACATTTGGCCATGATATAGATAAAACTGGGTGAGGCTATAGCAGCCATCTTGGACCATTAAGTAACTCTGAGAATTGAAGCTGAATAAGGCAGAAGAATAAGATATAATAAGCGTGAGTCCTTGACAGCATGAAGCATCTTTACATCTCTAGTATTACTCTTTTGAATTGCTAAGTATGAAAAGAAATTTCTATTTTATTATGCCAATGTTGTTTTCATTCTTAAGCTACTTTCAGTAAAACCTAATCATGGCTGATTCAGCAAGCAATCAAAAAAAAAAAAAAAAAAACAAATATGACTCGTATATAAATTTATATAAAGTTTTCCAGCCTCTCACTCATTAACAAGATTGTCATTAAATTTTGCTTCAGACTAGAGTGTGATATATGGAGTCAAATTGTCTGAGTTAGATGCCCAACTACTTTCTAGGTGAAGAACAATGGGCATGTTTTGTTGAATTTTAAAATTTCTATTACTTTTCTTTAAACAATAATAATTGGAACTCACATAATAGGCTTGTATAAAGATTAAATAAGCTGATGCCTTTAAAGTGCTAGCCAGAGTTATGAGCATAGACAAAGTAGTCCAAAAATGTTACTCTATTTTCACAACCAATGGAGCAACGGCAATGGTTGTCAATATCCTTTCATTGATTTAAACTGTGTCTATTAAATTGGAAAATTAACAGAGGGTTTTTTAATAGGCAAATTTACTAATTATATATGCTCATTTTATGCTACTCAGTTAGTGTTATCTATACTACTATCTTTTGAAGTTTGAGTAGTGAATGATACATCTCTTTATGTTTCAAAATTAGAAAAGTACATCCAACATACACGATGTCAAGTCAAAAGAATTAAGTTTAAATTTAAATTCTCTAATACAGAAATTTGACCCCTGGAAATCTGTGTGTGTCTGTGTGTGATCTTATACATTAGTGCTTCTTAAAAATTGTGGTCTCAAGATCAGCAGCAACATCATTTGAGATATTATTGGACATCACCCCAGACTTACTGAACGAGTAATCTGTGTCTTAAAAAGTCTGGTTATTCTAGTGCAGACTAAAGTTTGAGAACCAGCAATGCAAATCTTCAGCTGTAAATATTACGGTTAAGAAATGTATTTTAGCTTACGCAGAATCATCAAGCAAGTTGATGACCTAAATGAGAATTCAGCCTGAGCTCCAACAAGACTGCCTTTCATTGCATGAATTTAACCTAACTACAAATTTTTTCTTGTGCTTATTTTATAATGCTTTTCTTCATTATTTCCTAACAATATTCAAAATTTTACACGCTAAATGATTGTGAGTACTTTGGTCAAAAGATGTTACAAATAATCAAATGATTTAGGTTACATTCCAGCAAATATTTTAAAAAGTAATATTACTATTGCCCTCATCAAGGTGCTTTGTTTTGTTGCTGGCTATAAGATAAACACTGTATTTATCAACAATTTATAAAGGGCATCTAAGAAAACCTTTTCCATGACTTGATAATAATTACAAAGTAAAGAGAAGAAACAGCAGTTCACAGAAATGCAGCATCTAAAACAATTGCTGCTACTCCTTAGGTATTCCAGAATGTAGGTCTCAGAATATTCTCTGATCATCACCCACCTACCAAGATACAGGTCAAATGATTCCTTTTAATATACCCCTTTCAGTATATGCTAGAATATAATTTCATAGTTTTAGGGTATTTAATTTGCTTCTCATTTGGAATATTAGTTACAGAAAATAATTTTCTCATGGCCTTTTCCATCCTTCTTCAAGGGCTCCATAGATCTACAGATTTACCATCAAAGTGTTTGGAAGATTTGATAGAAGTCTCTCAAACATCAATTTAACAAAGCAAAATGGGGCAAGCAATAACAATATGTGATAAAATATTAGCAATATTTTCTAGTTTGTTCAAGATCTTCAAGTATTACATATTTTGGTATTCTCTGAAAAATTATTTTATTTTATTTAAATCTTTACAGCAAATTTATTGGAATTTTTCTCTGATACTATTATATTTAACCCGTGCATCTTGAAATACTCTCCTCTGTGATTACTGTGGAGGCTGGGGAGTGGCAAATGGTGAAGAAAAATTATACTTATTAACCCCTCCACTGCTGGCAATTTGCGCCAGCCTTTATCCTTGAAGCGCTGCTTCCTGAATATAATTCCAAGAAACCGATCCTGTATCTACAAAGATAAACTATTTCACATCATTTAAAAAATTTAGGCTAAAAAGAAATATTATATATTTTTCAAAGTACAGGTTTTATTGTGAGGCAAACATTTTAGTATTATTCTCTATTTAATCATATGGGCATAGTTATATAATAAAACAAATTGAAAATCTATTTATTGAAAGATGAAAATACATTTATTATTTATTTATTTAAAAATGTATGTATTGAAAATTGAAAATACATTTATTACAAAGCAGCAAAAGAAAAATACATGTATAATGTGATTATATATAAATACATAAAATATATACTCAATATATAATCATTATATATTAAATATATATGTAATCTCATTATACAGGTATACAGTATACATGTATATCTATATGTATACATTGTACATATATATGCACACACACATATAAATCATATATATGCATTCTAGAACCAATTCTTGATATGGCTAAAGATGTTAAGACTTTGTATACAAAGAGTTGATTTCACTGTAACACTTAGGTAAATATATATTTTTAAATATTCCAAATGGATTAGAAATGTAATATCTGATACTGTAAAATGATGTTTTCTATGTCTTTGGGAGTCACTTTTCTAGCTCTTTAAATTTTTGTTTTCTTATTGTATAAAATAGAGGAGAAATGAAAACGTGCCAAATAAATGTACAAAAGAGAAATCTTCATAATATTACTGTTTATCATTGACTGTGTTATACCAAAACTATAACCAATTAGCTAATTTTGTATACCAATATCCAATGTTTGCCATGAAATAAACATAGTGTATTACATACAACCAGATCCCAAAAATCACATTTCTTTCTTTTTTTGTTTTATTTTACATATGAGTAAAAGAGATTTGAGTTATATGAAAATCTAATAAGCTCTTATTTCCTGGGAGACAAACACCAGTATCCTTAAAACTGAGGATATTATGGTGAACAATTTAGACAATGTCTTTTCTCTAATGTTTCTTACATTCTTGCATCAAGTGTTGATGAGGGCTGTGGCTCATAAAGAAATAACTGGTTATTTTAATGAGATAATTCAAATAATGATAAAGAGCTATGAAGAAAATAAAATGAGATAATTACAGGAAATCAGTGGTTGGTGATGGGAGTATTATAAAACTTGAGATATTGTGGTCAAGAGGTTTTATTGGGGATGTGAGATTTGACATAAAATGAATAATGAGAAGTTAAATGTGCCAATATTTTGTGGAAGAGCATTAAAGACAGAGAAGTAAAGTAAAAATTCCTACAACAGGAACAAAGTAACAATAGGAAGAGGATTGAAATGACTGGAAAATAATTGTTAAGAGAAAGAGGAGGAGTATTGAGCCCAATAGAAATCAAACTTTGTGTGCAGTCTGAAGATAAGCACAACTCACCTCCAGCTGTACCACAGACCTTGGCAATTATTACCACACAGAGAGTTTGAAGGGAAGAACACGTCCACTGACCACGATAAAGCTTAAATGGAACATGTTTTACAATGCTTCTACAGCTGTAGCATACTCTAGTTCTGTAACACAATCAGTTGAACTCAGAAGCCTGAAGCTGCAAAGCTAAACCCAAATAATAAGTATTGTCAAAGGAAGAAAGATGATAAATAAAAATATAAAAGAAAGAATATAATTTATGAGACAAACATATAAAGGCATTTCATATTTGGGTCATTTTGGAATTAGGCATAAAAACAAACAAATGAGCAAACAATAAACGGGCCAAAAAAGAAGAGAAAACAATTTCTCAAAGGTTGGAAACTAATACCAAAGTTAACTAGGAATAACACTAGCCCCTGAGACTTCATGGAATGTCAGGAAATCCACTAAACATCCTAAATAATGTGAAATGAAGATTTATGATTATTTATTTACAGTAAAGGGAAAGTTAACCTCTATCACATTTAGGTCACAATATGACAACTATTACTATAATTCATAATAAAGTAGAAAGAATAATATCATCTCAATAGTTGCTAAAAAAAACTATATTGCAAATTCAGTACTCATTTCTAATAAAATTTTAGGATAAAACGTTAATTAATGAGGCAAGCATTATTTACGTCAAACTAATAGGTAATCTCATGCCTAAGTGAAACTATGCATGAATTTTCATAGTTGGAAAAAATCAGAGGCTCCATAAGGACACCTTTTTTTTTTTTCTTTTTTTTAAGACGGAGTCTCGCTCTGTCGCCCAGGCTAGAGTGCAGTGGCGCGATCTCGGCTCACTGCAAGCTCTGCCTCCCGGGTTCACGCCATTCTCCTGCCTCAGCCTTCTGAGTAGCTGGGACTACAGGCGCCCGCCACCGCGCCCGGCTAATTTTTTTTTTTTTGTATTTTTAGTACAGACAGGGTTTCACTGTGGTCTCAATCTCCTGACCTTGTGATCCGCCCGCCTTGGCCTCCCAAAGTGCTGGGATTACTGGCGTGAGCCACCGCGTCCGGCCGAGGACACCATTTTTTAACATCATTTAAAACTGGTGCCAAACCAATTTGTGAAAAAATCCAAAGAAAAGATATAAAAGAAAAAAATAAAGCAAATTACCATTATTTGTAGCTGATACCACTATATTCCTAAAAGCCTGCCCAAAATAATCTGGTAATGAATGAAAATAAAATCAGAGTTTGGCATAATAGCTAGTCTCTAAATAAAATATGTAATAAATGACCTTTTTATATATCAAATAATAAGCAGCTCAATACATCTGTAGAAATTGACATGCTTAATTTTAACACAAAAGAAAACGCTTATGAACAAAATTTACAACAAATGCATGGAAACCATATAAGAACAATAATGGTAAGAATTCTGCTAAGGAAATGAAAGGATATTTGACTATAAGAAGTCACACCTTCTCTGAATTGGGAGGATACAGTACTATAAAGATACCATTTCACTATACATTAGCCAATAAATGTAATTTGATTCCAATGAAAACATCAAGCATGTTTTTTTTGAAATTTTACAAATGTATTCTAAAATTTGTCAATTTGTGGATATAACCAGGATATTTTTACAGAGTAATAAGAATTCATAATTGGAGGTGAGGTAATTTTGGAGGATAATTATTCTATCAGAGAAAAACATGAACTATAAAGCCACAGTCATCAAAACAAAGTGATTCTAGTATACATTAGGTGCAACACAAGACAATGAATACAGAAAATACTGTAGCATATTCAGCTATTCACCAGAATTTATTATAGGATAAAAGTATAATTTCAAATTAGCCCACAAGTATTGATTATTTGACATAACTAGAGACAATGGACATCTGATAAAATTAGTCAAGTGACAAATTACTTTGTAATAAGTATAATTGTGGTAGGTTAAAAAGAAGTAGCATATGTTTGGTCATGGAGAAACTGAAAACATAAACTGTAAAATGTAGTAGGCTAGGAGAAAAGTATTTTCTATTTTCATTTAAGATTTTTTGGCCCTTTTTATTGTACATTTTAATATTTCTACACTGTATAACTATAAACCACAAAAATATCATTACATGTACAGCTGGTCACTTGTATCTAGGATTATAACTTACAAGTTTTCCCATGTTATGTCGGTCTCTATATTCCTAAAGACATGAAAATCATGCAGACTCTTTCAAAATGACCTGATCCTGAGAGCTCTCCAATCCTCTTATCTTGACTGTTAGTGGCTATTACAAATACTAAAAAAAAAAAAGTTCATAATTCTAACTTCCTGGCAACCTTCTTATATCTGGGAAATGTATATATCAGGGTTATGATCAATTCTCTGTGTCATCCATCCTGTCTTTCACTAGCAATGACATTCTTTTAAAGAAATTTGATTATACAATTTCCCTTCCATGTTGATCTCCATCAACAATCTCTCAGAGGTGAATGAAATAAAACCCAAAAGTTCTGTGTAAAGTATTAAATGGACTTTGCACGTTACACCTCAAATTTATCTTTACTTAAAGATGCATGTACATTCATTTCAAAGAAAGTCAAATTGTTTCAAAGAAACTCAAATTCAGCTCCATGATTATGAAAGAAATAATACATAATTTAGTTAAATTCAGTAAAATTCCCCATGAGTGTTTAATAAAAGCTATGTGTCAAAATAGATGAAACGTAGTTGAAATAGTTGTTTTCAAAAACAACAAAAAGATGAATTTAAGACTTTCTTATTGCAGTTGAAAAATGATGCTATAAATGGATCACATTTTCCCATATGAAAAATTCACACACCAGGGCCAATCTGGGGGAGGGGGGCTAGGGGAGGGACAGCGTTAGAAGAAATAGGTAATGTAGATGATGGGTTAATGGGTGCACCAAACCACCATGGTGTGTGTATACCTATGTAGCAAACCTGCAAGTTCTGCACGTGTATCCCAGAACTTAAAGTGTAGTAAAAAAAAGAAAAAAGTAAAGAAAAATTCTGGGGTTGTGATGGAGTAATATCAGATTAATATTTTAAAAATTATGTTATATAAGTGTGAACATATGTAAAGATTATTTTGATATCTGGGTTTTAGTAACATTTCTTTGTATCTTCTTTTATGTTGAGCCATACACCTTTGTCTACTAGAATACTTTGTCTACATAAAGTATTTATATATATTCACATACATATAATATGAATATATGAAATATATTTTTGAATAATAATAAATATACTTAAATATACTTTGCGTCTTTGATCCCATTCATTATTTAGTTGAATTTTCTTTTTCATACCACATTGTTTTGTCTTTACATGAGCAAAGCACCAAATTCTATTTAAAAAAATACACACATGTACACACATACAAGTAAAGACAACCATATAAAAATCCTGAAATTAATGATAATTCTTAAGTTTTAACCAACAATGCAAAATGTTGTACTATGGAGAAGACAGAATCAGTTTTAAACCCACTTGTAAAATGATGATACTTTCTTCCTACTTGAGAAATATTGTTTCTGAACAAATTAGACTCAAATTTGCTGGCTTGGAATTAATCATTATAGTCCAATGACTACGAAGGAGTTAACTACAGACTCGACTGTGAGTCTGTAAGCGGTCCCTCAGGGCCAAGAATTCACATTCATTTCGCAGAATTATTTCAGGTGGAAAAATTTCTTAGTTATTGTCAGATGCCTCTGAATAGAGAGCCCTAACTCTATCTAAAACTCCTGCTGCAATGATTACAGTTCTTCTTAGGTTATTTCTAAACCCGCTCATCTATGTGATCATGTTCTACAGTTACCTTTACATTTAAGTAAATATGAAATGTAACCCTGTGGAAGCTGTCATAGTTGAATTTCATAATCATCACACAACTGTTTGTACTTTAAAATGTTCAAACTGTGAAGGATTTTGGAAGCAGATGGTTGAAAAAGATAGGCTAGAAGGACTTTTTAGGTTTCTCATCCTTAAAATGTCACGCCATAACATTGTATCAAAATTGTATCATTTCCCCTAAAATTGCAGATAAGAAAATTTAGGCTGAGAAAAGAATATCTGCTTGTTTAAGGTAACTGCTGTAGTGGCAGAGTTGAGGGTAGGACCCGATTTTTCCTGGCTCCGAATTTTACTATTCCTTGCTGCATGAATGTCTTCTTGCATATTACAATTTGTTTTTAAGGCGCATCTTTTATGGGTTTATAACTCCTGTTGACAGCTTATGAGTGTTTCAGTTCCTAAGGCACTTGCCGTTTTGACTGCTTCTCCAAACGGAGACTAAGAGATGGGTCAAACTGGCATGTCACAGAGCTAATCATACAACAGGAGAAGTCGACAGAGGAATAAGAACATTTCCCTCCCTTCTCAGGTATGTGGAATAATATAGTCTCAGAATCTATACAGAAAATGATCAGGGCATTAGCATTGCTCTGCCAAATTTGCAAATTCTATAAGACTCCAGAGGTGCAGAGAACTTTCAAGGCAAAGACATAATTATTTTTTAAAAAATGAGAAATGAATTTG
Source organism: Rhinopithecus roxellana (assembly GCF_007565055.1). Taxonomy (NCBI): domain Eukaryota; kingdom Metazoa; phylum Chordata; class Mammalia; order Primates; family Cercopithecidae; genus Rhinopithecus; species Rhinopithecus roxellana. Next base: position 109,457,075 of record NC_044562.1, on the reverse strand, counting down.
GTTTATAAAAAACATTTAGAGGTACAACATGATAACTTCTACCTTGATATGAAACTGACATAAAGTAATCACAAAACGCAATAACCATCCAGGATTTGTATCTCAAAACTTTTAAATCCCAGCCATTTTATTCAAACTGGAATATTTACTAAGTATATATATATAATATTAGCAAAATAGGCTTCACAGAAAGTGTCAAAAGAGTAATGTTTCTGAGCGATGTGAAAGTGTTTTAGAGAGAGAGTAATTTGAAAATGTTTGTTTCACCTTCAAACAGAATTTCTTAAAAGTTAGAGTTGATTCATGACAGCAGCTTGGGAAGAACTGAAAAACTCATTCTCAATAACCAAGTAGCTCTCCAGCCATATCTGCAGAATAATAAAAGAAATTCCTGCTCCTTCATTAAAAATGAATATTTTTGACATCTATTAAAGAATGGTAAGGCGGAGTTTATTCAACAGGTGCTCCTACAATGCGGTTTGGTAGTAGAAGAGAGAGATTTGGCTCAACTCGAAATAAAACAAAGTCAAGTGGACATTTATATCCTAGTGGGGGTCAGTGGATGGAAAATTACTAAGAAGCAGCATCACGGGTAAGGAAGATTCTGGTTAAACAGACTTGACAGCATAATTGCTGAGGGCAATATGAAGACTGGGTGATAAGATATTGAGGGTGGGGGCATAAGGAATTTGATTATGTATCAACGATTGAGGAGTTTTGCTACACAGATTGAGCAAGATTCTTGCTAAAACTGGGCTAAGCAGAGATGTACACGGAAGCCCAAGAGTCAGGGCCTACTTGAAAAAGGTTCAGAGGAGCCTGACTAGGATAGGATCAAGAGAGTTTTAACCCCCTTAAGGTTCCTGTATAGCCAGGATTTAGTAGCAGTAAATTGGAACATATATTTGTAGTTTCCTTGATACATTTGATTAATAATTTGCTTCGAGCCATTACGTAAAGAACTGGAGTATCCTGTAGTCGTAATAATTGATGGCATACCATTAAGTGGTCTGTGAAGTGTGAATCAGTGATAACCAAAAAAGGATAAACAAATTACATGGAATTGTTGATGAAAGGCAAACCTAGGACAGAATCTGGATGGGGACATTTCAATTAGGTGATTGAGACAAAGGTCTTCATCAATTTGAAAAGGAGGAGGAATTGGAAACAAATCCTCAATCTCATTGTATCTATAGTTATCCATTATTTAGGACAATTATATAAACAAGTATAATATATCATTATATAAAAAATGCACATACTTTGATCAATAATTTTCATAAGTGGCATGTCCAGAGGGCATGCTAAATCATTCTCAATTGCTATTATATTTTAGCAAGTAAGTACTAAGTAAAATGAGTTTCATCAGATGTTTTGCAAAAGTCCTTGAACTATTGTACATGCAATTGTATTTACATTTAAAAATGTGGTTGCTGAAGCAGGTAAACCAGGTAGACTGGATTTGTTACTAAATAGTGCTTTTGAACCAGGCAGTTTGCATACCAGCTTCCATTGTAACTTGAAAGAAATCTTGGCTGTTGTATTGAAAGGTATCCAGATAAGAAAAAAACACTCTAGCTATTTGAAACAGATAATTTGATGCACAGAATTGATTATGTGTGTGATATAAGAGATAAAGAACCAGTGAATCAACCTAAAGAATGGTAAAAAGCAGGAACCAGGGCTGGGAGAAATTGGTAAAAACGATATTACTAGAACCTGAAAGCCAGGGTCACACTATAGGATCTAGAATCAAGGTGGAGGTTGCTATGTGGCTGCCATGAGCATGGAGAGAGAAACTGTCTGGCAGGAGCTGGAGCCACTGAAGAGACCTAGACACTTATGACATCAGTAGCAGAGCAGGAAAGATATATTTTAGTTTCTCTCCATTTCCTCCCTGTGCCTGCAACTTGCTAAACCTAACTCTGAGTCAGTTGGCAAAGGAGTCTGCATAAATGCAGTTCTTTGAGATACAAAGCAGAGTAAGTGAAAAACTGAGAATAGATGTGAGAGCAATAGGCAAATGACTGCCTCAGTGGTTGCAAACTTAAAAGGGATATGTCAAAAATACCTCCAATGTTGCATTTATTGATTATTGGTCTGTTTCATCAATAATGGACTGAATTCCATCTTGCACTCACAGCTATTAATAAACAATTGTATCCCTCTTATCCTAACACTGTGAATTTAAAATCCCCAGAAACTGTGTGATGACTGATAGCTGTTAAGCATCATATATTTTCAAGATTTTTTTTTTCTGGTAGAAGTTATCCACAGGCAGATTACATGTGTAGTTATAGGTTGACCAGTTTATTTCATATGAATTCATTTGCAGGTATTTTAAAACTTTTCTTTCTTATATTTTTGGATTTAAGTTAAACCACACTTAAAAAATGATAACTGTCAGATTGTTCATAGGTAATAGAAATAGAGTCCCAACTTTCAAGGAATTTAGTGGAGAACTAGGCTTGTTTTTAAATGCTGACACACATTTTGACAGGTATTATTAACAAATAAGGGCATACAAATTAGAGTCAAAGCAGTATGATAAAGTGAAGCTGCAGAATACTTCAAAAGAGGAGGTGATGATTGACTTGAGACTTCAGGAGTGAAGAAAGTAGAAATCATACTTAGTTTCAAATATGTGGTAATGCGATTTCCACTTAGCATTTTATAGTTTATTTATTTTTGCTATATCTCTACTACCCAAATAGTAAATGCTTGTTGAATAACAAGATAATACATATATTAAAAAGAAAAAAGTAATCCTACTAATTAGAAGCAGACATTAAGAGATAATATAAATGCATACTGTTTCAGCTTTTTATGCATATATCATTTGTTTGTAGCAAAGAATAGAATAACTTGTACAAAAAATAAATTATGCATTTTATATTGTGTTTTCTTCGAGTAAAAATATATTACGCATTTATTTATCTGGCAATACATATAGCTCTATGTTTCTTAAATTATAATGATTGCAAAATTTTTCAAAGCATACTTCCTAAAACCAATCTTATTTTGTTAGATATTTTGGTCATGTATAAATCATCAATATTCTGGTAATTATATAATAAATTTCCATATTTTTTTGAAAATATACAATTAACTATGTCATTTAGGATAAATTTCTAAAAGGATCAAAAATACATACTTATATTAATGTATTTTATGTGCCTTGCTTGAAGAAAATATTCCCAATTTATAAAGAGGTATAAAGTAATTTAAAAGTTAGTAAGCAGGTAATTTTTTAATTATAAACATCAAAATTAGACATTATAGCCTATTAATATTTTTTCTCACAAAATAATTTGCAGAGTTTTAAAGCAAATGTTATCAATCAAATTTTATTTTAAAAAGAGATGTCTGTTTGGAAAACCACACTGTGATTTTACAAGCATAACAGTGTTTAAAATACTGCACTATTCATGATTCTTTATGCCCCGTTAACCAATGCTGAACACTTAATTACAAAAGTTTTGCTGCTGTATATTTAAATAAAAGATTTGTAAGACTTCCTGCAGTAACTTATGTAAAAGGAATTGTCAGGTATTTCGCATTTTGGTCATTAAAAGATTAAAGAAGTTGACACGAGATTGTGGACAGGAATCAAGAACATGTAACTAAATAGTTCTGTTCTAATGACAGGCCTGGGGTATCTGTGCTTTAGAGAATTTTTTAAACCTACATTTGCCTCTACAATCCTGTCCCTTTCCCTCTTTCTTGTATCTTTCCCTTGCGTTCTTCTTCCTCCTTCCCTTTCTGCTTGTCTCTTGCCTTATTTGTTCTTTTACTTAAAACTTTAATTCATGTGATTTTAAAGTAGGGAATAAAATTAAAATAGCCCGTAATCTCACCATACAGCTAATCTAAATAATTAATTTTCAATAAAATGAACACAATCGTCTACCTAGAATGTCAAACAGTACAAAACGAAACAAAATGACAAGCAAATGTTTCCCTTCCATACCCCAGACCCTAATTTAAATTCACAAACTTATTCACCATCAACTTTTTCTTTTTCATCTTTAGAACTGTAATAGGCATGTATCTTTTTCATCTTTCTAGAACAGCATATAAGTAAAAAGTATATCTTTATTCCTATATTTATCTATAGGTGAATATACAAATCTATTTTTTTAAACCCAGTACAAATCATACAATGTGCACTCTTCTAAGCTTTAAAGGACATTTGTAACAAAAACAGATAGATCCACACAGGCTTTTTAACATGCCAAGCTATTCTGTTGTTTGGATATATTCCACAATTTATTGAACTGTATCAAGGGATATTTAGGGATCAATTCTGATATACCCAACATTTTATTGAGAGCCGCTTTAGTCTACTTGAGAAAATAATGACAAAGTATAGAGCCATAAATGATGGGTGGAAAATAAAAATTATGAATGCTTTGAGTGTAAGGTTGTTTTGTTCAAGATAAGATCTGGACAAGATTCTCATTGCTATACTTTTGCTTCAGAACCTGATGAATAATTGTGTTAGTAAAATTTAGATCTCAAATAATCCTAATAAAAATTAAATCTTCAGCGAGTCTACAAACTTGTCAAATGTCTGACTGAGACAAAACATAGCAATTGTTATTTTGTAGAACACTGAATCTCCTAAGGCTTAACAGGACTCACTCCGTCGTATTAATCAGCGTTTGTCTCCAATTCAAGAAAGTGAACTCCTCTCAGTAGGGACATTTTAGCAAGTAGGCAGATCGACTTGAAAGTATGCTCTGAAGCACATAGATACATTAACTATTTCAATCTGGTGTGTTAGATTCTGTTTTAGTAGTTGCCTAGGTAAAGTTCTTACCTTACCCCCCTGTGTTACAATATTGAAATTTAAAAGAAATCTAGGTTAGCGATAATGCAGCTCTATCTTTTCTAGCACCCCAAGTACCCTACAGTATATGTTCTTAAAGACCAATTTGCTATTTCTTGGCATTAAAAAATACAGCAAAACAGCATCCCCAATCATATTACTTGTTCTGTTATGAATTCTGTTTGCTATTCCACTATTGCATTCAATATGTGCATTTACATTTAAGTTAACATCTAGAGTTGGATAAGATGATTTGGAACATTTTACATTTAGTGCTAAAGAGGAGACATTTGATATTTATTCGCACTCCACTCACCACCAGCAATTTCCAGATCTAAAATCACATTACATTCTGTTTCACATATAGTGGCATTTCTTAAGTGTCCTGCCATCATACTTTACTATTATTAAACCAATAACATTGGGTTATAATCTCAAATCCAGAAGGGGGAATCTAAAGAAAAAAAATGGCTAAAGAGTTTAAAATATAGATATAAATTAAATTATAGCAAATGTTTTAAAATAATTCTTCTATAGTATTTTAAAATTTAGAAATAGCAATATGACCCTCGATACATGCTCAGCCAAGATCAATGTCTTAACGAAAATGTCACCAGCACTCTAAATAAAATATTGTTTATTTTCATGACTATATGTATATATCTAAGGTCAATATAGTAGAACAGACAAAATTGACTAGGACACCTTTGCTGCATGTTTGTAGAACTAACAGAGGGTTTGAACACATTTTAAGTGTTCAGACCTCCTAAATTAGGTTACATATACTAAGAAATAAATTTACTATCTTAAGACTCATGGCAAAAAAATGCTATGTGAAGAAATAACATTGCTCTTAGAAATTCATTGTACAGAAAATTAAGTCAGGGGAGGAAAAAAATGAGAAACAAACAAAATGCAGCTATTCTGTCTTAGTAGCAAAAGCAAACTAGAGAGATTGTAAAAAATAGCCACTGTAGTTATCAGTTAATCATTAGAATTTTCTGAGCATTAAATCTGCATATCATATGCAGTTATTTGCTTTAGAATCCTATATTGCTTAATAGTGTTCTGTATTTTAATTAGTACTATTCATTTTGAATGGTGCTCAAGTAAATTCCTGTACTCTCACTTCCACTGTCTTTATTTTATACTTATTTCTCTTTAATACCCATTCTCTGTACTCCATAACCATCCACTCTAATCTTCTGACCACTCTTTAGATATGTACTTACCCATGTAAAATATGTTGTGCTTTTTTTGTGCCTTTATGTTTTACATTTACATAAATTTTACTCTAACTTTATGCATTCAGTGCTCTGTTTTGAGGATCTACTCATATTGCTTTGTGTTCATTGGTTCCATTGCTCTAATTGTTGCAGATTATTTTGTAACATACTTATGGTACGCACCTCTCTAGTGATGAACATTTAGGTTGCCTACAACTCCCTCTAACACAAACAATTCTTTGATGAGTGTCCTCGTATATATTTCCTATGGACCCATGTTGGAATTTTTCTGGGATATATGCCCAAAGTTGGTGACGATAAATTAAGTACATAGACAGATACGTAATTTTATTATTTAGCACCAGATGTCATTCCTATTAGAAGAGCTGTACCTATTTGTACCAACGTTACATATTGCATCTTCATTTGCTTATTTTTATATTGCCTATATTTTTTTATTTGGTAATTCTTATGGTTTACAGATGCTTTTAATTTTTTTTTTTTTTGCAATTTTCTGATTACCAGTGAGTTTGAGCGTTGTATCATATTTTTGTTGTTGTTTTGTTATTTGTTTATATCCATGCAGGCTTTTTATTCTAGGAACTAGCTGCTGGTATCCTTTGTTCCACTTTTAAGAATTGTTTTTCCTCTGTTTTTGTTTACTGATGTCCAGGAATTGCTTGTAGATGCTATACTTTTTCGTCAGCTTTGTTCTTTCTGCTTTGTTCTTTTTGCTTAGTCAAATATTGTGTTGTCTACAGCTTTTTTTTTGGGGGGGGGGGGCAGGTCTTTTTTGTTTCATACAAATTTTAGGATTGTTTTTCTATATCTGTGAAAAATAATGTTGGTATTTTGATAAGTATTGTGTAGAATCTGTAGGTTGCCTTGGAAGTATGGTCATTTTAACAATATTAATTCTTCTGTTCCATGATCATGAGATGTCTTTTCTTTTTTTTTTTTTTTTTTTTTTTTTTGAGACGGAGTCTCGCGCTGCTGCCCAGGCTGGAGTGCAGTGGCCAGATCTCAGCTCACTGCAAGCTCCGCCTCCCGGGTTCACGCCATTCTCCTGGCTCAGCCTCCCGAGTAGCTGGGACTACAGGTGCCCGCCACCTGGCCCGGCTAATTTTTTGTATTTTTTAGTAGAGACGGGGTTTCACCGTGTTCGCCAGGATGGTCTCGATCTCCTGACCTCGTGATCCGCCCGTCTCGGCCTCCCAAAGTGCTGGGATTACAGGCTTGAGCCACCGCGCCCGGCTGAGATGTCTTTTCATTTGCTTTTGTCCTCTTCAGTCTTTTTCATTAGAGTTTTGTAGTTTTGCTTGTAGAGGTCTTTCACCTCTCTACTTAAATTTATTTTGGGGTATATTTTCATAGCCATTGTAAGTAGAATTGCCTTCTTGGTTTCTTTTTCAAATATTTCATTGTTAATGTTTAGAAATGCTAGAGAATTTTGCAAATTAATTTTGTATCCTGCAACTTTACTGAATTTATGTATTAGGTTTAAGAATTTTTTTGGTGGTGTCTTTAGGTTTTCCCAGACATAAGATCATATCATCAGTAGAGTGACAATTTGACTTATTTTCCAGCTTGGATGGTTCTTACTGCTTTCTCTTGCCTGGTGCTCTGATTAGGCTTCTAGTACTATGTTGAATTGGAGTGGTGAAAGCAGGAGTCCTTGCGTTTTTCTAGTTCTTAGAGGAAAATAATTCAGGTTTTCCTCATTGGACTGTTGGTTGTTGTATATGGCTTTATTATTTTGAGGTACTTTTTCTCTATGCCTAATTTGTTGAGAGTTTTTGGCATAAGTGTTGTATTTTATCAAATGCTTTTTTTGTCTCTGTTGAGATGGTCATATGGTTTTTGTCTTTCATTGTGGATGTAATATATTACGTATACTGATTTGCACATTTTGAACAATCTTTGTATCCCTTAATTAAATCCAATTTGATTATAATGTATTAACTTCTGATTTGTACTTGGATCTAGTTTAACAGTAAACTAAACGAGTTTTGTGTCTTTGTTCATCAGATACATTGCTGTTTAGTTTTGTTTTTGTGTATCATGTTCTTACTTGACTTTGGTATCAGGGAAATGCTGGCCTCATATAATTAGTTAGGGAGAAATCACTTCTCTTCAATTTTTAAAAATAATTTGGGGAGAATTGCTGTTAGTTTTTCTTTGAAGGTTTGACTGAAATCAGCAGTGAAGCCATCTGTTTTGAAACTTTTGTTAGGAGACTTTTTGTTACTAATTGAATCTCATCGCTTCTTATGGTTTTCTGTTTCTTCCTGATTCAATCTTGGTACATTGTATTTTTCCAATAATTTATCCATTTCATCTAGGTTTGCTAGTTTGTTAGGGTACAGTTGTTTACAGTAGTCTCTGATGACCTTTTGTATTTCTGTGGTATCAGTTGCAATATCTCCTTTTTTGTTTCCGATTTTGTTTATTTGTGTCTTCTTTATTTAGTTCATTAGTCTAGCAAGCAGTTTATCAATTTTGTTAACTTTTTAAAAAAATAACTGTTCCTTTTGTTGATCTTTCATATCATTTTCTAGTCTCTATTTCATTTAGTTCTGCTCTGATAGTTATTTCTTTCCTTCCACTAATTTTGGGTTTAGTTTGTTCTTGCTTTTTGTTTTTCTTGAGATATATAATTAGGTTATTTATTTGAAACTCTTCTGATGTAATCATTTATTGCTATAAACTCTTCTGTTGACATTGTTTTTGCTATATTCATAGGTTTTGGTACGTTGTGCTCTAATTTTTATTTGTTTCAAGCATTTTTTTTTTTTCAATTTCCTTCTTAATTCCTTCCTTAACCAAATGGTCAGGAGCATGTAGTTTAATTTTCATGCATTTTTATAACTTCCAAAGTTCCTACAGTTGTTGATTTTTAATTTTATTTCACTTTGGTCTGGGATAATTTGATACTATCTGTGTTGATATGATTTTATTTATAAAATACTGTTGAGACTTGTTTTGTGTTTTAACATGTTTTAAGCTGAAGAATGTTCCACATGCTAATGAGAAGAAGGTGCATTCTGTAGTTGTTAGATGAAATGTTCTGTAAATGTCTGTTAGGTCCACTTGGTCTAATGTGCAATTTAAACCCAATGTTTCCTTGTTAATTATCTGTCTAGATGATATCTAATGGAAAAAGTCAGGTTTTGAAGTCTCCAACTATTACTGTATTGAAGTCTACCTCTCCCTTTAAATCTAGTATTTGCTTTATATATCTCAGTTCTCCAGTGTTGCATGGGTATATCTTTAGAACAGTTATATCCTTTAGGTGAATTCATTCTTTAATCAACATATAATGTCCTTCTTTGTTGCCCTTTACTGTTTTTGCCTTGCAGTCTCCTTTATGTGATATAAGTATAGCTATTCCTGCTCATTTTTGGTTTCAGTTTGCATGGAATACCTTTTTCCATCCCTTTACATTTAGCTTATAGGTGTCTTTACAGGTGGCGTGGGTTTCCTGTGGGTATCATATACTTGAGTCATGATTTTTTAAATCCGTTGGGCAGTCTGTATCTTTTGAGTGGAAAGTTTAATCTGTTTATGTTCAAGGTCATTCTTGATAGGTGAACGCTTATTCCTATAATTTTGTTGATTGATTTCTGCTTGTTTTGTTCCTTCCTTCCCTTCCCTTTCCTCTCTCTCTCTCTTTCTTTCTTCCTTTCTTTGTTTCTTTCTTTTCTTTGTGTCTCATTCTGTTGCCAGGCTGGGGTGCAGTGGCAGAATCTCGGCTCACTGCAACCACCATCTCCTGGGTTCAAGCAATCCTCCTGCTTCAGCCTCCCGAGTAGCTGGGACTACAGGCATGTGGCACTACGCCCAGCTAATATTTTTGTATTTTTAGTAGAGGTGGAGTTTCACCATGTTGGCCAGGATGGTCTCGATCTCTTGACATCTTGATCCACCTGCCCCGGCCTCCCAAAGTGCTGGAATTACAGGCGTGAGCCACCGCGTCTGGCTCCTTAATTTCTTATTTATCATTGTGGTTTGGTGGTTTTCTGTAGTAGTACCAGTTGAATCTTTTCCTTGTTTGTATGTTTGCTGTACTAATGCGTTTTATTTTTTGGTGTGCTTCTGTAACGGTATCATTCTTTCACTTCTGCATTTGGGATTCCTTTAAGCATTGTTTGTAGGGCTACTCTAGTGGTGATGAATTCCCTCAGCTTTTACTTTTCTAGGAATTTCTTTTCTTCTTTTATATTTATGAAGGATAATTTTGCTGGGTATAGTATTTTTTATTGAAAATTCTTTTTATTTTAGTACTTTGGATGTATTATCCCTTTGAATGTACCATTCTCCTCTGGCCTGTGAGGTATTTGCTGAGAAATCTGCTGTTAATCTGATAAGGATTCCTTTATTGGTGACTAGATATTTTTCTATTGCTGTTTGTAGAGTTCTATTTGTCTTTGATTTTTGACATTTTAACCATAATGTGCTTGGAGAATACTTTTTTGAAGTGTATTTATTTGGGGATCTCTGGGCTTCTTCAATTTGGATGCTTAAATCTCTTGCTAGGCTTGGGAAGTTTTCATATATTATTCTGTTAAATAGGTTTTCTAACACTTTAGTTTCCTCTTTGCCTTCTGGGACCTCAAAAATTAGAGTATTTGGTCACTTGATGATGTCTCATATATCCCATGGGCTTTGCTTATTATTATTTATTTATTTTTCTTTATATTTGTCTGACCTGGTTATTTTGAAAACCTGTCTTCAAATTGTGACATTCTTTCTTCTGCTTGATCTAGTCTATTGTTGAAGTTTTTGAATGTATTTGTATTTCATTTTTTGGTTCCATGTTTTCTATTTATTTCCTTTTTTATGATATCTGTCTGTTTGGTGAATTTCTTATTCATACCCAGAATTTTTTTTTTCTGTTGTCTTTTAGTATTTTCTTATAGCTTATTTGTCTTATATATTTTCTTATTTCTTGTATCTCTCTGAGTTTGTTTGTTTGTTTGTTTGTTTGTTTGTTTTTTGGCACAGTCTCACTTTGTCACTCGGGCTGGAATACAGTGGCACTATCACAGCTCACTGCAATCCCCACCTCCCGGGTATAAGCAATTCTCCTGCCTCAGTCTCCTGAGGGATTACAGGCATGCACAACCATGCCTGGCTAATTTTTGTATTTTTAGTAGATATGGAGTTTCACTATGTTGGCCAGGCTGGTCTCAAACTCCTGACCTCCAGTGATTTGCCTGCCTTGGCCGCCCAAAGTACTGGGATTACAGGCATGAGCCACCACTTCTGGCTTCTCTGAGATTCTTCAATCAATATTTTGAATTGTGGTTTCTGGGATTTTATAAGTATCTTAATGATTAGAATATGTTGCTAGAGAATTATTGTGATTCCTAGAGGTGTCATATTTTCTTTTTCATGATTCTGTTTGCCTTACATTGTTATCTGGGGATCTGGTTTAACAGTCACTTCTTCTTGTTTTTCGATTGACTCATATACAAGGATTTTTACTTGAAGATATGTGTATGATGATGGTTGGCAAGGGCACCTTAGCTTTGATTCTCAGTCCATAATAGGTTACATTGCATGGTAGTTTCGTCTTCATACAATTTATTTGGCTGTACAAAGCATCCATGGAATCTGTAAATTCCTCAGTTACTTGGTTGTGGTTGTTAGTATAATAGAAGCTATGGCAAGGCTTTGCTGGGGTTGGGGATGCCGGGTGGGCCAATCTTCAGGCCCTGGTAGGGGTAGCAGCAAGCTGAGAACGCATAGCCTTGGGCCACTAGGTGGTGCATGTGGGCACCAGTGTTAGGAGGTTAGGTGGGCAAATACCTGGGCTTCCAAGTAGCTTGCTTGGGTACTGGGAGTAGGCAGCAGTGGAGACCATATGGGTTACCTGGTTCTCAGGTCCCTGAGTATCATTTGCAACATGGATGATGGTAGTAGCACTGGCAGGATAACCCAGGCAGTTATTACTAATGTTAGCAGTTATAGTGATGGGCTCAGCATGCTGGCCTTTTAGCTCATAGGTAGCGCATGTGGGTGAGTATACCTGGTGGTGTTGGTGACAGGCTGGATGAACCCAACTTCAGGTCCTCAGCGGCAAGTGCACAAATACTACAGCTGGTGTAATGGATAAGGATGTAACTAGGTTCCAGGGAGGGGTGTTTGATCTCTGTGTGGGCAGTGCCACACTGGGTGAACTGACATGAGGTCCTGATGGTGTGCAGGTGTATAGGCTGTAGTAGGCAGACAAGAGTGATCTGTGGCAATGGGCATGGGAAGCCTGACCTCAAGGCTTATGCTAGAGCACAGAGGTCCTGCTATTTGTGTGAGTATGGTTGCTGTATACAGTCACCTGCAGGGAGCTCTCAGGCTCTGGGGAGTCCACATTGTCTCTGACAGTAGCATTATTTTCAGTGGCATACATGAAGACTCTGTACTCAGAATGCACAATAAAGCACAGAGGTCATGCTTCTGGTAGGGGTGGGTTTGCTATTCACAGCTCCAGCCAGACAGCTCTGATACTCACTTATTCTACCTCCAGAGGCAGCTGTGGCTGTCATGTTGGTGTCGTGGTGGGGATTCATTCCACCCTTCCACGGAAGCGATGTTGATAGTGGGGTCAGGTTTGCTATTTATAGCTTCATTCAGGAAGCTCTCAGGCTCTGGAAGGTGTGCTCTTTGTTCCAGGGGCAGCTTCTTGGTGTGCCCCACTGTCCTTTCCCTGGAAAGTGGTACTCTATGTGAGCTAGAGTGCTCAGGATCCTGCAACACCACTGGGACCAGCCAGTGGCACTGCACGACTGCAGCCCTTTGGATGGACGCCAGAAGATGTCAATGGGGGTTCCTGAGTTGTGAATGTGTAGGAATGTTGGTTCCCAGGGTAGGATGCAGTTCAGTGGAGACTGGGCTCTCACAGTGGTACCATGCTGCTGTTGCTTAGGCCTTGGGAGTTGGGGGGGTGTGGTCCATCGCAATTTTTCTGTCTGGAACATTGCATTTGTGGGATCTCCAGATCACTGCCAACATTAATGTCAGAGCCTGTATAGGTAAAGGAACTCTGGCTAGAATTAGGGTAGTCTGAAGTAGAAGTGTGGTATCCTAAGAGTTTGGGCTCCTGAGTGTGGACCCACTTACCCCTGCCCTGCAATGGGAAGCTACTCTGGGCTCCCAACCTGATCTCAGCTGAACTGTCCAACCAATTCCTTCTCTTTCTGTGTACGGGCTTTTTAACTCCAGTGTTCTATCTTTAGATGTTCTATTTTAGGTCTGTTTATCTATTTGCAATTTTAACTCTTCCTTCTGGAGAAGGTGAGTGTCCAATATATCTAATCAGCCAACTTGAAATGTGGCACTCATTTTCTCTATGTCCTTTGTAAAAGATAATTTCACTGAATTTGAACTCTGGATTGATAGGTATTATTGTTTCTTTCAGTACTTTAGGTCACACTTCATCATCATCTATGTTATATAATTTCTGATTAGAAATCTGTCTTGGCTTTGTATTTGTTCCTGTACCTGAAATGTGTCATTATCTTCTGATTGGACTTCAAGCTTTTCATTGTATTTGTTTTTAAGCAGTTTGTATGTGATATGTGGGTGTTATGGTATTCATCCTGCTTAGAGTTTTTTGATCCCTTTTGATATGTGGTTTAATGTATTTCACTATTTTGGGTAAATCCTCAGCCATTATCCCTTCTAACATTTTCTTTTTCTGGTATATTATGTTTCTCTCATTTTCCTCAGGTTCAAAATATACATATGGTAGGCAATGTTATATTATCCTACAACTCTTGGATGCTCTCTTCTAGTTTTTGTTTACCTGTTTTTTCTTCTTGATTACTTACTATGTTTTCCTCTTTATATTCTAGTTTAGATAATGTCTTTCAAACTATCTTCAAGTTCACTGATTGTTTTTTCAGTTTTTTTGACTTAGGTCACACAGGTCAGTTTGTCTAAGACAACCTTAATCTCTCTCACAGTGTCATTTATTTCTAGTATCTCTATAGAAGTTTTTCATATGTCCACTCAACATTGTCTTGTCTCCATTTGTCTGACAAAATTCTTTATGAAACATTAAAATACTAATCATAGTCTTTTAAATGATCTATTTCATATTTCCAATATTTGTGTCTTTCATGAATCTTTTTCTGTTAACTATTTTTTCTCTTGACAATGTGTTGTTTCTTGCCTGTTTGTGTTTTATAATTTTAATTTATTGTTGCAAACAATGTATAGAACTTTAGAGCCTGTGATAAAAGGTAAGCCTTTTCTTCCATAATCTACATCATGTCTTTCACCACTTCCTACCAACCATAGGTAGGGAAACATCCAAGCATCAGTTTCTTATACTGCTTTTCCATTCCAGCTTTTTCTTGCTAAAATGTGCCTTAAGCATTATTGTTTGTATAAAATAAAGATAATTCTGCTTATAGCAATAGTCTGAGAAACACAAAAGTTGGTTTATCAAACCAGACTTGCAAAAAGCAGAGACCAACCTAGACAGACAGGATAGGTCCTTGGTCTTAATGTGTCCCTCAAATTTCATGTGATAGAAATTTATCCCCAAATTCACATGATTAAGGAATTGGAGTTGGGGTATTTGGGAGGTAATTAGGATTAGATAAACTCATCAGGGTGGGGCCCTCATGATGGGACTTGTGGCTTTATGAGAAGAGGAAGAGAGATCTGAGCACAAGCTCAGAGAGAAGAGGAAGAGAGACCTGAGCACAAGCTCTTACCAACTCACTATCTGGTACCCTGTGCCATGTCATGATACAGTAAAAAGGCACTTACCAGATACTAGTACCACACTTTTGGACTTTCCAGCTTCCAGAACCACTAACTAAATAAACTTTTTTTATTTGTAAATTAACTAGTGGGTGGTATTCTGTTATAGCAGCACAAAATGAACTGTAATAGTCCTGTTAAAATTAGGCTATATCCAACCAAGGACTCTTCTTTATCTTTCTACTAGTCAATACCCTCAAGAGGTTTGATTTATATTTTATATGAAAATTTAGTCAAGTCATTTCTCTCTAACCATCCTCCCAGTGGGAGTTGAAATATGAGCTACAAACTAAATACTAATTTCTTTTCTCCGTGAAAAAATCAGTTGGAGAGACAGATGAATAGGATGTATAAAGACTTGATAACTGGCTCAGTGTGGAAGGTATGCAAGAATGGATCCCTAGCTTATTGATTTGTATTTGTTGACATATATATTTTACATCTCTTAATAGTATATATATATAATCTTCAATATGTATCTGTTATGTATTTGTTAAACAGTTATATTATCCAAATATATATTTTTGTTTTCAGCTGGTTCTTACATTTGACCAAGCAAAGAATATTTTTATGTCTACTGAAATTAACAATTCTTTCGAATGGCTGAAATAGGTAAAAAATACGCTATGTAAGTATTTTTACTAAATGAAATATGAAATAAATCTAAACTGGGCTTCAGTTTAGATTATTTTTATTGACTCCTTTAATCTGCTATTAAGGCTTTCCAGTGGATAGTTTATTTCAGATATTGTATTTATCAGTACTAGGAATTTAATGATTCTTCCTTGAAGCTAAATTTTATCTTTACAGAGTCTCCCCCAGACCTTACTATTCATGGCAGACTTAATTCTTTCTTCACTATTCCCCAAGGGAAAAAAAACTAGAGTAGATATCTTCTAATCTAAGGAGGGCTCTGCCCAATCTGGAGGGTTTTTTGTTTGTTTGTTTGAGTTTGTGTTTTTAGACTTTTTGCATCATTAATTTTCTAATGGATTTAAGAAAATTATTTTGGAAATTATTAAAGATTATCTACTATTTAACAATGGGAGCAATGGTCTTTAGTACAAATGACAGTGTACGCTTAGAGAACAATATTATTATTTGAATATTCCTAACAAATATCTATACTTACAATAATAGCATTTCTTTGGTTAAATGTTTTATTCCATTTTACCTTAAAAATATTTTTCCTCTATAGAGACATTCTTTGATAAAACAAGCCTCCCAAGTAGTCTCAGCCTCTGAGTAGCTGGGATTACAGCCCCCCGTCACCACGCCTGGCTAATTTTTGTATTTTTGGTAGAGACAGCCACCTTATTGGCCAGGCTGGTCTCGAACTCCTGAGATCAAGTGATCCATCTGTCTCAGCCTCCCAAAGTGCTGGGATTACAGGCGTGAGGCCCCGCACCCAGGCAGCAAGTGTTAATTTACATAGCATAATTTACTTAGCCGGTAATGAAGGCAGTGACCCAGAGGCAAGACTAATAGAGTACAGAATCTCAGTCATGTTCAGGAGTAAGAGTTGTTCTAAAAGTGGAAGTCTAGGATGAAGCCAAAACACAAGGCTTCTTTAAGAGTTTTCACAAAGTGTAGTTAGGGCTTGCAGCTCTTTTTGCATTCTTTGAAAACAGGCATAAACCCTCTTCATTCTATCAGAAATGTGAGGTTGACTTTTTTTTTTTTTTTTACCTGATTTTAAGTTTATAATACAGTATTATTAACTATAGGCACAATGTTGTTTAGTGAATCTTTAGAACTTATTCATCCTTCATAATTAATTTTTTTTTTTTTTTTTTTTTTTTTTTGAGACGGAGTCTCGCTCTGTCGCCCAGGCTGGAGCGCAGTGGCCGGATCTCAGCTCACTGCAAACTCCGCCTCCCGGGTTCACGCCATTCTCCTGCCTCAGCCTCCCGAGTAGCTGGGACTACAGGCGCCCGCCACCTCGCCCGGCTAGTTTTTTGTATTTTGTAGTAGAGACGGGGTTTCACTGTGTTAGCCAGGATGGTCTCGATCTCCTGACCTCGTGATCCGCCCGTCTCGGCCTCCCAAAGTGCTGGGATTACAGGCTTGAGCCACCGAGCCCGGCCCATAACTAAAATTTTATATCTATTGATTAGTAACTGCCACTTTCTCCCAGCCCCAAGTCTTTGGCAACCACCATTCTACACTCGCGTCTATGAGTTTGTCTACTTTAGGTACCTGATGTAAGTGGAATAATGTGGTATTAATCTTTCTGTAACTGGTTTATTTCTCTTAGCTTAATGTCCCCAAGATTCATCAACGTTATAATTTATTGCAAAATTTTCTTCTTTTTTAAAACTTAATAATATTCCACTGTGTATATTCATCACATTTTCTTTATTCATCTGATGATGCGTGTTTGTGGCATTTTTATATCTTGGTTATTGTGAATAATGCTGTAATGAACATGGGAGTGCTAATATTTCTTTAAGAGCTCGATTTTAATTATTTTTGGGATAGATACCCGGAAGTGGAATTGCTGGATCATGTGATAGTTCTATTCCTTTTTCTTTTTTCTTCTCTTTTCATTTTCTTTTTTGTAGAGACAGGATCTTGGAATGTTGCCCAGGCTAGTCTCAAATTCCTACTTCAAGTGAATCTCTCACCTTGGACTCCCAAAGTTCTGAGATTACATGCATGAGCCACCATGCCTGGCTTCTATTTTAAAATTATTTTAGGAAGCTTCCTGCTGTTTCCTATAGCAGCTACACTGTTTTACATTTCTACCAGCAGCGCACAAGGGTTTTCTTTTCTCCATATCCTCACCAACACTTGCTGTCTTTCATTTTCTCAGCATAGTCATCCTCACAGCTATAAAGTAAGATATCATTGTGATTTAGATTTGCATTTCAAAGTCACTGATGATAAGTGACTTTGAGCATCTTTTCATAAACATATTTCACCTTTTTTATGTCTGCTTTAGAAAAATGTCTATTCAAGTCCTCAGCCCATTTTTAATCAGGTTCTTAGGTTTTTTTTTTTTTTTTTCTGTTGAGTTGTTGGAGTTCCTTATATATTTTGAGAATTCACTTTTTACTATATATGGTTTATATATTTTGAGAATTAACCTTTTATTACATATGGTTTACAAATATCTTCTCCTATTCTGTAGTTTGCAAAAATAAACTCAAAATGTATTAAAGACTTAAATGTTAAGACCTGAAACTGTGAAACCTGCAGAAAAAATATTAAGGGAAAAGTTTCATGGCATCAGTCTTGGCAATGACTTAATGAATATGACACTAAAAACACAGGCAACAAAAGCAAAAATAGACAAATGGGGACTATATCAAACTAAAAATATTCTGCGCAGCAAAGGAAACAATCCACAGAGTGAGAAGGTGCCCTTTGCCCAGTTTTAATTAGCCATGCTAAGTAAGAACTTTTGTAATTATCCATGTCCTTCTAAGGTAGTAAAAGTTCAGCAACTGAATTCCAGGCGATGGCATGAGATCTATGTTCTGATTAAGAAAATGGGTGAAGTGGGAGTTTAATTCTCACTACTACATTTTCACCTTTTAAGATATCTCATCTGGCTGGTATAGAAGGCAGTTCCGAGACATCAAGAGTAGACTGACAAGGATTAAAGAGGTGGTTTTTCTGAAAATTTTAGTGATACCTGATGTGTACTTATATACCTATGTAACATTTTAAATACTATATAGGAAGTGAAATAGATCAAGCAGAATTGGTGATCCAATACAGATATGGCCAATAATTTCATTAAAGTACCAGTTCTGAAGTTCGTCCATGCACAATTTGTGTTCTCATGAAATGGAATTCACTATACAGTGACTGTTTAGCCACAAGAATATTTAAATTTGCTGTCATACTGTCATAATCTTACCAGGGATGCTTGTATTTGATAGCCACAAAGAGCAGGTTAGTTCCTTATATTGATAATATGATAATTTCCCTCTTCAGAAGAGAAAACTCAGGAGAGTTAAGGACTGTAGTCATCCATATAACCAACAGTCTTTGTCTGATAGATCCAGGTAAAATTCGAGGCCAATTTGTTTTGTGAGATTTCTGAGAATCGCGTGGCAATAGTAAGCAGGTATATTCCTCACAATGTGAGTAATAAGTTATCTCTCACTGAACACGTCTGAAGAAAGAAGCTCAAGGACTAGCAGTGCCATTCAGGTTTTTATAAAATCACGCTCCTTATCCATGAGTTCTTTGGCTTTTCTTCATAAAGTCATGAGAATAATGTCACAATTTGAATAAAACACTGAGCACAAACAAACATTAAATGACATATTAAGAGTGGTGATAGAGGTTATTCCAACCATTTTATGGCCCAACCGAGCAGGTGGTGTTTGAAGTGGTTAAAACTAGAAAGTATGAGGAGTGGAGCACTTGCCAGAAATCAGGTAAGGCCGTCTTACAATGGAGGGACAGGTTGCTATTTAGAAATCAGTCACACTGTACCATACAAAAGGTAAAACCTCAGTGCAAGAAGAGCCAAGAACAAATCTGCAGAGTGGACAGAAGTGAGATCCATTTAGCAGGAGAAGAGAATGTAGGCTCATGCCTTAAGGGGAATGTTTTTGTATTTGTAGGCTCTTGAGCTATAATCAATGGCCATGCTACAGTATGTTCAGGTAAATGAGTCTTTTAAAAAGCATACCCTCATAGGGAACACTCATTTATGGAAATCCCCGGAAGACTTAGAGTAATAATTTAGATGTTTTATGGAGATGGCAATAAAGATGTCAGTTGCCACCTCAGAAATCAAATTGAATGCTAAGGCAGAATTGGTCAAATCTCTATAGCAGGGATGCAGATGCTCAGGCCATGCACCAGTGTACTGATAGATGCCATACTCACCTTGCATCTAATGAATTAACTAATATAAAAAACTGTACCCCCTGTCGACAAGAAGGGAACTGCTGGAAAATGTCTGTGAGTAAAATTTCTCTCAAGTAAAGGCCCGTAGATAGCTGATAAGGATATTTCATTGGACAACTACCCAAAGGGCTATAAATTGTGTTCACTATGGTTGATCTTTTATCTACCAAGCTTTGGTTATCTAGAAAAGGATCAACCTTGGAAAATATGACATTGTTTAGAACAACAAATTTTCTATCAGTATGGTCTATGTAAATATATTTTTAAATATTTTTTATAGTCAAAGTTCATACTGCTATGAACTATTCTGAGGATTTACATATAGATTATAAGCAATTAAGTGTTACATATTTATACATTTACATATATTAACTCTTTTAATACTACAGCAATGCTATGAGCAGCATACTATTAATATCTAACTTTGGAGATGAAGAAACTGAGTCACAGTGAGAGGTTAAGTGGTTTCCTCAATGTCATGCAGGAAGTTAGTACCAGAGTTGTTAAAGTCTGGCTTTGGATTCCCTGCTCCTAAGCACATCCTATGATGCCTCTCCAGAGTCAGACATTGGTCACAATTTTGAAAAAGCAGTTTAGCAATATATACTGAGAATCTTAAAAGCAAAACCATTTTTGGCACATTTGTATTGTTTCAGTATTTATAACAGAGAAAAACACAATACAAAAAAATTGGCTAGCTCTATGGAAATGATTATGTAAATTATAATAAACCCCAAAATATCCTGATACGCCAATATTAAAACAGAATTTTTTGAATTTATAAGTTTAAACAATTAATGAATGAGTAGAAACACAATTGCATGTTCAGTATGACTGTCACTATGTAAAAATCACCTCATTAAATTTAAAACCAGAATGAAATGGTACAAAATATATGATAGTAAATATATTTGGGCTATAGTATTGCATCATTTATTTCTTCTCTTGATTTTTATGCATTTACCAAGTTTAGAATATCATTTTCTTTCAAATGGAAAAGAATTTCTTGAAATTACCTGCCGTTGTTTATATATTTGCTCAAATACAGGGAAAATGAGTTATTTCCTACCTACATTTGTCTCCTCCCAAGTAACCAACTGATCCATCTACATTATTTTGTAGCTTAAGGGTATATTTCAATATTCATGCCCACACATTATTTGAGTAAAATTGTTTTAACTCATAGAAAGTTGTGTCCTCATTGGTTGATTTTGTTTTGAAATTTCTTATGCTATATTCAACTGTAATTTACTTTTTTTCTAACATGGAAAGTAATATAATAATGGGTATCTAACTCATTTCCAATAAACTACCAAGACCTCTTACCAATAAATAGATTATCTATTTCTGTTTAGTTCAAGGCCTATATTTTACATTTTTGAAATTAACAGCTGAAAAATTGATTATACTCTCTGTCATCTCTATAAATTCATGTTCTGATAATATTGTTACTTCATAGGAGGAATTCTGGCTAGACATGGCCCAAATAGGCAATTTTCATATAGAATGCTAGAAACCATAAAATTCATCTTGATTGAATATATACTAAGGGCATTAATCTAACTTAAATAAATACAATAAGTATCAAATATTTAAATATCAGGCAATTAGTGAAGCTGAATTAACATTGTTGGATTAACACACTTAGTAAATAACACAATCAGTAACAAGGTGTCTGAATTTTCAAGGAATTATCTGCTTCTTTGAAATGAATTTTTATATAGTTTAAAAATGTTAAAAGCTGAAAAGTGGTGGAAGCAGTTGATAAAAATAATGAATAACATGATTTAATGTGTTAACAGTACATATGTGTAAGGAATGTTGCTTGCTATCTGACTCAAAAAATTTAACATATACTTTCACTGGTAAAAATATCTATTCTGCAGAAGATGTTTCACAAAAAAAGCCCTATTTCTTAAACTCAAATTCTTCCTTTTTCAAGTAAGTGCAGCGCTGAAGCTCTCCTTTCTCTAATAAGTTCTGAAGATCCCCTTTCTGTAATAAATTCTGAGTATGGTTTAAAAAATTAAGGAAAGTAATTTTTTGTCTATGTACTGTTCGGATTTTATAACCAAAACAAACAAAAATATCTACTACATTTTCTGTGTTTTTCATCATACAAACAAGAGTTTTGGAATATTGTTTGTTTATATTATGTACTACCTAAGCAAAGTTATTTTAATTTTAATAAAATCCTTCGGTGTTTGACTTCACCATTTAATAAAAATTAAAAAGGAAAAGAATAAATTTTATATTATTAAATGAAAATACATGCTGTCTTATCAAAAGAGCAAATACTGAGCATTTAACAGTTTTACTAAATAGGATTGAATTTCTTCTGTATTTTCATATGCAAGTTTAAATATACACAAATTAAGATTAGGAAAATATTTGCTAAACCAGTTCTTGTCATGAGGAAATACCCTGTGAGATTTTAAATATGTTTTTCTTATCTCAACATGGCAAGTGTTACCAATATCGATGACCCTAAATAATTATTTTATTATCTAAATGTTTTTATATTCAGATAAGACATTTACAAAATCGCTCCTGGCTTGCTCTGTGACCTGGAGTCATTCACTTAACCTCTCTGTTTCTTTCTTTTTTTTGTACACATTTTGTTTTATTGTAACAAAGCAACTTGTACACTTTTAACAACGGCGCATCATCTTTCCTTTTCAGTGAAACAAACAAAAAAAAAATTAAAATAAACAGGAACAAAATTACAATAGAAGGTGTCAATTTCAAATAAGATCCTACAGGTTCTGCTGATTATCCCATTGAGTGGCAGGGCTCAAGTCATCATTAGGAGAGAATTTATTTTAAAAGTGTCATCTTAAACTGCAAGGATGTCTGTCAAATATCACAATTAAACATGCCAAAGGAGAAGCCGTGTTGTCAAAATAACCACTTAACTCACCCAAACATCTCAAACCCAGCCTTTGCTGATCTTCTGTAAACCCATTTTTAAAGACTTTTCTTTCTTTTTTTAAACAAGGGAAAGTTGTCAGATACATGTTGGTAAATGCTAACTGTCCATATTCACACAGAGACACAATGTACTCTCTGAGCCCAATATATAGAGAAAGGAGGTAAAAAGCTGGAATTCTAGGCACTGCTACAGCGCGTAGGCACCCTCCCGCTTCCAGCAGAGCTACGGGAGCAGGCTTTTCTTTTTCCCACAGAACTCGATGATATTTGGCCAAACCCATTACAGCACTACTTGGTTCCCAATACAGATGATGAAGAAGGAGAAGGAGAAGAAGATAATGATGATGAAGAGGAAGGATTGGAAGATATTGATGAAGAAAGGGATGAGGATGAAGGTGAAGAAGACGAACATGATTATGAAGGGGAGAAAGGAGAGGAAGATGAAAGAGAAGATGACTAATAGAACACTGATGGATTCCAACCTTTTCTTTTTAAAAAATTCCTCCATTCCCTGCGAGCAAGTTGCAGTCTTTTTTTTTTTTTCTCTTGTGCTTAGTCACCCTGTTCTTGAGGTCTCTTTTCTCTACACCACGTTTCTCAACTTATTTTGGGGAAAATACCTTGAGCAGAATACAATAGTAAAAAAGTCTCTACCATTTTCTGTTGGAAACTCATTTGTATCCCTTCCTGTCTGAACAAAAACTGTATGGAATCAAAACCTCTCTGTTTCTTGACAGTAATCAGACTAAGATTAATTGTCCATGCATGCTTTGCTAGCGTAGAGAGAAATCTCATAGAGAGAAAATAAGAGAAACTGTAAATCAAATTAGGTGTCAAAATATGTCATACAAACTCAAAGTATTATTTAAATATGTAATCCTATACAGTAAAGTCTGTCAACAGTTGAATTAAATGATAAACTTGGATATTTAAAAGTAATTTTTAAAGAAGTTTAGAAGTTAAAGTAGATCAGCAACTTCCCCAATTCAGAATCCATGGTAAATTGTTAAAGAGGAGAACTGGAGAATAAGCTTTTATTTAAAGTTGAATCCAATTTTCTTACATTTAACTATCTTTGCTTTTTCTTTTTCAGAATGACATTATATTTCTTTAAAGAAAAGGAAAACAACCACACTTTTCCATAAATAAATATTATGATTGGTTGAGTCATTATTTCTAACTTTTTGGTGAGTCCACTGGGAATCAGGATTCTTGATTTCTAATCTTAGCTAAGGCACTAAATAATTAGTTGTGCCTTGATGAATTCAGCTACACAGTTTGGACCTCACTTTCTCCAAATGAAAAATGAAAGAGGAGCTTAGAGCAAATGACTTCTAGAAGTAATTTCAGAATTAGTATTTTATGATTTATAATCATTCAAACTATTGCTATAGCCTTGTTGATTCTACCTGAATTCAAAAAAAAAAAAAAAACAAAAAACAAAAAAAACAAACAAAAAAAAAAGCATGGACACATGCACTGATTTAAAAATAAGAAATAGATTAGGAGCCAACTTTCCGCATTGTATTCAAGATGGTACCAGGTTCTATACACATAGTCTCCAAGAGACAAAAGGATAAACTAACTTGTGAAACATCTCTTAGAGACATGACCAGGTCATTTTGAAGAGAAAAATTTTGGGTGAATCTCTAATGTTTGGTTTGATCTCATTGTGAATGACAGCCATGTTCTCTGTGAAGAGTGCTTGATTCTACTATTAAAGGCCAAGACCACAAGTAGTTATTTGTCTGACAGCACTTTTACATTATTTTGTCCTTGAATTTTACAAATTGAATTTAGAAATGAAACTTAGTCTTTAGATCAACCAAAATTTAACCCTAACATGCCCATATTCCAAGCATGTTTTTGTTGCTTTTGTTGCAAGTGCCGGCTTAATTTGCATTTCATCTACCTTTAGGTCTCCTTCAAGTTTATTGTTTTCCAAGTATTCCTTTCCATTCACTATAGGATTTTTTATGACCAGCTGCATTCATTTGTTAGAGTACTACTGCCTTTCTTCACCATATGTGCATTCTTAATAACTTACTTGTGGCCAGTCAATCATGAACCATTTATAATTTAAGCCATTTATAATTTAAGCCTTACCCACATACCAAAGATTTGACTGTTATTCATGTGCTCCTTTATCTGCTTTTACTTGCAAACTAACCATCATTCGCTCCACCAGAAGCAATCATCCACCATCTGTCAATTTGAGACTCACTTGTCTCTGAAACTGAAGCTGGTGTTTATTTTGCAGGTATTATGAACACCTCTCATCTGACACCTTTCTATCCCCTCTCCATTCATTTTTTTCTATTGTTAACAAGCATCCTTTATGATATTTTCTATGTGTTGTGACTTGTCTTCTACATAGATATTTTCAGCATGACTACATTTTTGAAAGAGAATGTGGTGTCATCTTATTCACCTTGTCGTTAAGTATATCTGAAAGCAATGGGAACTTTGCCAGAATGAGAAATACAGCAGTAATTCATTGTAAATATTTTTTTCCCTGTTTTGTTATAGGAAGAGAATGAGTCTCTTAATTAGATGCAATAATTCAGAATACGTGAATTCATTGATGAAGAAAGTTATTTTTACCCTGAAAAGTAACGCTATTTTCCTGTCTGTAATCCTCTTGTGTTGTGTTCACATGAATCTTAGGTGAAAATCATAAATAAGTAAATCGGAACATGAAATATGCTCTTATTTTTGTATGTTAATATTTGAGTGTGTGTATGTAGAAATAAATGTCAAATTAAACGGGATAATATGGATAGTTTAATATGCTTCTATTAGCTCAGAAATGGTATTGTATGAAAAAAGCCTTCTCATAAAATGGAGTTAGAAAGCATCTAATATAGACTACATCTGAGCAGTTGACAATGTAACTAAACGTGAAATGCAACAGATATTTTGTTTAGTCTTAAAGCTTACTATATAGAATACATCTTTGTCTTAAGAGCAATTGATAAAATTATAACTCTACTACCATGCCTTACCACACACAGTGAGTTAATAAAAACATTCACTGAAATACATTTTATGCCATTATTTTCATATAAAACATTTCTCTATTTTTCATTTTCAAGATCACTACCAACTTCCCAGAAAGAACTGTGAAAGACTTAATGAGACATTTATCTGGTCTATGTATTTTATATTTAGCTGATAATATAATGAGGCCAAGGTACTGGAATGAAACGTCCCTAACATTTCAAATAATTTTCCATTTCCTCTCCACTATTTTTGGTATTTCAGCAGAGTATTTTAACTTTCTGCTGTTTTGAACGTTGCCATTGCTGTCAATAATCTCTATGTCATATGTAGCATTCTGCTAAATCTTATCCTAAAAAATACATTTCATTTATTTTTAAGTAGATGGTTAAAATGATTGCAGCCTAATAAGCAAAGCAATATGTTTTGAATTTGATTTTTCTATAATGCTGCTTGCGTTTTTTTAACTGACCCTTATGCTGTTTTCTCATGCATATTTTAAAACTGTATTACAGAAAGCAGACTTTTTAATGGTTCTGCAATACTTTTATAAATGTATATGCATATTCCTCTATATCTCCCCCCCTCTCTCAAATATATAATTACCCACTGATAATCTCATAAAAATATAAAATATTTTCACTTGACATTTCATAATCTTGAAATACAGGAAAACATTTATTACATGTGGTAGCAACTGAAAATCAACATATTAAAATAAGAAACACACAAAACTGTGTGTTTTAAAAATTTTATCTTCCTTTAAGTATTTTCACATTACTTTAAAAAAGAAAAACTAAAATATAGAAAAAATTGTCATTCATTCTCTTAAACATTTTTCTCCTCCTTATTCCATTTCTCTTATTTCATATTGCATCATTCTGTAACCAAAGATAGAAACATGAGTCTTGATGTAATAGAAAGAAAATGTTTCTTTTTTCTACACTCTGCCAAAATAAGAAAGAGAATACATATGAAATTCCTGTATAAATTTTAAAACACTATGCAAATAAAGTTGTTATTAGTTCATTTATTTTCACTGGCAGCTTACGTTAGTGAAACATGTAAGAATCAAGATCAAAATTGGGGCCTGAATTGTGCTTCCAGAACAAGATACTCCTTTTTTGCATCAGTTTTCCAATCAATAAAATGAGAGATAATAATAATAACCAGACCATATTCTTCACAGAATTACCAGGATTTGGGAGGCGATATAGTACATTTGGCAGTGTATTGTAAGCTGTGAACCATTTTATACACATAACAAATTTGACTTTTATTTCTAGAAAAGTGATTTGTATGCTCAATTCAAGTGTGCAGAATGAAGAATTAAGAAAAACCACATGTAGAAAGAATGGTATCAAAGTACAGCTTTCACTTGATCTCTTCCTATTTTACTTTTTAAGAATTCCATACAATAGTAAAAATTTAAAAATATGGATCAATGACATTTCCTAAAAGTAAAGGAAATAGGTGAGAGTATTGCGTGAAAACTATTTTGAATAGGATACATAAAGGAGGTTAAGTAAAAATTTTACCAAATTCGTAAAATATACAGAAAAATTGCAATCATATCTACTATCAAAATTTCATGGTTCCAAGATTGAAACACTCTCTTGTTTCCTGATTCAGCATGGAAATCTGATGTTTTCCTTTCCTTGGATGATTTCGAGATACAATTGAGTGCACAGAATACATTAGAATACATTTGCAATTTGATTCAGGGATTCCCTTTTTGTATTTGGGCAGAAATGTCAGACACACTAGAAAAATGATGCTAAGAAAGTAAAAATGGGAAAGCTAAAGTTTTTATTAAACAGTCTTGGATAAAACAATAACTTGAATAACCATTTACCTCGTGATTTTGGGTTATTTATTGCAAATAAAGTATGTAATAGAAAAGTTAAAGAATAAGAAACTATTAGACGTTGGGTCTATAGGACAAGTACAGAGGAAAATCATTACACGTCAGAAACAGAATTTTATTCTTAGAAGAAAAAGAAATAGTCCCAGGACAGCTGAGGGGGGAAATTCTGCATTGTGTTCATGAAACCCTGAGTGCAGACCTCCTGGGTAAAGAGAAACTCCACAGAGATTGCCAACATTGAGTTGTCCCAAAATAACAGAGGACACGAAATGTGGACAAAAAATGTTTAACATGTGCTCAAGTAAATTCCCCTCAGCCAAAATGAAATACAAGTATGAAAAATCAACTCCCCAATGGAAAATGATACAAATTGATTTTTAGGATCCTTTCCAAATGTACATAAATAGAAAAGTGCATGTTAGTAGTTGAAGATGGATTTTTCCAATTGTATTGGGAACTTCTCTGTGAGTAGGAGCAAATCAGTGAAAACTGTCAGTGAATAAACTACACAGAAATATTTTAGACTGACGTTTCGAAATATTTAGACTAAATGGTCGTAGAATCCTATTAATGTTCTGATAAACTTTAGCAAATTGTGACTATGCAAGACAACATGAAGTAATGAAATATTCAATAATTCCTCAGGTTGATTTTAATAATTATTTCTGTATCATCTTACTGAACAAGCTTTGAGCTTTCAAAAAGAAACAATTAAGTGACTAAGATAACAAATTTGAAAAAAATTGTAATAAATTAATTATCCTTTGGCTCAAATGTCTGGCATTTTATTTAAAAATTCAGCCAACTATTAATAACATAAATGTGTTTCATGTATAATGACTTAGAGTCTTAATTTCACTTGTTCTGGTTTTCTACTTTTTAGCACTTCTTTAATTTCTTCTTCTAACAACTGTGAAGTGGTCAAAAGGCAGAAAGGAGGAGGAAAGCAAAGAGGAAGAAGCCACAGGGTGTAGATAATCCACAAACAAGCTAATTGGTCCCTGGGTAATTGCTGACTCTCTTCAGCAGTCAGGCAATGGAGATTTCTAGGAAAATGTAAATATACTGTGTTTATATCCGTTCAAATTTTATTTTCAAGTATGAAAGTACTAATCAGATGGGTTTAAGTATTTTATAAGAATCTCTAATCTATGGTTGTTTTCTAAATATTTGGACATTGTCATTGCTTTACCATGCAGTTTTATTTTTACTCAGCTGTAACTGAACACAATTCTAACTATAGCACTGGAAACTGGATTAGAAACTGTCTCTTCTCCTCTGTGCCTTATTTCTCTTCTCTCTTCGTATTGTGCTTCTTACTCAGTTCTGTCAGTGACGAGCTATATAACCTTGTTCAATTATTTTACCATCATTAGACAACAGGTTTTTAATTTCCTAAATACTAATATATTACAACATAAAGGTGTTTATGCATTCTTAATAACAATTAAATGGTGTCTATTTCATGAAAGTTACTTTGCTTCATCATGGAACAAACACAAGTGTTGGATAAGGAACTAACATTCTAGTAGGGGAAAAAGCAGATGAAGACAAATGACCATAATGAGAAACCCTAAAATTTCTACTTGAAATTGTGAAAACAATACACAAAGAGGAACTTCAACTCGTAAGGGGAGAGTGGATAAAATTGAGAAAATTTTATTTGACCTGGGCTTCCAAAGACTGTAAAATTTTGACAGGCTGGGATGTCACAAGCAGTGGGAAATTATGAAGAATAGAAAGGAAGATACAAGCTGTAGAGTTGGGAGGCAAAGAGAATTTTTAGGAAAATGTACATAGTATTGTTTGGTTGAAGCACTTAGTATATGTAAATGAGTTGTTGGACACAGGCGGTAAAGGCAAGCTGGGGCTTTGAAGTTCAGGGACAATATGATTTGATAGTGATTTTTCTTTTTCTTTTTTTTTTTTTTAGCAAAGCAGTTGTTCTTTACAATTATTTAACTTAATATCACATGTGATATGAATAAGGAAAAGAGACTGGATAGGTAAGGTCAGTGAGGGGGCTGCTTCAATGGTCTTTTAGAAAGTAAATTCCCCTCAGCCAAAATGAAACTCCAGTATGAAGAATCAACTCCCCAATGGAAAATGGGGAGTTTTAGAATAAAAGGCTATTGAAAACTGAACTGGGACGGTAGTAATGGAAATTGTAAAAAGAGAGTAGATAAAAAAGGTACTGTAACTGTGAAAGACAAATTACTCAAAGTGTAAACAGATACATTTTGTAGATAGAGGGAGAATAAAAATATTAATATTTCAAACTGGTTGAGAAGAGAATGATGGTTCCATTAAATAAAATAAGAAGATCCAAAGAAGAATCTTGTGTAATGAAGTTACTTGCAATTGTGGACACTGAGTACAAAGCACTAATAATTAACCAATTGGCCACTGAATGATGTGTACTTGAGTTTTTGGAGAGACTTTGGTGTTGGAAATAATACCTTCGTTCAAACTATAAAAGAGGATGAACTAACCAAAAATATATAGGCGAGAGTGAAGATATAGCCTTAGAATAATGCCACAATTTGGAAGTTTGAGAAGAAAATATGACCCACAAATTACACAGAGAAAGCATCAAAAGAGAAAACAAGTAGTAAATGGTCCTAGAAATAAGAAAAAGAAAGAAAAAAAATGTAGCAGAGAGGTAAAAATAGCTAAAGGAAGAATGATGGTAAAATTTGCAATCATTTAAAGATTTACCATGCAATTTGAGTAACCAATGCTGAAATTATCCTCTAAATTTCAACCTAGATGTTTATGATGAATAATGTTTATTATCAGAGCAAAGGTGTATTAAAAATTTTATTATGGGTGCCAGACTAGTATTGAGGTTATGAATGGAAACATGGATGTGAAAACTGCTAATTATAAACATGAACCATCTTGGTCTTTAATAAATGCAAAACCTCAACAGGCTAGGGTGGTTAAAATTTGCTACTGCTCATTATCTTATCCCTAGAAAGGTCCCTCTTCATTCTCCTCAAACATAATTAACCTTAGAGCTCATGACTATGTCTCATTCTTCCCTCACTGTCATGCACGTTAGACTCCAATTCAACATCTTTGATAAGATATGCTAGGTAAGATTTATTGAGCCTTTTCTGAGTGTTAGGCATTAAAAAACAAACAAAACCCTCATTTAATTCTTAAAATTACTCAGAATAATGAAGAGTCTTGTTTCATTTTTGATGTTTGACTGCTGATAGCTTTCAGGCCCCACTTCTTTTCTGCATCACGTCTGAGAACGGTGATATGAAAGCCAGGGATTCAGGGATTCCCTCCTTTGAGTTTATTTAAGTGGTCCAAGTATTCATACCTAAGAGGGGGCAGAGTCTGCATTTAAACTCAGTTTGATTTCAGAGTCCAGGCTTTGACTGCTACACTAATCTACTTCTCTTATTTCTTCCAACGAAAAAGTTCTCAGATGAACATCAATAATCATGGCATTACACCTGAACAAATTAAAATATGTTAGGATAATAAGATGAATACTGTGAGCTTAGAGATTTGGTAGTGATATTATCTAAACACAATGTTTATCGTGCTCTTAACACCTATATTTTATAATTAACATTCTTTATAGGTATGAGATATTTGTACATAATTTATCTCTCAAAGACTAAAAAGAGGAAATATTTCAGGGGCTTAAATGACTTTCATATATTACTATTAGCTGTCAATTTAAATTAATTGCATTAATTTATTAATCTTAATTCTGTTTAAGAGTACAACCACCGGTGCTTAAATTTATTTTTATAATCTAATAAGTTGTTACCTGAGTAAAAAACATTCAATGACATAGGATTCAGGCCTAGAAGATTTTTTTCTTACTTTCTGCTTTAGCTGCTCATCTTCAACTGTCAACACAATCCAATCTTTACCAGCACTGTTAGAATTGACATTGGAATCTGCAGCAGTATTTGTCTTAATCCAATATTTGTCTCATTGCCAGTTCTTACTCTCAGTATTTACCTTATTCCCGAGTGTTTTAATTTTTGTATTTGTTATGCCTTTTCTTCTCCCAAAGACTCATCTTATCAGGTTTTCTCTCATTGCATCTGTAAATGACGGTGCAGTGTATGCATGTGTAATGCAGGACATTGCAAAATTCCAA
The DNA here is from genome assembly GCF_007565055.1 of Rhinopithecus roxellana. Lineage (NCBI taxonomy): Eukaryota > Metazoa > Chordata > Mammalia > Primates > Cercopithecidae > Rhinopithecus > Rhinopithecus roxellana. Next base: position 109,425,444 of record NC_044562.1, on the reverse strand, counting down.
ATAGAGACTAGATGAGCTCAGCAGGTGAATTCCAAATTACCAAGCCATTGCTCTCAACTTTCATAAATTTAAGCAGCAGTGACAAATAGTCACTGCTATGGGCTGGGCTAGACTTCAGGCCTGGAGGAAAAAATGTAATTATTAATAGATAGTCAATTATTGCAACTTTAACCTTTGTCTCCTTCCTTCCTCCCTCCCTCCTTTCTTTCTTCCTCCCTCTCTCTTTCCCTCACTCCTTCCCTCCTTTGTCCCCTTTTTTCCTTCCTTCCTTCCTTCTTTCCTTCCTTCCTTCCTTCCTTCCTTCCTTCCTTCCTTCCTTCCTTCCTTCCTTCCTTCCTTCCTTCCTTCCTTCCTTCCCCATTTCTGCTCTTCCCTTTTTCTCTTCCCAAATGTAAGGAATATTTGCATGAGAAATTTGATATTGTATTACTTAAACTATGTTAATATAGACCAAGAGAATGGGAAACATATCAAAACTTACATACTTGTACAGATAGATACAACTCATGGATGGCAAGATAAAAGAAAGTCTTTATATTATTATATTTAATATAATACAATAAAAGCAAGGATACTGGGTTTCTCATAAAAATAAAATCACGGAGTAGTCTTCATGGCATAGAACTTTTGATCATGATTTATGATAAAAATTAATTTTAGTAAATATACTTTAATGAATACTGAAACACAAAATAATTTAGTAAATTTGTTCATACTTTACAAATTGGATTTAATTTCCCTCTCAAAAAATAATTGAAAACCACTTTTAATTTGCATAAATAAATGTACTTGGTGTGTGTGTGCATGTGTAAACAATTTTTTAACTTGATAGGAGTGATACAACTGAATAGAAAAAAAAAGTAATGATGTAGGAGTGAAAGGGTTGCATTATGGCAAGAATTGACTTTCTGATAGCCTTACAAAATGTGCACAGGGAAAGAAGGAAGATAAAATCTTTGAATATCTAATGAAGATTATGAGTCTTTCTTTCAGTGAAGATAAATGTGACTCATGATGTATATACGTAGTTAAAATCCACATGCTGAAAAGGAATAAAGTGATTTTTTTCATGTTGTATACTTTATTCAATGAAAAAATAGAATTGATATACGTAAGCTAAGTCTAACAGCATTGCTGATGTAATTTTTCTTAAAAAGAGATGAGCGGTATTTTTACCTTGCACCAGTGGTAAAATGATGATGAGAACAGAATCTACCCTGGATGGTCCTGCTGAAGCCCCATGATCAATGACTCAGATTTTAAAAAGGCACTCCGGGAGATTTCTATGTCCTTCAAAAGGGAATCCTCTCTTCTTAAACCTCCAACACCTTCTCTCCTACCCTCATTTTCAGATGTGTATTTCAGTGATAAAATTGAGCCAAATAAAAGAGAACCTTCAGCAACTTATCCGCCTAAGCCATTTAATGCAAGGAGGTCTGCTCTTCCTGGATTTCTTAAACATTTGCATATGTTAGGGCTATGCTTTCTTCCACTCAGCCTGGGACTGAAGAAGGGATAAGGGAGAAGCACAGTGGATAATCTCTGGCAAACGGGTTGATAGGAAGAGACGTATTAAAACACTTCTGTGGTTGAAGGATGAAGAAAAACACTGAATGATGTTCTGCAATGTCAAATATTAGATACAGAGAATCTGCAATATACAGGGTAGACCCAAAATGATATAGCACACTTGCAACTTATCTGGAGATTGAGAAAGCAGTGGTTTATTGGTCATTATCATGAAAACTTTGGTCCAGATGCGGTGGCTCATGCCTTCAATCCCAGCACTTTGCGGGTCCAAGGCAGGCGGATCACTTGAGGTCAGGAGTTTGAGACAAGCCTGGCCAAAATGGCAAAACACCCTCTCTACTAAAAATACAAAAATTAGCTAGGTGTGGTGGCTCGTGCCTGTAATCCCAGCTACTCAGGAGGCTGAGGCATGAGAATCGCTTGAACCTGGGAGTGGGAGGTTACAGTGAACTGAGATAGTGCCACTGCACTCCAGCCTGGGAGACAGAGCAAGACTCCATCTCAAAAAAAAAAAAAAAAAAAAAAAGAAAACCCACAAAAGAACTTTGTATTTCATTCAGCATACCGCTGGGTCCTACATGTATTACTTATACCAATAGTTGAGAAGCTATACTAGGAAATTAGTCACCAGATGTTTGGATTGTGATCTCTGTCAGCTAAAATGAAATTTGGAGTACACTTTATATACTTATTTATCATCTATTACAATATTAAATACATATCTAGATTATACAACATACACAAATAAAATATGAAAGAGAGTAGAACACTGTTGCTTGATTGTTTGCTCTCCAGTGATTGCCTTCCTGTCATCACGTATTGCTACCTTAAGAAGGTACATACCTGACTTTGGAGACCACTACTTTAAAGCAAGTGCCAGCAAAGTACAGGTTGAATGGCAAATCTCGCCTGCCACTTGATTTTTGTACTGTTCACTAGCTAAAAATGCTTTTTGCATTTCAAAAAGTTTTGGCCAGTGCATGGTGGTGCAAGTCTGATGTCTTAGCTATTTGGGAAGCTGAGGTGAGAGGTTCTTTAAAGCCCCAGAGTTGGAGGCCAGCCTGGAAAAAATCATGAGACCCCCATCTCTAAAAGAAAATTTTTAATGATTGGAAACAAAAATAAAACTATGATTTTATGACATATAAAAATTAGATGGCATTTTTCAATAAATAAAGTTTTATCGACACAAAGTCATGCTCACTTGTTTTGTTTATTTCCTACAGTTGCTTTTTGGCAAACAATGGCAGAAATATGTAGCTGTGACAGAGAAGGTGTGGTCCACAGAGCCTTAAATATTTACTATATGACTGTTTACAACAAAAGTTTGCTAACCCCTGATTTAGAGGATAATGCCTTGCTCCATATAAACGCCTCCTCCTCACATTATACAAACTACCTTTACACTCAAGACCCTTGTTTTCTCTCTGTCCTTTTCTGTATTCTGAAGCTGACAGTCAAGTCAAATGATCCTGATATGGTTTGGCTCTGTGTCCCCACACAAACCTCATGTTGAATTCTAATCCTCAATGTTGGGGGAGGGAGCTGGTGGGAAGTGATTGAATCATGAGGGTGATTTCCCCTTGCTGTTCTTGCCACAGTGAGTGAGTTCTTATGAGATCTGCCTGTTTAAAAGTGTGTAGCACTACCCCCTTTGCTCGCTCTCTCCTGCTCCACCTTTGTGAAAATCTGCCGGCTTCCCCTTTGCCTTCTGTCGTGATTGTAACTTTTCTGAGGCCTCCCCAGCCATGCTTCCTGTACAGCCTGCAGAACTGTGAGTCAGTTAAACCTCTTTTCTTCATAAATTACCCAGTCTCAGGTAGTTCTTTATAGCAATGTGGGAACGGACTAATGCAATCCTAAAGGTTGATAAAGTGCTCATTGGTGTTCATATGAAATTGGTGTTTACTTTGAATAAAAATATACAAAATAAACCTAGAACAACTAGAAACTTTTATTTATTTTTCATTTCAGCCCCAAAAAGTTCCTCACATTGTTCACTCTGTTTCTCTGTGCCTCTTCTCTAACTTGATCAATGCATCTTCAGATAACTTGTCCTCCATTGATGAACTTTCTTGTCCTCTTGCCGCCCTTTCCTTTGAACAATGGGTAGCACCAAAAGATTAAACAATTGAATGAGATATGTATGTCCCAGTTTCCTCCATAGGTTGACTGAATCCACACATTGGGCCTGAGATTATGGAGACATAAGACAAACTCACAGATTAACATTTCTTTAGATATTTTTGTGTAAAACCCAAAATTGTAACACTTTAATTTTATAGTAGATTATTTTTAACATTGCACCAAACTTATTTTTTTAGAATCTATTCTTTAATAAATGTTTACTAATTTTATACGTGTTTGAGACTGGCAAAGAGTGATGTCTTAAACTACATCTTTACATATGAAAGGTGCTAAGTATTAATATGTAAAATTTGTATTTTCTTTACATTTACTTTAAATTATTGCCCTCCAAAATCAGGTATGCACCTTCTTAGGGCAGAAATACTTGATGACAGGAAGGCAATCACTGGATAGCAAACAGTCATGCATAGTGTTCTACTCCCTTTGATATTTTATTTGTGTATGTTTTATAACATAAATGATAACTTTTCCTCTTTTAAAATCTCCTTCTGGACTTCCCTCCCATTTAAAAATGACTCTTTCTTTTCTCTATATCAAAAATCAATACACAAAAGACTAGAACTTAATTTATATGAACATATCTAAATTGTATTTGCATATTGTTATCCATATAGGTTTCTCGTTATGTTTCATATATTTGGAAATATAATAAAATGATGAAAAAATTATAATAGACTATAAAATTATTTGAGGCTGGTCATGGTGTTGGGTACCTGTAATCTCACCACCTTGAGAGACCATGTCAGGAGGATTGCTTAGACCCAGGAGTTGAAGGCGGCAGTGAGCTATGACTACACCACTGCATTCCAGCCTGGGTGACAGAACAAGACAGTATCTCAAAAAAAAAAAAAAAAAAAAAAAAAAAAGAAAAGAAAAGAATAGAATTAATTGGTTTAAAAATACACTTTATGTTCCACATATGTAACATTGCTGATGAATGTAAGGGGCTTACCTTACCTTTCTTTCCTAGAGAAAGAATATACCCTTGATTACTAGTACACTAGGTAATGAACATGTCTAACTATGAACTGCTATGTATGTTCAACTACCGGGTGAGAAAGAGTGCTCAACCTAAGATGTCTATATTACATGTCACTACTTAGAATAGAGATTTTCTTCTTGGAATAGAATTTTTCATGAATTGGCTAAAAAAGTCATACACTCCATGCAGCCTTCTGCAGTACCATCTGGAAGGGAATTAACAATCTGGAAATAGAGTCTGTGGTGGAATCCTTTGCACTTCACTGCTGGTGGACAGCATAGACCAGTTGCATTTTAACAGATGTGCAAAATCTTTTGCAAGTTGATATTATGCTTTCATGGATTCAAATGAAGTAAGGTACAAAATCTGCTGTATAAAACCAAAGACACAAATCTAAATTCTTTATTTCTAATTTTTGTTTAAATCTTTCATATTATATTACATATCCACAATAGATTGCCAATACATCATATTAATGAAGATATTGACATGTTGTTATGCTAATGACTGTTTATTGCATTTGTGAAAATGCCTCCAAGAAATCCAGAAAAGTGACAGTTAAAATATGGAATTAATGTTAAAAAGTATAAGCAGTGAATAACCTAAAATTATTTTTACACCAGATACATTAGATGAAATTTAATCTTTTTAACACAATCATTGCAAAAAAATTTTAACTAGAATCCTGATATTAAATATATTTTCTAAACATGTGGTCTTTGTTTCTTTTCTCAGAAATCTTCCAGCTGATTTCTTAGTTTTCTTTCCTTTCTAGAATATTCCATTATTTATTATAGAACGACTTCTTTCAAAAATGTTTAAATATACAGAGTTTCTTTAGCTAATAAAATGTGAAAACAAAATTCTGAATGAAAACACCAAAATAAGTATCTCAGAATGCAGCCTTCGCCTGCTTTGATATAACCTACTAGTTTCCCTTTATTGGAAATATTGATCCAATAAGTAGTATTTAAAGTAGATGTTTTGTCTTAATTTATCTCTTGGAGTTGGATCATTCTATTCCTGTGCAGTTAAGATATCCAGACTCTAGAAATATACTTAATTCAGCATAATCCTAAAAACTTGAAATAAGCGAATTTGACTGAATATAAAAGTTATTCTTTAAGGGTAACTTTATGCTTTTAATACAGTAATCCTATTTCTATAAATCAATCCCATAGTGATACGGTTTGGCTGTATCCCTACCCAAATCTCATCTTGAATTGTAGCTCCCATAATACCCATGTGTCATGGGAGGGACCTGGTGAAAGGTAACCGACTCATGGGATGGATTTTTTCCATGCTGTTCTCATAATAGTGAATAAGTCTCATGAGATCTGATGGTTTTATAAGAGGCAGTTCCTCTGCACATGCTCTCTTGCCTGATGCCATGTAAGACGTGCCTTTATTCCTCCGTCTCTTTCCTCCATGATTGAAAGGCCTCCCCAACCTTGTGGAACTTTGAGTCCCTTAAACCTCTTTTTCTTTATAAATTACCCAGTCTCCAGTGTTTTTTCACAGCATCACGAAAATGGAATGATACACATAGTAAAATTAGAATACAAACACCTTCATGCAAAAAATAAGCATTATTCAGAATTCAACTTAAAAAATTCATTAACTAATCTCATATTTATTGTAGAGTATCAGAATAAACATTATAACAATGAAAAATCACTCATGCCAAGTAACCACAGTTCTTTAAAAAATATACTTACTTTGAAATTTTTCTTTACACATTATTTCAAACTGTGTGCATTATTTTATAATGTTACAAAATTATTCATAAACATAATTTTAACTGATTATGTACTATCCCATTATAAGGATTTTCAGAACTTAAACATATTTGTTTACTAGGTTATCATGGGTTGCTTTTAATAGCAAAAGATTGGATAATACATAATTGCCTTCTATTTAGGTATAGAACAATCTTTGATATATTTTAACAATGGAATATAATGCAGCCAGTATAAATGATGAAGTGAGTGAATATTCCCTTTCAAGAAAATAGGTTCACCAATTAGAGTATATTTGTACTATTATTACATGTAACTCACATAATTTCAAATAAAACATCATATGAAAAATTGTAGTTTTGTTAACCCGGCTCCTAAATCTAAGCCATAAACTTTACCTAATGTTAAAATTAAGAAAAGAAATTTCATAGTAAAATAAATGCTGTTAAATAAATTGATAAGTGGAGTAGTAAACAGAAAACAATCTTGCATTTGCTAGGATTCTTAACTGTAAGTTAAAAAAAATGGACTGGGAAATTTAAGTAGAACCAAGCAGCAAGCTATTGGCTTGAAAAATGTTCAAGTAGACAGCACTGCACTGCTTCTGGGCACACATTAATTTTACCACTCTCTTCCCCTATCACTTCTGAGATTGGAACCTGATCTACATCTGGAATAACTATCACTGATGTGTCTGGAAACTGAATGTCTGCCACTGTCGCCAAAGTAGACTCCTGTGAGCTCTACTTCTTCATATCACTAGTGTACCATTTGATACTGAACTGAGAACAGTCTGGTAGTGATGATACTTCTACCAGACTGTTCAGTGATACCCAGAATGCATTGAACATCTGCTAGAAAAATGAAACAATTTTGCTCAAAATACATTCATACTCAAAATATAAACTACGTGAAATGGCAACCCACCATTGATACATACAACCTGGAAAATTAGAGCATCCCAAAACTCTAGGTAGAAGAATATAAAGACCATATAATTTGTTTCATTTTAAATGAAATAAAATAGAAAGCATCGTAAAAAGCAAGAGGCTATGAAAAAAGAAGATACTTTAAAAAATTAAGCCCATATGTGAAAAAGTGTTATAATAAAAATTAAAAAGTCAATGGGCATAAAAGTCTAGACTGACTAGGCAAACATAGGATTAGCAAATTGGAAAGTAACGTGAAGAAAAGCTTCAGTTAAACATCCAAATATAAAAGACATGAGAAAACACGAATGTAAAAAGACATAGAATAAACATGCCAATATAGACCTAAGAGCATTTGTGATAAAGAATATCAAAAAATGGAATGAGATAATAGCCAAAGATAATAAATTAGCATTGATGAAGCTGTGAGTCTTCAGATTTGGAAATCATGAGACTTATGATAAATTAAGACATGCAAAGTCTTTGTAATAAAACTGCAGAACATTAAGCATAAAGAAAGAGATCTTTAAAAATACCAGGAAAAAGTTCAAAGTACCTCTATAGAGTAACACTCATAGTAGCAAGTGTCTTTATACAACAGCAGATACCTTAAGATTATTTCAAAATTTCAGTAGTGAATTTTTTATTTCCAGGTCAGTTTGGTTCTTTCTTTAAATGGGTATGTCATCTTTTAACCCTTGGATTGTTTTCATGTTTTTCTTGGATGGGCTTTCAATCTTCTCTTGTATTGTGGTGAGTTCCCTTGCCATCCAGATTCTTAATTCTATGTCTGACATTTCAGCCATTTAAATATGGTTAGAATTAATTGCAGTGGAGCTAGCATGATCAGTTGGAGGTAAGAAGATACTCTGGGTTTTTGAGTTCCCAGAGTTCTTCTGTTAATTCTTTCTCATCTGGGAAAGTGAATGTTCCTTTATCCTTTGAAGTTGTTGTGCTTTGAATAGGGCTTTTTGTTTCTATCATTTTATTGCCTATGAGGATTTGACTGTGGCACAAGTTTGGTATAGTTGAATGGCTTCATTCCTGAGTGGCTTTCGAGGGCAAGGACCAGCCCCACACTCCTGGGCTGTATGTTCTCACCATAGGAGGCTGGGTCTAAGACCACAACTTTGTCCTCTAGCTCCTCAAAGTCAAGCTCCAGTTGTGGTGGAGGGACTGAGGTTCTCCCAGGTCACTGGCAACTGCACTTCCGTAGGAGAAGGCAGTAGGGTTATGGGTGCAAGTGCTCTGGTGGTACCCCACAGGGAGGAGACACTCTAGTGGAGGGTATCACAAGCAGGAGTTGCTCCAATGGGGGCATCATGGGCAAGAGATGCTCCAGCAGGGGCAGCAGTGGCACGGCAGATGGGAGGCACTCCATCAGGGTTGCTGCAAGTAAGATGTGCTCTGGTATGAGGGGCACTGTGGGCAGGGGACACTTCTGCATAGAAGCACATAGACTAAGCTAAGGAAAGAATCTCAGAGTTTGAAAACTGGGCCTTTAAAGCAACACAGAAAAACAAAAATAAAGATAAAAGAATTTTAAATAATGAACAAAACCTCTGAGAAATATGGGATTATGTAGAGACCAAACCTTATGGGCACTTCAGAAAGAGAAGGAGACAGAGCAAGCAACTTGGAAAACATACTTAAGAGTATATTGCACAAAAATTTTCCCAATTTCTAGAAGTCAACATACAAATTCAAAAAATTCAGAGAACTATGTATTTCTAGAAGTCAACATGCAAATTCAAGAAATTCAGATAACTGTGTATGTGAGATAATATGTATTAAGTAAGATGTCCATCCCCAAGACAAAGAGTCCTCAGATTTTCCAAGGTCAACATGAAAGAAAAAATCTTAAAGGCAGCTGGAGAGAAGGGGCGGGTCATCTACAAAGGGAACCATATCAGGTGAACAGTTAACCTTTCAGCAGAAACCTCACAGGCCGGAAGAGATTTGAGGCCTATTTTTAATATCCTCATAGAAAAGAAATTCCATCCAAGAATTTTATAGCCCACCAACCTAAGCTTCAAAAGAGAAGGAAAAATTAAATCATTTTCAGACAAGCAAATGCTAAGGGAATTCATTACCACTAAACCTGCCTTACAAAAGCTCCTAAAGAGTGCTAAACATGGAAATGAAAGAACAGTAACTGCCACCACAAAATCCTACTTAGGCCTATGTCGCATTGACACTATAATGCAACTATACAATTAAGTCTACATAGCTACCAGCTAATAGCATAATGATAGGATCAATTCCTCACATATCAATATTGACTCTGAATGTAAATGGGCTACATATGCCACTTAAAAGGCATAGAGTGCCTAGTTAAATAAAGAAGCAATACCCAACTGCCTGGTGTCTGCAAGAGACCCATCTTACAACCAACAATACCCAAAAGCTCAAAAGACAGGTGTAGAGAAAGATCTTTTAATCAAATGGAAAACAAAGAAGAGCAAGGGTATATCTTATATCAGATAAAGCAGACTTTAAGCCAACGATGATCAAAAAGGACAAAGAATAGCATTACATAATAGTAAATGATTTAATTCAATAAGAAGACTTAACTATCCCAAATGTATATGCACCCAGCACTGGAACACCCAGATTCACAAAACTACTCCTTAGAAATCTATTAAGAGATTTAGACAACAATACAATAATATTGGGGGACTTCAACATGCCAATGACAGTGCTCGACAGATCACTGAGGCAGAAAACTAACAAATATCTTCTGGATATAAATTTGGTGCATAACCAATTAGACCTAATAGAAAACTGCAGAATACTTCACCAATCAACCACATAATATTCATTCTTCTCATCTACACACAGCATATACTCTATGATCAATCACACGCTCAGCCATAAAGCAAGTCTCGACAAATTAAATAGGAAAAGAAATCATATCATTTATACTCTGAGAATACAGCACACACACAAAATATTATAGAAAGCAATACTAAAAAGATCTATCTAAACCACACAATTACATGGAAGTTAAATAATCTGCTCCTGAATGACTTTTGAGGAAATAATGAAATTAAGGCAGAAATTTTAAAGATGCTTTGAAAATAATGAAAACAGAAACAACATAACAGAGTCTTTGGAACACAGCTAAAGCAATATTAAAAGGAAAGTTTATTGCACTAAATGCCTACATCAAGAAGTTAGGAAGATTTCAAATTAACAACCAGCTGTTGCACCTAGAGGAACTAGAAAAACAAGAGTAGACCAACTCCAAACCTAGCAGAAAAGAAATAACCAAACTCAGACTTGAACTGAAAAAAATTGAGATGTGAAAATTCATACAAAGGATCAATGAAGCTGGGAATGGTTACTTAGGCCTGTAATCCCAGCACTTTGGGAGGCTGAGGCAGGCGGATCACGAGGTCAGGCATTGGAGACCAGCCTGCCCTACATGGTGAAACCCCGTCTCTACTAAAAATACAAAAATTAACCAGGCATGGTGGCACATGCCTGTAATCCCAGCTACTCAGGAGGCTGAGGCAGGAGAATCGCTTGAACCCAGGAGGCTGAGGTTGCAGTGAGCTGAGATCGCATCATTGCACTCCAGCCTGAGTGACAGAGTGAGACTCCATCTAAATAAAAGAAAAAGAAACACAAGTTAGTTCTTCAAAATGTTAAACTATGCTAATAAACCACTAGCTAGATTAATACAGAGAAAAAGAGAAGATCCAAATAAACACAATCAGAAAAGACAAAGGTGACATTATAACCAACCCCACAGGAACACAAAAAAATCCTCAGAGACTATTATGAACACCTCTAAGCACATAAACTAGAAATCCTAGAAGAAACTGATAAATTCCTGGAGACACATGCCCCCCCAAGACTGAACTAGGAACAAATTTAAACCCTGAACAGATGAATAATGAGTTCCAAAATTGAATCAGTAATAAATATCCTACCAACCAAAAAAAGCCTAGGACCAGATGAATTCACACCCAAATTCTACCAGATGTACAAATAGTTGGTACCATGCCTTCTGAAACTATTCCAAAAAAATGAGGAGGAGGGACTCCTTCCTAATTTTTTTCTATGAAGCCAGGATCTTTCTGATACAAAAGCCTGCCAGAGACACAGCAACAACTAAATTCCAGGCCAATATCCCTGATAAACATAGACACATAATTCTTCAATAAAATACTAGGAAACTGAATCCTGTAGCATATCAAAAAGTTAATTCACCATGATCAAGTAGACTTTATCTCTAGGATGCAAGGTTGGTTTACTGTACTCAAATCAATAAATGTAATTCACCATATAACCAGAATTGACAACAAAGACCATATGATCATCTCAATAAACACAGAAAAGATCTTCAATAAAATTCAACACCTATTCATGTTAAAAGTCCTCAGCAAATTAGGAGTGAAGGAACATACCTCAAAATAATAAGAGCCATCTATGACAAATCCACAGTCAACATCCTACTGAACGAAGAAAATCTGCAGGTATTTCCTCTGAGAACTGGAACAAAACAAGGATACCTACTCTCACCACTGCTATTTAGCATAGTATTGGAAGTTCTTGCCAGAACAATCAGGCAAGAGAAAGAAATAAAAGGCATCCAAATAGGAATAGAGAAAGTCCAACTATCTCTATCCAACTATCATATCATCTCTTTACAGATGCTATGACCTTATACCTAGAAAACCTCATAGACTCTGTCAGATGGCTTCTGGAAGTGATAAATGACTTCAGTAAAGTTTCAGGATATAAAATCAATGTGCAAAAATTAGTAGCATTTCTATGCAGCAATAATAACCAAGCTCAAAGTCAAATCAAAAATACAATATCATTTAGGATAGCTACAAAAATAATGTAATACCTAGAAATAAAGCTTGCCAAGAAGGTAAAAGATCTCTACAACAACAATCTAAAAACACTGCTGAAAGAAATCAGAGATGACACAGACAAATGGAAAAACATTCCATGCTCAAGGATAAGAAGAACAATATTGGTAAAATGGCCATACTTCTCAGAGTAATCTGCAGATTCAATGCTATTTCTATCACAATACTAAAGACATTCTTCAGAGAATTAGAAAAATAATGTATTCTAAAATCCCTATGTAAACAAAAAAAGGTGCAAATAGGCAACACAATCCAAAGCAAAAAGAACAAAGTCAGAGGAATTACACTACCCAGCTTCAAACTATACTAAATGACTACAGTTTCCAAAATGGCATGGCATGGGTATAAAAACAGACACATAGCCCAATGGAAGAGGATAGAGAACCCAGAAATAATGCCATCCACCTACAGCCACCTGATCTTTGACAATGTTGACAATGACAGGCAATGGAGAAAGAACTCCCCATTTAATAAATAATGCTGAAACAATTGGCTAGTCATGTGCAGAAGACTGAAACTGGACTCCTTCCATTCACCATATACAAAAATTAACTCAAGATGGATTAGAGACTTAAATATAAGGCCAAAACCAATACAAACCATAGAAGAAAACCTTGGAAATACCATTGTGAACATTGGTCTTGGAAAGAATTTATGACTAAGTCCCTGAAAGCAATTGCAACAAAAACACAAGTTGATAACTAGGCACTAATTAATTTAAGAGTTTCAGCATAGCAAAAGAAACTATTAACAAAGTAAACAAGCAACCTACAGAATGGGAGGAAGTATTTACAAACTATGCATCCAACTACTGTCTAATATACAGAATCTATAAGGAAAAGTTTAAAAATCAACAAGAAACAAATAACCCTATCAAAAATGGGCAAAGGACATGGACAAAAACTTCTCAAAGAAGACATGCATGCAGCCCAAAACATGAGGAAGTGCTCACGATCACTAATCATTAGAAAAATACATCTCAAAGCCACAGTGATATACCATCTCACACTAGTCAGAATGCCTATTGCTAAAAAGTCAAAAAACAATTGCTGGTGATGCTGCAGAGAAGAGAACATTTATACACTGCTGATGGGAATGTACATTAATTCAGCCATTGTGGAAAGCACCCCAGAGATTTCTCAAAGAACTTAATAGGATTGACTCAGCAATCCCATTATTGGGTATATATCCAAAGCAAAATAAACAGTTCTACCAAAAAGGCACATCTGTATGTTCATCACAGAGCTATTCACAATAGCAAATACATGACCAAGATGCCCATCAATATGGACTGGACAAAGAAAATGTGATACATTTACATCATGGAATACTATGTAGCCATAAAAATAATGAAATCATGTTCTTTACAACAACATTGATGGAGCTGGAGGCCATTATCCTAAGTGAACTAATACAGGAACAGAAAAACCACATGAAACCAAATACATCATGCCCTCACTTGTAAGTGGGAGCTAAGCATTGAATATACATGGGCACATAGATAGGAACAAGAGGCACTGTTGTCCGCTTGAAGGGGGAGTGTGCAAGGGGGGCATGCCTTGGAAGGCTACCTATTGGTACTATACTCTCTACCTTGGTGACAGGATCATTCTCACACCAAGCCTCAGTGACATGCAATTTACCCATATAACAAACCTGCACATATATCCGCGAACCTAAAATAAAAGTAGAAGAAAAAAATAAATTATTTTGTAGTAACAATGTGCTGAGAAAAAAATGGGTCAATCTAGAATTCTATACACCGATAAACTGCTGTTCAAAAGTGAGGGAAAAATAAATATTTCAGGCAAAAAATGTTGAGTGTATTCTTCATCAAACAACATTAAATATACTCACAAAGAATATTTTTAGAAAGAAAAAGTGAATTAAGAAGGACAAAATGAGAGACAAGAAGCAAAGGTAGACGAGAAGAGTTGGCAAATGTGAAGAGATAGGCATTTTAATAATTTGTTTCAATGTTGAAAGACGTACACTACATTCTTCACTTCTTGCCCCATTCTCTCAATCTTCCATCGCTTCGGGAAAGAATAAGCTACATGATTGGTGAGCTCTGCGGATGCTGACAATCATGTTTGGTTTAGTATCCTTTCCCTGGGACTCTGCCTACCTGCAAAATACTAGCATATTATGGTTTTTTCATGATTTTAGGAGTACAAATGTATATCAGAAAAGTTTGTAGTTTCCCATCACTACCTCTGACTAGTGAGATAATTTAATTTGGAAGAAAGCTGCAAAGGCTATGTGGCTTTCACAGTAAGCTGTCTTTCATATTCACATCATTAGCACTACATAAAATAGTTTTGCCTCCATTTGCCTAATTTCGTTTATTTAATTGGTTATTTACAAAGGACATATTATCAACTTTTGCTGCAAAGATTAGGAACTTGGATAATTGACTTAGAAACTCCTTTGGGAAGCACAATACTTGCAGTTAAAGCCTAGTAAGGAAGCTTTAGAATTTAAGAAATTGTTGCATTTTTTTTTTTTTTTGTACCATGTTGGATTAGTTGTAGGTTATGATGGCTCTATACAGAAACTTTTTATAAAGTTAAAGCTGCAGGCATAGACCTTAGGACTTGAGTACTTGAATTACAGTCCTTGCAAATAGATGGTAGACCTTGACAACTTTAGCAAATATGGAACTGGCTTCGCAAGTCTTTAGCAATCAGAAACAGTAAAAGCAATAGTTCGATTATATAAAATGAAATGATATGAATTATTTTTAGACATCAGAATGTATTTTACCACTTTTGTTGGCTTTCTTGTCCATATTAGCTGTTGGAGAGGCTGGAGACTTTAAAAAGACAGTTTTGTTCCATGTTCATCAAAGAACCCCATCAAATGTGTGGCTTTAAACTGTAGTTGTCAGGTTGTGCCAGATGAACTGTTCCAATTTCTTATTCTTTTAAATGTTTCCAACCACATTTGGGACCAAGAGTAAAAAAAAAGGTCTGCAGGAGACTAACCTTAGATTTTTTATAATCAGTCTATATATAGATGAGACGAGAGAGAGACTATTAGAAACTAGAATAAATTTAAAGACTTGTAAAAGGATAAAGATAGCAAATGACTGTTATAAGTAAAAACATATTTACAAATACAAAGGCAACCATCAAGGATGATAATATAGTTGACAAAAATTGGCTGTTGGAGGGAAGAAGTTACAAGCTAATTTCATTGTTATTCATAACATGTACCCAATGTATATTGTCTAACAAAAGGGGCAAACGATGTATTATCATTTATATATATATATATAATATATATATATATATGTAATCACTAGAACAAATTTCAAAATAAAAATAGTAACCAAGAAGCTAAAATAGTGGAAATCAAATTATATACATTGATGTATGTGTTTCTGTGTATGTGTGTGCAAATGGGTATGTGTAAACACACATGAACACATATATACATATGTATCAGAACTAAGACCAAACATATTTATCATAACAAAAAAATGAACATAAGCTTAGGTCACCTATTAAAGGAGTATTGTTCAAACTTGATTGTAATTTTAACTCCATACTGTTCACCAGAAGCATAATAGAAAAAGTGATTTAGAAATATTAAAAATAAAATTATGAACAGCATGTTCTAGGCAAATATAAAAAGAAATAAAAAATATACTGTGATTTTGTTATCCATTAAGGTAGAATTAGGAAAACAAATGCATGCTATTAAATTAATGTCTACAATTAAATAAGAAGGCACAAGACATAAATATCTCTACATGTATAATAAACACAGAAGCTGCTTTGATATGGTAGAAATTAGAGGGCATATAAAAACAGGCTAGGAATAACAGACTTTATCAGTCTGCGTTGGTTAATAATACCTATTACAATACTATAAAATAAGCAACTACATATAAAATTAACCAAATGATGGCACACCTTAATAATAGAAGCACATATTCTTTTCCTAAACCAATGGAAAAATATGCAAACATTGGAGATGTATTTGTCTACAAAGAAAATATTGTGTGTTGTAAATGCAAAAATACTGGCACCGTTCTTTGCTAACACTGCAAATAAGAAAGTAATAACAAATCCCTAAAAGGTTACTTTCACCTTTTGTTACAATACAGCAATAATGTCCAAAGCTGTTTATAAAATAGCTCTTTGTCAAAGGAAAAATACAAACAAAACATTAACGGTTTTTAGAAAAAGTTAAGAAAGTAAATATTAAATCTAGGAACTAACACTAAAGAAGTAGTCAAAATTCTTAGCCATAAATATTAAATTTGATAATATAAAACATTTCAAATACATAAATTCAGCATGCTGTTCATAAATGTCAGAGAAAGAACAAAAAATAATCAAGACAATAGAAGAATAAATAAATTAATATGGTTAATATAGATAAAACCAGAAAATAATGTGCTCAGAGAGAAAAATAATAGAATAGATAAGGTTGTTCTTTTATGATAATTACTAAGTGATACGTATTATTTAAGAGAAAATGAAAATGACAAGGGGAAAATATTCTAACACTTTACTTTTATTTCTTTCCAATGCTTATGGCTGACATTTTGTTTCTTTTTTTTTTTTTACAGAATCCCACTCTGTCTCCCGGGCTAGAGTGCAGTGGTGCAGTCTATGCTCACTGCAACCTCCACCTCCTGGGTTCAAGTGATTCTTGTACCTCAGCCTCTCCAGTAGCTGGGATGACAGGCGTGCACCACCATGACTGGCTGATATTTCTATTTTTAGCAGAGACAGGGCTTTGCCATGTTGCTCAGGCTGGTCTTGAACTTCTGGCCTCAAGTGATCTGCCTGCCTCAGCCTCCCAAAGTGTTGGAATTACAGTCGTGAGCCACCTTGCCCAGCCTAAAGGAGAGACAGTCGTGATCAGATTGAGAAAGTACCCTTCTATTCAAAATTTGCTAAGAGATTTTCTAATGAATCAATGTTGACTTTGTCAAATATTTTATATCTATTTAAAAGATTATTTGTGTTCTCCCCTTTAGATATTATTTTTATATTATATTAATATTCTATTTACTGATTTTCAAATGTTAGGCCATTTTAGCTTACTGGTATAAAACCCATTTGGTGATAAAATTTTCTCTATATTATATAATAATAACAAATTTAAATTTTGAAATATATTTATATGAAAAGTATTGGCTTATAGAATTCTTTTATATTCAATGTCCATATCGTGTTTTGAAATAGAGGTTGTGTTCACCTAAAAAGAGATGGAAAGTGCTACTCCTCAATTTTATTTTTTTTTAATTTACAATAAAATTTTGAACAAGAAAAATATTTAATTCTTAAATGTCTGGAAAAAGTTAATTATTAAGCTATATGAACATGATTTACTTTCTTTATGCAAAGGTTTTTAATAAGTGATTTACTTTCCTTAAGACATGCCAGATGTTCCAGTACTCTATTTCTTCTTCCTTTAGGTGGCAAGTTGTGATTTCAAGGAATAAGTCCATTTTCTGAAAATGTCCGGTTTATTGACATAAAATGTTTAGAACATATTATAATCTTTTAAAATTGTCATTAAATCTATGGTGATGTCCCATGTTTTCTTCTTGATATTGGTAATTTGCATTTCTTCTCATTTTTTTCTTGTATTATGCTAATCACATATCATATTTTAATATATAATTGCATAGTGTTATCTACTATACATTGAACATATTTTACTAGTATCTATTTTTAACATTTAATTTTATTTCTTTTTTTAGGTTTGGTTTACTTTTTTTAGTGTAGTTTTTGGTGTTTTTTGCAGCTTTTCTGGATTGCATGTTTCCATTGTTTATTTATTTTTAGTATTTTCCTGTATTACCTGCTGTGAATGTTTCTTGAACCAGTGCTTTAACTGTGTTTCATAAATGCTGTAATACTGTTTTTACTATTTTTATTTTTAAAAATCTGCAATTTCATTTGCTATTTTCCCTTGGCTATGAACTACTTAATGATATAATTTTAAATTTACAAATGGGAGGAAATTTGTGTTTTATTTATTTATTTATTTATTTATTTATTTATTTTTATTATACTTTAAGTTCTAGGGTACATGTGCATAACGTGCAGGTTTGTTACATATGTATACTTATGCCATGTTGGTGTGCTGCACCCATCAACTCGTCAGCACCCATCAATTCATCATTTATATCATGTATAACTCCCCAGTGCAATCCCTCCCTCCTCCCCCCTCCCCCCTCCCCATGATAGGCCCCAGTGCGTGATGTGTTTTATTTTTTAATGAGGCTCATTTATTTACATTTTCATCATAGAGGATCTTCTGTATTATTTATATTTTTACCAATATAAAACTGTATGGGAAAAATAATGATTCTTTATTAAATACTATTGTTCAAATACATTCACCTCTTTATGTAAATGAAATCCATATTATGGATTATGTACAACTATAATCTTCTATTTTTTTTCCCTGAATCTCTGTTGGAATGAAGAAATGTGTTAAACTACCATTATCATTTTTTCTTTTTATTTATCTTAGTTCTTTAGGATCTTGCTATAAAAGCTGTTGCTTTCTTATTAGGTATGTAAGTGTTACTAGTAGACACTGTATTTTGAGGTTTACATTTAGCATTTTGTCTTTTATCTTTCTCCTTTCTCTCTTTCTTTTCTCTTCATTTCTTTCTTTCTCTTTCTTTATTTTCCTTTCCGTTCTTTTTCTTTCTTTTCCTTTCCTTTCCTTTCCTTTCCTTTCCTTTATTTTTCTTTCTTTCTTTCCCTCTCTCCTCCCTCCCTCCTTCCCTCCCTTCCTCCTTCCTTCCTTCTTTCCTTTTTTCCTTCCTTCCATTTCCATCTGCATTCTACTTTTCTATTACAAAATCATGATTCTAGTATGGTTTCATGTGTACTTCCCTAGTATATCTTTGTTGATCCATTTCTTTTTAATCATTCTGAATCCCCTGTTCTTTATGTGCATCTTTCATATTCAGCAGAGTTGAGTGCTATTTTTCAGCCAATTTAAACATTAGATTCTTTTAATTGTGAAGACTGACCACTTACATTACTAAAATGAGCCATGTAATCATCTTCATTTAGTCAAATTTCTATGTAGGAAATGTAAGTGAAAGCTTTTAAAATATAAATTATATAATTAAGGTACTGTAAAATAACTTTACAATACGTTTATTTTCTAGTTTTTTAAATATTTCAGAACATTTGCATTTTTTCTAATGGTATCTTTATATAATAACTTTAGAGTTTTGATTTAGGAAAATATATTTTCTTCAATTCTGTCTGCCAAGCAAACCCTGAAGGAATAATAAAAAGTATTTTTGCAAGGATTATCATATATAAATCATTATGTTATTGTATTATTTAATCTTAACAAAAATAAGAAATATATTATTATATTATTATAGTCTTATCTGAATAATTTATTTTTATTTTCTACTAGGATTAATACTTAGAGTTACTAATGGCATCTCTTTCCCCTTCCTTTCTTCTCCCCAGCATCAAATTTACTTTAAATTAATATATGAGTAACTATCATAAAGGTTATTCTACTTTTTACATACCCTTGTCTTCCATTTTCAATTTTTTGTTAGTTGTATTCTACATATTTTTTATTTCAATGACATTTGCATAGTATTCTATCAACTTTATTTATATTATTCAGTGGTATACCTGTATTAAATATATTCTGTACTCACCACAAAACTTATACCAAAACAACTTTTACAATTTTTTGTTTGAAAGATTTTGTTTGAAGATTCTCCAGGAAAAACTTGTCAGAATTTGCATGTTACCTGAATTCCCAAATGTACATAACATAGGATTGAACTTACAGGTAACTCAATCTTTTTGCCCGATTACTTATCGGCTTATAAACTATTTCTTTATCTTTAAAGACCAATAGATGAATGAAAATAGCTCTTGATGTTGACTGGTCTGTAGAATATGTACATGAATCTTAAAAAAGTGAGAATGATCATTTTGATAACTGTTGAATAATTATTTATAGAATTTGCTTTATTCAGTAGCTTGGGCTTTCTTTTTCAAGGACCTAAATTATACTCACAGTGGATCTTTTTTACATGTCTTTTCTCTTTTATCACTTTACTCTTAATCTATATTTTTCTCAAATATTTGTCTCTTTATTAACTACTTTTTTTACTTCTTTATATTTTCCATTTTCATTACAGTACTTTCCTTGCTCTTGTTTTCATTGTAGTTTAGTCTTGATTTCTGAATTTTTCCTTTTATTTTTCCCAGCAGTCATCTTTCTTTTCCTATCCTGTTGCTGTTTGCTCACCTCATGTCCAAATTCTTCTATTTTGATTTATTTTTTACAGTCTATGATATTCTCACAATTTAAAATGAATTTTAGACTAATAGGCACTAGTTTTCATGTACTTTGTGACCATGCTTTTTTCTACTCGTTTTTCATTATCCATCACTGCATTATTCAGTTTATTGTCTTCTTTTCTTCAATGATTTTTAAGGGATTGTGTCTATAATCATTTTATGTTGCTCATGTTTATATGTGATGAGTTGTACCAAAACTTCTAAGACAAACTTTCTGAATGATGAAAGAAGGTAGTAGATTTTCTGATTTCACTGATCAAGAACTACATATTCTGTCATTAATATGAAGTATTTTTAAAGCTCCTCCCTTGTAGCCACTTTTATACTTCTGAGATTTAATTCTTATGGAATCTTCTATACAAGCCTCATGTCTGAATCTTTTGTCTTATTTACACCCAGGGTTCCTATTATGCTTTTTATTTCTAATTGCAGAATTTTTTCGTGCATAGCCTTGGTTCCTTGTCCTTTTGAAGAAAAGTTTTTGGAATATTCTAATGTCCTTAATGTAGTGTAACTAACTATCCTTGTTTGTCTGGGACTGTTTTAGTACTGAAAGTCTTGCATTCAGGTGAACCCCTCAGCCCAGGGCTAATCTGGGAGGTTGGTCCCCCCACCTCTCTATTGTCTGACTCTAGAGTACTACTCTGGTCAACTTCTTGTCTATTTCACTGTCATAGCCTCACAGCTACTTAGTGGGATTGTTCAGTCTTTTCTGCATTCCTAGGCAAATTAGAGTTTGTAGAGCTTCCTCTCACTTACTGTACTTTTACTCATATCTCTTTGCTGAGGACTCCATTCTGATTGGGGTATTGTTTTGGCAGCAGCAATTTATGGGTTATAATTGTGTTAGAGAATTCTCAGACTCCTCAATTACCACTTACCTTACTCAACTAATTATTCTGGGGTTCTGTATTTGTTGTGATTGGGTTGTAACCACTCATATTTTATGCTTTCTAGATATACCTTATCATTTTATCCCATTTTTCTTGTTCTTACTGTTTTCTTCTATTTTATTTGAAGATTTTAAAATTTCATTAAAATAATGTTTTTCTCACTCAAATTCCTAAGAGTTATAAATATATGCTTCTAATGAATATCTTTTTTGATGACTCCTCTACTTTTGTATAGCATAGAAATTGTATTATTATTGTAACAGTCAGCAAAAAAAAAAGTTGAAACAACTCTAGCACTGAAAGTTTGCATCAATTGATTATTTTATTTTTGTACTTTATCTTTAAAGTAGTTATTTACCATTGGGATTGTGGGAGAAAAATAAAAGGCTAACTTACTAGATATAGCTCTAGTGGATTCTGGAATATTTGGATAAACCAACTTTGGATTCATTACAGATTATCTGCTCCTGAATAATATAGTGGTCTTGAGATGCACAAAACTGGTCTTCCACTTTTAACATCTTTGGCAAGCTGACTTACTTTGTGGCATGAAAAAGAGTTTATTTGAAATTGGAGATCTGTGAAATACAGTGTTAATGAAGTAGAACATTTAGAGTAAGGTTAACATTTTAAGAAACTATAACCCCAAAGATAATTTCTTTTTGCTATTATAAGTGCTTCTAATATTAAGACTTTCCTAAGCAATTAAGCCCTTATCACAGGTGATTCCTTTTTCCATTCCTGTTTTTCTCCAATTCTAGTGTTGAACAATTAATTGTTTCCTCTGGACATACCAAAAGTTTATGATTTTGCAACAGTTTCATTTCTACAGAATACTAAACAATACATTAAATATATTGTTAGTGGTAAAAATAAATTTACAAGATTTTACATAATCAAATAAAGAATAAAGAAAATATACAAACCTAGAAAAATGGCCCTCCATTTAATAAAAAGAATAAAAACAATAATTAATTTGCATAAAGAGAATGTTCAAATCTAGAAAAATGTCGATTATCTTCTTTCTTTATAGAAAGTAAAAAAGGATTAGGTGGCATCACATCTAGAATACATGTCATTCAAGGTCAGAAAGATCAACAGTTGGATATTTCCTGGGAAAATGCAAATATACCTGCTAGATTAAGAAAGACACTTGACATTTTTTTTTTTTTTTTCTGAGCAAAGAAAATAAAGTCAAAGAAAAAAAACAGAGAGAAGCCCATTTAAGACAGTAGTATACAACAGGAGTGTTTTTAGAGACAGACAAGCTGTTTACACAGAAGTTGAAAGTGTAGGAACACATTGTTTAATTCAGTGAACTCTATGCGAAAACAAATTATGAATATGAAAGTAGAACACATATATTAAGCTCATCCTTAATAATCAAGAGATTAAAAGCAGAATACAAATTACTAGTAATTACTTCTTTTTTGTATACTTTTCGGTAACAAATTTTTCTTGGCCATGAATTGAATTACCTTCAATGTCATCTTTTCATTGGTCACCAATGTATCATTTTAATTTAGTTTCAGTAGCTACTCTCAAAAGTACATGTGCCAAGGACAGTGTCATACTGAGAAAGTAAAGGACAGCAGGTTCATCACAAAGAGTGAAAAAAAGCCTTTCACATTTTTTATTAGCTTAATTGGGGATTACGTGAATTTTCAAATTTTTAAATGGTGTTTCTATTTAGAAACTACAATTTTAGCAGTTAAAGAAGCTGCTATTATTCCAGTCTCTATGGTTATTTAAAAAGAACAGAAAAGAAAAAAAGGTGACATTCTATTCTTAATGAAAATGCTTGTTTAATTTTAGTCCATTTAGATGCATTGGTTTTAAGACAATATGAAACGAAATAATTATACAATCAATATAAAACTTTTTGAAATATTACATAAACAAAAGCGGTAAAATATTTTATTTTACCATGTGCTATATAAGCATCTCATACCTTCCCATAACATAAGCTTTTGGTTTTCCTCAAAGATGGCCACTGATTGACTATTAAGCTATTTACCCTTTGAATTGGAATTTAAAAATAAACCTCAGCTAATGTCACCAACATTGTTGTTATATTTGGACAAAATATTCACCGTAGAAAGTCATCACGATGACTCTAATATCTCTCCCAGGCAGTACACACAGTTTTGTACATTCAGACCATCATTCTCACTATAAATAACACAGGATGATAATCCAGGCAGAAGAAAATGGAAGATGAAGTTAAAATAAATACTGCTCATCTACTATTCTTCCAGTGTGGTACCATTTAACTTCTGCACAGACAGTAATGCCTATCATTGACATTTCAGAAGGGAACTGAAAACATTGTAAACCATTTTCTGAGGTAAGAAATTATGGTATTCAAACAATGCTTCAGTCTAAGAGGGAAAGGCTGACGACTTCAGCATAAATAAAGCTCATCATAAAACATGCTGTTACCTTCCCGTTACAGGACACATGGGAAAGTTTGCCAACAAGAAATTTAGCTTCCTTTTCTAAGATCTTTAGATGTCTTTAGGCTGTTATTGTGGCCACAAAATGGAATGTAATTCAACAGAAAGGTACATCAAGTGATAGTGTAATAGCCAAACTAAATATGCAGTAACTGTTAGAAAAATTTCAAGTTATATCTTTCAAGTCATATTCAATACTGATAATTTTTAATTCTATTTTAATTAAATACATTGTAATTTAAATAATAGAAATAAAACAATCTCATGCTTAGTACTTATATCCTTTAGGAAAACTAAAAATGTGGCTAATTCTTGCTCTAAGGTAATTGGGGGAATATTTTGAGAGTATTGGGGATGATTCAAGATTACAAATAGTAACATAGGAATTTTACACAGCTATTGATAATGCTAGTGAACATGTTAAAAAACTCTTCAGGAATTGGATTTATTTTCAAAGTGTGAGTGGGTGTGAGTGTTTTCAGCTATTTTTGAAGATGGCAAATCTACACTTCAAGGGCTGTCAGATTTTCCATCCAATAGAGCTGTTAAAAAGTACATTTTCATAGTTCAATTTGCTACCCCTGGCCAAAATCATGTGACACTTAAGAAGTGCTATGATAAATTAATTGATTTCTTCACATCGCCAAGCACAAAGATGTTTCTTTATGTTTATGGAAGCAACATGAGGGTCCTGGCAACTAATAGGATTGCAAAGAATTCATCAGACTTTTCTTTAGCAATACATTTCTACAGAAAACAAATATTTCTGAGTCTTTTACACATTACAAAATTATACAATTTATCCCGTTTTTGACAGGGAATGCCTGAGGTATTTAGATATGGAAAACTATAGAATTTATCACGGATAGGAAATGATAGGGCAGTCTTATCATACTCAAAATGTGCTTTTTAACACAGATTAAAATTCTCAGCTTATTTGTTTGAATAGAAATTTTATTTAGTGTTTTAAAATTATTCTCAATGAATATTTTTTATTCAAAACAACAGCTGGGTTGCCACCTCTAATTATTTACAAACAGAAGAGTAATCTCTTAGAAACTTTAGGAAACACTGGGCCTCATTTTCTGAATGAGTAGCTCACATTATTTGCAATTTATGAAGAGAAAGGTAATATTTAGTATTTATTTATAATAAGATAAATTTTTTTTTAAAGTAGTCAAAATCCCCTCTCGCTGACAGGCTGCTGAACTCTCACTGGCAGAGTGAGTACAGAGAGATTCAATGTGAAAAGTGGAAGATAATGTGCTCACACACTAATGGGCATTGAACTAGACATAGGCTCATTTTTCACATCATGTCATCTGTAAGGTTTGAATAAAAAGTAATGGCCAGAATGAGCCTGGCTCTATCTGAGACATTATCATTTGCCTCCTCAGTTTTATTTGTGTTGACTTGTACAGTCTAAAAAGATGACAGTCTCTGGGCCTCTGGATCACTCAGAGTGATAATACATAGCACATTACACTGTTGGTGACAGGTTCTGTTCTCCTGGATGGCATATGAAAGGAACGCATCCCTTTCCGTCATTTCAAATGCTATAAACTGACAGAATAAAGAATCTTGTGGAGGGGACATCACAAACCTTGTCTGTTACGATTTTATAAGATAAACTGGAGTTTCTAGAGTATCTTGTTCAGGAAATTAGTGTCAGTCAAACTTTGGTGTGTTTTTTTTTTTTTTTTAAAGAGATAAATAGCAGACTCTAGAAAAGCAGCTTCGCCTGATTTCATACAGCGAAACTGCCAATACCAAATGTCCAAGCCTGAGAAAAACTATGGCTGTCCTCTCTTTAAAAAGACAGCCCCTGGGTTACTTAGTTAAAGTGCAATAACAGTCCATGGCTTCAACAGGAAGTAAATGCCCATGTATTCACCAGATCTTTAAAGAAATCACTAGCCAGGTTGTATGAAAGAATACATCACCACTTTTAAATATTTTGGAAGACTTGGTTTTTGTTAAATTGCTAACCTAATGTCCTACTGAACTATAAACATGCCAAGACTATAATGTTTTTTCCTTGGTACATTTATTCAAGGTTTTATCTTCTTTTTCTTTATTTCAGTAACTATTACTGAATTGATTTACAGTAGTTTGAATTTAACTGAAGATACCACAAAGATATCACTAAAGTAGATAATAATATGCAGAATTTTATTAATTTATCCTAAACTGAGTAGCATATGGATTCCCTACTCCTGCATTTTTTAAAACATTATAGTGTCATAAAAATTTACAGGTACTTGAATCATAATCTGCCAATTGTCATAGCTTTTTTCCAAGTAATTTCAAGTTCTTCTATTATAATAAACGTTCCTCGCATGACTTAAGTTTAAGTGATTATTTAAGTTAGACTTGCTCATTGTACTTTTCTGTCCATTTCCATGTTGGAAACTTTTTTTACTGTCACAATGAATATAAATGAATGTCAAAGAATGTTTAAGACATACATTTATAAAAGTTCCTTTATTCAAATTTTTTATTATGAACCCATTAAACATTTATTTTGCTCTACAATTTGACCACATTGTTGTATTTTTAACTGCAAGATAGGGCTGATAATTCAGTTTGACTTGATAGTAAGCCATGGGAAATATTTTAAAAATCAAAGATTGTTAAGTATAACAACACAAAATGCTGATTAAATAAGGAAAGGAACTAATGATAAAAAAGTGATGAGAATCTATCTCAAATTTGTTTCTCCAACTCTGTGGATGCCAATCATTAGTACTTATTCTTCATTCTATTTCAAAATGTAAATCTAGGTTCCTCCTTTAAAATAGAAAAATAAGTATGAAGCCCCTAGTTACAATAAATATAAACATTTCTTTCAATATTTTCACATAAAACATGCAAAAATTATAGTTCGTTATCCCATAGGTGGACCTTTAGAATTTTCTGAGGCTTGGAAATTGATTTGAAATTCCCTGAATTGCAGATGTGCTGAATTACATGACTGCCCAAAGTCACCCAGGAACTTATATGTTCAGATGCTCACCCACCTTCCATTAGGACACTTTCATTCATATAATCTCATATTGAGATCCAGACACCTGCCATGCACTTGCTGTATCTAATTCCACCTATATAGTTAAGTTGCTTTATGGGGGACATGAACAAAATTTAAATGGAGGGATTAAAAAGTGCTTAATAGCATTAATTTGTAGTAGGATTATCTCAAGTATTTTTTTAAGGGTTGCCACAATCGACCATTTGCTATAAGATCCAGTATAAATTTGTAAATTATTCTCCAACCTGGAGATCTTGATTTGTTTTCTTCATCAAGGTAACTTTAAAGCTTGAGTATTGTTCATATTCACCTCTTTATTTTGTAACATGTGGCTTGATGCCAATTTTATAGACCATTCCCTCCCTTATGTTCTTACCTGATTTACCTCCAAGTATTTTATTCTGAAGGTGAACAAGTTCCTGATTTGTTCTCTCTCTCTCTTTCCCCCTTTCCTTATCCCTCTCCCTCTCTCTCTCATTTCCTTAGAGCAATGTTTCATGAATAGTAAACATACACTGAGAACTGATGACTTGAGGATGTTTAAAGAACTACTTCCGTTAATGGAGCTAGACGAGTTCTTTTGGGGTGAGTTTTGTTGGATTTTGGCTCCTGCAGATGCACCTCAGTTTTGCAATTATGCAGTCAACAAATAGTATTTAGAAAGTAACATGTTACTTTCATGTAATCGATGCCATTAACCTGATAAATAGCAGTAGTTTAAAATTCCATAATAATACATAATACCACACTTATTTTCTTGAAAACCTACATATCTGACAAACCTTACTGATAAGTGGAAAATAGAAATGAGTGGGGTTGTAAAGAATTAAATCTCACCACTATTAACATATAGAATGTAGGACCACTTCAAGGAAATTGTTTTCCATTATATATATAGAAAAATAGAAAAATTGAAACTCTTCAAAATCGTTTATCTAGCTGGTATGACAAAAGGTATATATAATAGAATGATGAAAAATTTTTTCAAAGTAGATATCTGTTCTACAGAAAAAATGAAAAAAGAAGAAGAAAAAAGAATGCACTGTAGCCCCTAACAGAAGTCAGTAAATCCACAGTGTTGTAAATCAGGCAGCGTCATGGCTAACCACATTGTAGCATGGGAACTGGGAAAACGCAGCCACTTGCTGAGGCTTAGTGTAAAAGTCATTTTCGCCGTTGGAAACGGGAATTGCTGCCCAATCCCATTAGGCTTCCACCTCGTGTCCTTAGACTTACTCCTGCCTTTCTTTGTTCAGGTTTTATCGCTTAGTGTCGATGTTGAACCCGCCTCCCAGAACAAGTAAGCCTCTTCCTTGTAGTCGGCCATAGAGTCGCCAGGTTAAGGGTGTATCTGCTCCACTCCTGATAAATGCCAGTTTTATCTGGCCCGTTTCTTTTGTGTGCCTCTCAGTTAGATAGCAGGGTTAGGACATATAAAATCTTGTATTCTCCATGTCCCTTTTATTTTGGAAACCTTTGAGAGCTTAACATTTCCCTGTTTCTTGTTGTTCAGACCAAACCATTCCCTTCTGAATCCGTTTACTAGTGGCCTCTTGCCTCCTACAGCAAATCCAGGCTTCCTCTTGTCATCTTCAAGGAACCCACCTCTATCTTGCCTTTCTGTCGTTGTACACACTGCCCTAGCTGTCACTTTTATCTCCGGTCAATTTTAACCACTTAAAGCAGAGTAGAATCATTACAGCAGTTAAGCAGGAAGTCAACTGATATTATACTGGGATTAGAGTCCAAAATTTTCCATTCTAAAGGGCTAATAAATATTTACCAAGACTTTATCAACTTATCACAATATTA
This sequence comes from Rhinopithecus roxellana, assembly GCF_007565055.1. Classification (NCBI taxonomy): domain Eukaryota; kingdom Metazoa; phylum Chordata; class Mammalia; order Primates; family Cercopithecidae; genus Rhinopithecus; species Rhinopithecus roxellana. The sequence continues at coordinate 109,396,714 of NC_044562.1, read as the reverse complement.
AAAACTTTCAACTTTTCATATATGCTTGTATGCAAACATTAATGCAAATATAATATATATACACACACCCCTCATTAATTATATATAATTTATATGTATATAATTTGTGTGTGTGTGTATCTATATATATATACACACAGTCAACCAATTGGCTTTAGCGTCTGAAGAACACTATATTTAAAATTATGTATGAATTTAAAAGGACTGCTAAGGTAATATGTTCTAAATCCCTTTCTTTTCTTTCCTTCCCTTGATAGATGATTTCACCTCTTTTATATGCCCTTCAAGCAGTTTTCTCTTCAAAACTCATTCTGTTTTTGAGTAGTTAAAAAAAAAAATGTTTTCTCTTAACTTGAATTGAAACCTGGCCCCAGTAACTTTCAACTTTTGGATCTTCTTATTACCTCTTCAGTTATACAAATCATGGCTAAATAAATTTCCATATGCTGTCTTTCAAATATTTTAAAATACGTATTGTATCTTGCCTGAGTTCTCTACATTACGTAATCTCAGTTACTTCAAACTAGGCATTATATAATATTATAGATTATATAACAACATTATCTTATATAATATTATATATGTATTATATGATAAAATGTTATTTAACAAAATATATATAATAAAATGTTAAATAATAATATATTATAATATATAGTATATGCAATATATATTACTTCTGTCATTATTATATAATATAATATATATTAGTATATTATAATTATACTATATACTAGTTTTTCATGATCCTGTTTTGTGTCCTCTACTCCTGCTTATCAAAATTCAAGTCAAAATATGACTCTCACAACTGAGTGTGGTGGTTGGTCTGGCCACATCTACACTTATTATTAAGCTAAACTAAAACTCTAATGTGATTTTTACATGAGTTAATCCTGGGTATGCCTTCTTTATTCTATCCTTATAAACTTGGATTTCTCAGACCTAAGAACATGATAACTTTACATTAACTGCTATAATATTTTAACCTTACAGGCTTACCTATGTTTTGCCTTTAGAGATTTTTTTCAGATATCGATAATAGGTGAACATTTTCTACGTTCCCCTCATGCCATTCACAAATGTGATTGGCGCGCTTGTCTGACTGCTCATCAAAGTCCTAAATAAAAGAGCCTAGCAAAACTTTTTGGGACCAGTTTGATTATTTTGCAAACCTAGAAATTCAATCAAGATGAAAAGCTTCAATTAATCAGAAGAACTATGAAATATCAAAACTCTTGTTTTTAACTCTGATGGTAATGAAACTTTACTATCATATATACTTAGGTCTTTTGAAACAGTAGGCTTGCATCCCTGCATGCTAGTAATTATTTAAATTTTTCGTGTATATTTTATCTTTACAAAGATTGTAAACGATGATAAAGTTTTAAACGTCATCTGACTTCTCTCTTCAAATAAATTATGTTCAAAAGTTTCCAAAGGATTCTGTTGAAATGGATAATATTCCTAAAGCTTCTAAATAGCCTTTATAGTACAGAGAATACCAGTCCAATAAGCCAAAGTAACCACCAAAGTAGACTTGTAAGATGAATTAGTTCAATTATCGGTTTAAAATTAAGAATTTCCAGACATATACATCAGAAATTATTGTAATAATTTGTGCTATTTCAAGTGTTTCCTTCTCACCACTAACTACTCTTTCAGAAAATATCTATCTATACCTTATTTAATTGTAACACTTTTTCCTCCAATACAAACATCAAAACCTCAGGTGAGAAGATGTAGTTCCAGTAAACAAACACAAACATTCCGTTAAATATTCACCTGTGCCTCTGATTAAGTCATTTCATCTCTGTCAAGATTCCTTAACAGTAAAGTAAACTAATAGTATGTCATCTCTTTCAAGGGATTTTTTTTTTTTTTTTTTTTGAGTTAATGAGCGTGCAGTGAGCAATTTAAGGATCAAACATACTGGGCAAAAGACTAAATTTTTATTATAGTGGATACTCGCAGCCTTATGTAATCTGCCAGTCTAAACCATGTGCTGCTTTGGCACATGCTTTACTGAAAATAGCAGACCAGTTTGTGAGCTGGCACAATTTCAACATAGCAGATGGACATGCAACGAAATAACTAGCAAAGAGACCTTGTTTCAACATCAAATATGTTTCCGTAGGGCCAGATTCTTGGGCAAAGTTGTTTTAGCGATCTGGTTGCAACTAAGGTAAGATGGTATATTTCCTTTGCATTTAGCCTTCACTAACTGTTTCTATATATTTTAGGGAGTTAGTTCAGTTATTTCAGATACTGAAATATTTGTATTTGAAAATCACAATAACTTGAACTCTTTTAGTTTGGAATTTTGAAACACCAGCAAAGGATGAGGCTTAAATAATACTTGGATTGTCGCTTTATGAGAAACTATAATTATCTAGCTGGCCACTCAATAAAATGGTAGATTTCTTGAACACTGTATCATGATACTCTTCAGTCAATGTTCTTTAACCTTGTGTCTGAAAGGAATGATGTTAACTGATCTTTTTACTAAATGAGAATATTCCAGATATTATTGGCTAGCTCTTTTGAATGGTAATACATTCACATGGCAATTTAAGAGTAAAAACTGTAAAAATTAATGGAAACATCAAATAATTTTCAGTTATTGTCAAATATTATAACAATTAAAACAAGAGAAATTTATGCTAAATATGTCTTTCGGGATAAACGAATGCCTTAAATTTAATAGTATAGTACATACATTAAATAAATAAATTATTTAAATGATTTGAATGCATTTTGTTCAGTAATGTTTAAATATATGATTTGTTATGGGTATACATTTCATTTCAATTCCTGGATACATCATAACCCATCAGCACTGAAAAGCTTTTTGAACATTAAGAGCAACTAAAGTAATACATGCATATGATAAAAAAGCATCAGACAATAAAAAGTACAAGTTTTCCTCCTACTGGAAAACCACTAGCACCTCTGAGACTATGTAACTGCTTAATAGTTTTAAGTGTATTCTTTCAGAAACATTTGATATGTATGTTTTAAAATTTATATTAGTATTTAATATTTTTATATATTTTAAATAATGTCCTGAAACTCTGCATATGACAATTCATATTTTGTTTTTAATAGCTTTATATTAATTATTATATAAAAGAACCTTAAGTTATCTAAACAGACCCACATTAGTGGCCATTTTAATATCTGGCAAGGGTCACTTTACTGATCTTTTTCTGAAATTTCCTGGATATTGTCACATATTTATTTTCCTTGATGAACCCCAGTGTTATTTTGTCAAGTGTTCCTCCAAATAAAAAGGTGGATGGAGTTTTCATTTCTATTGAATAGTATTTATGAATTTAATTTAGGGAGAATTATAAAAATACAGTTTTTAATCAAAGAACATTTTTTTTTACTATTCATTCAAGATTATTGCTATCTTTCAGTTATATGTTTGTCACGCAATATATCAGATTTGTAATCTTTCTTTTTAATAAAGTCAGTAGATTTCTAGTTAGGTATACTCTTGATTATTATCATCATTGATGCCAACCCAATTAACAACAGAACTTTTTCTTTCTCTCTATCTTAACTTGCCACTGTTTGAATATAGGAAAACTGCTGTTTATATGAATTGGCTAACCATTCACTTTTGTTTACATTCTTTTATTGTTTGTAATTTGTGGTATATTCTCTTGAGTTTTCTTGCTTATATAGTCATAACATCCGCAAAAAGTGTTAAATTTCTATTCTCTTTTCAATTTTATATTCCATGCATTTCCTTCTCTTCTCTAATTGCACTGGCTAGAATTTCCAAAATATTGTTCAATAATACTGGTAAAGTAAGGATCTGTTTCATTTCTATCACTTTAATAAAATATGTTTAAATTGTTAAGCTTTATGTTGGCATTGGTTTGTGATAGCTCAATCCCTGTTATATTATTCTGTGAAGATATAGATATTAATTTTCTTCTATGAAGGTATCTATTTTCATATAATATTAAGGGTTTATTTATTTATTTATTTATTTACTTTGCTTATTTTAAGAGGTAGATTTTACAGTTTCTTTTCAATTATGTATTTCTCCTCACCTTTCCCATGAATTTTACACTCCATTGAGTTTAAGTTGGACCATGTCACTTGATTGGACCAATGATACATGGGTACAGACATTTTTAATGGGTTTATATTGTTTTACTAACCCTGATCCTTTGACCTATACCATGGGGGCCACATGTTCTAGATAAGTTACTCCTTCAGCCTGAATCTAGTTAGTTCAGCCCAGCTCTGCATTGCCTAGTAGAGTTCATAGATTACAGCTGTAAAGCAACCCACAGAACTCACAGAATGTGAGTGAGGAACAGAGTAGCTAAATATTTATTTGGTCTTATCAATAACTAATTTCAATCTTAATAAGTGTCTTTGTGTATATGTTAGTTACTATATTATTTTAGTATGTTTTCTGAAAAGAAATAATCTTTATATGTCTAAAATGAAATCCATCTGCACACAGAATGTAATTTTTTATATACAGCATAAATAATATACTTTTTTTGTAATTTTTTAAAAATTGAATTTTTAAAAAAAATTCTAATTATTTTTCAGATCTGGTCAATAGGAAGTACTTTTTTGCAACTTGATATCATTTTAATAAGTAATATTTTTGTATTGCTATTTTGGTTTGCTGGTTTGACTTTTGTGTCTTCATCCAGTTTTGCTATCAGTGCTATGATAGAGTCAAAAAAATCAATTTAGAAGCTTTGTTCTTAAAATTATGTTTTGGATACATTTAAATAGCATTTTAATTTGTTTATTCACTTACAATACAGGCCTTTATTTTTTTATTTTTGGGAGTGGTTTGATAGATGTTTTATTATCATGTTAGTTTACTGGTCTATTAGAAATTTAGGTGTATTTTGCTAAAGACTCATTTCACTTAAATTTTCAAGTTTATTTCTATAGTGTTTTACAAATTACTCTTTCATAATTTTTATTTTGTTCTTATAGCTATTTCTTCATCTTCATTTTATATATTCTTTATTTGCTTAGACTACTTATATTGATCCCTGCTTTTATTCTTATGTATATATTGCCTAATCTCTGCAGTGGCCAAAAAAATTTTTAAATAGAAATTATACTAATTATCCTTCTGATTAATCACAGCTAGATGATTTTCATTGAAACTGCCATTACCATACCATCTTGCAATACACTTCTATTCCCTTCATTAAATCTGGCTTTCTTTCTGGACTTGGAAAACATCAAGCTTACCCCTGCCTTTGGGCCTTTGCATTTGCTCTTTCCTCTACTTAGAATATTCTTCCTCCAGAACACAGGTTCTCAACTGTGTCTATACACTGAAATAACTTGGAGTGTTACAAAAGAAGACTGATGCCAAGAACCTGCCCTCAGATATCCTGATTTAATTGATTTGAAAGCAGCTTGAGAAATGAGATTTTAAAAACTTTTCAGGTGCTTCTAATGTGTGGAAAACCATGGCCTTAGGCCATTCTCATCCATGACTCTCAGCCATGGATGAGAATGAAAATTCCAAACACTAAAGGGGTATAATATAAAACAATGCACATGCTCCAACCCAAATTGACGAAATAAGAATTTTGGAGATTGGATGAGGGAACAGTCAAGAGTATTTTTTAAAATTTCCAGGATGATTCCAATATGCAGCTAGGGTAGAGGAATACTGTCTTAAATGTTTTTATAATGGCTCCTACCTGTTCTTAGATAACAATTCAAAAATTACTGGAGAAAAGTTTTACTTGACCGTATTATGTAACATATCTCCATATTATGAGTCCTTAACCCCCATATAGATTATATCTATTTTTTAGAACTTACCACTGTTAAAAGGTATTTTATCCATTTATTCATTTATATATTTTTTGTCTGATTTCTTCTGCTGAATTGTATTTTTCATGTATTATTAATTCTTATGACCCAACTGCCTAAAAAGTAAATTTAATAAATTGTACTCTCTTTATTTTGTTTTATTTAGTAGAATTGATAAAATCTGTTATTAATATTGTTACATTTTTAAAGAATTTTTTGATGCATTTTTTCTCCACCATACTGAGTTTGTATCATTGTATTATTGCTTTAGATGACTCCTATATATAGTACAGAGTTGGTTATAGTTCCAACTAGTCTTGAAATTGAGAGAACGTTTCAGTTGTTTGTTTTAGTCTTTTGGCATGTAGATGGCTTTTTTTGTTAATATTTATATCTGGTAATTTTCAAAAAATTACAGATTAGCATTAGTTATGAATTGGGTGGTTGTAAGAAAAATACCCAGTTTTTTTGTATAAAGAAGAACTTCAGTGAAAATTTAAGCATTGTTGAGAAAAATTGCAAAGCCAAGAAAGACTTTCAGGTATAAGTGTTCCTAGAAATGCATTACTTTGTAAAAGATCAGATAGTTGTGGGTGTGTGGTCTTATTTCTGGTTTCTTTATCCTGTTCCATTGATCTATGTATGCGTTCTTGTACTAGTACCATGCTGTTTTGGTTACTGTAGCCTGGTAGTAGAGTTTGAAGTTGGGTAGCATGATGCCTCTAGCTTTGTTCTTTTTGCTTAGGATTTTCTTGGTTATTTGGGCTTTTTTTGGTACCATATGAATTTTTAAATAGTTTTTTTCTAATTCTCTGAAGAATGTCAGTGGCAGTTATATGGAAATAGCATTAAATCTATAAATTGCTTTGGGCAATGTGGCTATTTTCACAATATTGGTTCTTCCGATCTATGAGCATGGAAAATGTTTTTCCACTTGTTTGTGTTCCTTCTGATTTCTTTGAGGAGTAGTTTGTAGTTCTCCTTGAAGAGGTCCTTCACTTCCCTTGTTAGCCGTACTCCTAGGTATTTTATTCTGAAAATATTCAATACTTAATCAATGGTGCTGGAAGAACTGGCTAGCCATATGTAGAAAATTGAACCTGGACCCCGTTTTTACACCATATACAAAAATTAACTCAAGATGTATTAAAGACTTAAATGTAAATCCCAAAACTACAAGGACCCTAGAAGAAAACCTAGGCAATACCATTCAGGACATAAACACGGGCAAAGATGTCATGACAAAGATGCCAAAAGCATCTGCACATTAAGTCCTAAACAAAATATTTAAAATATTATAAGGGAGTTCACTAAAAGAGGGAAAGCAGTCTTAATTGCAACCAAAGATAATAAATGGGAGTACCTGTAACAGAATGATACTTAAATTTATAGATAACTTTTTAAGAGCAACGTAAGAAGACAAAAATTAATGGGAGAAAATATTTTTAAGGTGCTGGGAAAAATATTTATCATGTGTCAATTATATAGCTAATTTATTATTAAAAAGAAATAGAACATCTAAATCAGAAAGGAGAAAATAAAATTGTCTCTGTTTGCAGATATCATCTTATATGTAGAAAATCCTAAATATTCCACAAAAAGTGTATTAACTGTAGATGATTTTTGTAAAGTTGCAGGATACAAAATCAATATACAAAAATAAGTAGTGTTTCTATACATGAAACAAACTATCTGATAAAGAAAGTAAGAAAACAATTCCACGTAAAATAACATCAAAAAACACTTAGAAATAATTTTAACTAAAGAGTGAAAGATTTGTATGATGATGGAAGAAGATACAAGTAAATGAAAAGGTAACTTGTGTTTATGGATCAGAAAAATTAGCATTTTTTAAATATCCAACTGCACAAAATGATCTACAGATTTAGTGCAATCCCTATAAAAATTTCAGTGACAATGTTAAGAAAATAGCACTATCCTCAAGTTCACACAGGACCACAGAAAACCCTAAAAAGCCAAAGCAAGAGGCATCACACTACCTGATATCAAAATCAGCTACTAAGATATAGTAAACAAAACAGGATAGCACTGGTACATATCAGTGGAACAGAGGAGAGAATGCAGAAATAGATCCAGTCATTTATGGTCAAATTATCTTCAACACAATTGCCCAGAACACACAATCTCTTCAAAAAAAGGTGCTGGGAAAACTGGATATTCACATGTTGGTCCCATATTTTGGCTACTGTAAATAATGTGGCAATAAACATGGGAGTGCAAAGATCTCTTTGACACACTGATTTCATTTTTTTAAAAAAATACATGTTCAGTAGTGGGATTGCTGGGTAACATGGCAGTTCTATTTTTTAAACTTGGTTTAAAATGGTTAAGGAAAATGTGATATATACACACAACGGAATACTATTCAGCCTTAAAAAAAAAAAGAAAATTCTGTGATTTGTGACAACATGAGTTAACTTGGAGGATATTATGCAAGGTGAAATGAAGCCAATCACAGAAAGACAAATGCCTCACAATTTCATTTATATGTGAAATCTAAAAAAGTTTAACTCATAGAAGTGGAGTAAAATGGTGGTTACTGAGTGAGGTGGTGGGGGACAGGGAGGTGGTCAAAGGATACAAAATTTGAGTTGTACAGGAGGAATAAGTTCAGGAGATATATTGTAAAATATAATAATTATAATTAATAACAATGCATTGTACAATTGAAAATTCTTGAGAGTAGATTTTACATGTTCTCACCATAAAAAAGATAAGTATGTGAGATAATGAATATGTTAATGAACTTGATTTGCACATTCCATAAATACAACTTTACTGGCACATCATGCTTTTTACCCTACAAATATACAAATTTTTTCCAGTGATAAAACCAAATATTTTTTTTTAAAGAATGAAAATGAGATAGGAACAGAACAATACTTACATGCCAGTCCCAAAAGAATGACTATATGATATAAATCAGAAAGAAAGAAATTGAAGGAAGGAAAAAGGAATGAGATCTACAAAGCAAAGATGAACAAATTATATATAATATTTTGTATATATATATATATATATATATATATATATATAAAAGCAGGTGGGTAAAACTAAATAATTCTGACAGTACAAAACAATAATTGTTGTAACAATCATGAATATTTTCCTGATTACTAAAGAACAAATATAAAATGTAACAGTTTTGGGAATTAAAAATGTTGGATATTTTTGTGAGAATGGGAGAAACAATTAGTAACATTAAACTTTATTAAGTATGTAAGTTAAGAGTTTAATGCTTAATTTTCTTAGTAATAGAGGTAAAATGTGGAATAGATAAAATTTGACAAGTTGGAGATTAAAAAAGGAAAATGGTAGGAAAAGAAAGCAATTAAAAGTAAATATTTAAATAATATGATATAAATAATAAAAATCAATAAATGCAACAAATCTGATTTGACCAAACCTGGTATTTAAAAGAATTTTTTAATAATCCTAGTTAACATAAATAAAGCTGTTATAGTTCTAGTAGTTTAAAAATAAATATACTTAAACATTAGTAAGAAGAAAATTCCAGAAAATAAATATAACAATTCCAAAGTTTTATTTTATTTAACTAGTTCCAAATTCATACAGAGCATTAATTAGCATAATTATCAGGAGAAATTGACAAATCCCCTTGTCTGGATTTTAGTATACTTATTTTAGTTATTGATAAATTAAGTAGAAAAAATTCAGTAAAAATATAGATTAGAACAACATGGTAAACAAATAATAAATTCAAACAAACATATACAATGCCTATATTTATAATGTACAGAATTTGAATTTTTCTAGCCCACAGTAGTAGACTTGTGAAACCTCATCAGATTCTAGGACACAAAATACATATTTTCACAAAAAATGGCATGTGGGAGTAGTTGTATAGAATAGCTTCTCTAAGCTGAAAAGAACTAAGGTAGAGTTAAGTAAAAATGTAGCCTAAATTTTATGTGATAACCTACTATAAGTAAACAGTGGATTACATTAGAAATTGTAATGAAACCTAGGAAACATTTAGAATTATACGATAATGAAAATGTTACATGTCAAATATGTGCAATGTTGCCAGTTTAAAAAAATAGCTAAAATCCTACAAATGTGTATAAAAAGATGTAAAATCTAGATGGTTTCTAAAAATTGTAACTTACCCACCCTACTCATGAAAAAATAGTACCTCTCTATATCCGTATCTGCAAAATCTATACCTAGTCCCTCACTCAAAAAATAGGCATTCCCATATATGTTTTATAAACATATTACGTTTTGCATTTAAGCAACATGAAGCCCAATATTATATAAATTCTTCTAGAGTAAAAAAAACTCAATGATTATGAAATAATTTTATAAGGATGGCATAAGTTTTTATAGCAGACAATGCAAGAAGTGTATGAGGAAAGATGACTAAAACTAATTTTATATATGAACATAGTAAAATAATCTTTAAAAACATACCAAATCATAATGTTCAAAGTTGATTTAACATTTAAAAATCTATTTTAACCAACACATTAAATATTAAAGTAGAAATGGAAATAATTAGTTAATTTCAATAAAAAATAAACCATTAAATCACATTTACATTTTGTAATACTAGAAATAGAAAAATGTTTCTTCATAAGTTTTATTTACCATAAACTTACACATTGTTTTTCAAAGCAAATGTAATAGTTTTCTTTAAATCCATGTACAAAGCAAGTATGTATTGCATCATACTTCTATTCAGCATTGCATTAGATATTCTAAACTATGAAATAAGTTTTAAAATTTAGAAATTAAAGAAGAAACAGAAAGGCATGTTTTCAGAAAAGGAATTGTCTACCTAAAAATCCAGACACATCTATAGAAATATTAGTAGATGTAAGTTATTTTAAATTGAAGTTATATTTTTATGTCAGTAAAATATTATTAAAAACTTTATGATTTAATAAATAGAGCATCTTAGAAAAGTAACAAAGCCTATAAGATATTCAAGATTAATTCTAACATCAGTGGATATTATAAAATTTAGACACAGAAGATAAGATGCAAGTAAGTTTAAAGATACACCATGTTTATTAATGGGAAAAGTCAATATCATGATGAAAATTTTTCCACTGTTAATTGCAATTTCAAATGAAATCACAAAAGTTTGTTTTACAAAAGTTCTCAAGCTGATCATATTATATATTCAAGAATAGGCATAGTGAATTTGAAAAAGAGAAGCAAGATTGGGAGACTGTTCTACAATTTAGAAGACTAAATATAATGCTAATGAAATTCTGGTAATTCACCATTGATAAAAGGATAACACCACCAATGATTCAGACCCATACATGTATAGAAATTTGATGTATGCAAATAAAGGCATTTAAAATCAGTGGGACAGATGAATTATTCAATAAATTTGACAGAACAATTGTTTAACTCCCCTACCCAAATGGAAAGAAGAATATTAATATTTTTATATTTAAAACATTCTCAAAAGTAAATTCTAGGTGAACTAGTCACCTAAGATTTAAAATACAAAAAGTAAACATTAAGAAAGAAAAAGAGAGAAATATACAAGTCACAGAAGAGATACGTGCAACACATGCAACTTTCAAAGGATTAATATTATGAAACTCACATACATAGAGTAAGAGGAAAAAAAAAAACAGCGAAGTAAAATAAGTGACAAAGATATGAATAGGAAGTCACATACGTTGAAATCCAAATGGTCAGTTAATACAAAATAAGACAGTTAACTTCACTATTAATCAAGAACATATAAATTAAACCACAATCATATATCATTCCATAGAAATCAGCTTAGAAAAATTTAAAAGGATTACAAACCAGGATGTATTAGTTCTCTCATGCAATTCATCAGGGAAAAAAAAGGAACAACAACAACAACAAATACTAGAAATGGTGATGCCTTTGCTTGCCACCAAAAATTGTCATGAACCATGCTCTCTAGAGACCCTAATCCCCCATCACAGTGCTTGGACTTTATTCGGTTTTGTTCTTTGTCAAATGAATAATGATTCCCATTCTAGTTGCTCACAGATACCTCATCTGTACTCTGAAAAATGTTATTAACTTTTCTCATGCTGAAAAACAAGAGATAATAATTACATCATGGCTTTAAATGTAAAGTTATGTACAATTTCCGAAGCTAATATTTATTATTTACATTCAAGATTCAGTTTATCAACCAGGCTTTGAAAAATTGAAAGAAGTATGAAACTAAAAGGAAATAAAATGGCATCAATTTCTCCAAGCCATTTTCCCATTCCCCCTCTAGCAGCCCTATTTTTTTAAAAAAATTACAATGTTAAGTAAGGTATAATCTTTTAACAAATCAACCTGGAGGTATAATTTACGTACAATAAAATGCATTCATTTAAGTGATAAATTTTGACAAATGTATTCACTTATTTAACCACTGACACAATTAAGATATAGAACATCTTCATCACCCCAAAGAATTCTCTCAACTCCCTACATAGTCATCTCCTCCCCTAGACGCTACAACCCCCTTCATTCCAGATAATCTATAATTTGTTTTTTTTACACTAGATATTTGCCTCCTCTATAATTTGATATATGTAGAATTATATAGTATGTACTCTTTGATGACTGAGTCCATTTGAGTAGCACAATGCTTTTGAGATTCATCTGTATTACTTTTTAAGCCAAATAATATCTTACATGGCAATGTCATAATTTGTCTATTCACTCGACTTTACGTGTACATTTGGTTTGCTTTTAGGTTTTGGCTATTATAAAGAAAAAAGCTGTGACTATTCCTGTAAAAATCTTTGGGTACAGTTTATTTTATTTTTTCTTTACATTTACTTTTAAAATAAATAACCAACTCAAAAATATTTAAAGGAAAGTAATGAATAGTCTTTCTCCAGCTTGGCCCAAATAACTACGTTTAGTGGGTTCTTTACTCTTCCAGATGATTGCCATACACACAGAAGCCCACAGAGCTCTATGTACTTTTTTCTTTCCCTTCCTCATCCCCAAAGAAGCATTCCATATGTACATTTCTATAACTTGCTTCTTTATTTTTTACATTTACTTATCTTTAATCAACATAAAAATTTTTTGATGTAAATTATTTGAGTTTTAACACTCAGATCTACTCTATAGATTTGAGTAACCATTACCACATCAAAGAGATGAAATAGTTTTCTCACCCCATAAAATTTCCTGTTGCTATCACTTCACAATCAAATTCCTTTGAGCATCTCACCCCTGACAATCACTCATGCGTTCTCCATCACTATAGTATTTTTGAGAACCTAAGTGGACCCATACAGTAAGTAACTTTTTGAGACTAGTTTCTCTCACTCAGAGAAATGTCTCTGACATTCATCTAAGTTGTTGCATATATCAACAGCATACTTCATATTTTTAAAACTTTCTTTCATGTATGGCTGTAATTATAAAGCTTATTTTCATGCATTTAAAAATATTTTAATGAACTCTTCATTTTCAGACAGTTTCAGATTTACAGAAGAATACGAAGATAGTATACAGAGTTCACATAGACCTCACACTGTTTCACCTGTTATTAATATCTTGTAATGGTATGGTATATTTTCAGTTAAGGAACCAATATTTAAAGTCCATACATTATTCATGTTTCCTTCATTTTAATCTAATGCTGTTTTTCTGTTCCCAGGTCTCATTAATGATACTACATCATGTTTACTTGCATTGTCTTCTTAGTTTGTCCTTAGTTTTGAAGATTTTAACAATTTCGAAGAGTACTGATGAGGTTTTTTGTAGAATGTCCCTCGATTAGGATTTGCCTGATGCTTTTCTCACAATTACACTGAGGTTATATGAGTTTTGGGGAGGAAGATCACAGAAGTCTACCTTTGTCATTTCTATCACACCACATCAAGAATACATACTATCATGACTTAATACTATTGATGATAACTTTGATTATCTGGCTAACTCATCCCTTTTTATTACTATTCTATTTTATGGATGCAACACAGTTTGTTTATCCAATCACTTCCTAAAAGACATTTAGGTCATTTACAGTTTGGAAGATTATGAATAGTGCTGCTATAAATATTCATGTACAGATTTTGGTGAGGACATAGTTTTCCTTACTTTAGGGTAAATACTTTGTAGTGCGACTATTGAGTCACAAGGTAAGCATAGATTTAACTTTACAAGGACTTGCTACACTATTTTTTTTTTAAGTATACTTTAAGTTCTAGGGTACATGTGCACAACGTGCAGATTTGTTACATATGTATACATGTGCCATGTTGGTGTGCTGCGCCCATTAACTCGTCATTTACATTAGGTATATCTCCTAATGCTATCCCTTTCCTCTCCCCACTCCCCACAATAGGACCCGGTGCGTGATGTTCCCCTTCCTGTGTCCAAGTGATTTCATTGTTCAATTCCCACCTATGAGTGAGAATATGCTGTATTTGTTTTTCTGTTCTTGTGATAGTTTGCTGAGAATGATGGTTTCCAGCTGCATCCATGTCCCTACAAAGGACACAAACTCATCCTTTTTTATGGCTGCATAGTATTCCATGTTGTGTATGTGTCACATTTTCTTAATGCAGTCTGTCATTGATGGACATTTGGGTTGATTCCAAGTCTTTGCTATTGTGAATAGTGCCGCAATAAACATACGTGCGCATGTGTCTTTATAGCAGCATGTCTTATAATCCTTTGGGTATATACCTAGTAATGGGATGGCTGGGTAAAATGGTATTTCTAGTTCTAGATCCTTGAGGAATCGCCACACTGTTTTCCACAGTGGTTGAACTAGTTTACAGTTCCACCAACAGGCTACACTATTTTTCTAACTGTACCATTTGGCATTTCCACCAGAAATGAATCACAGTTTCTGTTCTTTATTGTTACCAATTTTGTTTTAGTATTTTCTTTACAAAAGTTTTAGCCATTTTACGATGTGTATAGTGCTACCCCATCATGGTTTCAATTTGCATTTTACAAACAGCAAATAATATAAAACTTTTCATGTGACTACTTGTCATCTATGTTTTCTTTGATGAAGTAACTGTCATTTGTCTATTTTTGAAAGTTAGTTGTTTATTCTCTTTCTGTTGAGTTTCCGTACTTGATTTCTCCCATTGTTGCTTGTATTTTCACCCTCTTAACAGAGTATGTCTTTCACAGAGAAAAATATTTTAATCTTAATGACCAATTTATTTATTTTTTTCTTGTATAGATCATTATTTTGCTAGCCCAAGATCTCAAAGGTATTCAAGAACTTAGCAAGTCCTAAGTCTCAAAGGTATTTTCCTATGGCATATTTTAAAAGTTTTTCAGCTTTATATTTTACTGTCAAATTAACAATCCATTTTGAGATAGTTTTTTTAGGTAAGGCATGAGATTCAGTTCGAGGGTTTTTTTGTTTGTTTGTTTGTTTTTTTGTCTATGGATATCAAATTGTTCCAGCACTATTTGTTGAAAAGACACCTTTGTTCCATTGAACCCCTTTGCACATTTGTCAATAACAGTTGTCTGTACTTGTATGGGGTCATTATCTGGGCTCTGTATTCTGTTCGACTGATTTATATGTCTATCTCTCTACCAACACCACACAGTATGATTACTATAGCTCTATAATAAGAATTTTGAAATCAGATTGAGAAATAACCCCTTCATCTTTATCCTTTTACAAAATGTTTTTGCTATTCTAGTTCCTTTACCTTGCCATGTAAGCATTAAAGTAAACCTGTTTATATCTAAAAAATATTTTGCTGGAATTTTGATAGAAACTGTATTAGATCTTTTTGTGAATATATAAATAATTGACATTTTTACTTATTGAGCTTTCCAATTCATCAACACTGTATGTCCCTCAATTTATTTAGATCTTCTTTGATTCCTTTTATGAGCGTTTTGTGGTTTTCAGTACATAGATTCTGTACACATTTTATTAGATTTGTAGCTATGCCTTTTATGATTTTTGAGTGAATGTAAATGTTATTTTAAAAATATGTTCAATTAATTATTAGTACTATATAGAAAAAAATGTGTTTTTGCTTGTTGGCCTTGTATCTGATGGCCTTGCCCAACTCTTTCATTAGTTATGTAATTATTTGTATAGATTCCTTGATATTTTCTGTGCAATCATATCTTCTGCAAATGGGGATTTTTGCTTATTCCTTTCTACTCTATGTATATTTTATTTCTTTTTCTTGTTATATTGAACTGAGTTAATTTTTCAGCATGATATTGAATGAGACTGGTGAGAGTGGACATTTTTGTCTTACTCCCTATCTTAGAAAAAAAGGACACAACAAAAAAAGAAAACTAAATACCAATATCCCTGATGAACATAGATGCAAAAATCCTTAACAAAATGCTAGCTTACCAACAACATATCGAAAAGATAATCCACCATAATCCGGTGGGTTTCATACCAGGGATGCAGGGATGGTTTCACATACGCAAGTCAATAAATGTGATATACCACGTAAAAATAATTAAAAATGAAAATCACATGATCATCTCAATAGATGCAGAAAAAAATTTGACAAAATCTGGCGTCTGTTTATGATTAAAACCCTCAACAAATTCGGCATACAAGGGACATACCTAAATGTAATAAAAACCATCTATGACAAACCCACAGCCGGCATAATACTGAATGGGGAAATGTTGAAAGAATTTCCTCTAAGAACTGGAACAAGAAAAGGATGCCCACTCTTACCACTTCTGTTCAATATAGTACTAGAAGTCCTAGCCAGAGCAATTAAACAAGGGGAAGAAATAAAGGGAATCCAAACTGGTAAAGAGGAAGTTAAACTGTCGCTGTTTGTTGATGATATTATTGTTTACCTAGAAAACCCTAAAGACTCCTCCAAAAAGCTCCTAGAATAGATAAATGAATTCAGAAAAGTTTCAGGGTACAAAATTTAATATACACAAATCAGTAGCTCTGCTATACACCAACAGCAAGCAAGCTGAGAATCAAATCAATAACTCAACACATTTTACAATAGCTACAAATATATATATAATGTGTGTATTTTTGAATTCTAATTTTAGCCAAGTAATTTCCAGATTGTACAATTTTGCATTAGAACCAGCAATGTCCCAGAGTTTCACATCTCTGCCATTATTTGCTATTGTCAATCTACTAAGTTTTAACCCCTCAACAGGGCGTGAATAGCAGTATCTCACTGTGCTTTCAATTGCTTGTTCCTTCAATTTGTATCTTGTTTTTTGATGAATATTGATAGCGAGATCCTTTGCATTTGGTTTTCAGTCAGTCACCTTCTTTTGTGAGGTGCTCATGAAAACATTTGACTCATCTTCAGTTGCTTATTTGTTATTCTTGTTGTTGACTTGTAAGCATTTTTTACATATTCTAGATAGTTCTTTGACACTATGTTTGCAGGTAGTTTCTATTAACTGACATTTTATTTTCACAACACTGTCTTTTAAAGAACAGCTGTATTTAATGTCAATAAAGTGAACTTATCATATTTCCATGATGCATATGGTTTTAATGTTCTAAGAAATCTTTGCCTATCCCTTTGCCTGTGAAAATATTCTCCACCCCTGCACACACTCCACTGAAGACAAAGATATTTATACATTTGTATTTTGCTTGGATTTTTTACTCCTAATCACTCTCTGATCAGTATCCATGTTGCTATAATCTGTAATAATATTCCAAATTGCTGTTAAAGTAATTATTTAATAGTATCAATATTTATTTATATCTAACATTATGTTTAATTGATATGTGTGCTGTCTACAGCCAAACCACCCTGAATGCACCAGATCTCGTCTAACTGATATGTGTGCTCTTTACTGCCTCTTGAAACACCCATTTTATTCTGAATCCACTTTTCTTTTTTTCTTTTCTTTTTTTTTTTGCTGAAGTACATTTTCTATTAATGTGTTTAACCGGTGAATTTTCTGAGTTCTTGCGTGACTAGAGAACCTTGGTCCTTGCACGGTGATAAAGATGGAAAAGCATTCCTCATTTAAAGTAACTTTCTCTTTTCCTAGAAATTTGAAGCCAGCCTTATTCTCATTTTGTTGAATATAAATAAGTCTGAAAAAATGATCTGTTCGATTCTTAGTGAACTATTTTAAAATAACAATTCTACTAAGTTTTGGAGAAAGTCTCAGGGACTCTTCTTTATTTTCTTTTCCCTTTTATTCTTTTAACACACTAATTTTGGATCTACTTTTAGATGTATGTTGGAAAGTCTTAATATATCCTTCATGTCTCTTCATTTGTATTTCATATTTTATATCTCTTCACTTTTTTTTAAATTTTGTACAGGAAGATTTTCTTAGCTCCTTATCAATATCTATTCTGTTATTTGGATATTATATTAATATTTGTTATTTGAATAGGCATATTTTATTTCAAAAATTTTGAATTTTTTAGAATAATTGCTTTTTATTTTATGTATGTGTCATTTCACTATTCCGTAATATTTTTCAGTTGGCTCTATTATTTGTGTTTCCTTGACTGCTACTTTCACTTACTGTCAAGCAGTATTCAATGTTAGATATTTGGTGATATGTACTTATTCTCTACTACATGAAAATTCTGTGCTTCGTGTGGGCTGCATAAACTCTGTGGAAGATGGTGTGTTAGAGCCTTCTGTAGCTGTGGGAGGCTGGTTGCCTTCTCTTAGTACCTGAGACCGCTGTTTGTTTGTTTGTTTGTTTTTCCCATGAGTTGGCTACGGGACTTGCTAATACTGTGTGCATTATAGCCCCAAGAGGGTTCAGCCACTGAGGCTGTCAGGCACCACATTTCTCCATCTTCCTAGTGAAGTAGCAAAGAGCACTCTGAGAAAAGCCTCAAATGTTGCCTTGGCTTTCTACCTTGGTTTTGTTTTTGCTATTTTCTCTCAAACAGTGCATCAAGGAATCAGTCCACAGATGATGCCCATTGTTGGTTTTCAAAATGTATTAATTTCTTTCTTTCTTTTTCTTTTCTACAGTATTGGAGTTGTTGTGCCTTGAAACTAGAAACTGCCTTGAATTTCTACATAGGGAAATGTAATCTATTGCTTTCTTACAGGTAAATGTTTATCATGTGACGATTGCTCTCTCCTTGGCAATACCTTGTTGGTAGAAGTAGAATTTAAAATATATTGTAAGTATTTTTATATGTACGTTTCCAGAATAGACTATGAACACTTTGAGGTCAAGGACTGTATGTTAGAAACTGTTAGTAGGCTACCTAATATCAATTCTCACTGTTTTATTTACTAATGAAGCTGCACTTTATTTGGGGGAGCCATGTGCCAGGTGAAAATATTTTCTCTGCTTCCTTTGCAGCTAAAAGTAGAAATTTGACACAGTTTTGGCCACTAAGATATAAACAATTCACTCTGTATGGTTTCTGGGAAGGTTCTTTATTGGAGGATGACCCAGCTGGCATGTGTATCATTCTACTCTGTGTCCTGCTCCTTCTTCCTGCTTGGAATGTGGACATGTCTACAGCTATAGCATCACTGCTGCCTTCATATCTGGTACGAGACAGAGTTTATCATTCCTACAGGTATGAAAGAAAATCACTATCCTATAGTATAATCGTGTCAACCAAAGTCATATGCCCATATCTGAACCAAGATAAGATGTCTATGTATCATTATAAGATAATTTATATAAACCTAAGTCCCTGGAACAATAATTCTCTAGGGAAATACAACTCTTCTAATTGGCTTACCCTAAGCAATACATGTTCTGGGACCTGAAGCTGTTACCTACCAAACTACATGGCTGCTATCTGATGAGGAAGCAGTAAATAAATATTATTAATAAGAAGTAATCCACAATATGGATTCTATATTTCATATTGTCAGTTACTTAACACATACTTATCCCTTCTTTTACTTACACACTAAAAAATTTCATGCCTGCATAAAATTAATTTACTTCATAGGCATATAATCTAAAGCTTCTCTTCATCTAACATAATTCACATAATCTTTTAAGAACACTCTTTTTTTTATTATTATTATACTTTAAGTTCTAGGGTACATGTGCATAACATGCAGGTTTGTTACATATGTATACTTATGCCATGTTGGTGTGCTGCACCCATCAACTCGTCAGCACCCATCAATTCATCATTTATATCATGTATAACTCCCCAATGCAATCCCTCCCTCCTCCCCCCTCCCCATGATAGGCCACAGTGTGTGATGTTCCCCTTCCCGAGTCCAAGTGATCTCATTGTTCAGTTCCCACCTATGAGTGAGAACATGCGGTGTTTGGTTTTCTGAAGAACACTCTTAAGCATGACTTTTCCCTCAATGTTTTCCCTGGGCTCCTCTTCCCCACACCAGGTTAACTGTCTTCCTATGTGCTTTTAACTCACCCTTTGCTACCATTATCATTTCACTTGTCTCACTGATGGAACTCTTATATTATTTGTCTGATTACTCTAACTAAAAGACCATCTGATTGTTGCTACACCATGTTCTATTTATCTTAATATCATTAGTTATTAATTCAATATTTAGATATTCAATAATTATTTGTTGAATCATGAATGACTCTATCAAGTATTTATTAGTTCATGTTTTCTATGATCCTATGCATTATTGGAAAATCAGGAAAGGGAATAGGGACTAGATATAGCTACTGAAATTAAAGTTTTAAAAAATTTTCCATGTATCTAACATTTAATAATTAAAGCATCATTGTAAATATGCTAATTGCTCTAAGCTTAGAATGGCCATACAATAAAAAAAAGACATTTAAAGTATAACTATCTTCTGAAAAACTATAATGGACTAGTTTTAGGTTAAAACGAAATCCAAGTGTTAAAATAACTAATTGCTTAACTTTTCATGTGCACCTCTCTCTCAGTTTCACACACAAGATGCACATACACTTTGAAATGTCAGCCTTTATGTCCTTAGAATGATCAGTTAGGTTGTGATGATGCTACACAAATATAATTATAAGACGTACTAGCAGCATAGGACGCCTAATTGCATTTATTTTAAGTGCTTTAAATTCTATCATTTCTCTTCTTAAAGAGTAGTTTCTACAATTACTTTATTTAAAAAAGGACAATAATATTTATGCCATAACAATATATTATTTCTAGAATTTTCAAATAAAAAAGGACAAACACTCAAAAATTGAAATCTTATTTTTCTGGAAAGAAAAGCATTTTCTAATTAGAAGTCATTAATTTAAATGAATGTGTAAACAACAAGTTTATAAATATAGCATAATGAACTAACTTCTATTTAGGAGAAAAAAGCAAACATAGTTACAGACATGGCACACACCCAGTTGATTTTTAAACAGCAACAATAGCCACAAATATACATTTTTAAATTCTGTCTATACATCTCTCTGTATGGCTCTAAATAATGTCCAGGTTAAATGAAAATGTTCCCAATTGAAGTGTACCATTATCCATTCTATCCTTTATCAGTTTCACATGTACAGTTCTAAGGTAAACATGCATCGTATACTCGGAAATTTTGATTTCAAACCTTGACAGCACATTTCCAAAGGTATAACATCTTAATCAAATTTAAAAATAAAACATCCCAGTGCTGAGCTTGGTTGTAAACCTAAAATTATATAACATACATGTTTTTATGCTTTGTCAATTACATTTGAAATAGGGGACTGTTTGTTTCAGCCCTTCTAAAAATGAGACGAGGATGAGAAAACAACCTATTTCCTTATTAGGTTCAGGAGTCAAAGGACTCAGCCAGGAGCCGCAGGCTTCAAGAGCATAGAAGATTAAGACATATATTGGATTCATGATGGAGGGCAGAAAGTTCATTTTCAAAATAAAACAGAATTTTATTCATATTCCTTTTAAAATTCAGATTGCCATTTGCCAGCTGACCTGTGACACGGCAGCAGTGTATTACATTTTCAATGAGCAGTCTGTCTGGAGCTGCTACTGGGAGAAACTGCTTCCTGGTTTCTAGGTTTGTATTTATTTTTAAGTAAGATATTGTTGTCAGAATTTTAGAGGGTGCAAACAGGGGCAAGGTAACATATTTATTTTTAATAAGGAGGAGATGTAAAATAGTATAGTCATCAGCATTATGCATGGAATAATCCTGTAAAAAAAAAAATCACAACTCAGGTAAAATGCATATATGGGACTGTCAAAGATGAGGATGCCGGCATCTCAATGAGAAATAAGGGCAGGCCAAAAAATGAATCTTTATTTAAAAAATAAATACATGTGAATGCTTTTTAAAACAAGTTTTGGTAGAGTGCAAGTCAAGCCAAGGTTTTCTATAGTCAGGGACTAGATTTATCCAGC
This sequence comes from Rhinopithecus roxellana, assembly GCF_007565055.1. Lineage (NCBI taxonomy): Eukaryota > Metazoa > Chordata > Mammalia > Primates > Cercopithecidae > Rhinopithecus > Rhinopithecus roxellana. Next base: position 109,374,624 of record NC_044562.1, on the reverse strand, counting down.
TCACCATCTGTCAAAATTATATTATAGACGACACATATGCATAGATACAAGACCACTGATTTTCATATATATTAAAACCTGAAACTACTGCAGGATATGAAAACCTACACACTGTTAAGCCAAAAGGCTTACATCTAGAACTTTTTTTCCTCCACATCGTTTTACTTCTGTTCTCTTCCTGACCTGCATTTAGGAAAAATGGACACATAATCAATGAAAATATACAAAAATTAAACTTCATTTAGGAAAAATCAAAACAGAAACTTTTAGATAACATAAAAATAAGAGAAGAGATGCCCCCTTCCCTTATTTTTGGGCTTGATCTTGTGGATGAATATATCCAGTACATATCTCATGATGTAGGAAAGTGAGTTTCAGATGAGGATCAAGACAATTTTTAATATAAAATAAACAGAAGTTTTACTTGTGAAAATAGAGAGCAAGTAATAATGATGACACATGTGACTAGTTGAGTTGGCTTGAACCAAGACAATGCTGTTCATATTTCACCTCTGAGAATAGCTTTGTGATAAGAGTTACTTGTGTGCTATTTTGTTAACTTCTCACATGAGAAACAAAGGGAGACAAGCAGAGCAGTTTTGTCTATTTGATTTGGTACCATATCTTTAAAGTGGAAAGAGGAAATAAAAAAAGAGGAAACCATTAACCTCATATTTGTTTTGAATAAATAGTATTTTTATCACATAAGAATAACAAATTTATCAGTTAGAAAATACTGGCTTTAATCTATTTGCTTCATTTAAATAAATGATCAGTTATAAGTACAGCTCTTAAAGCTTTCTTCTGTCACTATAGATGAAATTGTGAAATTGTATTCTGCCCTGAGATTTAAAAAAAATTGTCATTGAATGATATAATTATATGATCTTATCAATAAAAACACAAACTTCTCATATTATAAAATTATTTTAACACTTATCTTTTATTAAATAAATGTTTTCAGGTAAAACCCTAATAATTTATTTTTTAAAATGACATCAGAGGTAAATTGAATGACAGTTGATTTCACTTTAAGGCCAGCTGTTTTAAATGCCAAGTATTTCTACCATAATTTAGAATTTATGATACACAAGGAAGAGAAAATTGAATAGCCTTCTTAAACATTTCCCAAATATATTTGCATGTTTATCACTGCAGTTTAGTTTCTGTAAAATCTCTGAATTATGATCCATAAAGTATCAAAGGCCATGCAACTTCTTAAGGATAATCTGCAAATAAAATTTCATTTTTGTGTTTTTCACATTTAAATTAGATAAACATATTTTCTTTTCATGAAATGCTAAAATACTATTGATTTTAAGCATTTAAGTTTTTGGTACAGTTTTGTGGTCAGTGGGGAAACTGAAGACATTATTTTAGCATAAGCTTTGTTACATTTTAATTACTAAAATATAGTTTCTGTATTATTTGAACAAAAGAAAAATCTTTTGACTCCCCCGAAAGAGAAAGACAAAAAGAAGGAAAGAAGGGAGTGAGGGAAGGTGAGAGGTAGGGAGAGACAGAACATGGGAGGGAAGGAGAATAAAAGAAGAAAAAAAATAGACTCCTTAAACAAATAAACAAATTTTAAATGCAATAGAAGTACTTTGGGATAATTTGATTCGCATGTACCATATGTCAAATCATACACTCCCCTTCCCCCAAACACACATCCCAAACAGTACCCAAAGCCTGCAAATCCTGATACTCTGGCTTTGTCTATGCCAAAATAGTAGTCCAGTCTGCCTAAACTTAGTGCTATAGAAGAGATTGTATCACATAGCATAAAAATGACTGTCAAAGTTGATGAAATTAGTGTCTTTTGAGCTATAATGTGTTTGGCATATGTCACTGGAAATGTTTTCCAGTAGCTCACACAAGCACCAAACACAATTTTGAGTTTCTTTCTATTGAGTTTGCAATACATTATTTTAATTTTTTAAAAGTTCCAAGCCAGAGACTTAACCAATTGAAAAAAACAAAACAAAACAAAAACCAACCAAACCAAAAAAAACCTAGCACCAAATTTAGCAATACAATAAGATTGAGATTGCTTCTTCACAGAGCTAATTCTCCCAGAATCCACTGTTCATCTCATCACTCCTTATAAAATACAGAATCCTTAATTGGTCTGTGCTTCTCCAACATGTTTTTAATGAAAACGCAGCACATAACTCTTAGTTTGTTGGCTGCCAGAGCCCAATTTACAAAAGTGGGAGTGCGAGATAAGAAAAGAGTACATCTGCAGAGCAGGCTGCGCAATGAATCACACGGTGCCAGAGTTGAGTAGAATATAATTGAGTCCAACATCTCTGAGCACTTTCACCATAATTAATGATAATCTGTAACAGAGGAATCTGAGATTCCAGTTCAGAGAACTGTTTAATTAGGCCAAGTAATGAAAGCAGAAGCAGTACAAGAATATGGCCTGTCTCATGATTAATGATTCATGCTACTGAACACAAAAGTGCCGCACCGTTAACTCTAACGGATGCTGCATCTCTCTGGCATTTACAAAATAGTGAAATGCATGCATTTTTGTATTTTAAAGATGTAACTGGCAGTATCCTTTTCTGAGCTATTTACATGATAAATATGGTTCCGAAGGTAACTGTCTTCTTCACAGGTTCTTTGCTCTGGGGTAGTTTAAGATAAATATGGTATCTGCCTCTACATCAGTATTAAGGTAAGTGCCATTCCAGCACAGGATCATTAACACTTTCACTTTCACTTTCCAAGTGAGTAAAACGTTATTTTCAATCTTACTTTGGTTTTAAAAAGATATATCTTTTATGGACAAAATCTCCCATCTTAATGTTTATATAATATTCACTTAATAATACAATAAAGAGAAACTAGGTTAAGAATCAATCGTAAGGTAGAGAAGATATAAAGCACGTTTGATAGTTATTATTTGGGGAGGTCAGCATATAATACATCCTCTCAGTGTACAGCAAGTTAACATTGAGATTGCCCTGCAAGTATGGGGGACAAAACAAAAGAAAGAATGGTTTGCCTGAGGCCTTAACTTACAAGCCTGTGAATTATATAGGTTTTATGCCACTACTTGTTCTGCTTTTCAATAAAATGAAGACTAGTGCTTCTAAGAGGAATTGCAGAATTGCACCTTACATATGCAAGGTCTGTAAGAAAACAACCATCAAAATAAAGTATGCATACTCTACATGTAACAAAATTGGGACTATTAAGATGCTTGCTGCAGAAACTTCTATGATTTGGCACCCATTGACATTCATAGTGATTCAGGAGCCAACTTTACCTGTTACATGGATTAGAAGTAAAGATGCCTAAATGCTCCATTATCCTTACCCTGCCTTCCAATACATATGGAACTTAGTCAACCGCAAAAATGTAACTCACATTTGACATTCAGATTATCTCCTGTTGGCCAGATAGAATATATTGTCTCATAGAAAATGTAATACCAGGGTTGGGTTGTCAATAAGCTTGAATCCATGTAACCCCAGAACAATGGGCAGAGACACAACACTTTAATTATTACCTTCAAGTAGGCCAAAGGAAAATCCCCCACTTTTGTACATTTTTCACTCAATCTAAAGACAGGTTTGATCTTCCAGGGATATTTTTTTAGAAAATTCATGGTTACAACATAATGAAAATGTAACAGTTTTATAAGAAGGCATTAAAGGACCATATTTTACTCCAAAACTTCAAATATGTAGAGAGATATATTTACCTAAATCTTAATATACACACTTCAAAAATCAAATTTTGTTTTGTAGGGATATACTTTTACAAGAATAGGTAAATTTTGGTGGGCTGTATGTGTATATGGAATGATTGATTTGTATTATAACCATTGATAACATATGCATCATATACAAGAAATAATTTTCTTTTAAAAAATGAATATATTTAATCACAAGGCTTCAAAGGAATTCCACATATTCTTTAGCTTGTTTGAATTTTGACATGTTTTTACATAATTTTGTATATTCCGATTATTTGCAAATCACGTTGTTATTGACTATGTGTCATGTTGTGAAAGATAGAAAGGGGAAAAATGGGTTTTATGATATGTGATATTTTCAAAGGAAGACATCACATTAACGACTTTTTTATAATGTATGAAATTGGCTAACATTTTTAAAACAATATCTGTGTGCCAGGCACTGGGCTACACAATTTCATACATTCCTCATTTATTCTTTATAACAAAAATCCTAAAGAATAGTCACTGTATTAGTCTGTTCTCACACTGCTATGAAGAAATATCTGAGGCTAGGTAATTTATAAAGGAAAGAGGTTTAATTGACTCACAGTTCTGGAAGGCTGAGGAGGCCTCAGGAAACTTACAATCATGGTGGAAGGAGAAGCAAACACATCCTTCTTCACATGGTGACAGCAAGGAGAAGGGTAGAGTGAAGAGGTGGGGAAGCCCTTATAAAACCATCAGATCTTGTGAGAACTCACTATCGTGAGAACAGCATGGAACAGCATTGAATCATGGAACCCCATGATTCAATGACCTCCCACCAGGTCCCTCCCACAATAGGTGGAGATTATGGGAACTACAATTCAAGATGAGATTTGAGTGAGGACAAAGCCAAACAATATTATTCCACCCCTGGCCCCACCCAAATCTCATTTCCTCATATTTCAAAATACAATCATGCCCTTTGAACAGTCCCTCAAAGTCTTAACTCATTCCAGTATTAACCCAAAAGTCCAAGTCCAAAGTTTCATCTGAGACAATGTAAGTCCCTTCCACCTATGAGCCTGTAAATAAAAAGCAAGTTAATTAATTCCTAGATTCAATGGGGGCACAGGTATTGGGTAAATACAGCCATTCTAAATTGAAGAAATTGGCCAAAACAAAGGGGCTACAGGCCCCTTGCAACTATGAGATCCAATAGGGCAATCATTAAACCTTAAAGCTCCAAAATGATCTCCTTTGACTCTACGTCTCCCATCCAGGTCACCATAGTCTTGGGTAGCTCCAGCCCTGTGGCTTTGTAGGGTACAGCCTCCCTCCTGACTGCCTTCTTGGGCTGGCATTGAGTGCCTGTGGCTTTTCCAGGTGCATGTTGCAAGCTGTCAGTGGATCTACCATACTGGGATCTGGAGAACAGTGGCCCTCTTCTCACAGCTTCACCAGGAAGCACCACAGTGGGGCCTCTGTGTAGGGCCTCAAACCCCACATTTCCCTTCCACACTGCCCTAGCAGAGATTCTCAATAAGGACTCTTCACCTGCAGCAAACTCCTGCCTGGACACCCAGGCACTTCCATACATCCTCTGAAACCAAGGCAGAGGTTTCCAAACCTCAATTCTTGACTTCTGTGGACCTACAAACTTAACACCACATGGAAGCTGCCAAGTCTTGGGGCTTATACCCTCTGAACTAATGGCCTGAACTATACATTGGACCCTTTTAATCATGACTAAAGCAGCTGGGACACAAGGCAGCAAGTCCTAGGCTGCACACAGTAGTGGCGGCCCTGGACCCGGCCCAGGAAACCATTTATTCCTCTTAGCCCCCTGGGCCTATGCTGAGTGGGGTTGCTGTGAAGTTCTCTGATGTGCCCTGGAGTCATTTTCCCCATTGTCTTGGTGATTAACATTCAGTTCTTTGTTGCTCATGCAAATTTCTGCAGCCAGCTTGAATTTCTCCCAGAATGTAGTTGTGTTTGTTTGTTTGTTTGTTTATTTTTTCTATCACATGGCCAGGCTGCAAATATTCCAAACTTTTATGCTCTGCTTCCTCTTGAATGCCTTGCCACTTAGAAATTTCTTCCATTGGCCAGGCATGGTGGCTCATGCCTGTAATCCCAGCACTTTGGGAGGCTGAAGTGGGCAGATCATGAGGTCAGGAGATGGAGAACATCCTGGCTAACATGGTGAAATCCTGTCTCTATTAAAAAGACAAAAAATTTAGCTGGGCATGGTGGTGGGTGATTGTAGTCCCAGCTACTTGGGAGGCTGAGGCAGGAGAATGGCATGAACCTGGGAGGTGAAACTTGCAGTGAGCCAAGATGGCACCACTGCACTCCAGCCTGGGTGACAAAAACAGAAATTTCTTCCATCAGATACCCTAAATCATCTCTCTCAAGTTCAAAGTCTGGGGCAGGGGCAAAATGCCACCAGTCTCTTTGCATAGCAAAAGTGACCTTTACCCCAGTTCCCAACAAGTTCTCCATCTCCATCTGACACCACTTCACCATGCACTTCATTGTTCATAACACTATCAGCATTTTGGTCAAAGCTATTCATCAAGTCTTTAAGAAGTTCCAAACCTTCTCATATCTTCCTGCCATCTGAACCCTCCAAGACTCTAGAAAGTTCCAAATTTTCCCACATTTTCCTATGTTCTTCCAAGCCTTCCAAACTGTTCCAACCTCTGCCTGTTACCCAGCTCCACAGTTGCTTCTGCATTTTCAGGCATCTTTGTAGCGACACCCCACTCTCTGCAGTACCAATTTACTGTATTAGTGCATTCTTATGCTACTACGAATAAATAACCAAGACTGGATAATTTATGAAGGGAAGAGGTTTAATCGACTCACAGTTCCTCAGGGTCACAGAGACCTCAGTAAACTGACAGTCATGGTAAAAGGGGAAGCAAACACAACCTTCTTCACATGGTGGCAGCAAGGAGAAGGGCAGAGTAAAGGGGAGGGAAAAACCCATTATAAAACTAACAGATCTAATGAGAACTCACTTACTATCATGAGAATAGCATGGATAAAACCGCCCCCATGATTCAGTTGCCTCCCACCAGGTCCCTCCCACAATAGGTGGGGATTATGGGAACTATAATTCAAGATGAGATTTGGGAGAGGACACAGCCAAACCATATCATTACTGTAATTTTTTAAACATCATAGATGAGCAGATGCAAGCTAGTTCAACAGCATAGAAAAATATTTTTAAAATAATATCAATACCTTAAGTTTACAGATATATTTCTTAAATATAAGAAGACTAGAAGTGCCAATGTGGCTCCAAAGTTTCATCAGGGACTCAGAATTCTATCGTTCTGCTCTGCCTCATGCAGCCCATTAACACATGGTCAAAGATGGCTGGTAGAGTTCCAGGTATTACATTCATACTGTAAGCAGCAGGAAAAGTGAGAAAGATAAAAGGATTTTGCCCCATTTTTCCAAGAAACTTTCCTTTAATTTCCACACAACTTTCCTCAGTAAATCATATAGGGCATAATCTAGCCACACAGCCCGTGATACAAAAATCTAGGCTAGTAATATAGACTTTAATCTTGGTGCTAAACTCCAAGTTGGGTTTGCATCACTAAAGAAGATGGGAAGACTGGAGACTTGATAGTGAGTTAACATTAGGTGCCTTAGAGTGATTTAGTGACTTTTTTTCTTATTGTACAGGCATTAACGGGAGAACCTAATTTTGTAAACATGTCTATTTGAATCAAAAGCTATATTTTCAGCTATTTTCATGTACATAGTGGTCTCTCAAATATATGTTTAATTTTATTAATTTTAACTAAATGATAATTGGTGGAAAATTATGCCATTATTTTTTGTTAGCATTAATTAGAAAAATTAGCATTTTAAGACAAGCAAAATACTATTCGTTTGGTTTTTCAAATTACTACTTGAAGGTATTAGATGTGACTCAGAAAGGTAGGTAGATGGGACTTTGAACTTGAGAGCGATGATTTAGATAACAGGCAGGTAGACGAGATGACCAGTGAATTTGGCATTAGCTACCAGCAATACATTTTCTTTTTTAAATTCAATATCTACATGAAATTTTTTAAAATAAGTGAACTAACATACATCCTGCAAGTTTTGAGAATGTTGTTTTTAGTTATATATGTGGAGACAATTACTAGTTAATAATAACACACACCTGGTGATAATTTTAGCATGCCATCAGGTAGCAAGTATGTCTCAAATTCAGAGATAATAAAATATGAAAATATGCATCTGAGAATAGATGAAATACAACATACTCATTGAAATGAAGAACCGAATGGATGGATCCAACAAAAAAAATAGATAGAAACTTAGAGAAAATGAATAAATTATGTAATATATTTGAGGAAATAAAACAGAACTCAGATGAAATGAGAGAAAATATAAAAAAGAGACTGAGTGTATAAGAAAGAGAATAAGATTAATCTCCTTGACCAGTATATTATTAAATGGTAATTGTCTCCACGTGTTTAACTAAAAACAACATTCTCAAAACTTGCAGAATTTATGTTAGTTCAGTTATTTAAACACTAGACTGAGAAAATTTACTGTATGTCTCTGAAGAGTGATAGAAAAATAATACGAAAATTTAGGAAGAAGGTCTATTGAAAGAAATAATAGAGATTTTCCAAAATGTGAAAAACAAAACAAAACAAAAGCCAATGAGAATGAGTCTTTAGGTTCAAAGAGTTCACTGTGTTATGAGATGGATAAATTCAATCCAAAACAAAAACTTTAGATTTATTGACATAGGATTTCAAATTTTTAAAGAAAAAGAAAATTTTAAAAACAACCAGGATTAAAAGACAAATTATCTAAAAGTAAATAATAATTTGAATGACAGTGAATATCTCCTTGCAGCAACAAATGCCAAGGTTTAGTGCAAATGTATCATTAAAATGATACCATTTTACTTTGTGAAAATATAGTGATAATTATATTCTAATACAAAATAATACATTCAAATTATTTGTTCTCAGTAAATATTTTGATTTAGTTACTTATGCCTAAACTTTCAACATACAGTGTCACTCAAATGATTACTGAAAGATTTTAACAGTTATATAAAATATTCTGCTTCTGTTACACAAACTGAGTCAGGCAAGCAGAGAACCCCTGCCTCCACTTCCCAGCACTAGGTTAGGTAGCATTTCCTGAGGAAAGAGAGGCAAAAACACAGACAGAAACCCTTTCTGAAGTCTCAGAGTTCCTGCTGAGATTGAAGCAGGAACACAGAGAAAACTCCTACAGTACGTAATCTCTACTTTAAGCAAGTGATTATAGCAGAGAAAAATGAAGCCAGTGCTGCACTAAAAGTCATTGCAGGACAATAAAAACCAAAACCAACTAAATTCCTAAATAGGTTGACTCAATCTACCACAAATGAAGAGGGATTCCTATTTCTTGACATACATACCTCAGTCTCTATGTATTAGGTTTATATACACGGTGTACAGTGATGAATAAAATATTGAGATACCTAAATATGCAAGAACAAAAGCGTCATCTGATACTTGACAACAGAAACCAACTGTGAAATGGCCCAGAGGCTGAGGTTATTAGAGAGAAAGTTTAAAATAAGTATAAATAATATAGCAAAGACTCTAGTGGAAATAATAGCTAATGCACATAAATAAATACATAATTTTGGTAGAGGGATAAAATTTTAAGAAAGTGTCAAATGAAAACACTAGAATTTTTAAAAACTACAATCACAGAGAGCAAGAATATCGTCTAGAGACTCACCAGTTGATCAAAACTATCAAGAAAAACATTGTCGAATTTGAAGATAGATCAATGAAAATTATCTGAACTGAAATACAAGTGGAAAAATCATAATTTAAGCAAACGGACACAAAATCAAACAGATCTCAGACAACATCAACATTGTAAATATACATAGCTGGATCTAAGGGGGAGAAAAGAGAGAAAAGGGAAGAAGAAATTCTTAGAGACATAGTGAGTGATAATTTTTCCAAAATAATGAAAAATATCAAACTATGTATCCAAAAATCTCAAGAACTCCACACAGGGCAAATAATCCCAATATCATTACCTGGAAATATCATATAAAAACTGCTAAAGTTTATGATCTGAAGTTAATACTGAATTAGAAAAATAAAAAGAAGATTAATCAAATAAATATGAATAATGATAAGAATTAGAAAAGGCATTTCATGTAAGTCAGAAGAATGAAGTGAAACATGAAGTGCTGAAAGAAACAAAAGTGAAACAAATCTGTCAACCTAAAATTCTAAACATAGCAAAAATATTTCTCAAAAATGGAGAAATAACAATATATTGACAAATAAAACCTGAATTACAAGAAATGGTAAAGGAAGATTTTAGGTAGAAGAACTATAATGTCAGACAGAAACATAAATCCGGACCAAGAAATAAAAATAACCTGAAAATTAAAGTATGTAAGACATTTTTGTTGCTAATTTATCTAAAAGAAAAATGATGGTCTATAATAAATATATTAGCAAGGTATTACATAAAGTAAAATATATGATAAAATGAGAACAGATAAAAAAGAGAATTTGGGAGTATACTTTTATAGGTTTATAGCTTACACATAAAGCAATGTATAATTTGAAGGTGACTGTGATTAATCAAATATATATATTTTATATACATATATTACGCTATATATATAGAAAGAGAGTAAACCTTAGGGTTACACAATTTTTTAAATACTTATAAATAATAATGTGATAAAATGGAAAAATAAAAAATAATCAATTTCATTTAAAGTAGACCCAAAAAGAGGATGGAAAAATACTTAAACAGAGAGAAATGACCAAAAAGATGATAGACAAAAATATACCATAATAGTAATAATATTAAAGGTAAACAATCTAAACAAACCAGTTAAAAGAAAGGCGTTGTTAGGTAGGAGCCAGACATAATTATATGCTGCCTTCAAAAGTTTCATTTTAATTATAGAAATCTAGACAAGTAAAAATAAAAGTATGAAGAAGAAAATGTACTATGCAAACATTAATCAGTAAAAAGAAGCTGGGGTGGATACTTCAATATTTCAAAACAAGGCTTATTATTTGAGATAAAGAGGGACATTATAAGATGATGAAAGTGTGTATTCATCAAGGAGAGACAGTAATATTAAATATAAATGTACTGCCTAAAAAGCATCAAAATACATAAAGCAAAAGCTGATAGAAGTAAAAGTAGAAATTAACAGAAAACAAATCAAAATAATGATTGGTGGTATCAACACTTCTCTATAAATAATCAATAGAAAAAGTAGATAGAAAACTATTAAAGTTATACAAGACCAAAACAACGGTGTAAATCAAATTGCCCCAATTAATGATTACAGAAAGACAGTAGAATACGTATTATTTCAGGTGCATATGACATGTTCATCAGGGTAAGTATATGCTGGAAAATAAAATAAACAAAAGAAAATGATATAAATTGAAATAATACAAAATGTGTTCTTTGACTAAAGCAGAACTGAACTGGCAATCATTAACAAAGATTACAGAATCCTGAAATATTTGGAAATTAAATATGTCTTAATTAAAAGAGGCTAAAGATGAAGTCATAAGGAAAATTATAAATATTTGGGATTTAACAAAAAATAAAACATTTTAAAATGTAGGGGAAGCAGCTAAAATAGTACTTAGAAATAAAGGTAATTAAATTAAATGCTAAAACTATTATTATAGATTTATATGAAATTACATATACATATATGTATTCATATAATGTATATGTTATATAGAACACATACTATATTGTAATTATATATGTAATATACAATTATAAAATATAATTAAAATCAAGATATAAATTACAAAAGAGGTTTTAAATCAATAGTATAAGATTTTCACTCCAAGAATATATGAAAAGCTAGTGTTAAACAGAAAGTAAGTAGAAGAAAGGAAGCAATTAATGTATAAGATACCAATGAAACTGAAAACAGAGACTATCAACAAGGAAATCAGTCAAATAACAAGCTGGCTATTTGAAAAGATCAATGCAATTTATAAACTTTCAGCCATCTTGACTGAAGAGAGAGAAACAGAGGAAAAAGGGAGTCTGAAAAAAGAGAGAGAAAAAGAAGATAAATTATTGTCAAAATATCAAGAAGATAAGCAGAATCTCCTTGTAGATATTACAGACAATGAAAGAATAATAAGGAAATAAATATTATGAGCAACTTAAATACCATAAAATCAACAACTTTGATGAAATGTTATAACCTTGAAAGTCTCAAACGCCTGCAATTCCAGCACTTTGGGAGGCCGAGACGGGCGGATCACGAGGTCAGGAGATTGAGACCATCCTGGTGAACACGGTGAAACCCCGTCTCTACTAAAAAAAATACAAAAAACTAGCCGGGTGAGGTGGCGGGCGCCTATAGTCCCAGCTACTCGGGAGGCTGAGGCAGGAGAATGGCGTAAACCCATGAGGCGGATTTTGCAGTGAGCTGAGATCCGGCCACTGCACTTCTAGCCTGGGCGACAGAGCGAGACTCCGTCTCAAATGAAAAAAAAAAAAAAAAAAAAAAAAAAAAAAGAAAGTCTCAAACAATCAAAGCCTGCTGTAGAAGAAATACGTAGTCTACATTGTTATATAAGGATTTGGGGAACTGAGTTTGTAGCTAAAATCCTTCAAACAAACCAAACTTAAAGCCAATACGGCTTCACTGGTGGTTTCTAACAAATATTTAAGAAAGAAAAAATACCAACTCAACACAATCTCTTTCAGGAAATAGAAGAGAAGTGAAGATTTTCTACTCCTGTAATGAGGCCCGCATTGCTTTGATACCAAAACCAGGAAAAAGATAAGAAAACAGAATTGCAGACCAATATTTCTTAAGAACATACATGTAAAAATGCACAATAAACTATTTGCAAATGATGTCCAGTAACAAGTGACAAAGGGGATATTACTATTTACCCCACAGAAAACACAAATAATCATCAGAGAGTATTATGGATGTCTCTATGCATATAAACTATAAAATTGAGAAGAAATGGATACATTCCTGGACACATACACCCTCCCAAAACTGAGCCAGAAAGAAATTAAACCCCTGAACAGAACAGACCAATAATGAGTTCCAAAACTGAATCAGCAATAAATAGCCAAGTAACCAAAAGAAAAAAAAAAAAAAAAAGCCCAGGACTGAACAGATTCACAGCTGAGTTCTACCAGATAAACAAAGAAGAGCTGGTACCATTCCTACTGAAACTATTCTGAACAATTGAAAAGAATTGACTCCTCCCTAACTCATTCTATGAGGCCAACCTCATCCTAATACCAAAAACTGGTAGAGATATAACAAAAAAGAAATCTTCAGGCCAGTATCCTTGATGAACATTTTTGCAAAAATCCTCAACAAAATATTGGCAAACCAAATTCTGCAGCACTTCAAAAAGCTTATCCACTATGTTCAAGTAGACTTTATCACTGGGATGCAAGGTTGGTTCAACATACACAAATCAATAAATGTGATTTGCCAAATAAACAGAACTAAAGACAAAACCCACACGATTATCTCAAAAGATGCAGAAAAGGCTTTTGATAAAATTTAATATCCCTTCATGTTAAAAACTCTCAATAAACTAAGTATTGAAGGAACATACCTCAAAATAATAAGAGCCGTCTATGAAAACACACAGCCAACATAACACTGAATAGGAAAACCTGGAAGCATTCCCCTTGAAAACCCGCACAAGACAAGGATGCCCTGTCTCCCCACTCCTATTCAAAATAGCATTGGAAGTCCTGGCCAGAGAATTAGGAAAGAGAAAGAAATAAAGGCATCTAAATAGGAAAAGAATAAGTCAAACTATCCCTGTTTGCAGACAACATGATCCCATATCTAGAAAACCGAACAATCTTAGCCCAAAAGCTTCTTAAGCTAATAAACAACTTCAACCAAGTCCCAGGGTAGGTGGAGGGAGAGTGTTAGGAAAAATAACTAACAGGTTCTAGGCTTAATACCTAGGTGATGAAATAGTCCGTACAACAAACCCCCATGATATAAGTGTACTTATATAACAAACATGCACATGTACTCCTGAACTTAAAAGTTAAAAAAAAAAAAAACACCAAAATATGAAACACTTAGGTATAAGTCTAATAAAGTATGTACATGCATATGCTAAAAACTATGAAACACTGATTAAAGAAATTAGAGACCAAACAAAAGAAGACATGCTGTGTTTATTAGAAGTCTCAATATTAAGCCGTTAACTGTTCCCAGATTGATAGCAATATGCGATCCACTGTTAGACTATAAGCTTTTTGAGTGTGGGAATGTTGTCTAGCTTGATGGCCTCATATATATTAGGAATTCAGTAAACTTTTTGAATTGATTTAAAAATAAAAGAACATGATTTTTGCTAAAAGGACATTTATAGTATTAGATCACTAATGTAATAAAACAATCACATGATTAACCCTGTTTTTTATAGAAATTTCATTTTTTGAATATGAGATCATAAATGTGACAAGATATAACATGTAGGCTTAATAAGTTTTTCTTACATTTTATGATGAAAATAATTAATCAATGGAAAGCAAAATAATGAATAAGGTACAGAACAGAAATTGTAAATGAATATAGAATTCAATAAATATTTGTAAGATTTTAGGTTATTTTTCAGCAATGTATAACATAATCAGCATCTAAAAGTAATAGCTATTTTCAAGTCAAACTTATATAAAGTTTATTCAAGCCCATTTCAAAATATGATATTTTCTATTATGCTTATATTTTTAAAGGGGAGACAGATGAATAAATGAACAAATAATATAATAATGGATATGCATTTATAAGTGCTATGAAGAGAAGAAATCCAAGCAAGAAGAGAGTGAAATGATGTAGGTGGATTTAGGATAAGGCAAGGTATTCGGAGAAAACTTTTCTGAGGACATGATGTTTGTGAATAAATTTGATTCACTAGAGGGCATTCACAAAGAAAGTAACAGAAATTAGGTGGGAGAAGGAGCCAGGGAACCAAACCTGTAATTTTTTGCAGACCTTGGTATGACAGGAAGCCAATTCAGGTTTTTGGCATAAGTATGGTGTTCTGTTAGCTCCTGAAAATACATCCAAAATGTTACGGTCACTTCCACTGTTGATATTCTGATTTAGACCATTGTGGAATCTTGGCTGAACTCTTTCAAAAGTCACTGGTCTCTCTAATTGTACTCTTATTCCTCTATAGTCAATTCACTACACAAAAAACAGTGATACTTTTAAAACATCAGTAAGGCTGGGCACGGTTGCTTACGTCTGTAATCCCAGCCCTTTAGGAGGTCGAGGCAGGTGGATCACAAAGTCGGTAGTACGAGACCAGCCTGGGCATTATGGTGAAACCCTGTCTCTACTAAAAATATAAAAATTACCCAGGTATGGTGGCACATGCCTGTAGTCCCAGCTACTTGGGAGGCTGAGGCAGGAGAATCGCTTGAACCCAGGAGGTGAAGGTTGCAGGGAGCCAAGATTGTGCCATTGCACTCCAGTCTGCACGACAGAACAAGACTCAGTCTCAAAAAAAAAAAACATTGATAAGATCCTGCTACTCCTTTTCAGTAATTTCCCTTGTCTCTGAGTAAAACTTTTCAATGGTGCACAAGGCTCCACATCACTAATTCCTCTCTGCTTATCACTTTATCTCCCACCACATATCTTTCTGGTTTTCTGTCCCAGAATTCACAAACACATTCTTGCCTTTGGGACCTTGTGTGTGCTTTTCTATCAGTTTGTGGTGACTTTTTCCTAGAAATGTATACTTCTGCTCAAACATCCTTCATGACTTTGCCCTGGTTATGTGAATCCTTCCCTGATTATGCTCTATAAAATAATAATCTCATGCCTTTCTGCAGCACTCTTTAATTCGTTTGCCCTCATTTTTTCTTCATAACATAATACAATTTGACAAATTATTTTATACTTATACATACTATATTAGCTCAGGCTGCTATAATAACATGCCATAGACTGCATGCCTTAAACAATAGATAATTTATCTCAGTCCTGGAGGCTGTACAGTCTAAGATTAAGAAGCTGGCTGATTCAGTTCCTGGTGCAGGCTGTCTTTCTGGTTTTTGGGCAGACATCTCACTGCATCCTCATGTGGTAGAAAGAGAACGCTGGTGTTTCTCCTTTTACCTATAAAGGCACTAATCCCATCATGAGGGCCCCACCCTTCCACCCTTATGAACTTATCTAAACCTAATTATCTCCCAATAGTCTCATCTCTGAATATCATCACATTGGGAGGGTTAGGGTTTCAACATTTGAATTTTGGGAAAACACAATTTAGCCCATAGCCATCATCTACTCAGAAATTTTAAACCCTATGTGTGAATCTCTTTGTCAAGCATTTTGAGGGTTTTATTATCAAAAGAAGAGATTAAGAGTATTGTCCAACTTCTAGTATGATACACTACATAGCAGATGATGTAAATTTAGCACTATTACAAGAATATCTTTTTAAAGAGAAGAAAGATATTAAGTACAGTTCTAAGTTAGAAAGTAAAACCTAACATAAATGTGTCTTTTTTTCTCATGGCAATTATTATTTGTCTTATTTTTGTAAAGAAACTTACCTCAGGATTAATTTTGGGAAAAAAATGCAGTTGAATTTTCTCAGGAGGAGATTTCAAGTATATGAACTGTGTGATGAGAGATAGTGACATATAAAGGAAAGAATGCCATTCTAGTTCATATTTTATTTTGGGAGATTAATCAGTGCAAGGACTTCACTGAGGAGATTAGAAGAAAATCAGTGGAGTTTTACCTTTAGGCAACAAACACAAATTGAACAAATCCAAAGTTATCCTTTTTTTTTTTAAATCACATGTTTGTCTGGTCAATTACCAAATGCAAAGGCCATATTCAATTTTAAGAAAAAATTTTCAATTTTAAGAAAGAATTTTTCAATTTTAAGAAAATTTTATTTTCATATATATTTTAAATTTAAAGAAAAAAATTTTTAGGGCCTTGACAGTAGGGACAGTAATTAATTTATTTCATGTGTGAAATCTGTTAAATTCTGTGGTATATATTAAAATGTATCTTTTCATAAACCCATTTCCTACATATTGACTTACCTTCTCTAGTGATCAGCATTGATATTGTATTCATTGTGTGGTGTCTCATTTCTCAATCAAACCAAGTTTTATTCAAATAATACTTTTCTTTCTTTAAATGTTGCATGAAGATAATTGAATTTTATTTTGGAATAGGCTGGATGTTTTGGTATGTTCTCTCTTCAAAATGGTGGTGAGCTTTATCCTATAAAGTATTGCAAGGATCTAATGCTACCGTCGTCTTTTGGTATCTTATGTTAATGTTAATAGGTAAAAATATTATAAAGCAAAAAATCATGTATGGTATGGTGATCACTTTTTATATAATCATTATAATATGTAGTGATTAGCTTTAATTCTGAGGAAGAATTTATGTTAAAATGGCATAGTGGGGGGGGGGGGTGGAGCAAGATGGCTGAATAGGAACAGCTCCAGTCTCCAACTCCCAGCGTGAGCGACACAGAAGACCAGTGATTTCTGCATTTTCAACTGAGGTACTGGGGTCATCTCACTAGGGAGTGCCGGACAATTGGTGCTGGTCAGCTGCTGCAGCCTGACCAGTGAGAGCTGAAGCAGGGCAAGGCATCGCCTCACCTGGGAAGCACAAGGGGGAAGGGAATCCCTTTTCCAAGCCAGGGGAACTGAGACACACAACACCTGGAAAATCAGGTAACTCCCACCCAAATACTGCACTTTAAGCAAATGGGCACACCAGGAGAATATATCCCACACCTGGCTGGGAGGGTCCCACACCCACGGAGCTTCCCTCATTGCTAACACAGCAGTCTGCGGCGATCTAACCGCAAGGCAGCAGCGAGGCTGGGGGAGGGGCGCCCGCCATTGCTGAGGCTTAAGTAGGTAAACAAAGCCGCTGGGAAGCTCGAACTGGGTGGAGCTCACAGCAGCTCAAGGAAACCTGCCTGTCTCTGTAGACTCCACCTCTGGGGACAGGGCACAGCTAAAAAACAACAGGGGAAGCAGCAGAGGCCTGTGCAGACGTGAACGACTCTGTCTGACAGCTTTGAAGAGAGCAGTGGATCTCCCAACACGGAGGTTGAGATCTGAAAACGGACAGACTGCCTGCTCAAGAGGGTCCCTGACCCCTGAGTAGCCTAACTGGGAGACATCCCCCACTAGGGGCAGTCTGACACCCCACACCTCACAGGGTGGAGTACACCCCTGAGAGGAAGCTTCCAAAGTAAGAATCAGACAGGTACACTCACTGTTCAGCAATATTCTATCTTCTGCAACCGTTGCTGCTGATACCCAGGCAAACAGGGTCTGCAGTGGACCTCAAGCAATCTCCAACACACCTACAGCTGAGGGTCCTGACTGTCAGAAGGAAAACTATCAAACAGGAAGGACACCTATACCAAAACCCCATCAGTACATCACCATCATCAAAGATCAGAGACAGATAAAACCACAAAGATGGGGAAGAAGCAGGGCAGAAAAGCTGGAAATTCAAAAAATAAGAGCGCATCTCCCCCTGCAAAGGAGCGCAGCCCGTCGCCAGCAATGGATCGAAGCTGGTCAGAGAATGACTTTGATGAGATGAGAGAAGAAGGCTTCAGTCCATCAAACTTCTCAGAGCTAAAGGAGGAATTGTGTACCCAGCGCAAAGAAACTAAAAATCTTGAAAAAAGAGTGGAAGAATTGACAGCTAGACTAATTAATGCAGAGAAGGTCATAAACGAAATGACAGAGATGAAAACCATGACACGAAAAATACGTGACAAATGCACAAGCTTCAGTAACCGACTCGATCAACTGGAAGAAAGAGTATCAGCGATTGAGGATCAAATGAATGAAATGAAGCGAGAAGAGAAACCAAAAGAAAAAAAGAAGAAAAAGAAATGAACAAAGCCTGCAAGAAGTATGGGATTATGTAAAAAGACCAAATCTATGTCTGATTGGGGTGCCTGAAAGTGAGGGGGAAAATGGAACCAAGTTGGAAAACACTCTTCAGGATATCATCCAGGAGAACTTCCCCAACCTAGGAGGGCAGGCCAACATTCAAATTCAGGAAATACAGAGAACGCCACAAAGATACTCCTCGAGAAGAGCAACTCCAAGACACATAATTGCCAGATTCACCAAAGTTGAAATGAAGGAAAAAATCTCAAGGGCAGCCAGAGAGAAAGGTCGGGTTACCCACAAAGGGAAGCCCATCAGACTAATAGCAGATCTCTCGGCAGAAACTCTACAAGCCAGAAGAGAGTGGGGGCCAATATTCAACGTTCTTCAAGAAAAGAATTTTCAACCCAGAATTTCATATCCAGCCAAACTAAGTTTCATAAGTGAAGGAGAAATAAAATCCTTTACAGATAAGCAAATGCTTAGAGATTTTGTCACCACCAGGCCTGCCTTACAAGAGACCCTGAGGGAAGCCCTAAACATGGAAAGGAACAACCGATACCAGCCATCGCAAAAACATGCCAAAATGTAAAGACCATCGAGGCTAGGAAGAAACTGCATCAACTAACGAGCAAAATAACCAGTTAATATCATAATGACAGGATCAAGTTCACACATAACAATATTAACCTTAAATGTTAGTGGACTAAATGCTCCAATTAAAAGACACAGACTGGCAAACTGGATAAAGAGTCAAGACCCATCAGTCTGCTGTATTCAGGAGACCCATCTCACATGCAGAGACATACATAGGCTCAAAATAAAGGGATGGAGGAAGATCTGCCAAGCAAATGGAGAACAAAAAAAAGCAGGGGTTGCAATCCTAGTCTCTGATAAGACAGACTTTAAACCATCAAAGATCAAAAGACACAAAGAAGGCCATTACATAATGGTAAAGGGATCAATTCAACAGGAAGAGCTAACTCTCCTAAATATATACGCACCCAATACAGGAGCACCCAGATTCATAAAGCAAGTCCTTAGAGACTTACAAAGAGACTTAGACTCCCATACAATAATAATGGGAGACTTCAACACTCCACTGTCAACATTAGACAGATCAACGAGACAGAAAGTTATCCAGGATAACTTTCTGGATATCCAGGAATTGAACTCATTTCTGCACCAAGCGGACCTAATAGACATCTATAGAACTCTCCACCCCAAATCAACAGAATATACATTCTTCTCAGCACCACATCGCACTTATTCCAAAATTGACCACATAATTGGAAGTAAAGCACTCCTCAGCAAATGTAAAAGAACAGAAATTATAACAAACTGTCTCTCAGACCACAGTGCAATCAAACTAGAACTCAGGACTAAGAAACTCAATCAAAACCGCTCAACTACATGGAAACTGAACAACCTGCTCCTGACTGACTACTGGGTACATAACGAAATGAAAGCAGAAATAAAGATGTTCTTTGAAACCAATGAGAACAAAGATACAACATACCAGAATCTCTGGGACACATTTAAAGCAGTGTGTAGAGGGAAACTTATAGCACTAAATGCCCACAAGAGAAAGCAGGAAAAATCTAAAATTGATACTCTAACATCACAATTAAAAGAACTAGAGAGGCAAGAGCAAACACATTCAAAAGCTTGCAGAAGGCAAGAAATAACTAAGATCAGAGCAGAACTGAAGGAGATAGAGACACAAAAAACCCTCCAAAAAATCAATGAATCCAGGAGTTGGTTTTTTGAAAAGATCGACAAAATTGACAGACCGCTAGCAAGACTAATAAAGAAGAAAAGAGAGAGGAATCAAATAGACGCAATAAAAAATGATAAAGGGGATATCACCACCGACCCCACAGAAATACAAACTACCATCAGAGAATACGATAAACACCTCTACGCAAATCAACTAGAAAATCTAGAAGAAATGGATAATTTCCTGGACACTTACACTCTCCCAAGACTAAACCCGGAAGAAGTTGAATCCCTGACCAATAGCAGGCTCTGAAATTGAAAAAATACCCACCAAAAAAAGTCCAGGACCAGATGGATTCACAGCTGAATTCTACCAGAGGTACAAGGAGGAGCTGGTACCATTCCTTCTGAAACTATTCCAATCGATAGAAAAAGAGGATCCTCCCTAACTCATTTGATGAGGCCAACATCATCCTGATACCAAAGCCTGGCAGAGACACAACAAAAAAAGAGAATTTTAGACCAATATCCCTGATGAACATCGATGCAAAAATCCTCAATAAAATACTGGCAAACCGGATTCAGCAGCACATCAAAAAGCTTATCCACCATGATCAAGTGGGCTTCATCCCTGGGATGCAAGGCTGGTTCAACATTCACAAATCAATAAACGTAATCCAGCATATAAACAGAACCAAAGACAAGAACCACATGATTATCTCAATAGATGCAGAAAAGGCTTTTGACAAAATTCAACAGCCCTTCATGCTAAAAACGCTCAATAAATTCGGCATTGATGGAACGTACCTCAAAAGAATAAGAGCTATTTATGACAAACCCACAGCCAATATCATACTGAATGGGCAAAAACTGGAAAAATTCCCTTTGAAAACTGGCACAAGACAGGGATGCCCTCTCTCACCACTCCTATTCAACATAGTCTTGGAAGTTCTGGCTAGGGCAATCAGGCAAGAGAAAGAAATCAAGGGTATCTGGTTAGGAAAAGAAGAAGTCAAATTGTCCCTGTTTGCAGATGACATGATTGTATATTTAGAAAACCCCATTGTCTCAGCCCCAAATCTCCTGAAGCTGATAAGCAACTTCAGCAAAGTCTCAGGATACAAAATTAATGTGCAAAAATCACAAGCATTCTTATACACCAGTAACAGACAAGCAGAGAGCCAATTCAGGAATGAACTTCCATTCACAATTGCTTCAAAGAGAATAAAATACCTAGGAATCCAACTTACAAGGGATGTAAAGGACCTCTTCAAGGAGAACTACAAACCACTGCTCAGTGAAATCAAAGAGGACGCAAACAAATGGAAGAACATACCATGCTCATGGATAGGAAGAATCAATATCGTGAAAATGGCCATACTGCCCAAGGTAATTTATAGATTCAATGCCATCCCCATCAAGCTACCAATGAGTTTCTTCACAGAATTGGAAAAAACTGCTTTAAAATTCATATGGAACCAAAAAAGAGCCCGCATTGCCAAGACAATCCTAAGTCAAAAGGACAAAGCTGGAGGCATCACGCTACCTGACTTCAAACTATACTACAAGGCTACAGTAACCAAAACAGCATAGTACTGGTACCAAAACAGAGATATAGACCAATGGAACAGAACAGAGTCCTCAGAAGTAATACCACACATCTACAGCCATCTGATCTTTGACAAACCTGAGAGAAACAAGAAATGGGGAAAGGATTCCCTATTTAATAAATGGTGCTGGGAAAATTGGCTAGCCATAAGTAGAAAGCTGAAACTGGATCCTTTCCTTACTCCTTATACGAAGATTAATTCGAGATGGATTAGAGACTTAAATGTTAGACCTAATACCATAAAAACCCTAGAAGAAAACCTAGGTAGTACCATTCAGGACATAGGCATGGGCAAGGACTTCATGTCTAAAACACCAAAAGCAACGGCAGCAAAAGCCAAAATTGACAAATGGGATCTAATTAAACTAAAGAGCTTCTGCACAGCAAAAGAAACTACCATCAGAGTGAACAGGCCACCTACAGAATGGGAGAAAATTTTTGCAATCTACTCATCTGACAAAGGGCTAATATCCAGAATCTACAAAGAACTCAAACAAATTTACAAGAAAAAAACAAACAACCCCATCAAAAAGTGGGCAAAGGATATGAACAGACATTTCTCAAAAGAAGACATTCATACAGCCAACAGACACATGAAAAAATGCTCATCATCACTCGCCATCAGAGAAATGCAAATCAAAACCACAATGAGACACCGTCTCACACCAGTTAGAATGGCAATCATTAAAAAATCAGGAAACAACAGTTGTTGGAGAGGATGTGGAGAAATAGTAACACTTTCACACTGTTGGTGGGATTGTAAACTAGTTCAACCATTATGGAAAACAGTATGGCAATTCCTCAAGAATCTAGAACTAGATGTACCATATGATCCAGCCATCCCACTACTGGGTATATACCCAAAGGATTATAAATTATTCAACCACAAAGACACATGCACACATATGTTTATCGCGGCACTATTCACAATAGCAAAGACTTGGAATCAACCCAAATGTCCATCTGTGATAGACTGGATTAAGAAAATGTGGCACATATACACCATGGAATACTATGCAGCCATAAAAAAGGATGAGTTTGCGTCCTTTGTAGGGACATCGATGCAGCTGGAAACCATCATTCTCAGCAAACTATCACAAGAACAGAAAACCAAACACCGCATGTTCTCACTCATAGGTGGGAACTGAACAATGAGATCACTTGGACTCGGGAAGGGGACCGTCACACACTGGGGCCTATCACGGGGAGGGGGGAGGGATTGCATTGGGAGTTATACCTGATGTAAATGACGAGTTGATGGGTGCTGACGAGTTGATGGGTGCAGCACACCAACATGGCACAAGTATACATATGTAACAAACCTGCACGTTATGCACATGTACCCTAGAACTTAAAGTATAATAAAAATAAATAAATAAATAAATGGCTTAGTGAAATGTCTAATCATTCAACCATATTGTATGCGGATACTTTCATTCTACTCTATCAAATATTATTCCATAGAGAGATCTAACTATAAGCTTTGTTATTAGAGATATATTTTTAATATTCAGGAAAACGTCATACATATTCAATGTTAATAGTTTATATTTTAAAAAATGATTTTATGTTATATCTAATAAAGATGGACTCATTTAGACAGTCATTTCTTGAATTCATTGTCCACTCAATCAACACATTAAGAGGTAATTGCTTTACAAACTATAGAACTATAATGAAATATAAATTAGTGATACCTAGGTATTTCAAACTCAAACACTTTTTCTGATTACTAGAAATGTTATCAATGGTGCATAGAACACTGGTGTGATCTACCCAGTTCTTTTGGCCCAGAGTACTCTAAGGTAGGACCAAGAAGGCTTACAGGGCAAATGAAGCATAAGGCTCAAGACACAGTCACAGAAGCAGAAAGAGGCACTCATTTCATAGGAGATCTTTGTGATATTTCACCATTAGAAACATTTATCTATGATAAGAAGAAAGAGGCTGCAACACACACTTGTATACAGGTCACTCACATATTTGGCTCTTAAGTTCTGGGGTGACCTAATTTATTATCAATTTAACTTTTATTTCTTCATCCTGTTTCTAATTTTTCAATTATTTAGATAATACATTCTCATAATGGAAAATTGCAAAGATACAGGAAAACATAAAGGCACAGCTGATATACATCCAAATCCCCATCATCAGGAAATAACAGTGATTTACTTTTTCTTTCTTCTAAAGTCACAGTGGTTTTTTTGCTATTCCTGGAAGGTGCCAGGTATGCTCTCCCGTTGAGGTCTTTGAACTGAAACACGTTCTACTTTTAAATAACATGGTCAGGGGTAGGACTTGGTGGAGGACAACTTGTTCTGACAAGTTCTCATTTCCGAATTAGAAAGTGATATATGTAGCTGTTTAGCAGAAGAAAGACAGGGAAAAAGGAAGAGCATTTCAGGCAGAGAAAAAAACAAATGCAAAGAATAGTGCTTCGCATGTCTGAGGAAAAGTAAGACGGTCATATGGCACAGCAGGGTGAGAAAAGGGTGCACTAAACCAATATGAGGTGGAAGAGATGAGTTGAAGGACAAATTAAGTAGGACCTTGAAGGCAACATAAGGAGATTTGCTGTTACTTTTAGTAAGATTATGAGCCATGAAGGTTACAAGCAAGCAAAGGACTCACAGATATCACATACTTAACTTTTTAATAGACTTTATTTTTTGAAAGAGTTTTGGTTAACAATGAAATTGATAGGCAGGTAGAGGAGTTTTCTATACACTTTCTATTCCTCACATGCATAGCCTCCCTCATTGTCAACACTCCCTAGCATCGTCTACATTGGCACATCATTGTCACCCAAACTCTACATTTTACATCAAGTTTACTCTTCCTAGTGTGTATCTACATTATAGTATCATACAAAGTACTTTCACTGATCTCAAATTTCTCTAGGTTTCACCTATTTATTCTTCCCTCGCTCCCTCTTTCCTTCCTTCCCTCTCTCCCTCCTAACTCCTGGTAACCACAGGTCTTTTTACTGTCTCTATAATTTTTGCCTCATCTAGAATGTCATGTAGTTGGAATCACGCACTATATAGCCTCTTCAGATTGGCTTCTTTCACTCATTAACACAATTTAAATTTCCTGCGTGTAATTTTTTTTTTTTTTTTTTTTTTTTTTTGAGATGGAGTCTTGGTCTATCACCCAGGCTGGAGTGCAGTGGCGCAATCTGGGCTCACTGCAAGCTCCGCCTCCCGGGTTCCCGCCATTCTCCTGCCTCAGCCTCCGTAGTAGCTGGGACTTACAAGCGCCCGGCCACCATGCCCGGCTAATTTTTTTGTATTTTTAGTAGAGGCGGGGTTTCACTGTGTTAGCCAGGATGGTCTGCATCTCCTGACCTCGTGATCAACCCGCCGAGGCCTCCCAAAGTGCTGGGATTAAAGGCTGAGCCACCGGGCCCATCCTCCTTCATATAATTGTTTTAAAAGATCATTTATAATCGCTTCCAAAGAAGCCCTGATAATTGCTTCAATACTTATTATTTTTGGTTCTCAGTAAATTCCTTTTGTGTTTCCTGTAAATCACCATTTCTGTCATCTCCAGTGCTCATTTTGTTATGCAAATACTGAGTTATATTTGTTAACCTAAAAAGGCATATTGTATGCAAATATGTGTTTGTGTATAGATATTAATAAAGATGGGAATAGTATATGAATTGTTTTTCTCCAGCCCACAAGCTGAAGCCCCAAACTATCCCTGTTCTCTAATCTATTGTTCAATTGAGCAGCTATGTCCCAATTTACTAAAAGTACCATTGCCGGGTAAAGATACATTCTTTATTTGTTGAAAATTTGGTAAATAGCCTGGGCGCGGTGGCTCACGCCTGTAATCCCAGCACTTTGGGAAGCCGAGGAGGGCAGATCACCTGAGGTCAAGTCGGAGACCAGCCTGGCCAACGTGGCGAAACCCCATCTCTACAAAAAGTACAAAAATAGGCCGGGCTTGGTGGTGGCTCCTGTAATCCTAGCTACTTAGGAGGCTGAGGCAGGAGAACGCTTGAGCGTGGGAGGCGGAGGTTGCAGTGAGCCGGGATGGCGCGACTGCACTACAGCCTGGGCGACAAGAGCCAAGAGGGAAACTCTGTCTCGAAACAAAACAAAACAAAACAAAAAAAATTAGTAAATAACTTTAGGGTATTCTGCAAAAAGGCTATACCAGTTTATACTTTCATGTTTAGTCTGTAGGAGTGTGTAATTCTGCAAATGTTTTCCAATGCTGAGAATTATTAATCTTTTAAGTCTTTGCCAGCCTGAAAGATTGTTAACAAGTTGAATTAAGCTCATAAAACGTTTTGAGGAAAGATATCATCACTGCAATAGTCTTTTCACTAAGAATATGATATATAAACAATATAAATAAATGAATATAAATAATTTACAAAAATAAATATATGAATATGTAAATTATAAAAATACATAGTTCAATGAGTGTAAGCAATACATATGCATATGTGTATGTATGTGTATTTGTCAGTGAATGTATGCATATGTGCATATGAGTACTTTTGAATATGTGAATATATACGTTCATGTAAGCATATATATGTTTGTCATTAAAATTTCATGGTTTTCTTTCTCCAGGACCTACACACAGTTATTAAATAATTTGAATTTTCCTTTTTTCTATTCACTATGAAAGAAATTTTTTCATTATATTTCCCTATGGTATTGCTGTCATTGAGGAATTCTTAATTTTTGAATATTTATTTTATTACCAGTCATTTTCCTGAACTCTTTTGATTATCCTAATAATCGTTCAGTTGACTTACTTTGGTTTGCCAGGATAAGAATCATATCACATGTGAGTGATGATATTGCTATTTTCCTTTCCTATAGCTTTTGTTTTTTCTTTTCATGTATTGGTTAGATATAAAATGACAAATATGAGAATACAAAAATTATGAATTTTAATAAGAATTATACTTATTTTTTCTCATTGTAGGTAATATTGACTGATATAAGCAAACTATAAGTAGCCATTGTGCCAAGTGCTAGAAAACTCATGGTTAAAAACATGCCTGTTCACTAGAATGTAAACCTGACTATTCATAACTTTAAAGAATGGTAGCATTTTTAAATAAATTACAAATAAATTTCAAATATATCCAACTACCTTCTTAGCATATTTTGAGAGGAGTTCATGTTTTTCTCCCTTTTGAACTATTGATGTGAAGAATTATATGAATACATTTCTGAATATTGGATTATTCTTTCATCTGTAGAAAATAGCACATTTGATGACTTCATCATTTTTAATACTCTAACTGGATATTTTTTAATATTATATTTCTGACTTTTGAGTGAGTAGGTTGTAGAACTTCATAGTTTGAATGCAGAATTAGAAAAATCTGAATTTATATCCCATTTCTTTCCTAGTTTAGCCTTGTATTCATAAGCCACTTGTCCAAACCTGCTAAGTCTTAGTATCTTTATGGGTAATGAGATGATTATAAAATATCCTACCCTTTTAGATGGCTGAAGGTGTTAAATGCATGTAAAGTACTTAGTATAGATGCTAGAATGCTTAATAAATGGATATTCATAAATGTGACTTGTCAGTAGTTTTCCATTTTTTTATCTTTTGCTGATAAAGCTTTTTTAAAATTAAGGCCATGAAAACATCTTAAAATTTATTAATTAACTCATTTTAACTACCCTGTGGAGTAAATTATATGTAAATTAATATTCCTTAAAATTTTGTAATGAATCACTCCCGTGAAATATCTGAAATCGGCATAATTTCTGGATATAATTATTTACCAATTCAAATAATACTCAATTTAATCAAAAGTAATTTGGGTAACATTCTCTCAAATTAATTTTAATAATTTATATATTCTCCACTCCATTAGTTCCTTAGAGATTTCCACATTAGCACGTGGTTGTAAGTTGGTAATTCGTTTAAGTTCACATTATATGCATAGTTATGATCTTTTTTACATGTTTGTCACATGCTTGTTAACATTTTTTTTTGACTTTTATTAATGTGCCATATCTACATTTTGGGCATTAAGTTTATAATTATTTTTACTTTTTAAAATTTAGTAGCTTAATTTTTCCATGGCTTTTTCTTCTTTCCTTTTTTTTTTTTTTTTTTTTTGCCTAACTTTATGGATTAGATGCTTAATTTATTAATTTCTATTTGCATTCTTTAAAAAAAAAAGTAATTTCATCCGTGATTCTGCAATGATGCACACCTTTGAAGAAACTGACACAACTTTTTGTAGACAACATGCTCTTTATAGTTATTTTCGTTGAAATTTTGATATCTTTTTGTTCAAAGTGTCAAATGAGATTTGTCATTGTGATTATTAAGTCGTTGCATTTTTCTTAAAGTGGTTACATTTCTGCTTAAAGTTTTTTATGTTTTTTATACTTTTTTCATATTAATACGAGACGCTACTTACGCAATTCTTCATAAGATTACATGTAAAAAGGAAAAACAAAAAACATGCTTGTTGTAAAATACGTAAAATGAAAGTGTAAACAAAAAGTGAAAGTGCTTCTATCTCCAAATAACCATAGCCAATCATTTTTTGTATGTTGTATTCTCTGAAATTGAATGCTGATACAGACTTTAGCATGCAGTATATTTCTTAGGGATCAACACTTGTGGAAGGTATGGTTGGAAGCAGGACTGAGTAGGTGGAGAAGTTGAACTGTGATGCAGGCTTGCCATACCATCTTAGGTAACCCATGTGGGACTCTGGAGGATATATGATACATTTGTAATTGTCCCATGTTGAGCCAAAACGACTGTCCTTATACCATCTCATACATCTGTTATAAGATTAGAGTATCCAATCCTGGGAAGTGCAAGCCTTCATAAAATGCTGCCCTTTGCAGCTAGAGGCTGTCTGAGATCAGCTGCTAAAACAAGTCCTCCCTCCAAGGGGACATGGGAGGTGCAGCTTAGTGTGCTCCATGTCTTTTATCTTGAATCAATTTAGAATATTTTATTTAAAAATTGCATATACATTTTAATTTTCATCTTAATTTTTACCTTAACATTATTTTATTTTATATCTATTTCTAAGAGGTTTCTAATCCTTAATATACTTATATAAAGTTATTTTTTTAATATCAAGATTTTTCTAATCTTAACTTAGCTTTCAATTGGCTATATTAAATCATTTACATGTTATTTTGAAAAGACATGAGGTATATTTTCTGGGCTATTGCTCAATTAAATATTTTTATAATATTCATACATGAATAACAACGACTCTCAAACTTTTCTGTCTTCTGATATTTAATGTTGCATATATATATTCATTTCTGTTTAATCATGTTAAGTGGTTGCTTATCTTTAAATTTTAAAAAGCCTCAAGACTTATTTAAATATGATCATCAATTATTACTTGGACTGTGATGATTAGAGAAACCAGGGAAGAATTATGATCAGATTTGAATTTTTATAACAATCATCCTGTCTTTGATCTGAAGATTAGATTATGAGGAGAATTAACAGATGCAAGGAAAAACAACACAAAATGACTCAGTTTTTTGAAGGAACATGATGGATAAAGGCAACATAAAAGAAATAATAGGAAGAAGATAATGAAATCAATGTAATCTGACTGAATTTGGAGAGCTATGAACCATCAAAATTATGATACAGAAGAGGCTATTGGGACTAAAACTCAAGAAGTTGTGCTATAAATGATGATATTCATTCATAATTCAAGTTATGTATAATCTCCTAGAGATTGAATAGTATAAGAAGAAATGAGAATTAGAATACAGGTTTAAAACATTCCAACATATAAGAAAAATGTAGAGGAGAAGGAGGTGCCAGCAAAAGACAATGAGAAAGAGTTGTCAAAGATTTTGGAAGATTTGGAGAACGTTCTGACATAGAATGCAATGGAAGAGTAGTTACAAAAGAATGCTTTCAAGAGGGTCAAATGCTTCTCAGAAAATAAGGAAGAAGAAATCTGAAATGCATCCTTGGAATTATTAATATGAAGATTAATGACAACATTGGCAATAGGAATAAGCAGCAGACAACAAAAAATGAGAAATGTAAGCAAATGGATTTTGTGAATAGAGAATTTATTCCAGAAGTTTTAATGTATCAAGAAGATAGATCAAATCTTACACTAAATGAATATAGGATAGAGTGAAGGGTTTTTTCACTTTATTTGTTTATGCAGGAGAAACAAAATCTGTTTAAAAACTCATCAGAAGGAACCAATAGAGTAAGACAAGTATACAAGATATAGAAAGAATAGCAGATGGCAGTAAGTTCCTATGAAGATGTAAAAAACAAAGTCTAGAATAGAGTCATAAAGACTGATTTTACATGAGATACTGAGTTCCTTCTGGTTGTACCAGGAAATAAAAAAATAATTTGGATCACTTAAAGATACATCCATAAAAATGATGATAAGATGATGGTCAGTCCAATGACTTCGGTTGTCTCTGTGAAAAAGTCTTTTCTTAATGGGTAGTTTATCTAAGAAAAATAGGAGTTTTGAGGAAAACAGAGATATTTTGAAATCCTCATGGCGGAGGATGAGTGAACGAGACTAGAATAATAACATAACAGGATGGGGATAGACTCAAGGTCTCTATTGTCTAGGACTGTGAGTTATGAAATTTTAGTGTCATCAAACTGCCCAGTTATGTAATTTATCCAACTTTTAAAGGAGTCCAGAGACTAACTGCCAAGTTCACACATCCTTGTGGAAGTTATTAATGGTACAATGAGATAGCAAAGGTTAAGAAATTTGCAAAGGACATTGCTATGATCTGAATGTTTATCTCTTCTCAAAATTCATATGTTGAAATCTCAACTCTAATGGTATTAGGAGGTTATTAAGTCATTAGAACAGAGCCATTGTGAACAAGATTAATGCTCTTAGAAAAGAAGCTTCAGTTCCCTTGCCTTTTCTACCATGTGAGGATGCAGCGAGAAGGAGCCATCTGTGAACCAGGAAACAGGCCTTCACCAGACATCAAGTCGGCTGACACGTTGATCTTAGGCTTCCAATACACCAGAATTGTGAGAGATACATTTCTGTTGCCATTTGCTACTGAGTTTATGCCGTTTTGTTATAGCAGTCCAAGCTGACCAAGATAGACATGTTGAAGGGTTGCACACTGATATTTAAATGAGAAAAGTGTATAAGGTCAGCTGGTGGGTGTAAAGGAAGGAAAGGGGGTTAGTGTTCTTTATTCCCTTTTCTTTCTTTCTTTCCTTTTTTTGGGGGAGTGGGGGTGAGACAGTCTCACTGTGTTGCCCACCAACCGGAGTGCGGTGGCACAATCATGTTTCACTGCAGACTCAACCTTCCCAGCTCAAGTGATCTTCCCACTTCAGCCTCCCTTGTTTCTGGGACTACAGGCACTTGCCACCATACCAGGCTAATCCAGGCAATTTTTTTTGTTGTTATTGGGGGTAGGGACAGGGTCTTGCCATGTTGCTCAGGCTGGTCTCAAACTCCTGGGCTCAAGCTATCTGCCTGCCTTGGCCTCCCACAGTGGTGGGATTACAGGCGTGAGCCACCACTCCTGGCCCATGGTTATGTTCTTAATTGAAATAATGAAGTAAAGAGATTAGAGATTGTGATTTGAGATTGCCTGCATCTTAGAAATTATTATGAAATTTTGATATTGGGGAAAATTTATAATTTGTGTAAGTCTGATTTGAAAATTTGATTCTGTGTATACCTTACTTTTTTTTTTTTAATTCTGTTTAAATTTTAAGTTTACATCTGGGTTGCTTTAACTTCTCCCCATAACTTTTGGTAGGTTAGGTCATTAGTATCACTTAGTTATTGTATATTTAATGTTCCTTGTGATTTTTCTCTTTGATCCTTGAGTTACTTAGTAAGTAGTATACTTTTAAAATTTCAAATGTCTTCTTATTGATTTCTAAGTAAATGCCATATGACCAGTAAACATGTTCTAGATGACTTTGATCTCTTAAAATAAATATAATAGGTCAGGTGTGGTGGCTCACACCTGTAATCCCAGCACTTTGGGAGGCCAAGGCAGGCGGATCACAAGGTCAAGAGATCAAGACTATCCTGGCTAACATGGTGAAACCACGTCTCTACTAAAAATACAAAAAATTAGCCAGGCATGGTGGTGGGCACCTGTATTCCCAGTTACTCGGGAGGCTGAGGCAGGAGAATGGCGTGAACCCGGGAGGTTGAGCTTGCAGTGAGCTGAGATCACACCACTGCACTCCAGCCTGGGTGACAGAGTGAGACTCCATCTCAAAATAAATAGATAAATAAATAAATAAATAAATAAATAAATAAATAAATAAATAATAAAATAAAATAATAAAATAATAAAATAAAATAAAATATAAATATGGCCCAGCATATAATCGATATTGGTCAGTGTTCTACACACACGAGGACTTTCTCTGCTGCTATTTGGTTCATTATTCTCTAAACATCCATTAGATCAACTTATTGATAGTATTGTTCAGTTATATATTCCTACTAATATTTTATCCACTTGTTAGTTTCCAACTATAGTCGTGAATTTTTCTATTTTTAATTTTATTTCTGCCAATTTTTGCTTTAAGTAGTTAGAAACTTTGTTTTGGATGTTTCCATTTTAACACTGTTGTTATAATTGCTAATATTTTATTATTATTATTATAAATCTTGCTATTATTGTTATTAGGTACTATTAGATACTTACACCTAATTACAATGTAATACAACTGTATTAGAAAATTTTGAAGATATTAATGACTTGCTTAAAAAATAGCAATAGAATATCTGAAATGTCAAAAATACTTTTTTAAAGAGGATAAGAATTCACCACAAAAGTGGGCAATTTACTTAAAGTTCCTGTTAGTGCAGTTCAAAGTTTGTTTTGATTAGCTTTATTTTTTTAATTCTCAAAAACTTTCACTTTAAGCTTAGAGTTAGAAAATTAGGCTAAGAAGGTAGAATAGTCAGAAATTCAAGAACAAATACAAATAAAATACATTGAATGTTAAAAGAAAAGAAGAATCCACAGGTCTGCTAGTGTTACCTTATAAGCAGGCATATGAGCATACTGAAATTAAAAATAATGTAGTAATCTGATCAAAATCTCGAAAACTAGAATTTGACAGATAGGTTTGGTCTCCAGAGCTAGTGATCATTTCTCAGAAGCATGCCATGCAAATAAAGATAGACTGCCAATATTTTAGAGGAGATTACACTGCATCTTCCAGTTTTTAAAGGATTTTGTTTTTACATAAGGTAACAGACAAAGAACACTGAATAATCACCAGCATTAAATAATAACCAATGACTCACATTATATATATTGATTAGCTAACCCTTTCTAGATGTTGGTGTTCTTAAACTTGTCAACAGCTCTTCACAATTAAAAATAACATTGGGTGGGAAAGCACCATTCATCATCTGTCTGGTTAAAGACAACCCAACTTAACTTAGTGGATTATAGATGTGGAATAGATCATTTAGCAAAAGATCTGAAGATATTAATGGGTACTAATTGGGGGGAAGTTACTATTATATTATTTCACAATACAGAAATGTGTGCAAATCATAAATGTGCAGCTGTATTAATTTTCCCAAAATAAGACACCTGCCAAACCACTGCCCCAATCAATAGCTATTACATTACCAGCATCAAGAAGGTTTTTCTTGCTTCTTCCTAGTCATTAACCTTCAAGGTGACCACTATTCTAATTTCTAACATCTTGGTAGATACATTAGTATCATATTAAAACATATCATACATGAAATAAAAATTACCACATTGATTTAAAGATGCTCTGATAATTTCTATAACAGCTATCATTTAAAAATTACAAATATTATGAGTGAATTGCAAATTATAGTGTTGCCTTGTAGGTTCAAAGTAAATTATAGCTGTTCTTCATATTTTTTGTAGAGGAGCTTATTTAATTGAATGAAATTTTAGAAACAATATTTCCCAGTATCTGTGGTTTTCAAGTCTACTAGATACTAAGGTATCTGTCTTTATGGATTTGATCATTATATATAGAGATATATATTTTGTAACTGACACCTAATTATTGTGCATATTATAAAACACAGGGGGACATTTTAGTGCATATATACAATGTAAGTATCAATTCAAGGCAAAAAGGGAACTCTTATACACTGCTGGAGAAAATAAAAATTAGTACAGTCACAGTGAAAAACAGTATGAAGGCTCTCTAAAAACTAGAAATAAAACTACCATATGATCCAGAAATTGCTCGACTGTGTGTTTATCCAAAGTAAAAGAAATGGATATTTCAAAGAGTTATGGATCCCCATGTTTATTGTAGGTCTATTCACAATAGCCGAGATATGAAATCAACATAAATGTCTATCAAAGGATAAATGGATAAAGAAAATGTTATACACACACACACACACACACACACACACACACACACACACACACACACACACACACAGTTGAACACAATTCAGCCCTGAAAAAGAATAAAATCCTGTAATTCACCACAACATGGATGGAACTGGGGGACATTATGCTAGTGAAGTATGTGAAGCACAGAAAGACACAAATCACAAATTCTCACTCATGTGGGAGGCAAAAAAGTTGTGCTCATAGAAGTAGACTTCTGGTTACCAGAGGCAGAGAAGGAGAAGGGAGAGGATGGTTATTGCATACAAAATTACAGCTAGATAGAAGGGGTAAGTTCTAGTATTCTATAGCACTGTAGGATGACTATCATTAATAAAAAATTATTGTATGTTTTCAGACCGCTAGAAGAGAGGATTTTGAATGGTCCCAAAACAAAGAAATAATAATTGCTGTTACTATTTTTACTACAAATTAGTGCAATTATCATCAGTAGTAATATTAAAGAATAGCAAGGAGAAGAAGCAGGAGAAGGAAGAGGATGAAAGATTTATTTTAAATATTTTTCATTTTGAAAAAATAATTTATTTTCTTTGTAATCCAAGAGTTTGTGAAAGGGTTCTAAATAATGTCAAAGGCATTTGACATTTATATTTATTTTACTTTCATATGACTTTTGTAATTTATTTTAAATTTTGCTCAACTTTATGTAACTTCTCCCTTACAAGTTTCTGATATATGGAAGTATTTGTCTGTAGAAGTGGGACAAAGGTGCAAAGCCAAATAAAAGGTTAAAATAGATATTATGTACTGTGCTCAAACACATGCATAACAGCACTCAAACACACACACACATGCAATTTGATTGTCTTAGTTAGACATCCCCTTTTATCCTTCATATTCTGCTTGCCATTTAGTATTGAAAGTCCCAGGGAAGTCTCTACACTTAAAAGATCTCTATTTTTAATGACATGAGAGAATAAATAAGAATATGGGAATGGGAAGATAATATTTAGGTGACTTCTATCTCTACATTTATATTCCCTCTGAGTAATGAGATAATTTCCTCATGTCAAAGTTTTACGCCCTCATAGATACATTTTTAAATCTTATTTTTTGTAAATTTTTATAATTATGCTATTTCTCATAGACTAACTCACTTGATTCTTATAAAAAAACTTGAATTGATTGGCGTATTTTCCAAATTTTGTAGATTAAAAAAGTAAGACTCAAAAACTTAAGTAAATTTCCTGAAATTACATGTCCAATAACTATGGTTGCAACTGGATCTCAAAGCCAGATCTGGCCTCATTTTGCGTACATAATCTACACAGAATAAAAATTATAGAGCACCATTGTGTTTAGTATTCACAAAGTTAACAATTCCTGGTTTCTGCCTATCATAATTTGAAGAAATTCCAGTTTTTTTA
Source organism: Rhinopithecus roxellana (assembly GCF_007565055.1). Classification (NCBI taxonomy): domain Eukaryota; kingdom Metazoa; phylum Chordata; class Mammalia; order Primates; family Cercopithecidae; genus Rhinopithecus; species Rhinopithecus roxellana. The sequence continues at coordinate 109,338,888 of NC_044562.1, read as the reverse complement.
GAGTCTCTCCCAATCCTGGCATGTCCACAAATCTGGAACTATAATTTTGTTGAGAATATTTTCCATGAAAATTGCATACATAATACACTGATTAAAAGCTAACTTACTAAACGTTTTCCATTAATGAATTCAGTTCATTGGAAAATGCAAACACAAATGACACAAGCAATTTTTCTATTATCTTTATATTGTATTATTTATTCACCATGGCGGTGTTTTCATGATATTTAGAATTCTTACTTTGAGTTGACAGATAGTACTGAGAGATTCATCTAACTTAACCCTTGCCATTTTATAAGTTATAGACATATTGTTATCAATATATGATCAAACAAAATATAAATAGAGAGGCATATAAGTGACAAACCAAGGATTATATAATCATTTACCCTATGCAATATAGCTGACATATATATGTACATATACATAAAATATACATAGTTATATGTTTAATGTACACAATTTCCACTTAATCTTTGGAAATCTGAGAGCCAGTTCTTTGCTATTTCAACTTCTTACTTTCTTAACTTGAAAACTTGAACTTTTATTCTCTTTGGAAAATTAATTAAAGAAAAATAACTTAGAAACCCACTTAAGTTGTCCCTATTTAATTGTTAGTTGGAGTCAGAAAATAATATATTGAAAACCACCATTCTTTTACATATTTTCTCTTATGAAATGAAAAGTAATATGTATTTAAGTTTATTTTTAGTTTATCTCTTTTATACATAAGTTATACTTTTTTATTTTTTATTTTAATTTTTAATTTTTTAATTTTAATTTTAATTTTGTTTTCATTTTTATGGGTACATAGTAGGTATATATGTTTATGAGGTATATGTGATATTATGATACAGGCATACAATACATAATAATCACATCAGGGTAAATTAGAATGTTTGCAACAATCCTTTGCTTCAAGCATTTATCATTTCTTGTTGTTGCAAACATTTTAATTATACTATTTTAGTTATTTTAAAATGTATAATAAATTATTTTTGACTGTAATTACTCTGCTGTGCTATCAAATACTAAATCTTATTTATTCTGTCTTTTTGTATGCATTAACCACCCCCTTGCTACCCACTACTCCTCCCACTCTCTAGTAACCATTATTCTACTTTCTCTCTCCTTGAGTTTAATTATTTTAATTTTTAGCTATCATAAATAAGTGAGAACATGCAAAGTTTGTGTTTGTGTGACTGGCTTATTTCACTTAACATAACAACCTCCAGTTCCATCCATGTTGCAAATGATAGGCTCTCGTTTCTTTAGTGGCTGAATAGAACACCATTGTGCATATGTATCATATTTTCTTTTTCCATTTATCTGTTGATGGACACTTAGGTTGCTTTCAAATCTTGGCTATTGTGAATAGCATTGCAATTAACACGGAAGTGCAGATGTTTCTTTGATACATTGGTTTTCTATCATTGGGGTATACACCTAGCAGTGGAATTGCTAGATCGTATGGTAGTTCTATTTTTAATTTTTTGAGGAATCTCCATACTGTTCTCCATAGTGACTGTAATAATTGACATTCCCACCAACTATGTACAGGGGTTTCCTTTTCTCCACATCATCACTAGCATTTGTTATTGACTATCTTTTAAATATAAGCGAGTTTAACTTGGTTAACATGATATCTCATTGTAGTTTTGATTTGCATTTATCTGATGGCCAATTATGTTGAACACCTTTTCATTTGCCTATTTGTCATTTGTATGTCTTCTTTTGAGAAATGTCTATTCAGGTTTTTTGCCCATTTTTTAATCAAATTATTAGATTGCTTCCTATTTAATTGTTTGAGTTCCTTATATATTCTGGTGTTTAATCTCTTGTCGGATGAATATATAATAAATATTTTCTCCCATTCTGTGGTTTATCTCTTCCTTTGTTGATTGTTTCCCTTGCTGTACAGAAACTTTTTAACTTGATATTACATTGAATCTGTAGATTGCCTGATTGTTTCCCTTGCTGTACAGAAACTTTTTAACTTGATATTACATTGAATCTGTAGATTGCCTTGGGTAGTATGAAGGTTTTAACAATATTGCTTCTTCTACTCTATGAAATTTGAACATTTTTCCATTTTATTGTGTCCTCTTCAATTATTTTCATCAGTATTTTATAGTTGTTATTGTAGAGATCATTCACTTTGGTTAAGTTTATTCCTAGGTCTTTTATTTTACTTATAGCTATTGTAAACGAGATTATTTTCTTGATTTCTTTTTTGGATTGTTCACTGTTGATGTATGTAAGTGCTATTGACTTTTGTATATTCATTTTGTATCCTGCAACTTTACTGAATTTGTTTATCAGTTCTAATAGTTTTTTGGTGAAGTCTTTCCATTTTTCTAAACAAAATATCATAACATCTGCAAAGAAGGATAATTTAACTTCTTTTCCAATTTGGATGCACTTTATTTCTTTCTCATGTCTGATTGCTCTAGCTAGGACTTGAGTTTTATGTTGAAGAACAGTGGTGAAAGTGGGCATCCTTATTTGGTTCCAGATTTTAGAGAACATGCTTTCAGTTTTTCCCCATTTAGTATGATTCTAGCTGTGGGGTCTGTTGTATATGGCCTTTATTGTGTTGAGGTATGTTCCTTCTATACCCAGTTTTTTGAGAGCTTTTATTATAAAAGGATGTAAATTTTATCAAATATTTTTTCAGCATCAATTGAAATGATCATATGAGTTTTTACAGTAGATACATTTAGTCCAGCCATTTTTTCTTTATTTTGTTTCAATAGTTTTTGGGAAACAGGCGGTTTTTGGTTACATGGATAAGTTCTTTAGTGGGGATTTCTGAGATCTTGGTGCACCCATTACCTGAGCAGTGTACACTGAAACTTCAACGGGAAAAAAACTTGGCTAATATTCTTCTTTGTGAAATCAATGCCAATAATTCAGCCACAAATAAAGACCCTACACAAAGCTTCAGCCCTCCACAAACATCCAGAAATAAAACCAACTGATGGTACTCAAATGTCACTACAGTTAAAGAACATCAATCCACACAGATGAGAAAGAGCCAGTGCCAGAACTCGGGCAACTCTAAAAGCCAAAATGTCCTCTTACATCTAAATTACTGTACTAGCTCCCCAGATATGATTCTTAACCAGAATAAAATGGCTGGAATGACAGATGTAAAATACAGAATTTAGATGGCAACAAAAATCAAGATTCAGAAGGTAGCTGAAATCTAATCCGAGGAATCTAAGGAATCCAGTAAAACAACACACAAACTGAAAGATAAAGTATCTGTTTTAAGAAAGAACAAAAGTGACCTGACAGAGATGAAAAACTAACTACAAGAACTTCATAAAACAATCAGAAGTGTTAGCAGCAAAATAAACCAAGCTGAGGAAAGAATCTCTAAGCTTGAAGACTGGTTCTTTGAATTAACTCAGTCAACAAAAGTAAAGAGGAAAAGTATTTAAAAAAATAAACAAAATATCTCAGAAATATAGGACTATGTAAAGAGACCAAATTTGTGACTCATTGGCATCACTGAAAGAAAAGGAAGGAGAGTAAGCAACTTAAAAACATATTTGAGAGTCTTGTCTTTGAAAATCTTCCCAAACTCACTAGAGAGGTTGATACTGGAATCTGGGAAATTCAGGGATCTTTGCAAGATACAATACATGATGACCATCTCCAAGACAAATAGTCATCAAATTCACCATAGTCACTGTGAAATAAAAATATTAAAGTCAGGTAGAGAGAAAAGGCACCCACATAGGGAACCCTATCAGCCTAACAGTGAATCTTTCAGCAGAAACCCTAAAAGTCGGAAGAAATTGAGGGCTCATATTCAGCATCCATAAATAAAAGAAATTCCCACTTTGGAGGCCAAGGTGGGTGGATCACTTGAGCTCAGGAATTCGACACCAGCCTGGGCAACATGGTAAAACCTCACCTCTACCAAAAATCAAAACAAAACAAAACAAAACAAACAAACAAAAAAACAAATAGCTAGGCGTTGTGGTATGTCTAGGTGACAGAATATGGCTCCATCTCAAAAATTTAAAAAAAAGAAAAAGAAAAGAAATTCCAGACAACAATTTCATATTCCACTAAACTAACCTTCATAAGCAATGAAGAAAGACAATCCTTTTTAGACAAGTAAACCCTAAAGGAATTTATTACTACCAGACCTCCCTTATGTATGGTTTTTACTAACGGAGTACTAAACATGAAAAAAGAAGACTGTTACTGGCCACCACAAAAACACACTTAAGTATGAAAATCATTGACACTTAAAGCACAATTAAGTCCATATAAAAACCATCTAATAACATGATGACAAAATCAAATTCTCAAATATTAATATTGAGTTTGAATGTAACTGTGCTAAATATGACTGTGCCCCACTTAAAAGGCACAAGTGGGGCAAGTTGGATAAGGGTGGCAAGTTGGACAAAGAAGCAAGACCCAACTCTATGCTGCCTTCACAAGACCTGTCTCACATGCAAGGATACCCATAGGCTCAAAGTAAAGGGATAGATAAAGGTATATCAGGCAAACAGGAAAAAAGGAGAGGGGTTTGCTATTCTTATTTTGGACAAAACATATATTAAACTAACAACAATCAAAAAGGACAAAGAAGGGCACTACATAATTATAAAGGGTTCAATACAATAAAACTTACCTATCCATAATATATATGCACACAACACTGTGGCACCCAGATTGATAAAAGAAGTTGTTAGAGATTTATGAACAGACTTATAACCACACAATAGTAGTCAGCGACTTCAACTCCCCACTGACAATATTAGACAGATCATCAAGGTACAATACGAAGAAAGATACGCAGGATCTAAACTTAACGGTTACTGAAATGGACCTAAGAGACATCTACAGAACAGTCCATGCAGCAACAACAGAATAGACATTTTTCTCATCTGCACATAACGCATACTCTAAAATTGACCACATACTTGGCCAAAAAGCAATTCTCAACAAATTAAAAAAATAAATCCCCAAAAACAAAATCACACAAACCACAATCTTGGGCCATAGTGCAATAAAAAATGAAATCAATACCAAGAAGATCTCTCAAAGCAATAAAATTACATGGTAATTAAACAACTTGCTCCTGAAAGACTTTTGGTTAAAGAATGAAATTAAGGCAGAAATTAAGAAATTATTTGAAAATAATGAAAACAAATATGAAACATACTAGAATCTCTGGGATCCAGCTAAAGCAGTGTTAAGAGGAAAGTTTATAGTGCTTAACACCCACATCAAAGAGTTAGAAAGTTATCAAATTTAAGTCACCAAAGTTTCAGGACACCTGCCACCAAAGTTTCAGGACTCAATGTGCAAAAGTCAGTAGCATTTCTATACACAAATGACGTTCAAACTGAGCCAAATCAAGAACACAATCCCATTCACAATAGCCACAAAAGGAATAAAATATCTGGGAAAACAGCTAACTAGAGAGGTGAAAAGTCTCTACAAGGAGAACTACATAACATTGCTGAAGGAAATTAGTGATGACACAAACAAATGGAAAACATTTCATGCTCGTAGATAGGAAGAATCAATATTGCTAAAATGGCATAATACTCAAAGAAATTTTACAGTTTAATACTATTCCTATCAAACTACAGATGACATTCTTCACAGAATCAGAAAAAAAAAAAAAAAAAAAGCTACTATAAAATTCATTTGGGAACAAAAAAGAGACCAAAGAGCCAAGACAATACTAAGCAAAAAAGAAAAAATCTCAAGTCATCTCACTACCTGAATTCAAATTATACTGCAAGGCTACGGTAAATAAAACCGTAAGTTACTGGTACAAAAACAGACACATAGACCAATGGAACAGGTTTGACAACCCAGAAATGAAGTCACACACCTACAACCATCTGATCTGTGACTACTATCTGATCACTGACAATAGCAAGTGATGGGAAAAGAAGACCCTATTCAGTAAATTGTTCTGGGATAACTGACAAGTCATATGCAGAAGATTAAAACTGGACCCCTTTTTTATACCATATACAAAAATCAACTAAAGGGAGATTAAACACTTAAATGTAAAACTTAAAACTTTATAAAACTCTAGAGGATAACCTAGGAAGTACCTTTCTGAAGATTGACTCTTGCAACAATTTTATGACACAGTCTTCAAAAGCAATTGCAACGAAAACAAAAATTGACAGGTGGAACCAAGTAAACTAAAGAGTTTTGTCCAGCAAAAGAAACTATCAACAGACTAAAAAAAAAAAAATTGCAAACTATGCATCTGACATCTAGAACTACAAGGAACTTAAATCAACAAGCAAAAAAAAACAAACAATTCTATTAGAAGAAAATGGGCAAAGACCACGAACAGACAATTCCCAAAAGAAGATATACACATGGCCAACAAGCATATAAAAAATGCTCAGTATCACTAATTATTAGATAAATGCAAATCAAAACCACAATGGGATATCATCTTACATGAGTCAGAATAGCTATTACTAAAAAGTCAAAGATAAGAGATGCTGGTGAGGTTGTGGAGAAAAGGAAATGCTTATACACTGCTGGTGGGACTGTAAATTAGTTCAGTTACTGTGAGAAGCAGAATGGGGATTCTGTAAAGAACTTAAAACAGAACTGCCATTGGACTCAGCAATCCTATTTTTGGGTATTTGCCCAAAGTAATATAAATTATTCTACCATAACGACGCATAAGTGCTTATGTTTATCATACCACTATTTTCAATAACAAAGAAATTGAATCAACATAAATGCCCATCAGTGGTGGACTGGATAAAGAAAACGTGGTACATATACACCATGGAATAGTACACACCCATTAAAAAGAATAAGATCACATCTTTTGCAGCAACATGGATGGGGCCAGAGGCCATTACCCTAAGCAAACTAACACAGGAACAGAAAACTAAATACTGAATGTTCTTACTTATAAGTGGGAGCTACACACTGAGTACACATGGACACAAAGAAGGGAACAATAAGACACTGGGGCCTTCTTGAGAGTGAAGTGTGGGAGGAGAGTGAGGATTGAAAAAGGACCTATGGGGTACTATGCTAGTTACCTGGTTGACAAAGTTTTCTGTACACCAAACTCCTGTGACATGCAATTTACCCAATAGCAATCCTGCAAATGTACCCCCAAAACTAAAATAAAAGTTGGAAATAAAAAAATAAAATAAAATGAATGTTTTGGAACTACCAAAATATTGAAATTAGATTACATTAAAAAATTTGCATAGTTTACCACTAGAATTGTATTTTGTTTTATTTTATTTTAGTACCAGGATACATGTGCAGAATGTGCAGCTTTGTTTTATAGGCAAGTATGTGCCAGAGTGGTTTGTTGCACCTATCAACACATCACCTAGGTATTAAGCCCCCAATGCATTAGCTATTTATCCTGATGGTCTTCCTCCCCCCACCCCAACCCCAGTGTGTGTTTTTCCCTTCCCTGTGTACACGTCTTCTCATTGCTTAGCTCCCACTTGTAAGTGAGAACATGTGGTGTTTGGTTTTCTGTTCCTGAGTTTGTTTGCTGAGGATAATGGCTTCCAGCTCTATCCATGTCCCTGCAAAAGACATGACCTCATTCCTTTTTATTGCTGCTTTTCCATTGTGTATATGTACCACATTTTTTAAATCCATTTTATCATTGATGGGCATTTAGGTTGATTGCATGTCTTTGCTATTGTGAACAGTGCTACAATGAACATGTGTGGTCATGCATGTTTATAATAGAGTTACTTATATTCTTTTGGGTATATACCCAATATCATGCTTGTAATGGTTAATACTGAGTGTCAACTTGATTGGTTTGAGGGATACAAAGTATTAAACCTAGGTGTGTCTTTGTGGGTGTTCAAATTAACATTTGAGTCAATGGGCTGGGGAAGGCAGATCCACCCTTAATCTGGTGGGCACAATTCAATCAATCAGTTTCCAGTGAATATAAAGCAGGCAGATAAATGTAAAAAGGAGATATGGGCCTAGCCTCCCAGCCTACATTTTTCTCCTATGCTGGATGCTTCCTGCCTTCGAACATCAGACTACAAGTTCCTCAGTTTTGGGACTTGGAATGCCTCTCCTTTCTCCTCAGCTTGCAGACCACCTATTGTTTATATATATCCTATCAGTTCTGTCCCTCTAAGAGAACCCTGACTAATACAGATTTTGGTACCAGGAATGGTTCTAGGGGAACAGAATATTAAGGATGGAGTTCTTTCATTGGTTTGGGGGTTTCTAAAGTTGACTGCTTTATATGATTAGATCCAACTGATGGCCCACTGTAAGCAAGTTGAAAATGCCTAATCTCCCTTAGTTTAATGTAGAGGAAGGGATCCAAAGGGTTAGGGAGATTGGGATGGTGGAGTGGATTAGTCACTTTAGACCTACTCATCCAAGTTTGGGGGGTCCAGAAGAAATACCCTTGACCAATGCCTTGCACTATAAATTTGTGAGGGCAGCAGATGCATTTTTGAAGAACCCTGTAATTGCTCTTCTCTGTCAGATCTAACTGTGTGAACTGCAGTCACTCAACTACAAAATTTAAATACACTGGGAATAATTGGATCCTGAGGTGGCAGGGGCCAAGTGGGAGCACTCAACCATCAAAGGCAAGGTAGGCATAGTTACCATAATGGACAACAGAGGCAAAGCAGCAATCAGAATAGTCTGACACATGTAGTGCTCTGGCATTGGCTAATTAATCACAGTGTTGCTAGCAGTGAAATTGATAGGAAGCCTACTGCATTTCTACTTAAATTATACAAACAGAGCATTTCTAGGTCAAATGGACAACAGACTAATTTGAATTACAAAAACAGAGAATCACCACTACTCAATTAATTTCCAGACTTGAGCCAGTTTACAGACCCAGGGCCCCTTGAGTAAAGGGGAGGCCAAGTCCCCTTAAGGAAGGGCCACACTACATTACTGACAATTTATACAGTGAATCTTTATCACATCCTTCCCCCAGGAGACCTTCTGCCTTTTACCCGGGTAACTGTGCATTGGGGAAAGGGAAGTGATCAGATATTTGGGGGACTACTGGACACTTCCTCTGAGCTGATGTTGATTCCAGGGGACCCAAAACATCATTGCGGTTCTTCAGTTAAAGTAGGGGATTTTGGAGGTCAAGTAATTAATGGAGTTTTAGCTCAGGTCTGACTTACAGGGGATCCAGTGGATCCCTGGACTCATTCTATGGTAATTTCCTCAGTGCCAGAATGCATAATTGGCATAGACATACGTAGCAGCTGGCAGAACTCCCACATTGGCTCCCTGACCAGTAGGGTGAAGGTTATTATGGTGGGAAGGGTCAAATAGAAGCCATTACAGCTGCCACTACCTAGAAAAATAATAAACCAAAAACAATGTTGCATCGCTGGTAGCATTGGGGGATTAGTGTTACCAGCAAGGACTTGAAAGACAAAGGAGTGGTAATTTCCATCACATCCCTAGTCAGCTCTCCCATTTGGCCTGTGCAGAAGACAGATGGATCTTGGAGAATGACAGTGGCTTATCGTAAGCTTAAACAAGTGGTGACTCCAATTGCAACTGCTGTATCAGATGTGGTTTTATTGCTTGAACAAAGTGACACATCTCCTGGTACCTGATATGCAGCCATTGACATGGCAAATGCATTTTTCTTCATTCCTGTCCATAAGGCCCACCAGATGCAATTTGCCTTCAGCTGGCAAGACCAGCAATGTACCTTTGCTCTTCTACCTTAGGGATATATCAACTCTCTGACTTTGTGTCATAATCTTATTTGGAGAGATCTTGATTGCTTTTTGCTTCTGCAAGATATCACACTGGTCCACTGCATTGATGACATTGTGCTGATTGACTCCAGTGAGCAAGAAGTCGCAAACACACTGGACTTATTAGTGAGACATTTGTGTGCCAAAGGATGAGAAATAAATCTGGCTAAAATTCAGGGAACTTCTACCTCAGTAAAATTTCTAGGGGTCCAGTGGTGTGGGACCTGTCAAGATTTTCCTTTTAAAGTGAAGGATAAGTTGCTGAATTTGGCCCCTCCTACAACCAAGAAAGAGGCACAGTGCTTAGTGTGCCTATTTGGATTTTGTATGCAACACATTCCTTATTTGGGTGTGTTACTCTGACCCATTTATCGAGTGACCTGAATGGTTGCCAGTTTTGAGTTGGGTCCAGAATAGGAGAATGCTCTGGAACAGGTCCAGGCTGCTGTGCAAGCTGTTCTGCCAATTGGGCCATATCACCCAGTAGATCCAATGGTGCTTGAGGTGTCAGTGGCAGATAGGGATGTTGTTTGGAGCCTTTGGCAGGCTCCCATAGGTGAATCATAGAGGAGACCTCTAGGATTTTGGAGCAACTTACCTGACATCTTCTGCAGATAACTACTGTCCTTTTGAGAAACATCTCTTGGCCTGTTACTGGGCTTTTGTGGAAGCTGGACATTTGACTGTGGGTCATCAAGTCACCATGCGACCTGAACTGCCTATCACGAGCTAGGTGCTTTCTGATCCATCTAGCCATAAAGTGGGTCATGCACAGCAGCATTCCGTCATCAAATGGAAGTGGACGTATGTGATTGGGCTTGAGCAGGTCCTGAGGGCACAAGTAAGTTACATTAGGAAGTGGCTCAAATGCCCATGGTCTCCAATTCTGCCACCCTGCCTTCTCTCTACCAGTCTGAACCGATGGCCTCATGCAGAGTTCCCTATGATCAGTTGACAGAGGAAGAGAAAACTAGGGCTTGGTTCACAGATGGTTCTGCATGATATGCAGGCACTACCCGAAAGTGGGCAGTTGCAACACTACAGCCCCTTTCTAGGACATCCCTGAAAGACAGCAGCGAAGGGAAACCTTCCCAGTGGGAAGAAATTAGAGCAGTGCACCTGGTTGTGCACTTTCCATCAAAGGAAAAGGGCTAGATGTGCGATTATATACTGATTCATGGCCTATAGTCAATGGTTTGGCTGGATGGTCAGGGACTTGGAAGAAGCATGATTGGAAAACTGGCGTCAACAAAATTTGGGGAAGAGGTATATGGATAGACCTCCCTGAATGGTCAAAAACTGTAAAGATACTTGTATCCTTTGTGAGTGCTCACCGATGGGTGACCTCAGCAGAGGAGGATTTTAATAATCAAGTGGATAGGATGACTCATTCTGTGGACACCACCCAGCCTCTTTCCCTAGCCACTGCTGTCATTGCACATGGGCCCATTAAAAAAGTGGCCATGGTGGCAGGCATGGAGGTTACACATGGGCTCAGCAACATGGACTTCCACTCACCAAGGATGACCTGTCTATGGCCACTGCTGAGTGCCCAGTTTGCCAGCAGCAGAGACCAATGCTAAGCCCTCAATATGGCAACATTTCTCAGAGTGATCATCCAGCTACCTGGTGACTGATTGTACTGGACTTCTTCCATCATGGAAAGGGCAGAGGTTTGTCCTGACTGGAATAGACACTTACTCTGGATATGGGTTTCCCTATCCTGCACACAATGCTTCTGCCAAGACTACCATCAGGGGACTCACAGAATGCCTTATTCACCATCATGGTAGTTCACACAGCATTGCTTCTGACCAAGGCACTCCCTTTATGGCTAAAAAAATGCAGCAGTGGGCTCATATTCATGGAATTCACTGGTCTTACCATGTTCTCCATCATTCTGAAGCAGCTGGATTGATAGAACAGTGAAATGGCCTTTTGAAGTCATAACTACCATGCCAACTAGGTGGCAATACTTTGCAGGGCTGCAGCAAAGTATATAGCCATATATGCTCAGAAGCAGCATCCAATATATGGTACTGTTCCTTCCATAACCGAAATTCACAGGTCCAGGAATCAAGGGGTGGAAGTGGAACTGGCACCACTCGCCATCACTCCTAGTGATCCACTGGCAAAATTTTGCCTCCTGTTCCTGCAACATTACGTTCTGCTGGCTTAGAGGTCTTACTTCCAGAAGGAGGAATGCTGCCTCCAGGAGACCAAACAATAATTCCATTAAACTGGAAGTTAAGATTGCCACCTGGACACTTGGGCACCTCCTACCTTTAAGTCAACAGGCTATGAAGGGAGTTACAGTGTTTGCTGAAGTGATTGACCCAGTCTATCAAGATGAAATCAGTCTACTACCCCACAACGGAGGTAGGGAAGAGTACGCATGGAATATAGGAAGTCCATTAGGGTGTCTCTTAGTATTAGCCCAATCCAGGTAGGACTACAAATGGCCCATATGCTTCAGGAATGAAGATTTGGGTTACTCTACCAGAAAACAAACAAACAACAACAACAACAACAAAACCAAAACAAAAAAAATGACCTGCTGAGGTGCTTGCTGAGGGCAAAGGAAATACAGAATGGGTAGTAGAAGAAAGTAGTTATCAATACCAACTATGACCACATGACCAACTGCAGAAGCGAGGACTGTGTCATGAGTATTTCCTCCTTCTTTTGTTAAAAATTTGTTTGTGCATGTATACACTTGTACTAAGAAAATATCTTCATTTTATTCCCTTTATCATGTGACATAAGATTAATTGACTTTATATAAACATTTAAGTATTGTTAACTTTATGTAATAGTATTTGGGTTGGGGTTGGTGCATTTCCAGTTTTACCAAGGATAGTTGTATTATGTTAGGTGTAGTTATGACTTCATTATTGTCTTTATTTGAAGATTATGTGTGATCTCAGGAGATGTGTATGGGTTTAAGTTGACAAGGGATGGACTTGTGATGATAAATACTGAGTGTCAACTTGCTTGGATTGAGGGATACAAAGTATAAATCCTGGGTGTGTCTGTGTGGGTGTTGCCAAAAGAGCTTAACATTTGAGTCAGTGGGCTGGAGAAGGCAGATCCACCCTTAATCTGGTGGGCATGATCTAATCAACTTCCAGTGAATATAAAACAGACAGAAAAATGAGAAAAAGAGAGATGGGCCTAGCTTCCTAGCCTACATTTTTCTCCTGTGCTGGATGCTTCCTGCCCTTGAACATCTGACTCCAAGCTCTTCACTTTTGGTACTCAAACTGGCTCTCCTTCACCCTCAACTTACAGAAAGCCTATTGTGGTACTCTGTGGAACCTGTGATATTGACAATTGGCACAAGACAAGGATGCCCTCTCTCATCACTCCTATTCAACATAGTATTGGAAGTTCTGGCCAGGGCAGTCAGGCAAGAGAAAAATAAAAGCATATTCAAATAGGAAGAGAGGAAGTCAAACTGTCTCCGTCTGCAGATGACATGATCCTATATCTAGAAAACCCCATTATATCAGCTCAAAAGCTTCTTAAGCTGATAAGCAACTTCAACAGTCTCAGGATATAAAATCAGTGTGCAAAAATCATAAGCATTGCTATATACCAACAATAGACAATCAGGGAGCCAAATCATGAATGAACTCTCATTCACAATTGCTACAAAGAAGATAAAATACCTAGGAATATAGCTAATAAGGGAGAACTATAAACCACTACTCAAGGAAATAAGAGAGGACACAAACAAAGGGAAGTGTTCCATGTTCGTGGATAAGAAGAATTAATACCTTGAAAATGGCCATACTTCCCAAAGTAATTTATAGATTCAATGCTATTCCCATTAAACTACCATCAAAATTCTTCACAGAATTATAAAAAAACTACTTTAAAATTCATGTGGAACCAAAAAGAGCCCATATAGCCAAGACAATTCTAAGCAGCAAGAACAAACCTGGAAGCATCATGCTACCTGACTTCAAACTATACTCCAAGGCTACAAAATCAAAACAACAGGGTACTGGTACAAAAAGAGACACATAGACCAATGGAACAGAACAGAGATCTCAGAAATAAGATCACACATCTACAACCATCTGGTGTTTGACAAATTTGACAAAAAAAAAAAAAAAAAAAAAAGCAAGAGGGAAAGAATTCTCTATTTAATAAGTCGTCTTAGGAAAACTGGCTAATCATATGCATAAAATTGAAACTGAACCCCTTGCTCACAACTTATACAAAAATAAACTCAAGATGGATTAAAGACTTAAATGTAAAACCCAAAACTGTAAAAACCATAGAAGAAAATCTAAGCAATATCATTCAGGACATAGGCACAGGCGAAGATTTCATGACAAAAACGTCAAAAGCAATTGCAGCAAATCAAAAATTGATGTATGGGATCTAATTAAACAAAAGAGTTTTTGCACAACAAAAGAAACTATCATCAGAGTGAACAGACAACCTACAGAATGGAATAAAATTTTCACAATCTGTCCATCTGACAAAGGTCTAATATTCAGAATCTACAAAGAACTTAAACAAATGTACAAGAAAAAATAAAAAATCCAATTAAAAAGTGGGCAAAGGGTATGGACAGACATTTCTCAAAAGAAGACATTCATGCAGCCAACAAACATGAAAAAAATCAGCATCACTAATCATTAGAGAAATGCAAATCAAAACCACAATGAGATAGCATCTCATGCCAGACAGAATGGTGATTATTAAAAACAAGAAACAACAGATTACGGCGAGGCTGTGGAGAAATAGGAACACTTTTACACTGTAGGTGGAAATGTAAATTACTTCAACCATTGTAGAAGACAGTGTGGCAATTCCTTAAAAACTTAGAATCAGAAATTACATTTTAAAAGCAGGAATGGGGACAGGCCTTGCTTTAATTGATATCAGAACACGTATAATCAAATCAGTATTGCATGGGCATGGGCATATGCAGTAGATAGTTCTAGTTGTCCACACGAATCCCTACTTTCTCCCATGGTAACGAATTTATAGCTGGGCACATGGATTCCTAGTAAAATTACTTTCCACAGCATTCCTTGCAATTCAACTTAGCCATGTGACTATAATTCAGTTCTTTCCAATGAAATATTAGCAAAACTCAATGTTTCACTTCTCCATCAGGTACATAACACACTCAGGCAAGTCTCCCTGTACTCAGATCAGTGTCTATAAGCAAGAACCTAGACATGGCAGAGATTTAGTTTACATGTGGAAAAAAGAAGTGATGTGATTCTGAATAATAAGAAGGTTCAGATCTCTCATTCGAAACCAGATTATCCATATTGGAATTATTATGTGAGAGGAAAATAAACTTTTGGGTGTAACATTTTATCAGTCTAACCTTACCTTAACCAGATACATTGATTAGTCAAAACAGAGATTCCAGAAATATTCTTCTGAGATTTAAATATAAAAATAAGTTTTTATTCAATGGGAAGGAAAAAGGATGGTTTAATCAGCAAGTCATGCAGGCATAAATGTTACCCAACTTGGAGAAAATAAATATGGACCATACTTTATATCATTTGCAGGAAGAAAAGAAATTTCCAGTGTACTGAAGAACTAAAAGTGAAAAACAAAACAATAAAACTCAAAGATGATTTAGGACAAATAAATGGGCTTTAGGGAGAAGTTATTAACCAGAAATACAAATATAGATTGTAAAATTTATATGTTTGATCAGGGTCAATAATAGCTAAATAAACTTTAAAGATTATCAACATAGACAAATGCAAATATGAAGATAAAATTACAAAGATAAAGATAAAGTAATAATACACTGAGGTGTTCACATTAGGAGGGTAAAGTGGGATGATACAAAACTAAGAGAGCACATTGCAACAAAATTCCTCAGAAGTATTGTCAGTACTTGCTTTCCTCAATTCTGTCCCACTCTCTCAAAGTTCACCCCGGTATGGTTTTTCATCAGCAGCACTCCACCATAAATGAATTCATAAGGGAAATTTCAACATTTTTCCTCCTACATTGAGAATGTATCCAAAATCCAACCATTTTTCATCCCTTTCTACCTTTGGTCTAGGATACTTTAGCTTATGTGCCCAGTACTTTGCACTATTTTGTTGGATATTTGATCGAAGAATTAGGAGAGAAGGATGGAGGACTGAAGCATGGAAGAGGGGAAGGTCAATTCAAAAATGTTTTACTGAATTGATTATTTTTTAAGGACAATGTATAGTTTGATATTACAGTACTATCTGAAAAACCATACGAAATGCATCGCAGAACATCCCTCAGAAAATCCTACCACTGTCTAGTCAAAGGTTTACTTACTGTACAGGGTGTGAATGCCTCTCTACTTAATAGTGGCATATACATGAGCAATAAATGAGTTATCACAATATCCCCTACAACAAAGTCAGCAGAGAAGCCTAAGATGGGAGGTGAAAGTAGATAGTATAATTCTGAGGCATGATGCTGATAGTAAGAACTGTATGAAAGTGGTTGAAGCCCTGTAAAAACCAAACTGGATTTTACAACCATGGCTGAAATAAGAGAACAATGAGGTTGAGATAATCTGAAGTTATAGATAGGAGGGGTCTGGTACAATGCACTCATGCATGCCATGAAATCTAATCTATCATAAGTCCTATTTAAAGTGGTGAACAATTACGACTTTGTAAAATAATTCAAGTTAAGATTGTTTATAAAATGAGCTACACTTACCATTTTTGTAGCTTGTGGTAAGGTTATCATTCACATTTAG
The DNA here is from genome assembly GCF_007565055.1 of Rhinopithecus roxellana. Classification (NCBI taxonomy): domain Eukaryota; kingdom Metazoa; phylum Chordata; class Mammalia; order Primates; family Cercopithecidae; genus Rhinopithecus; species Rhinopithecus roxellana. The sequence continues at coordinate 109,322,385 of NC_044562.1, read as the reverse complement.
GATCTTTTTCCTCTGACCTATTCTAGATTTTTCTCACCTTTGGCAAGCCTTTTGGGAGCTTTATTGCCTGGTTTGATTATTTAGATTTTATACACCAAGATTTCAGTCTCGAGTGTTCTTGCCTTTCTCAGGACGAGATTGCCTGCATTGTCCATTCACTATAACCACTGGGAACAAAATAACCAAGTGATGCCGCTGTCTCTCCATAAGTTCTAGACATACATCTCCAGTCCAACTTTTTAGAAGTAACACTAGATTTCTATGGTGTTCTGGGTCAAGCATCCCCATGAGTTTGGTAATTTATTGATTTGTCTCCTGGAACAGTGGCATAAGGAGTTTGAAGTGGCCAAGTGGTATAGTTACTTTTTGGTGGAAGTCTTCCTCAACTAAGAACCAGAATCTCTAATCCAGCAGAGCCTAAGATTTCACTGGTGAAAAACACAAGTTCTTTAATTGTGTCACTGGGAGTGATGGTGAGAGAGACAAACTCTACTCCTATACTTTATATCCTTGGCTTCCCTATTGTAGCTATTATGGACACAGCAGAATATGCAAGTGATGCAAGTGATTGGCTCAATGTGTATACTATATCCTGGAACAAAGCTCCCCAATCTCACACAGTACTGTCACCAAGCTGACCCTTTTGCTGAGCTGTCAACACATAATGTTACTGTTGTATTAGGTTTGCTGTTTCTGGATAATGAAGAAGGATATATGGAAGTCCTTCGATAATGGTTCTGTCAGAGCACTGTGATAAGAGAGGAAGAACCTTGTAAGTTTTTTTTGTTTGTTTTTTGCAAGTATCAGTCCTGTCGGAACAAATTGCTGCAACCTCCAGGTGGAAAGGGATCAAATATAATCAATCTGTGTGTGCCACACAGTAGCTTGATAGTTTCATTGAGGAATATTGACATATTGAGAGCTCAGCATCACTTTCTGCTTTCAGCAGTGACGGTTAAGTAGCTATTAACTCTTATTGAGATAAAGCCTATGCTATTGGGCCCATAGATAGTCTCTGTCTTTGTCACCAAAGCCACTTTATACTTATAAGCGTCTCAGCCACCACATTCCCGAATGCCTCACCAAACACCTATACACACAGTCACTGTACATTTCAACCAACCATGGGTTATTGTATTACCACCACATGCAAGGTTATTAGCACTACACTTCTATATATCTGGGGAGTAGGCAGTCAGGGTAGAAATGCAGAAGAAATAGGAGGAAAGTAAGAAGTGAAAGAGAAAGAAAATATGTCCTTGAAAGATAATGAAGTATAATATATACCTTTCATGTTCGTTTAAATACACATCTATGTGTGCTCCCATGCATAGATATGTACTTATTTATATGCCATAATGCAAAGTAGTTATAATGAAATTGAATTAGAATTATGTGTCCTGACTTGTAGAATTGCATGTGTTACACTAAGTGAAAATAGAAAATTGCAAAGTGATGTGTATGGTATGATTCTGCATCCGTAAAAACAAATACAATATATGTATTTGTATAAAGAGGATTTTTTTTTTTTTCTTTTTTTTTGAGACGGAGTCTCGCTCTGTCGCCCAAGCTGGAGTGCAGTGGCCGGATCTCAGCTCACTGCAAGCTCCGCCTCCCGGGTTCACGCCATTCTCCTGCCTCAGCCTCCCGAGTAGCTGGGACTACGGGCGCCCGCCACCTCGCCCGGCTAGTTTTTTGTATTTTGTAGTAGAGACGGGGTTTCACCGTGTTAGCCAGGATGGTCTCGATCTCCTGAACTTGTGATCCGCCCGCCTCGGCCTCCCAAAGTGCTGGGATTACAGGCTTGAGCCACCGCGCCCGGCCAAAGAGGATTTTTTTTAATATACAAAAATCGTTTTATATTGATTAACATAGTAGGAGAACAAGATAAGTACAGGGGAGGTAGAGAAGATATGTTTAGCTCTGTCTTTATATCATTTTCCCCTCTCTTCTTTCATTTATTATACCGTAAGAAGGTATGATTCTGTATTACCAATAATTCAATTTAAAAAGTAAAATGTAAATACATATAAGTTTGGAAAAACATATAACAAAATGTCTAGATTGATTTTCTTAGGCTGAGTAAATATTTCAGGTTGTCTTCTTCATAATTTGAAGGATGTTTAAAATTAAAGGATTTCTATAATTTTAAAATACAAAATAGTATACCAAATAAGGCAGTTGTGAATGTTGATTTTAACTCATGATGCATTTGAACATTCATGTTATCTAAATATAATTACAACATTTCTTATTTCTCACTGAAAGATTAGCAACATCTTCCGTTCTAAAGATTGAAGTAAAAGTGGCTCAAACACACAGTTCACTATGATATTTAGATGAACCTTTGCAATAAGTTTTAAAGTTGTGTTCATATTCTGTCACCTATTTTACGAGCTCTGTTGAGAACAACTGTCCTTGTAGCAATTCAAGAGAAGCAGAGTTCAGGTAATCTCATCCTTTCCTCTGCCTCAAAGTGGTTAACCCTTTCTCCTTTCTGTGCACACATTCCAGTCAGCACAAAGACACTTTTCATTACCTCCTAAAAACTACAACATCAGAATCTTTTGGATTTGTAGATAATCCTAAAATCATCATAAACAGACTTTGAGGCATCTGGTAAAGCTCTCTCACACAAATACTAATTGGAATGAGGTGCTGGACTTTTACCCTTAAGCTCTATGTGTATTTAAGGTTGACCAAGATATAAAGTGAAAAGAGAAGAGAAAGTTATCTGCTCGCGTGCTCTCATTTCTAATGTGAGCTCCAAGAGAGAAATTCTCTAAAGAACAGCTTAAGAAGTTGGCCGGGCGCGGTGGCTCAAGCCTGTAATCCCAGCACTTTGGGAGGCCGAGATGGGCGGATCACAAGGTCAGGAGATCCAGACCATCCTGGCTAACACGGTGAAACCCCGTCTCTACTACAAAATACAAAAACTAGCCGGGCGAGGTGGCGTGCGCCTGTAGTCCCAGCTGCTCCGGAAACTGAGGCAGAGAATGGCGTGAACCCGGGAGGCGGAGCTTGCAGTGAGCTGAGATCCGGCCACTGCACTCCAGCCCGGGCGACAGAGCAAGACTCCGTCTCAAAAAAAAAAAAAAAAAAAAAAAAAAAAAAAAAAAAAAAAAAAAAAAAAAAAAACGAAAAAAAACAGCTTAAGAAGTTTTAGAGGCATTCTTGACTTGCTCCCTTCTGTGACACGTTACGATAATAAGATAATAATTTAGGGGATGAAAATGTGTCTCAGATAGCTTACTGATTCTCTAAAAAAAACAAGAAGGTGAAAATGGGAAAGAATATTAGTAGGCACGCACATATGTGCTAATACACACACACATGCACACACAAACATACACACAAAGTGAACATGGAAAGAAGAAAGGTTGGGGGTTGGACAGGACAACGGAAAAGGAGAGGGAGAGAGAGACAGAGAAAGAGAGAGAGAACAGTCTCACAAAGGAAGAGTAGGAAAGGAGGAGAAAACAAAATCAACACAGGTAGGTTTCATGCTTGTCTCAAATGAATATGTTCTTCACAGTCTGTATTTATTAGCTGAAGCAATATACAAGACTGATAGTACTGGATAAAGAAGCTAAAAGGCATATATCTTTGAATAATATTGACAGAGATGAAGAGAAATGAGTGAAAAGAGGAGAGTTCTGATCTGAAAATACATAGATGAGTACATGATGTAGATCCTGGATGACTTTAATATTGGAAAACAGAAAACGTGCAGTGCTCTCATGTAGTAGGCGCTAAAAACATGCTGGTGAGCTACCTCTGTATTAGGCAGTAAGTTTGTGTCACGTATCTCCTATGAAGGGATATTTGTGGGATTATTTGCTTCCTAAAATCTTAGAAGAGCTAGCAGGCTCTATGAGAGACGTTTTCTTACATTGTCTCCACAAAAAGTTTACTTGGGAAGCAAATGCTGAGTACTGTAATATCAGAAGGCAGCAGGATATATTTTCTCAAGTACATGGCCGTTATGTAATTACTAAATTTAATATCATTGTATTTCAAATGTACACTAAATGTAATGCTTTTGAGAGAGAAAGAATATATACACTCAAAATTCTTTCAAGGAATTCAAATAATTCCTCCAAAATAATTTTAAAATGTATTTTTAGGTTTCATTACATTAAATGTTTAATTTGTATACAACTTTGAAAATTTAAAAACTTATTTTATTTCATAGATTTTGTGCTTTAATGAATTATATTGCTATGGATATGTATCTTCTTTGCCATAGGGAATTAAAACTCTCATTATTTTTATTGGTATTACATACTGACAATTACTTAGAAATATTCAATGATGTAAATATTTTAGCATAAACTTACATATTCATATCAAAATTTTTTCTAAGCATGATTAAAGAGGTAACTTTTCTTTAAAGTTTACCCATAGTCATCCATATCTCAGTTTTCTATGTAGATTACAAAGGCATACACCTTAGTTTCCAATTACTTTTAACCTTTCCTACCACTTCTTTAATAGAAAGGAGAACACAGCATCCTACATATAGTATAAAGTATAACTCTAAAGCTATTGCTATGTGATATATCACAGTAGAAAAAGGAACAGTTAATCTTTAACTGCTTTTACATAACACAGTACTACAAAACTAGTTAAACTCTACCTTACCCAACTCCTCTATAACTAGTGCCCTCAAAAAGTTCATGCTTTCACACATCGTGCTTTACAACTTCTCCAACGTGTCTGTAATTTTCATTTTATTTCTCTGCCTCTAATTCCCCATTCTTTATGAATTCAGTAATTCATCTCTATAAACACACATTAAATTTCAGTGATAGAAATGTAGGCCTCAGACATCAGAAGGAGTGCCTCTGAAAATCCTCTTTTCCATAAAAGCAATGAGAAAACTGGCTAAAATCAGCTTTTACAGAACTCTGGAAATTAACCAAAGGCTTGCAGCAATCCAAGGTGCATCATTAAAGAAAAATAGCAGAATCACAGTAAGAACAGTGAGCTTTGCTGTTTGACTGGCTTATGTCCGTTGCTACACCATCTTTACAGCAGCTTGGAAAAACAACAGCCTGCAGTCACAGTGAAAACCAAAAGCCTGGCAGCCACTGGAGTGTCAGAAGTGGATTGAATCTCCTTGAAATCCTATACCCAGACAATTATTCTTCCTTGGTATGTTTGGTAATTTTCCGGAAGATCCTATCTAGAAGGTGTTTATTTTACCTGACTTAGAACTTGAGAAAATAGCCTTTTCTCTAGGAGCATGTCTCAACAACAAACAGTAGCAATTGTTTGCTATCATGACTGAGACAGCAGTGAGTAATAGTTAAGGCAAACAATAGGCAAACAAAATAATCTCAGAAACGTGGTAAGCAAGTTGTTTATATTTCAAAAGCTTTGACACATTTCTGCGGTATGGAAGGCCACTTATAGAGGTAGGGTTATGCATATATTCAGGTCTTTGCACCTGATCTGTGCTTCCATTTCTCACTGACCTTGAAATTCAGCCTAAGCAGAAAAAGAAGACTAAGTAAGAATTGCCAACTGCCTTCCTGAGTTTTAAAGAGATGATCCAAAATGCAGACACGGTCCCTTAGGAAAGACTGGAAAAGTGTTGGTTCCGGGCATTAAAGAAAATCTCTGTTTAACTATTAGCTGATCAGTAAGCTAAGTGAAGACTCCCATGTCCACACGATAAAGAATAAAGACATTAGCGAATTAGCTCAGAAAAAGTAACTAATCCAACAGTCATAATAACAAAACCTAAGGAGTAGAGATTATGTGATTTCCAGAACTCTGAAAATGTATAGTTCTCACCAAAAGTGTCCTTACCCAGAAATAAAAAGTAGTTACTTGGAAATACTGCTAAGAAAGCCCACATGTTGGATTTACTAAACAAAGACTTTAAAAATTAGCTATTTTTAAAAAGGTGAAAGAACTAAAGAAAACCACATCTAAAGATTTAAAGAAAAATGTGAGAATGATGTTGCACAAAACAGAGAATACAAATAGTGCTAGCAATTGTCTTTTAAAAAAACTATACAAAATTTATAATGTTGTTTACTACAATAACTAAACTGAAAAATTCACTGAGGAGGCTTTAGCAGATTTGATCAGGCAGAAGTAAGAAAAAGCAAATTTAAAGACAGGTCAATTAAAATGATTCAGCATGAGGAAAAGAGAGCAAATAATTATAATTATAACAAATAAATACATAAAAATAAATTAGGCTTCAGACACCTGTGGGATACCATCAAGCTTGTTATATGAATAATAAGAATTATAGAAGAGGAGGGAGAGAAATACATAAATGGTATTTGAAAAAATAAGTGAAAAATTTCCAAATCTAAAGAAAAATATTAAATTATTTTGACTGGATTATGCCCATTGCTACCCCACATGCTGTCTACAAAGGGATACACATTAGATTCAAAGAAATAGTTTGAAACTAGAATATTGGAAAAGAATAACATACAATTAGTTGCCGAAAGATAGCAGGAATGGTAATGCTAATATCAGACAAAATAGACTTTATAAGAAAAATTTTTACTAGAGACAAATGAAGACATTTTATAAGGATAAAATATCAACCCATCAAGAAGATACAACAATTATAAACATATTTGTGGGTATAACAGAGCCCCCAAATTTATGAAACATAAACAGAATTAAAGAGAAAAATATATATCTCATTAATAGTTGAAAACTTTAATACCCCATTTTCAATAGCAAATAGAACAACTAGGAAGGACAACAAGAAATAGAATACTTGAATTATAAAGTAATCTGAGTATAGCTGATGGACATCTATAGAACACTATACTCAAGAATAACAGGATACATGTGTTTCTTCTCAATTACACATAAAATATTTTGCGGGATAGACGATATTGAAAATGCCATAAAACAAGTTAAATGAATTTAAGAGGGTCAAAATCACACGAAAGTGTGATTTTCTGATCATAATAAAATGAAATTTGAAATAAATAACAAAAGGAAATTACAGAAATTAATAAATGTGTGGAAATTAAGCAACACACCTAAACAACAAATGGGCAGAAAAGGAAACCACAAATTACATTTAAGAAATATGTTGATGTAAATTAAAGAATATATAACATAACCAAACTTATGAGATGCCATAACAGCATTACTTAGAAAGAAATTTAGGGGCGGAGCAAGATGGCCGAATAGGAACAACTCCAGTCTCCAACTCCCAGCGCGAGCGACACAGAAGACCGGTGATTTCTGCATTTTCAACTGAGGTACTGGGGTCATCTCACTAGGGAGTGCCGGACAATCGGTGCTGGTCAGCTGCTGCAGCCTGACCAGCGAGAGCTGAAGCAGGGCGAGGCATCGCCTCACCTAGAAGCCAAGGGGGAAGGGAATCCGTGTTCCTAGCCAGGGGAACTGAGACACACAACACCTGGAAAATCGGGTAACTCCCACCCCAATACTGTGCTTTAAGCAGACAGGCACACCAGGAGAATATATCCCACACCTGGCTGGGAGGGTCCTACGCCCATGGAGCCTCCCTCACTGCTAACACAGCAGTCTGCGGCGATCTATCTGCAAGGCAGCAGCGAGGCTGGGGGAGGGGCGCCCGCCATTGCTGAGGCTTAAGTAGGTAAACAAAGCCGCTGGGAAGCTCGAACTGGGTGGAGCTAACAGCAGCTCAAGGAAGCCTGCCTGTCTCTGTAGTCTCCACCTCTGGGGACAGCGCACAGCTGAAGACCAACAGGGGAAGCAGCGGGGGCCGGTGCAGACGCGAACAACTCTGTCTGACAGCTTTGGGGAGAGCCGTGGATCTCCCAAGGCAGAGGTTGAGATCTGAAAACGGACAGACTGCCTGCTCAGGTGGGTCCCTGACCCCTGAGTAGCCTAGCTGGGAGACATCCCCCACTAGGGGCAGTCTGACACCCCACACCTCACAGGGTGGAGTACACCCCTGAGAGGAAACTTCCAAAGGAAGAATCAGACAGGTACACTGGCTGTTCAGCAATATTCTATCTTCGGCAACCTCTGCTGCTGATACCCAGGCAAACAGGGTCTGGAGTGGACCTCAAGCAATCTCCAACAGACCAACAGACAGTCCTTCTGACTGTCAGAAGGAAAACTATCAAACAGGAAGGACACCTATACCAAAACCCCATCAGTACGTCACCATCATCAAAGACCGGAGACAGATAAAATCACAAAGATGGGGAAGAAGCAGGGCAGAAAAGCTGGAAATTCAAAAAATAAGAGTGCATCTCCCCCTGCAAAGGAGCGCAGCCCATCACCAACAACGGATCAAAGCTGGTCAGAGAATGACTTTGACGAGATGAGAGAAGAAGGCTTCAGTCCATCAAACTTCTCAGAGCTAAAGGAGGAATTACGTACCCAGCGCAAAGAAACTAAAAATCTTGAAAAAAGAGTGGAAGAATTGACAGCTAGACTAATTAATGCAGAGAAGATCATAAACGAAATGGCAGAGATGAAAACCATGACACGAGAAATACGTGACAAATGCACAAGCTTCAGTAACCGACTCGATCAACTGGAAGAAAGAGTATCAGCGATTGAGGATCAAATGAATGAAATGAAGCGAGAAGAGAAACCAAAAGAAAAAAGAAGAAAAAGAAATGAACAAAGCCTGCAAGAAGTATGGGATTATGTAAAAAGACCAAATCTACGTCTGATTGGGGTGCCTGAAAGTGAGGGGGAAAATGGAACCAAGTTGGAAAACACTCTTCAGGATATCATCCAGGAGAACTTCCCCAACCTAGTAGGGCAGACCAACATTCAAATTCAGGAAATACAGAGAATGCCACAAAGATAGTCCTCGAGAAGAGCAACTCCAAGACACATAATTGCCAGATTCACCAAAGTTGAAATGAAGGAAAAAATCTTAAGGGCAACCAGAGAGAAAGGTTGGGTTACCCACAAAGGGAAGCCCATCAGACTAACAGCAGATCTCTCGGCAGAAACTCTACAAGCCAGAAGAGAGTGGGGGCCAATATTCAACGTTCTTCAAGAAAAGAATTTTCAACCCAGAATTTCATATCCAGCCAAACTAAGTTTCATAAGTGAAGGAGAAATAAAATCCTTTACAGATAAGCAAATGCTTAGAGATTTTGTCACCACCAGGCCTGCCTTACAAGAGACCCTGAAGGAAGCCCTAAACATGGAAAGGAACAACCGGTACCAGCCATTGCAAAAACATGCTAAAATGTAAAGACCATCGAGGCTAGGAAAAAACTGCATCAACTAACGAGCAAAATAACCAGTTAATATCATAATGGCAGGATCAAGTTCACACATAACAATATTAACCTTAAATGTTAATGGACTAAATGCTCCAATTAAAAGACACAGACTGGCAAACTGGATAAAGAGTCAAGACCCATCAGTCTGCTGTGTTCAGGAGACCCATCTCACATGCAGAGACATACATAGGCTCAAAATAAAGGGATGGAGGAAGATCTGCCAAGCAAATGGAGAACAAAAAAAAGCAGGGGTTGCAATCCTTGTCTCTGATAAAACAGACTTTAAACCATCAAAGATCAAAAGACACAAAGAAGGCCATTACATAATGGTAAAGGGATCAATTCAACAGGAAGAGCTAACCCTCCTAAATATATATGCACCCAATACAGGAGCACCCAGATTCATAAAGCAAGTCCTTAGAGACTTACAAAGAGACTTAGACTCCCATACAATAATAATGGGAGACTTCAACACTCCACTGTCAACATTAGACAGATCAACGAGACAGAAAGGTAACAAGGATATCCAGGAATTGAACTCATCTCTGCACCAAGTGGACCTAACAGACATCTATAGAACTCTCCACCCCAAATCAACAGAATATACATTCTTCTCAGCACCACATCGCACTTATTCCAAAATTGACCACATAATTGGAAGTAAAGCACTCCTCAGCAAATGTAAAAGAACAGAAATTATAACAAACTGTCTCTCAGACCACAGTGCAATCAAACTAGAACTCAGGACTAGGAAACTCAATCAAAACCGCTCAACTACATGGAAACTGAACAACCTGCTCCTGAATGACTACTGGGTACATAACAAAATGAAGGCAGAAATAAAGATGTTCTTTGAAACCAATGAGAACAAAGATACAACATACCAGAATCTCTGGGACACATTTAAAGCAGTGTGTAGAGGGAAATTTATAGCACTAAATGCCCACAAGAGAAAGCAGGAAAGATCTAAAATTGACACTCTAACATCACAATTAAAAGAACTAGAGAGGCAAGAGCAAACACATTCAAAAGCGAGCAGAAAGCAAGAAATAATTAAGATCAGAGCAGAACTGAAGGAGATAGAGACACAAAAAACCCTCCAAAAAATCAATGAATCCAGGAGTTGGTTTTTTGAAAAGATCAACAAAATTGACAGACCGCTAGCAAGACTAATAAAGAAGAAAAGAGAGAGGAATCAAATAGACGCAATAAAAAATGATAAAGGGGATATCACCACCGACCCCTCAGAAATACAAACAACCATCAGAGAATACTATAAACACCTTTACGCAAATCAACTAGAAAATCTAGAAGAAATGGATAATTTCCTGGACACTTACACACTCCCAAGACTAAACCAGGAAGAAGTTGAATCCCTGAATAGACCAATAGCAGGCTATGAAATCGAGGCAACAATTAATAGCCTACCCACCAAAAAAATCCAGGACCGGATGGATTCACAGCTGAATTCTACCAGAGGTACAAGGAGGAGCTGGTACCATTCCTTCTGAAACTATTCCAATCAATAGAAAAAGAGGGAATCCTCCCTATCTCATTTGATGAGGCCAACATCATCCTGATACCAAAGCCTGGCAGAGACACAACAAAAAAAGAGAATTTTAGACCAATATCCCTGATGAACATTGATGCAAAAATCCTCAATAAAATACTGGCAAACCGGATTCAGCAGCACATCAAAAAGCTTATCCACCATGATCAAGTGGGCTTCATCCCTGGGATGCAGGGCTGGTTCAACATTCGCAAATCAATAAACGTAATCCAGCATATAAACAGAACCAAAGACAAGAACCACATGATTATCTCAATAGATGTAGAAAAGGCTTTTGACAAATTCAACAGCCCTTCATGCTAAAAACACTCAATAAATTCGGTATTGATGGGACATATCTCAAAATAATAAGAGCTATTTACAACAAACCCACAGCCAATATCATACTAAATGGGCAAAAACTGGAAAAATTCCCTTTGAAAACTGGCACAAGACAGGGATGCCCTCTCTCACCACTCCTATTCAACATAGTCTTGGAAGGGCAATCAGGCTAGGGCAATCAGGCAAGAGAAAGAAATAAAGGGTATTCAGCTAGGAAAAGAAGAAGTCAAATTGTCCCTGTTTGCAGATGACATGATTGTATATTTAGAAAACCCCATTGTCTCAGCCCAAAATCTCCTTAAGCTGATAAGCAACTTCAGCAAAGTCTCAGGATACAAAATTAATGTGCAAAAATCACAAGCATTCTTATACACCAGTAACAGACAAGCAGAGAGCCAAATCAGGAATGAACTTCCATTCACAATTGCTTCAAAGAGAATAAAATACCTAGGAATCCAACTTACAAGGGATGTCAAGGACCTCTTCAAGGAGAACTACAAACCACTGCTCAGTGAAATAAAAGAGGACACAAACAAATGGAAGAACATACCATGCTCATGGATAGGAAGAATCAATATCGTGAAAATGGCCATACTGCCCAAGGTTATTTATAGATTCAATGCCATCCCCATCAATCTACCAATGAGTTTCTTCACAGAATTGGAAAAAACGGCTTTAAAGTTCATATGGAACCAAAAAAGAGCCCGCATTGCCAAGACAATCCTAAGTCAAAAGGACAAAGCTGGAGGCGTCACGCTACCTGACTTCAAACTATACTACAAGGCTACAGTAACCAAAACAGCATGGTACTGGTACCAAAACAGAGATATAGACCAATGGAACAGAACAGAGTCCTCAGAAATAATACCACACATCTACAACCATCTGATCTTTGACAAACCTGAGAGAAACAAGAAATGGGGAAAGGATTCCCTATTTAATAAATGGTGCTGGGAAAATTGGCTAGCCATAAGTAGAAAGCTGAAACTGGATCCTTTCCTTACCCCTTATACGAAGATTAATTCAAGATGGATTAGAGACTTAAATGTTAGACCTAATACCATAAAAACCCTAGAAGAAAATCTAGGTAGTACCATTCAGGACATAGGCATGGGCAAGGACTTCATGTCTAAAACACCAAAAGCAACGGCAGCAAAAGCCAAAATTGACAAATGGGATCTCATTAAACTAAAGAGCTTCTGCACAGCAAAAGAAACTACCATCAGAGTGAACAGGCAACCTACAGAATGGGAGAAAATTTTTGCAACCTACTCATCTGACAAAGGGCTAATATCCAGAATCTACAAAGAACTCAAACAAATATACAAGAAAAAAACAAACAACCCCATCAAAAAGTGTGCAAAGGATATGAACAGACATTTCTCAAAAGAAGACATTCATACAGCCAACAGACACATGAAAAAATGCTCATCATCACTGGCCATCAGAGAAATGCAAATGAAAACCACAATGAGATACCATCTCACACAAGTTAGAATGGCAATCATTAAGAAGTCAGGAAACAACAGTTGTTGGAGAGGATGTGGAGAAATAGGAACACTTTTACACTGTTGGTGGGATTGTAAACTAGTTCAACCATTATGGAAAACAGTATGGCAATTCCTCAAGGATCTAGAACTAGATGTACCATATGACCTAGACATCCCACTACTGGGTGTATACCCAAAGGATTATAAATTATTCTACTACAAAGACACATGCACACGTATGTTTATTGCGGCACTATTCACAATAGCAAAGACTTGGAATCAACCCAAATGTCCATCTGTGACAGACTGGATTAAGAAAATGTGGCACATATACACCATGGAATACTATGCAGCCATAAAAAAGGATGAGTTTGCATCCTTTGTAGGGACATGGATGCAGCTGGAAACCATCATTCTTAGCAAACTATCACAAGAAGAGAAAACCAAACACCGCATGTTCTCACTCATAGGTGGGAACTGAACAATGAGATCACTTGGACTCGGGAAGGGGAACATCACACACTGGGGCCTATCATGGGGAGGGGGGAGGAGGGAGGGATTGCACTGGGGAGTTATACATGATATAAATGATGAATTGATGGGTGCTGACGAGTTGATGGGTGCAGCACACCAACATGGCATAAGTATACATATGTAACAAACCTGCACGTTATGCACATGTACCCTAGAACTTAAAGTATAATAAAATAAAATAAAATAAAATAATAAAATAAAATAAAATAAAATAAAAAGAAATTTATAGGTGCAAACACTTACTAAAAAAGATCTTAAATCATTAACCTAACTTTCCACCTTAAGGCATTAGAAAATGTGTAAACTAAATCTTAAACAAGAAAAATGATGAGGATTATACAGATCAGGGGAGATAGAAATAAAATGTAGAAAAACAGTAGTTTACCTGCACCAAATAAAAAAAAATTACTCTTTTGCAAAATCGGAAATGAAAACTTGAAGTTCACTAAAAAGATCAGAGACATGAAAAAGATGAAAAAACCATAAAAAATGTATAACAGAAAGTTATATAATCTAAATGAAATGGAAATTTTTTTTGAAAGATTAAAAACTACTTCACTAACTGAAGAAGGAGAAGAAAATCTGAATAAATCTATATCATAACAAAGATATGGAATTGATCATCAAAATCTTTCTACAAATAAAAGCCTAGGACTCAGTTGCTTCACTGGTAAATTCTACCAAGCATTTAAATAATAACTAACAAATATTCTTTTGAAACTCTTTCCAAAATAGAAGCAGCAATTAGTTATATACGTAATGAAAAATTTATTGTGAATTATTATGTGGTCATTAAAACTATCTTTCCCAAGATATATAACTATAAATGTATATATATATGCACATTTTATTTACATATGTATATGTATGTGTCTGTATAATGTATGTGTGTGGTTAAATATATTATAATATATATTTATATATTTATACACACACATACATATACACACACATACACATACATACACGATTATGTGTATATATATATATATATATATATATATATATCTTTTTGTGTGAGTATAAATTAGAAAGATAAAAGTAGCCATTTGTGTGGTGAAATTCCACTTCCATTTTAAAAGATTATATATATATATATATATATGCATGTACGTATTCATATGTACAAATAATAACGGTAAAAATATAAATATCACAGTGGTAATTGGATCATACATTATTTGCATTTTTCCTTCTTTGTGTTTATCAGTATATTCTAACTTTTGTAAAGTGAACATAGATTAGTTCTAAGTAAAACCTCAATGAAAGTAAAAGAGGCAGCAAAATATAAAAAAGACTATTGAGGTAAAAGATTTCATGATTTACTAACGGAGAAACATAAAATTAAGGATTATAAATGTTACTACTAATAAAATCAAGTTTATTTTGCATGGTGATAATGTATTAAGAGTACCATCTTTGTTAACACCAAACAACTAGCCTGTAAGATATTTCTATACATAAAAATTTACATTTTCAAGTATAACTGACTAGTTTAACATAGAAAAACAAATCAAGATAAAAGAATCAAATTCAACTCAAAATTAGATTGTTTTCTAAAAATAAATTGATTTCACTTTAAATAATGATTCTTCTTTAATTTCTATTACTGCTTTTCTCATCTTTGTTACAAAGGGTCTAGGTTAGGAGTCGGGTGGACCTGAGTAGCAATAAAACATGTGTGGCCAGGCACGGTGGCTCACGCCTGTAATCCCAGCACTTTGGGAGGCTGAGGTGGGCGGATCACGAGGTCAGGAGATGAGACCATCCTGGCTAACACAGTGAAACCCTGTCTCTACTAAAAATAAAAAATAAAAAATTAGCCAGGCGTGGTGGCGGATGCTTGTAGTCCCAGGCTGGGGTAGGAGAATGGAGTGAACCCAGGAGGAGGAGCTTGCAGTGAGCCGAGATTGCGCCACCACTCTCCAGCCTGGGCAACAGTGCGAGACTCTGTCTCAGAAAAACAAAACAAAACAAAAACAAAACAAAACAAACAAACAAAAACCATGTCTGATTTGTCATTTCAATCTGCATGTGCTGCAATGGAACCTCTGTTCCTCCAGACTCATGTGACACATGAGTGAATCTGAATCAGGGCCAGGAAAGGCAGAGTAATGTGAGAGAACAACTGTGAAAATCCATGCAGTTGTTTATGGGGAAAATTTTCAGTGTGGAAATGTCTCCTTGCATCTCCTTTCTTACTCATTTTCCTCAAAGAAATCATATATTTCTATAAGTACTCTTCTGTCAGGCAAATCTCATGTATTAGTCAGGGTTTTCCAGAGAAACAGAATCAACAGGAGACACATGATAGATCTATAAAACGATTTATTTATAAGAAATTATCACACAATTATGGAGACTCAAAAGTCTCAAGATCTGCTAATTGGTAAGCTGGAGACTCAGGAGGGCAGATGTAGTTCTAGACCAAGTCTGAAGGCCTGAAAGCCTGGAGAGCCAATGGTATAAGAGCCAGTCTGAAAGCCAGCAGACCCAAAAAGAGCCAATCTTTTACTTCAAGTATAAAGGCAAGAAAAGACAGATACCCCAGCTCATGCGCTCAGGCAGGAGGAATTTCCTCTTACTTGTGGGAGGGTTAGTTTTTAAATTCTATGTGAATCTTCAGCTGATTGTATAAAGGCTGCCCACATTAAAGAAGGCAAATTGCTTTATTCAGTCTACTAATTCAAGTGTTAATCTCATCAAGAAGCACCGTCAAAGACAGAATAATGTTTGACCAAATATCTGGGCACCCAATGGCCCAGTCAAGTTTGTATATAAAATAAACCATCATATGTACTGATTTCCATCGTTGCCTTAAAATGTTTATTTTTCAAGGATATGGATTCATTTCTACATAGATTTAATCCACCAGCATTTACTGATCACCTACTCTGAGAAATCACTGTCTAAACTCTGCCGATGCAGTTCTGAGGAGGATACACTTTTGTCTCCAGAAAATGCTGATGGAAATAATTTTTATGAACAGTAATGATAAAAGGAGATAAACAAAAACAGAATCAATGTGTGCCAAGTGACAGAAGTAGGTACCAAATATGTTTATAAGAAGTAGAAGACCAAGTGTGCTGAAGTATAGGACACCAAAAAGAAGTAGAGAATATGACAGTGAAGAGAGATTTGGAATATCTTACTCATTAAGTCATTAAGTCAAGTTGTTTGCTTTTATTTTTATTAACAACGGAGAGCTATTGACAGCTTTACTGAGCATGGGCTTGATTAAACAATGGGAACTATTAATGGGTTGTTGTGTATAGAAATACTTCATAGAGGAAATAGTGGAGAGAGAAAAACTAACTAGAGGGTTAATGTCATAGATCAAATGAGAGGTAGTAAGTGGTTTAAAAAGCTCCAGTATTTGGTAAGAATGGATATTAGTAGGTAAAATTAAGAAGTCATAACAATATATTTTTAAATGGTAGGTGTGAGAGCGAAGGTTCAACTGTAATGTTTAAGTTACTGGGAGAAGAGAACTATTATCCTGAAACAAGGAAGTCATTATGGGTACCTGCTGAATTGA
This sequence comes from Rhinopithecus roxellana, assembly GCF_007565055.1. NCBI lineage: Eukaryota > Metazoa > Chordata > Mammalia > Primates > Cercopithecidae > Rhinopithecus > Rhinopithecus roxellana. The sequence goes on along the minus strand of NC_044562.1, from coordinate 109,305,699 downwards.
GAACATAATATTTATTCTGAGCCATATTAAGTTCATTGTGCTAGTAACATATACAGGTAGACATGTAGTCTGCCTGGCAGGTGGTAATTTTTACTATTCTATGACTTTGGTAGTCTATCTATGTGCACTTGTAAATTAGTTTTATACACGAATCCTATTCTTCATTTCCCTGGCACAAACTGCCTACCTTTTCCTCAGCTTTCTTCTTTCTTCTTTCTAAAGCCTTAGAAGACATTACTAACTAGCCCATGTCAGTAAGTGATAATAGACTTGCCCTGCTCCACCAGCACCAACACGGTTGCTTTTTAATGGAGGATTTCTGCATACACAATTCCTCAGTTTCAAAAGGTTGATCTCTCAGGATTTAATTTAGATAATCAGAAATTGTTAACAAGGAAAGTAATTGGGGCACAGGATATTAGAGTGGTCTCTCAATGCCTATTGTACTATATAGGATTAACCACTGTTTGATTTACCTAGGTGTGATCCTTGTCATCATAAAGTTGACTCTAAGCTACACAAAAAAAGATGCATATTTTAGGGCTGTTTTGTTAAAAGTCCAATTTATATTTTTGTAATAAATCAACTTATTCTTTATCTCAGAAGCCTGAAATAATTTCACTGACTCCTGTTTATATTATGAATCAGCCCATTAATTAAGTCGTAATCCTAAGTGTAGAAAGACAGATTTATTTTGTTTAAAAAATTGTATGCACAGCATTAATTCAATTTTGTAAAAACTGTGCATTCATATATATTTGGAAAGATGTCCAAAGAAATATTAAAATTGGTAACCTCTGAGCAGTAAGATTAAATGTGATTTCAAATTTATTCTTTATCCTTTGTTGTATTGTTCAAATTATCCATAATGAACATGTATTACTTTTATAATCTGAAAAAAATTTCAGAGAAAGTAAAAGGGTTATTCATCACATAATACATTTATGGAGTAGAATTCACTTGGCCTTAAAGGCATACAAAATTCCTACCCCAAAGACAGCCGGGAAGGAAACGTATCAGTGCCAACACAGCAACCTCAGACTTCTGTGTAGATTGGGGCCATTGTACAGTAGCATTACCCTCACAACGACCTGCTCAGTCTCTCGTGGCAACTATTGAATTCTGACTGAGGCCACTCCTGTTCATTCTCTTGCCTACTAGCGTAAGTCACTTGGTTGGGCACAGCTTAATTCTTGACTATGGATTTCGTGAACTCCTCTTATAAAATGGTACAATTACTGCAGGTCATGAACATCAAATGCCACTAACACTTCCAGCTGTGACCACGGAATAGCCTCCCAACAGAAGTACTGCAACATGGTAATAATAACATCCCAGCTGTAGCCACAATCACCGAAATCACTGACAGTGTCAATAATGTATAAAACCCCATGGAAACTCAACTGTACTTGCCAAAAGGCATTCATCAATTTCACTGCCTTTTATCTACCATTTAATATGGTCTGGTTTTAGTGTTAGGGTTTTTAAAATAAATGACTAGGGTAAATAGGCCCTGGCTGAATTGCTCACTATCTGCTGCGAATTGCTTCTCTAAATGTTGAGGACGTGAAGTTCAGCCTTAACAACTCAAGTACATTCTGTATCCACTACATGTTAGGAGATGGGATGTGAGCAAAGAGAGTTGAGTATCCAGAGAAGTGAAATTTACTAAGCCTCTTTACAGCTTAAGTTCGTTTAAAACATTGTCAAGGACATGGTGAAAATACAGGAGAGGGAACTGCTTTGATTTCTCAGAAGCCACTCAGCTTTTAGGAAGATCTAAGATAGTGAAAATGTGGGAAGACTGAAGAGAAAAGGTCTATTTAACTGATGCTAGGAACAATAAACTGTAACAATCTCTATACCTTACAATAGTGTTTTCTTGTATTTGCTCAAATACTCTGCAGAGGAGATAAAACAATTGCTTGTAACGTTTGAGCAAACTTAAATTACTTTAACTGCGGACAGGAAAAACTAAAACAGAAATCAAAGAAAGAATTGTTTGCTGTATAAAACAATTATTGAATACCATATTCTTTTAATATGCTGGTCATTATTGGTATTGTAACTTGAACTTGTATGGTTATTTAGCTTGTCATAGCTCTTTCAAATATATTACTCCATTGGTAATTCACTAAAATTCTGCTAACTTTTATTATCCCCATGTATTACACATAGTAATACACATCTCAGAGAGGCTAAAATATGTGTGGTATCACGTGGCTTGTTAGAAAGCAAAATGAACACGAGAACATTGATATTCTGTCACATCAGCTGCTCTCATTTCAAAATTCTACCTCTCCTTGACTACATGCTCTTTGTTGTAGATAAATACCTATCAAACTTCAGAAAACCTGTATTTTGTACTCTCATGTTTTAGGATGTGAATGCCTTCTAATAATTTTCTTTTCTCTGAGCAGAAGAGTATAACTCTGGGCTAAGCAGGACAAATCTCCCAAGAGCCAGGTAAAGGCCCTTCCAAAGTGGCAGAAAATAAGAAATAAAGGATATATACACATCCTGCTGACAGGTCTGAAAAAAAAAAAAAAGAATACATAAAAAGAAACTATAGTGAACATATAGGTGGTTTGACCATATTTTTATATTTTTTCATTTTTTGTAGATATTTACTAATCAATTTGAATAATAATTTAATAATTACTTTGTCAATGTTGAGGATTTAATGGAGAGCAAGTAGATCTGGGCACAACTCTAGCTTCACAATTTAGAAGAGATAGAAATATAAATATACACATAAATATATATGAAAAATAAATATATCAAATTTGACAAGTTCTATGAGGAAAACTAGATTTAATGATGAAGTTAAAAAGAATAACTTTGATAAGATAGTCAAATAATACATCTGTGAAAAGATGGCATTTAAGCCACAATAAAATATATTTATTTACCTGAGTAATAAATGGAGCCCTTACAAGGTAGAAAATAAATTTCCAATGCAAGTATAAGTGATTTTCCAATACTGAAAGTCACCTAGATACAGTACAAAGTTTTGAAAAGTCTGTTATGAAAACTAAAATTACTTGATCAAAATGCTCTACTGGGATATTATGAATGAAGGGATAAATTCTGCTGAATGTGAGATTGCCTGAATGTGAAGAGGTGAAAAAACAGAAACAGCATCATTGTACCGCTTTTAACAGCCTCCACTGCCAATGCATGGGACTAAAACTTATTTCAGTTGAAAGCTTTATATGTTACTTTCATCCTGGAGATATTATTTCACAGCCTTTCAAATGTGGTACTCTTTGGTGTACTGTGTCTTAAAAAGCTGTCAGGTTGAATATACAATATATTCCAAAATAGAAGAGAATTATGACTTATTCCCTTGTGAGTGTGATACTTGTCCCTGAATTGTTAATAACCAAAGAGATAAAGTTGTTCATTATTTCAAAATTCAGCAATTTTTTCAATGTACAAATATTCATTTAAATGAATAACCTAATACTTGATGTGATGTAGGTAGAGAAACTTCTGTTACAAAGTTTTAAATACGCCATATCCTAGAACTACCACAAATCTAAAGCTGATATGAGCTAGGCTGATTATATTACCCATTTTCCTTAATATTTTTATGTTATTTGTTTTCTTATAGCAAATTTTATTATACCATCCAACATTAAGCCCTGATCACTGTCTAACCAACATGGCAGATTCCAATATCTGAAATAAGTCAGAAAGTTGTTTCTTATTGGAGTTGTGCAAAGATGAAAAGGCTGTCTTGCAAAGTTGAGATTTTCCACCCTAGATGTTTTCATGTAAAGAATGAATACTCATACATCAGGGAATGAAGGTTGTATTCTTCAGGCTTTGAAATGTTTTCCATAATCCTAGGACCTAAGATGACTCTATCTGAACTTATGACACCAGTTGGAAAAAGAAATAATGAGTTCAGTCAAATACTTTGAACCACTTTTGAACACTTTGCTGATGTAAATTTTATCCACAAAATTCAATTAAGTAAAAACTTGATATCATGGTTTTAATAATAGGATATTTTAATTAATAAAGAATATGATCGACTAAATAAATCTCATTTTTAATTGTTTGTAATAACAAGTACATGCATTTGCTTCTAAGCTAAGGTATGCCGAACAATCAAGAGTGAAGATCTTGGTATGCTAAAGAGCAAAAAGATTGGCAGTAGGAAGGTTAGTTTATTTTTACCTCTACAATTTATTAGCTCTGCAATATTGTACATTTCTTTAACCTCTCTGTGCCTCACTTTCTGTACCTAGATAGGAGTTGAAGTTGAAGGATTTCTAAATTTTTTATAACAATGTGATTCTCCAAGGAAGAGTATAGTTCCTTAATAATAAGCAAAAATGCCGGCCGTGGTGGCTCATGCCTGAAATCCTAGCACTTTGGAGGCCAAGGTGGGTGGATCATCCGAGGTAAGGGGTTCAAGACCCCTTGACCAAAATGGAGAAGCACAGTCTCTACTAAAAATACAAAAATTAGCCAGGCGTGGTGGCGCACACCTGTAATCCCAGCTACTTGGGAAGCTGAGGCAGGAGAATCACTTGAACAGGAGTCAGAGGTTGCAGTGAGTCGAGATAGCGCCACTGCACTCCAGCCTGGATGACAGAATGAGACTCCGTCTCAATAATAATAATAATTAATAATAATAATAATAATAAGAAGAAGAAGAAGAAGAAGAAGAAGAAGAGGAAGAAAGAAAGAAAAAAAAAAAAACTACTGTGTATGTCATTTTCACCTTGATTTGATTTGATTTCTCTGCTCATAGATTGAAATGCTTTAATTTGTGAGTATGTTGTACTGGTTAGGGATGTGCATTCTGCAGACTCCCTGGGGTTGAATCCTTGCTCTCTCATGAAATAGATGTGTTATTTAGTATGTTTTTTAAATTTCTCTACACCTCAGTTGTCTGATCTGCAGGGGATAATGATAGAATACATACATTTTCATGGGGACTGAATTTGCACATGTAAAAATGCTTAAATGGCTTCTGACACATAGTAAGCATTCAATAAATATCAGCTATATTTATCTTGTTCAATATTTTGTTCATTTTACCTTTGATCTCTTTTTGGGATAAGAACAATATAAAAATGGAGTTAAAAGTCTGTGTCTTCTTAAAAGCACTACCCTACATTAATGTGCCTGTATAGAAGAGATGATAGCTGTATATAAAAAGAGTTTTAGGATACTTTTCAAACTAAAAGCGTTTCAACAGGTAGAATTGTAAAAGTTGATTGTCTATGCTTCACTTTGTGATTTTTTTAATACAAAAATTTGGCTTTTCTTCTTTGATTCATATAATAGACTTTCTTAATTTTGAATATATACCCAGAAATGAACTTAGACATATGGTATAAAGTATATATAAAATATAGCAGGAAATATTGCCTAGAAATAACAGCTCTATATATTGATCTAAATTTGAATCAATCATCGTTTCAGGTTTTATAATTGCTAATGAAAAAGAGGATTTTTCCAAAAGCCATGACTTAGAAACAACTTCAAATTGTTTTCCCTGGTCACATGCCACAGTTTCCACAAACACCACATGATTAAATCCTTTAAATAATGCAGCACTTTTGGGTATCTAAAATAAATGCATGAAAGTGGCAACTTTGTCCAAACACCTTAAACATGTCTTTTTTTATTCTTGCTTTCTTTTCTGATCTGGATCTGGCTGCCAATGCACATGAAAGAAATTACAAAAGCTTCTCAGTCACTGCGACTCAGGTTCCTTTTGCACTACAGCATTTGTCATTGCCAAAACAGCAGAGTTTAATTAAGTGTTGTGAGCAGCCTAGTGAGAAACACACTTTAAATTAAACCTCTGTACATGCAGCTATTGGTTCTTTACCTCCTGAACAATCAGCGGGGTGTTAGGCATAAATTCCGTCTCTCAAGGGAAACGTAGCTCCACGCACCTCTAGCAATTCATAAATGATCCTGCTTTCTCAGAACCATATCTTATTAAAGCACATTTAATTATTTCTAAGTTTTAAACACCGATAGATGAAGGCGATAATTAATGTGCCTACCACTAAACATTTTATTTACTCTTGATATATTAATGGTATTATCAAGAAAATATGCTACAGTTTCAGGTTTAACAAAATTACATGGCAAATTATCTTTTGATGCATCAAGCAATCGTTAATACAATGGAATAAATTATTTTAACACCTCAGTAGTAATGGATGAGTAAAAGAAAGTAAGCATTTTAATTTTCAGAATGTTTTTGCAATTACACATTTCAGAAGACAGTTAAATCAATGATCCAAGTGTTTGGAATTTTAGAAACAGAAACCAAAACAATTTGGGTTTGGGTTTCTTACATGCAAGAGATGTATCAATGTAACTGATCTCATCACAGCAAAGTTCTGGTACAAGGTTTGGATGAAAAAAATACTGTTTCTGAAAATTATATTTTGATGTGCTCAGTCACACAAACTTTCAAATTTATATTTTTGCTTACAATAAAAAGGTTAGCATGCACATTTTATATACATTTGACTAAATACAGTCTCATAAAATAATGGTGATTTTTTTTTTCTAAACTGGACAGTCTGTCAGTGCAAGTGAACAGTCAGGATAGATGACTAAATTCATAAAATATTCTTGACTTGTTCAACAACACCATGGGGCAATTTCACACTCTGAAGGACATTCTCAGTGCAGGCCTTCTACACAAAGATGCAGAAAAGATGAAAAGATGATCTATTATTCACTAGAATTAGGCACGTGTATTTATCTCTCCTCCATTAATCTGGCTCCTCTAACTTCCATGTTTGGTAAATTTCAATAAAGTTGATGCTGCTATGTGCTGTCCATTGATTTGGAAGTTCTTGCCTAGAACTTTTGAAATGAAGGAACAAATGAAAAGATAATGACAATATTATTTTTCATACACTTATTTATCTATATTTTTACCTAGAAGACTCATCTCCAAAATCGCTGTTGACACTGTGATTTTAGTCTTTTCAGTCTGTGAAACTTACAAGTAGGTAAAGTAGATTTCGGTGATTATCCTTAAATATGCAAGAGATACACACACACACTAGTACTCATTTGAAACTAACTTGAAGTCTAAAATATTTCTGGATTAGAGTACCTTGAAGGATATTAATTGACTTAATTTCATATAATTTATCTTAGAAACCTGTAGTTGTTAATTAAAATTAATTAGTTCATAAGTGTTATTTTACTTTTTGATAAGGGCTTCAAAGAGAATATGTATGTTTAATTATTTTAGGAATGTATCCTAGATGCTAATAATTTATGCAGTTCTTGTAAAATAGTTAATGATTACTGACATCAATAGATCTGAATGAATTGATAACTTCACATTTTTCTATTTATGTGTCATTTCTCCAGAGTCCTCTCAATGCTGTACATGCAGTCCCCTCACATGGCTATTTACCTTTTCTTCCACTTTCTTCACATTCTCCATTTCCTCCACTTTGTTTATTCTCCAATATTCTTACTCTTATTGCAATTGAGACTAGCAGTGAAAAACAAAGCCATAGCACAAAAATCTGGTTTGGAACACACAAAATTAAATTTGCTATGTAAGAAAAAGGGTAATTTAGGGAAGTTGTAGGTCAATTTGTTTAATGAATGGCAACCTCTGCTCGAAAATAGTTTCCTTTCACATTCCTAAATTATTTCACTTGTTGGTTTTACACAAGTGAACATTTCACCAATGAGAGATTAATTTGTTTTAATAAGCACTCTCTTTAAAAATGAAAATACCTTTGGGAGCACTTAGTGACTAATACTTCTTACCTTAATATGAATAGGTTCAATTAAGCTGTGTCCCTCTAACCTTCTAGCTGGTATCTGCTGCCCTGAGAGAATGGGGTTTGGGGTGGTAAAAAATACATAGTCATTAATTCTAAAGCTTATCATGGTTTGAAGAATAAGTTATGGAGGAGGGGAGAGAAGGTGTTTCCTATCATTGTGCCCAAGAGCTAAGATTCCAAGCTAGATTTTCTTGGTTCAGATTCCAGATCTACCACGCTAATTGTGTAGGAGTGGACAATTTAATTAGCTGAAAGTGTCCTAGGTAAAATAGGGATAATAATAATATTGCCCATTACATAAGGTTGTTTTGAACATTAAATGAGTATAAAATGGGTATACAATTCTCAGCACAAAGAAAATTTTTAAAAATGATAGCTGATTCTATTTTACCTTTTTGGTGAGAAAATTATCAGGCAATCAAACATTAGCATTCTTAAGTCAGATGAAATAAAGATTTTTTTAAATGCTTATCATTTGAGTCATTCTCCAGCCTAGCTTTTAATGCAAAATTACACACATTCCATGGCAAAGCCTCCACCTAGACTCATTCTGCAATTGCTTCTGCATTTAGCCTCAAGTAATTTGGTGTTTCTTCCTTCCTATTACTGCATTAGCTCCATCTCTTGCCTCAAGCCTGGTTTTTCCTTTTTATATTATGTACCTTAAGGAATCTCTCGGTTCCAATGTTAGACACTGACAGTAGAGTTGGCAAAAGCTGCAGTCGGGGCATAGAGATCAGATGAGTTTAGAATTGAAAGGAGTTAGAAGGTTAGAGAAATTCAGGGCTCAAAATAGAAAATTTCAAGAACCAGGACCTGAAATCAGTAATCTGCGGTATTTCTGTCTCAAAGATAGTGCTAAAGTATTTAGGGTAGCTGGACTACATGGATACATATGAGCCAAGCTTAAGCCCTAATCCAAACTTTGAAAAATATGCAATCGTTCAAAACAAATAATGTGCTAATAAAATTTTGGTATACAATTTACTTCTGAGAAGTGCTATAATTTAAAGGACAAAGTCCTAAATATCAATTTTGGAAAAATTGGTTTAATGTTATAACATAGAACAGAAAGGACAATAAAGTAGGGCAATGGGGAGATGAGGAAATAAATGAGTAAGGTCCTGTAAGTTGTCATTTTCACCCAAGAGTCAGTCTAACAAATCAGAAACTATTGTTTAATGTTCTGCATCGGCCGGGCGCATTGGCTCATGCCTGTAATCTTAACGCTTGGGAGGCCAAGGTGGGTGGATCATCTGAGGTCAGGAGTTCGTGACCAACCTTGCCAACGTGATGAAACCCTGTCTCTACTAAAAACACAAAAATTAGCTGGACGTGGTGGTAGGCATCTGAAAATCCCAGCTATTCCGGAGACTGAGGAAGGAGAACGCTGTGAACCCGGGAGGCAGAGCTTGCAGTGAGCTGAGATCGCGCCATTGCCCAGCCTGGGCGACAGAGAGAGACTCCGTTTCAAAACAAAAACAAAACAAAACAAAACAAAATTCTGCATCATAATTTTCAATAGCTTCAACTTCCTAGCCATTCATTATAGGAAATCCTCTAACAAAAAATATTCTGATAAAGATTTTCTTTCTTTTCTTTCCAATATTCCTTTATTATTATGATTTTAGGTAAAAAGTTATTTGAAGCCATTGAAATAAGTTATTTGATATAAGAAAAAAGAAGAAAGTAAAATATAATGGCCACCTCTTGATCTTGCTACATGATACCCACTCTCTGGAGTAACCAACGATAAGAGATGGATGAAATCTATCCACACAAATCACTATATTTACAAAACTTATATAAACAGAAATTTATATTCAAAATGTTTTAGCAAAAATTAAACTTTAATACTTTTCTTTTTACTCTGCAATTTGCTTTAAGAAATTACTACATATTTCATGGACATTGTGTTAGATTATTGCACATGCTCTTCTTTCATGCATAGGGCTTTAACAAAATTTATTCAAATATTTTTCCTTTTTAAAAAAACATTCAAAATGATTTCAGTTGGGAGCACTTCAAATCCCCGCCCCCCAAATTATTTGTTTTATTTTTATAGGAGAGATGTTCTAAAGGTGTTAAAAAGCTACTGCCATTTTCAGTTGAGATAGATACTATCACTTCAGCTTTGTAAAAGTTTGGAACAATTCATGTTCTCTCTAATAGAACAGGGAGTTTCCAGTTACTCACACTATTCCCAAGTCTGGCTTTGAAACAGTAGTTAAGGCAGCTTCTATTAACTGATCTAAGTATATCAAAGGATATATTAAACAGTTCTGCTGAACTAATTGCCATGCAATATGTGGCTTTGCTTAGAAATATAAACAAATTTCTGAAGTATTTTAATTTATCTAACTCTAGAGAGAAAACAAAAACACTCATCTACTGAACGTCCCTGGAATGAGATAACCAGTGACAAGAGGGAATCAGGACAAAAAGTGGCTTTAGGGATTCTAATATTCTTTCATAATGTGCGCTCTTAAAATAATTCAAACCACATACAGCATACATAAATTGTTTCAGCGGTGTCTTATTTTTTCTAAGTAAAGTCCCTCCAAATTGTAAAGAAATACTAAAATTTATGTATCTTATCCATATTATCAAAATGGCTATTTCAATCAGTATACAACACCACCAAGAGAGGGTTTTATAATACACCTAACCATTCATTATTTTTCTTTTTCATCACAGAGGGGAAAAAACGTAGTAAGAATTGTATATGTTCTACTTACACTAATTATCAAGAAGAAAATTTTACTTCTGTAAAATGGGGATGTTAATATTAACCTACACTTTTAATACTTGAACTAATTAATGATCACTAAAAATACAGTGTCATGTGTAAACTATTTAATTTTATAAAAGGATTACATCTAATATAACTGCAATGAAAATGTCTGAGCAAATTATATTTTTCCATAATATTGCCCTTATGCAGTACAAATGTATAATTGTAAATTCTTATCAAAAAGAAAATTATAACTATCTCTTTGGGCCATATGAATTTTGACCATATAAGTCACTTAGCTGCTATTATGCTATATATTTAATGTTTATATTTAGGATTCCTCTATAAAAACAAATGCTATCACTCATCACATATTAACAATTTTTAGCATTTTGAAAAATTATATTTAAAATCTATGAAAATATTCACATATTTTTCAAAAAGTTATATGTGCATATACATGTTTTTAATTAAATGTATAATATATAATATGTGTCATATATACATATTAGATTTTAATTACATTATGATAAATGATTATTTAATAAATACCTATTAAGAACCATTAGGTATATGTCTGTGGATCAGAGAACTGAATGAAACCTGCTCTTTTTGTTCAAAGAACATACTTTCTAAGAAAACATGTAAAAATAATTTTAATAAAATATGAAAATTGTTCTGATAGATGTATGATAGAATAGTTTCATTAATGGCTTCATTTTTTACCTTTCTCTGAATCCACATGACTTAGGAATTTTCTCCTTGAAGGTGCAGTACATTTCCTCAACTCATGTGACTTGTTTCATCCATTGGATGAGGTAGAGGTGACAGTGTGTCATTTCTGAACCTAGGTTTTAAGAAGTTGTGGATATTTTTACTTGTCCTCATTTGCACCTCTACTATTATCATGAAGACATATTCAGGCTAGCCTACTGGTAGATGATGTGGCCAGAAATAGCAGATGAATCTTACTAGGTTTTTCAGCTGATACCAGCCCACATTCCCTAACTACCATCTGACATGCAGAGACAGGAACAAATCCAGCCAAGATCAGCAAAGCCGTCTTGATGCCTTAATTAATTATTGCTGCCGTTGAGGTTTTGTATTTGTTACACAGCATTATTATGACAATGAGTAGCTTATATAACGCTTAGAGAATCATTAGATATTCCTATGTGAGTTGGGGTAAGAGGATAAAAAGGAAATCACAAGGTAGATAGATTAGGGAAAAGACAAGGCATTTCAAGTACCATGTACAATATGTCTAAATCCATGACAGTACCTTATGACTTACCGAGGGACAGGTAAACAGTTTCTTCTTGCATTGGGTATTTGGAGGTGAAGGCTAGACTTACAGAAATTACAAAAGCATGGACATTTAGATCATCATTCAATATGACATAACAAATAAAAAAATCAAGAATGAGAGAAGTAACCAGATTTTAATTTTAGAAAGAGCAAATTATTATTACATGAAATGCAGTTGGAAATAGGAGAACTTCATACGCCTCTATATCATTCCTCTCTATATAGGCAACAGTAGAGATAGAGAAGCAGACAGATGCAAGATATATTAAGAGATAAAATGAACTGGAATTTTTATCTATTAAATAAAAAGTGAAAATATGATTAAGTGACCCTTAGCTATTTATCTTCAGTAGCTGAGACAAAAAAATTAAAGGATGAGTTCTAGGGAAGGTAGACTCTTATATGTTCATGAAGTCTAAGAGAAGAAACTAGTGCATTCAGTTCTGAACATGATTAAGAGTCCTGGTACATTCAAGTTTACATGCCTATTGACTCCATAGATCTGGAGAAGACAAGGAGATCTGTGATCTGGGTATAGATTAATAAGTAGTTTACACATATAATAGTAGAAACCATGTGCTTCTATGAGATTCCTCAATAAATAGGAGAATAATGAAAATAAGTATACAACGGAAAATATAATATAAAGATCTAAGTACTCAATAAGACTTTTTAAATTGCTGTACAAATTGCCCCCCTGCAAGATACTGGGAGACGAAAAAAAAGACTGGCTATTAATAGTTGTTTCACCTGCCATGTTGTAAAATGGTACTCTGATAACTGCACTATACGTATCTATCACTATAAACTCTGCAATGTTGAGAGTATAATTCAAACTTACTCAAATTTAGTGCTAAATTATTTGTCTTCAGCGATCGCTGCTGTCAGTTCTTGTTAGGGAAGGGTCTGCAGCTGTGAAGTAGAATAAAGTTACCTGAAAATTATACAAAGTTTCAAGTGCACAGACTTCCTTCCATATATGTTCACCTTAACTATTTAGTTAAAGTGTCTCTTCTTTGACTGGGTCCCCAGATTCACCCTCACTGTCTTTTCATAGTTTGGCATATTTATAGCGCAAGATCAAAAACTGTCCAACAATACATTTTAAACATTTTAAAATATTTTAGAGAAACATGTTCCATGTTTCATCAGATTTCCTTTCCTATGCATTGGAGATTCAACCTTTAGGCTCTGATTTTTTAAAAGACTAAATAGCCCAGATGTTTTCAGGACCACTAGAGGGTATACCAAGGAAGACAGCATGAAACATTACAGTAATATAAATTTTTGTCCATACACATTTATAGAAAAACCAGAGGAAGCAACCAAATTATATATAATTTGCCTATTGTCTCTTAAAGGGATTTTTATTTACTGCATAAATATTGGCTTTCTATTAGTTCAATGGTTCTCAATGGGATGAGACTGTTTAGGAAATTTGTAAGGTTGTTTTTCATATTGATGGAAGAGCATTACTGTCATTTGTGGATGAGGACCAGGTGCTGTCATCCACAAATGAATATTCTATAATGCTCTCTGTTGCTCAGGGAATTCACAAATCTCTACAGCCATTATGTAGGCAAAGGTACTTATAAAGGGGAAAGGGGATTGAATAGGTGTGAGATATTTAGATTGGCATCACTATTCTCTATGATATCGTAATGTAAGACATTACTTATTTGACTACCTACAAAGCTTTACAGCACAAAGAGTGTATCTTAATACATACAAATTAAAATAAAACCATTAGGAGGCCTAGGAATCCCAAGGAAGAATATAAATAAATCTAACGGTATTGTAAATATACAAAACAACCTTAAGGCAGAGGGTGGAGAGAAAAGGTGCTGACCTAAGTAAGTTAAGAAATAAGTGGAGTCTACAAAGCAAAAGCCCAAAGAAAATTGCACAACAGCCCTATACTACAGCTGATAGAGTATTTTTCCCCTTAATGGGTACGTGTTAAAATTATAATACTACTATACAAGTAGACTAAAATGGAATGAATAAGGTACTGGATGATAGATAATGAGCTCCAGGTTTTTCATTGTTAGAGTCGAAGCCAGAATAATTCATATGGTATGTGCTAATGAATTAGAGCTGAAGATACCACTCTGAACTCATCTTTAGCTTAATCTAGATGCAGATGATTACCCGTGTGTGTGTGTGTGTGTGTGTGTGTGCGTGCGCGTATGTGTAGACAGGGGATTAGTATACACATTATACACAAATTAGTATACACAAAACTCCTGTTTTGTCATTTGAGAGTGCCTGTAAGCAACGGCATCCTAGTAGCAATGAAAACAACTAATATCTTTATATTGGTTTCTAATACCTTTCTCCACCTAAAAGGAACCAGGGCTCCTTGGAGAAATGTCTGATTCTAGGACTAAGCAAAAAGCACACACAATAAGCCTGGAGCATGTTGTAGTATCAGAAATTAAGAAAAGGCTCAGAAAACAAAATAGAACAAATTCCTACACTGTTGGGGGTATAACAAAGGAACATAGGAACTAACTAAAGGAGCCCCCAGTGACCAAAGCTGGAGCAATTTGAGCAGCAAAATAAATGAAATAGTATGAGATTACAACCTAAAATATAAAATTAGTATCAATGTGCTCATACTGCTATACATAAGTAATTGAATAGTTAAATAAGTGGGGGGAAAAAGGCAAATCTACTATGAACAATTTCAAATAATTTATGTAAATACTTCACCTTTAAAGATGAGGAGCATAAGTCTGTGCTCTTTAAGTGTGGATTGTGCACAGTGACTTCCTTCTAAGAAAGACACTATGGAAAGGGGGTTGAGTGAATGAGTTACTTTGCAGTGGAGAAAACTATTTGTCTCTTAGCCAGATGATTACAGTCAATATCAAAAGTGATAAATCACTTTAATAGTATGCACTTATGATATGTTGTTCTCTCCCAAAGATGTATAACCTTAAAAACATCAGAAAAATTCCAGTAGAATGGCGTCCTTCAAAACTGACAAAACACAAAACTGTCAAGGTTGTCAAAAACAAAGTCTGAGAAATTGTGACAGCCAAGAGGAGTCTAAGGAGACAGGGTTAGATGTAATATGTTATCCTGGATGGGATCTTGAAATGGTAAAAGACATTAGAGAAAAACTAAGGAAATCTGAATAAACTATAGACTTTAGTTTATGTATGTAAATGTCCAAGCATTTACATATATAAATAAAAATTCCTCAATGTTGCTTTATTAATTGAAACAAATGTACCATACTAATGTAAGTATTAATGATATGGAAAATGGGTGAAGGGTTCATATCAAAAAACTCTCTGTACTACCTTTTCAACTTTTCTACAAATATAAAAGTGTTCTAAAATGTAAAGTCTATTAAAGATACTTTTAATTATCAGGACATAAAACATAATTCTGAGTTTAATTGAAACAAAAATTCATTCTTCAAGTTTGAATATGCTCTGATTTGTTAAAGATGGCGAGTCCATGAATATTAAGGGAAGATTATGTTGTTTTGTTCAGAACATTATCTGAGTTGTACATCATTTTGTTAAATCACCAATAGCGATATTGCTTGTGGCATTTGATTTGTCAATCTAAAGAACCTGCATCTCCATTTGCAATTGTCACATTCACAGTGATTCTATCATTATGGACAAAAATCTGATGATTTCATTATGTTGACAAATGCCCAAGCATTTACATATATAAATAAAAATATCTCAATAAGAAATTATTTTGTTTTTCCTTAATATTAGTGCATTATATTGATAGTTTAAGTAATATGATTCTAGGTAGAGGAGATAACATTTAGATTTTCTTTCAGACTATTGAATGGAGTACTACATTTCAGGGTAATCCTAACAAAATATCCATTAAAATGAGGGAGGTGTGTCTAGAACTGAGCCCTGTGCTTAATGACAAACATATACAATAGGAAATGATGGCAGTAGTGATAATTTGATGATCAACCTATTTCTTTTCAAGAGACCCTCAACATATTAAGACCTGTGTGCTATACATGGTTTAGACACTCTATCTAATAATAAATAATGTATAATTATTTTAATTAACATAAAAGTCAAACTAAGCAAAAGGTAGGTTAAGTAGATCCATTTGGCAAAACAATTATCTGATTGTAAAAGTTTAAATGTACCCTGGGAGGTGGAGGTTGCAGTGAGCTGAGATCTGGCCACTGCACTCCAGCCCAGGTGACAAAGCAAGACTCTGTCTCAAAAAAAAAAAAAAAAAAAAAAAAGTTTAAATGTACAACAGATATTATGAAATTTGGAGGTAATTATAATACAGTGTAATGTGGTGTTGGCTTGTATCATGTTTTTCCTTTTCTAAGGAGAATCACTTACACCCTGACAACTTGGAGACAATGTTGAAAGAACTTTATAATTAGGAAGAAATCTGCTGAGGTCATTTGGTACAGAGATTCTTAAAAAGGAATGTGTATATGAATTTTCTAGAGCTCACATAAAAATGCAGAATTGGGTCCAATAAGACTTAGGTGAGGCTCAAATTTCTTCTTTTAGGTGTTTCCGATGCTGCTGGTTACACAGGTTCTTTCATCACACTTGGAGGTGCAAGATCTTTATTTTGTGCAAAATGGATAGAAGTCTGATGTCAAAGATGAGATTTCATTGGATCACCCTCTGCCCTGAGGAAGAACAGGCACCACTCTGGGATACGGCAGTTAACATTTTTGTCTACAATTTGTATGACAAAAGAATGAGGCTGACAATGACAGCAATTTGCAGAGCAAGGAGCTAGAACCTTTAAGAAAAGAAATTCAAACTGTCATTTACCAGGAGGAGCAATAAACAAAAAGTGACCAAAGATCAACAAGGGAATTTCTACAACAATGTGTCTTTAAAGATATAAAAGTTCAGATGGGCAGAATGAGATCCTAGGGTCATGGTGGGTCACTATGTTGAAAGCACATTGTGAGAAGCAGTGAAGCCAATAGTGTGCATGCATAGCCATCTAGATAAAACTGTAGGACTGTCTGCATCCGCAGAGCACAGACCACTGGCAGTGCAGTGTTCAGTTTGGAAGTTCACAACTGCAAAAGCATGTGGAGGATGCAGGAGTGACTGAGAAGGGAATACTTCATAAGATAGCACTGGTTGCAGTGAGGCTGAAATAGAAAGTCATGACACAGTTAATTAAAATATAAGTGGAAATTTGTTTTAAAGCAACTGGACAAATCTAACACACATGTAATTGTGGCAGTTTTAATTATTGGCCCTCTTTCTTGTTCCTGGGAGCTTGTATTCAAGGTCTGTCTGGAATGTCACTTCTCTCAATAATTGGTTGTCTCATTTCTTTATTTCATTGAGGTCTATGATAAACTATCATACCCTCAGAGAGACTTTCTCTGGCTATCCTAGCTAAAATAATGCCCCCTTTTACTCACTCTTTTTCCATCATACTGTATCATTCATGAGTCCCTCTGATTTTATGTGTGTGGGTGTGTGCATTCATCCATACTAACTTATTTACTTATTTTTTATTGGCTATTTTCCCCCACTTGAATGCAAGCTTTATGACAGCTGAACATTGTATTTTGTTTAGTCTAATCTCTTTTTCATCTAAGAGAGACTAACACATAGCGGTTATTCAATAAATTCTTGTTGACTAGTGAATGAGTGAATGTATCTGTGCTTTACTATTGACCAAATGATACTACAAGTTAATCACAATATGAATTGTTGAAGGAATATGTCAAATAGTCATGGGATCTATCATCAGTGCACTCTTAGTAGGAGGAAAAGTTTTAGTTGAATAGTAATCATTTAGCTGTCTCAAAATAATTATGTCATAGACATTATTTTCTTTTATTACATAAATAAAAAGTTCGACCCCAGCAAAGCTGGGAGTGGCGAGAGCTCTCAGGGTTACACACGATAATATTCCATGAGAGACCAAATTATAAACATGCACATATATTAGGAAGCTCTTTTCAGAGCAAGTGTTTCATATTTGAACAATCCCTTGCTGTTACTAGGCATAAGAGCTGTATCCTAACTGCACTGCTGAATTTGGGCTTCCTGCTGGGAGCACAGCAAGTGCCCTCTTTGAGAGTGAGGAGGTTGAGAATCTCACACCAACAGGAATGAGTGCTTTGAAATTAACTGGTGTTTGGAAATTGATCTGGTAGGTAACAATCTTCTATATCTAACTTGTGATTTATTCTAATTTTAAATTTTTAACACATACCTTCTGAAACATAGATGACTTCTGTAGTTGTGCAATGCTAGGCCTGGCAACCACTTTGTAGATTTTTCCCTTAGAAACTGACTTATTTTGTGTGTTAGTCATACAAATACAAACCTCCTATTGTATGTTTTGTATTTCAAATTTTATTAATTTTTAAAGGTATATAATTAATAAATTCTCATAAATTGAGTACATCAATAAATCCAGAGAGGAGATGTATGTATTAATTGTAATCTTATACAAATTTTGCAGTCTTGTAAATATGATTAGTGATAAATAGTTTTTAAAAGAAAAGATAAAAACTAAAAAATCCAAACAAACAAAATTTACTGAGAAATGGTCAAACCTATTGCTGCTTTTCCAGAAATCTCTTTCATTTGCTTATTACTATCAATCTGCAAATGGTGATAGGTTTTCAAAATGATTTGTTGTGTTTGTTATTGCTTGCTTATTTTCTAAATTTGACTCATGTTGTTTCTTTTGTGAGAAGTGGGTTTATATCAAGTAATCTCCATTAATCTCTGGGTTCCAAAACATGAACTTGGCCTTTCATACAGGAATGTATGGATTTTAGTGACATGCTGTTAGCATTTCCTGTTAAAGTAAAATCCTGGCAGTGACTCTAGCTAAGATTCTCAAAGAGAGACCTCTCTGTTAATGTGTTCAATCTTCAAAGTAAGTGATGGGTGAAGGAAAGAAACAAGTACATCAAACTCATAAATGTCCAGTATATCAGTCTCAAAAGAAAGACAGAAATGTATTATATTTTAGAACATAACCTATGTCTACTGCTCAGAAATGCAGCCAGGCTTGAATAGATGGAATGTATTTTAAAAATCACTGTAAAAAAATCTGTATATTTACTAAGTGGAATGTTTTAACAAACAATATGTTGATTAGACTCAGGGTCAGCTGTCATTTTACTAAGAGGAACAATAAATAGAAAGTGACCCACAAAAGATCAACAAGGGAATTTCTACAATAATATGTCTTTAGGGATGTAAAATGTTGAGATTGGCAGAATGAGACCCTAGGGCTGTGGTGGATGACTATGCCCAAAGCACATTGTGAAAAGTGGTGAAGTCAATAGGGTACATGGTTTGGAAACAACAGCTTAATAGAATTTACTTAATGTAAACCCAGTTCTCACAAAAGAAGCAACAGGAAGGCAAATGGTGTCATTAAAACAGATATTAAAAATGATAACAGATTATTTAAAAGTTCATCTCTTCATCATTGAGTGGTTCAGATGAGTTCTAATATATCCCAGAAATATGTCTTCTTTAGGGATCATCATCAAGTTGAGACAACTAACGATCCTATTATATCAGGGAAAGGATGAGTTTTCTTCTCCTAAATAACCAAACACAGCCAATGTATTAAAAGAATTAATCATTTCATACAGGAAAAAGTGGTGAATTTATTTTCATTTAGACAAAATAAAAACAAACACTGTCTATGGAATAACATTTTCATTATTAAGCTGGCTTAGTTGATAACACAGAGAAAAATATTTGGGATCCAGTTTCTTCAACCGCAAATGTATATAGTCTATGCTTAAATTATTTTATTTAGAATGAAAATTATTGAAATATAAGTTAATATCGTGAGATAGAAACTGCTATTATTATTATTATCATAGTGCCATTTTTACAAATAAGGACATCATCAGAATAATCACCATTTGTTTCAGTTATCTATTATTGTGTAACAAACCACAACAAACCCTAGTGGCTTAAAATAATAACTATTTATGTACTCATGACTTTGTATTTAGGGCTGGCTCAGCTGGGTGATTTTTTCTGCTTTTGTCTTGTGTTACTCACGTGGAAGGAGTCACTGGAGGTGCAATTGGGGCTGGAGGATCCAAAATGGCATCGCTCATGAGTTTGGTGGTTAATGTGGCCATTAGTAGGAAGTCTATAATCTCTTCCACATAACCCCTTTGACAGGACAGCCCAGGTTTCATACAATATGGCAGTAGTGTTACAAGAGCATTAGCATAGAAACTTTTAAAGCCTTTTTAGATTTAGGCCCAGAAGTCACGTACAGTCACTTCTCATTCCGTTGGTCAAAGCTGTTTACAAGGCCAGCCCAGATTCAAGAGCTTGAAAAACAGAATCACTTCTGATGAGAGGACTGGAAATGAATCATGGTCATGTTGAATCTTCCCAATTTCTATTTGCTTTAATACAACATGTTCAAATACTTTATTTTGGAATATTTAAACTCACGTCATAAAAAATGGGATAGAGTATAATATTATTTATTTATTGTATAGCCCCTAGTGTGCTTCAAGCACCAAAAAGTGCTTGAAGATTTTATTTATTGGGAGGAAAATATATGGGAAAGCATTGTTATTTAAAAACGGAACCTGGTTTGCAATTAATTAGGTGTGAGTTGATCATTTTTCGATAGCCTTAATGACAAATATTAATTTTACAATAGTAATTATCACAGAAAACTAGATTTTAACGACTCTACAACTATTTCTCACAAGTTTTAATAGGCTTTAATATAATGCAAGGAAAAGCCTCTGATTTTAATGTGCATATGAAGGATCTTGATAAATAATGCAACTTGCTATACCTAAATCTTTGAAATTTTATATTGGACGACTGATGCAGTTGGTATCTGGACTGCATTTTTAAAAACACTGATTTAAGAAATAAGCTCATCAGAAGACAATCCCCAGAAATATAAGTAATAGGAACAGGAGTTAAAATAATCACGTTTTGACTGGTAGATGGTTTATTGTTTAAGACATTTCTCAGTTCAATCTATTACTATTATTATAAAAATCAGTCACAAAAATTTAAACGCGATTCATGCTTTTGGGAAGAGATAAAGCTAAAAGATATGCAAAGTTATCTCCAACTTTGTAAATATGGATATTTGAGGGAATAATAATAAGAAACCGAAATTAGCTCAAGTTGCAAAAACTCAGTTTCCTATCATATGACTCACTGAAAACCAGGACTTTGTTTTCTTTCCTGAGTTTCATTATTTGCTGATGAATAAATTATTATTTATGGAAGTTAGGGAGATAAAGTGGTGATTTTCAAAGACATAAATTACCAAATATAAAAACGTCTCCAAGTTTAAGCAGATGTTATATCCATAAATCCTCCCAATGAGTGTAGGAATCAAAGTAGTCCAAGTTCAAGCCATGTGTGCGACATGCCATATGGACTGCAACAAGCAAGTCCAGAAGCGTAAGTTAGGATAACTTAAAAAATAAATAAAAGCTTTAAGTTGGAAATCCTATGACTTTTGTGGTTTTTATCTCCTTTGGGCTTCACGAACATCATTATAACATGTTAATTATCCCAGTGTTTGTGTTTACATTTAAATGGCAAATAGTGGTATTTCTTCCCACTTTTTTATTTCATTTCATGATAATTAACAATCACCCAAAATGTTTACATTG
The DNA here is from genome assembly GCF_007565055.1 of Rhinopithecus roxellana. Lineage (NCBI taxonomy): Eukaryota > Metazoa > Chordata > Mammalia > Primates > Cercopithecidae > Rhinopithecus > Rhinopithecus roxellana. The sequence goes on along the minus strand of NC_044562.1, from coordinate 109,284,212 downwards.
CTATTCTTAATGTTCTGAGAAATTAACATAAAATGCCACCATGACTCAAAAGTTGTCAATAATTATCTTTTCTAGTAGTGTTCTATTTATACATTGTATATGAAAGTTGATTTTCAAAAAGGCTTTTATTTCTGTGAAACAGAAATACTGAGTCTCTGTAACCAAAACAGATAGGCAGTGCTTTCATGTACATGAATATATTTAAATACAGCCTTAAATAGGTCATTCTCTCCAGATTTTTCATCTTAGTGTTGGACGTTTAGCATGACAGTCAAGTTCTTGGGAGACTTGGGGTTAAAAAATACACATAGCCGTTTACATGAACCTTAAACAAACTTGCAGCAGCATTTTTCTTTCAGCCGACTGACATTTTTCTTTATGTTTCGTCAGTTATATCTGAGTGATCAGACAGCCACTACACGTGGTACACCCACCAGGATTATTATCTAGACCAAAGGCCCAAAGCTCATTGTAGCAAGCATGTAATTCTTTACAATGTATGCCACGTTAACTGTGTTGGGTTATCTATTCAACAGCTGACTGAGCTGGGCTCTCAAGCTCTTCTCAACAACCATGTAAGAAGCGATGACAATTGTACTACTTCATAACAGCTGCATGGAACTCTGACACACACTTCACAGCAACCAGTCATCTATATAAACCAATTTCAGGAGCAAAATTGCATGGTGCCTCCACTCTGTTATAAACACAATGATATCCACTCAAAGCTGATAAATGCACTACATTTCTCCGCAGCTTAAAAGAATAAGTTCCTTGCATCTGAGATTTCCTTCCCACAAATTAAGTCTTTTTTTTTTTTTTTGTCCTAGCCCTTAATTTAAAACTTTACAAAGAACAAGACCATTTAGATTTTGAATATCCATAAAATAAAGAAATTTCAGTATTAACATTTTGGTTCTCCAACTAAATGCACTTTCACTTTTTTTGTGGAATATCTCTGCCAGACTTTCCTAACTGATGATCTGAAACAGAAAGCAAAAGGAAGAGGTAATTAAGGTTTAAAATACTTACCACTGCCATAGCAATTCACCAATTAACTACAATATCTTTTCATAGGATTATACACAATACAATTCTTATTGTTAAATAAAGCATCTACAAGCAACCTGGAAACTGTTGTTAAAACTTAAATGTTAACAACCCTGTGTTTGGTGAATAATAAAGCTTTGGTGACTCTGTTAATAATTCCAATAGAGTCAAGTGAGATTAAGAGTTCACTCATATTTTTAAATACACTCTTGTATTACCAACACACATTTTTAAATTAAGGTTGAAAAGACATGGGTAAAAATTATGTACAGTTTCAGACAAAAAAGACAGACACCCAATTTTTTCATGTTGATAACAGAGGCAGCTATATATTGTATATATACATATATGAGTATATATGAGTGCATATATACATATATTATGAGGATATATGTATATATAAAACGTATATGTATATATGCATATATCTTCATATATCTGCCTTTTGCCGATGTTTATTGCTGTGACTCTCGGCTTACAGTAATCTCTTAAGTATCCTTGTGCCCCATTGCATTTTGTTTTGCAGTTGCTATTCGTGATTATTTATTTGACTAGGTATTGTGTTTAAAAAATACATTGTGATGATAATACAAAGTAGAAAAGATTCAGAGGTATTTATAGTAAAAAGAAATTTCCTCTTCCTATGATCTGCCAGTGCAGTGCATGTTGTGGTGTGTTACATTCCACCACCCATCCTCTCCCACTTGCATGACTGAGACATCCATCTCCACAGCTGCTGAGGGAATTGACAGCTGAAAGTTCTCAGTGGAGTTTGTCTCATGAACTTGCCCTGAGTTGACCAGTTGATGAGAGCCACCTTACTCAAAGTCCCACTTCCCCCTGAGAGCAGCCTGCATTTAATGTGGGGGCTATAAAGACCCAGCTCAGTCCCCTTATATCAAATTAGGACAATCTAAAGCGTAGGCTTTCTCAGTGCCATTGTTTCTTGTGGGATCTGGTGAAACCTGTTATTTTTGTGACTCATCTGTAACTTCTGCCTTTGACCAATTCTATTTTTCTCATTCCCTTATAGATATTGCCCTGAAGAGCACTTCTTTCTTTCCCTGTCTCAGTGTCTGCTTCTAGGACAACGCAATAAAAAACATATAATACCACACTCACCTTTCAGAAACAACCATTACTAGACATTGTTTCAAATATATATATATATAAATAAAGATTTCAATTAAAATGATCTTTCCTCAGCAAATACAAACAATGGTGTATAAATCACAAAAGAAGAAGGTTACTTTATAAATGTGTGACTGTAATTTAAGGATAAACTTTTCCAGTAGAATTACTTGGTCAAAGGGTATGTCCACTTTAAATTTTAAATACGGTGCTTTTTAAAGAGATTGTAATTTCCCAGAGCCGACCTTTTGAGTTTGGCCAAGCTCAAATGAAAAATTGTTCTTATTGTAAGTTTATTTTGGATTTCTCTCACTGTAAGTAATTTTTACACAACTTTTTATATAATCATATTTGTTGCTGTTATTAACTGAGTATAAATTACTTTATTGTGTTGTTGATCTTTTTCTAACTAATATTCTGAATCTTCTTTTCTACATTAAAGAAATTTAAGCTCTTGTGTGTCATTTAAGTTACAATATTTACCTCTGACTTTATTACATTATCTTATGTCCAATGTTTTCATTGTTTATGCATTTATAGTTACCATTATTTTTCTTTTGTATCTTCTGATTTTTGTTTTATAAATAAAAAGGATTTCGCCACTGTGAAATTATTTTTATTTCTAGTATATCTTCTTTTAGTTCTTTTATAGATTTTTGTTTGTTTGATAAACTATGATACAGTTTGAGGTATATCTTGAGATAATGATCTAAATACTACTGAATTTTATTTGCTAATTTTGGGGGAATTTGTATACAAATACATATAAGAATATTTGATATGACCTTTTGTGTGTTCTTTCTGTCAGTTTTATCAATGTTATATCATTTATCAGAATATTAATTTATTTCTCTATTTCTCTATATCTGATTCATATGAGTTTTGGCCTTTAAAGTTTTGGTGTAATTTCTCTGTGAAACTGAACTGGTTGGCCTGCTACTCATTTGAGGATAGCTCTTTGACCACAATCTGTATTTCTGATATTGGTTCTTATCTCCCTAAGTTTTGTTTTTTCTCTGAGTTCTCATTTGAATATTGCTTATTTACTTTAATTTTCTCTATCATTTTTCCCTGAGTAGCATTTCTTATTTCAAATATGTGTGTCTCTTTTAGTTCATTTTTAATTAGGTTGGCTAAATGTTTATATTTCGTTGGTTCTTATTAAAAGGAAAACTATTAGATTAAATATATGAATTATTTTTCTATATTATAATATTAATCTTTGCTTTCTTCTTTACTGATTTCTTTGGTTTTATTCTTCTAGCTTCTTCAATTGAGCCTTACTTTATTTTTTATTCTTACCTGTGTATTAAAAAATTTTAACTTTTTTTGAGCATTGTTTTAATTGACCAGAAGGTTTTGATATGTACGTTTATGTTGTTAGATACTTTAAAGATATATCTAGTCTAGATATTTTAAAGCTATTGTTTTAAGTATTGGCCCAAGTGGTGTTTCAGAGAGGGTTGTTTTCATTCCAATTGGTGTGCTAGGGCTTAATACTGTTGCTGTTTACTAATGAATCTTACCAAGAAGTGGCTGGGTATTGATTGCTTTTCATCTTTTTTGCTTTTAGAATAAGATATGCCATTTGAATTTATATACTCAGGTTTTCTATATTTTCTGGACAATTTTGCAGCATATTACTTTTCTGTTTCTGTTTTTTTTCTTTCACTTTCACAAACGTTAAATGTAAGTTAACTACTTTTTCCATTCTCTCTGTATTATTTTCTCTAATCTCGTTTTCTTTTTTTTTTTTTTTTTTTTTTTTTTTTTTTTTTTTGAGATGGAGTCTTGTTCCGTCGCCCAGGCTGGAGTGCAGTGGCGCGATGTCAGCTCACTGCAAGCTCCACCTCCCGGGTTCACGCCATTCTCTTGCCTCAGCCTCCGGAGCTGCTGGGACTACAGACATCTGCCACCACTCTCGGCTTATTTTTATTTTTAATTTTTTAATTTTTTTGGTTTTTGTATTTTTAGTAGAGACGGGGTTTCACCGTGTTAGCCAGGATGGTCTTGATCTCCTGACCTCGTGATCCACTGGCTTCGGCCTCCCAAAGTGCTGGGATTACAGGCGTGAGCCACCGCACCTGACCTCTAGTCTTTTAAAATCCTTATTCATTTGCATTTTATTTCAAATATCTTATCTGTTGTCTACCATATAATTATAGATTTTTAAATTTTGTTTTTGTTTTTCAGAAATGAAAATCTCTTCTGAACTGCTTTCACTATGGACTTCATTACATCATACTTTTTCTCTGCCTTTCTAAGTAATGCCTTTAGTTTAAAATCACACCTTTGGTACCTCCACTTTGGACTTTTATTTTATAAAGTCAGAGACTTCATTGTTTTTATGTACTTATGTAACTCATAGCAATATTTGTGGTTGGACTTGTTTGTCTTCTTTGTGGCAATGTTTTCCTAGTACATGTCTCTCTTTTACTGTTGTCCCTTAGTCTTGCTCCGATTTTCCCTTGCAATGTGTTTTTATGTTGGGCCAGCTACTTTCTGATTATTATTCTGCAGATCTTGTGTTCATTTCCTTTTTCATAATTCATCTTTTAATAAATTATTCCTCGACAGGCTGTTTGCAGGAGGTTCGTGTAGAGAAGGGGCCAAGGACATGTTCCAGAATAGCAGGAACTTTTCTCAGGACACACGCTTTTTACTTTACTTTTTCTCAACTGTATACAATGTCAGTTTTAACCTTCTTCTCAATGCAGGGTATCTCTCTCTTCCCCTGCTGCACTCTCATGATGCTTCTGAAAATATCATTCGCTGTGAAATTCATTCCTGATATCCCTGCTTCTGTTTTATGCAAATGGAGGTGACAGCACACACATCCATTCCATCATTCCAAACTGTAGTTTGGTTTGCCGTTTAGTGTGAACCACTCTTTTAGGATAACTCTGCTCTGCCACTTTGAGATTTGCTTCTGTCAGTGTCTTCACTTATTTCTCACTTTCCTTCATAAATTGTAGTTTGAGGAGATGGTGATCTTCTAGTTTGTTCAGGAAAAATATGTGGTTCTGTTTCTTGTTCTGGTTATTTGGTATTTCTAAGAAGGAGGTTTTTTTTTTTTTTCTTTTCTTTTCTATCTTAAGAAAAGAAATCTCTATTTGATTTTGAAATGCCCTGTTGGATTTGGTCTGATTATTCACATATTTAACTTCATAAGTAGAATTTATTTCTAACATTTCATGTCTTGCAATTAATGGATAGCGGTCAATAGACTGTCCTGGAACCCAAAGCTACACTGGGATCAATATGACTACAGATACTTTACCAGATAGGCAATTGTTGTCAAGATAAAAGAAATGTTCTTTTCAGCCCTAGAATCTTCACATTGAAATATACAATATTCAGACCTTCCTAAATACTGTAAGATATTCAGTATTATTATCTAAATTAAATCATTTTTAAGAAGACCACTATACTTCATTAGAAATTAAAACTTGAAAAACATGAAGAATGCAAGTTCTGGAATGATAGTTACCAAATATGTCAAAGCATAAGCATTTGAAAGTATTCTTTAACTTTTTCACATCCAGCTTATTTCAAAGTGAATATTTAGGTGCTTAAGGGAAAAGTAACCTGAATTGTTTGTCAGGATGATATACTGAAGAAAATCTGCAAAAGATTTCTATGCCATGATAAGAAATGGTCAGTGTTCATTTGTTCTGAGTTTGTTTGCAAGTGGAAATAGCTCATCGCTGATGCATAGCTTTTGTTCTCCCCTAATTATTGTTTCTGTGCATGACCTCTGGAATTGATACCTGTATTACAATACATAATTTTTGAAGAGTGGGGGTAGTGGTTTCATTTTTATTTTGTAATAAATTATGTAATAGCTATGTCTTTCATTAACTATTTAACATAGGCAAATGATTTAATCTATTTCATCATCTAGATGATATTTTCTAAGTTCTCTGGAAACCTTAAATCGATATGCCTCTATGATTCTAAGTAAACCCAATTATTTCCACTAAAAGAAGAATATTTAAATTTGGATTATTAGAACCATGTGGTTTGAATATTAGAGTTTTGGCCCATATATAACTCAAAATCCATTCCTCTCCTACCAATGTGTGCTGATTTACATTCAAAACAGAGTGATATTTTAAAATCCTAAGATATTGCAAAAATAGGACACAATTGAACCAAACTCTTTCTAAATTGAAGAAAGATAGATAATTCAAAATGAGAAACACTTTAAAGTTTGGATTCAACCAAAGCAATATATTTTTCCTTTCATAGAGTAATACATTATTTCACACCAAAATCATTACCATGTATCAAAATGCTAGAAACTATAATTTTGATGTGCTCTGGGATTCCTATATGGGATAATATTTTACCTGGCTATAGTGTTAATGGGATTTTGTGTCAATATATATTTTAGTGAAGGCATTGTCTTTCTAGTTGGAAAAATATAGAGTTTGAGATGGCAAGTTTTTTTGAATAAATAGAAAATCTTTCTATAAAGTTTTAAAGGAAAAGACTCTAAGGACTATACCTTTATAATTAATGTCTCGGTACAGTGCCTGGTGCTTTGGCTCTGCAGCTCATATTATTTCTAAGTATCAGCCAGAATAAACACTGGCATTGTTATAGGGCAGGCTGATATAAAGAGCCATATGTGTTCCAATGACACAGCACAAGGAGACAGACAAAGACCTTGTCTATAAATTCCTTTTTAAAAAAATTTAGATTGCTCCCTGAACCTACTTTTATCCCTTCTAGTTTATTTAAATTAGTTCTTCCTGCCAGTCTGTACCTGCCAAATAAAACATCCCAATCAAATGTCTAGTGTGCAAAGCAGAAAGGTTTGATCTGATCCTGAAAGACTTTTGTTCTATCCCATTTCTATAACCATACTACCTAATTAAATTATATAAAACCTTTACTAAGACAAGATAGGTCAGGTACCTGAAAGAAGGAGGAAAAGAAAGTCAGTCAATTATCATAACCAAATTGGCTTTCAGTGTCATAAAGCCTCATCAACCTGAGATCTCTGCCACTGATAGGTCCTCCCAGGCCTTTGGCACCTGATACCATCAAATTATCTGCTGATTGCTTGAACCTGAACACACTCCTTTCCAAGATCTTGAAGTTCAGTTGTACAGTGAATGTACTGTGCCTTCCAAAGTCTTTCCACTCTAACATATTTAGTTAGTGAGCACAAACTCTTAGAGAAGGAAAGTTATAGGAAAATAAAGTGCATCTAATATGTGAGTAAATGGTCCTCTAGGCATATCTTGCATAGAAATAATAAAGTTATGATTAATAGGTTATCTAACGCATTAACAAAGGCACAAGTCAGCATAGTCCAATACTATCAGATTTGCAAAATGCATTGATTTTGAAAGAGTTGCTATGGTCTGTTCAGCCTTGAACTACTCTGGTTCTGAAGCTTACAGCTGGGTGAAAAGTGGACACCCTTTTCTGTGTGCTTAAATATTCTTAAAAAGATGTAATTATGTATGGTTATTTCTAAATATACAGAAAATCTATGTATCCTACACTTTCCAATAATGTAACAATTAAAACAGGTACTAACGATATTCCTGAAACACAATGTGAACCCAATCTCTATCTCACCCCACGTTGAGTCTATTGTTCTCTAAATGCTTATGAGCTATTACTTCTTAGTATTGCAATGAATAAAGAGAAATAGACAATTTATTCTTACAAGATCTATGAGGAACTGCAGTTGCTAAGATGCTAATGTGTAACGAGGAAATTTTACAGTAGATCTGGTCAACCACAAAAAATATTTATTTAGGAAAGTGATTAAAAGTAAAATTGCCCAGCAATTAATTTATGGTTATTCCACAGTTTTGGTTTTCTTTTTTTTCTTTCTTTCTTTTTTTTTTTTTTTAGACGGAGTCTCGCCATGTCGCCCAGGCGCCCAGGCGTCCAGGCTGGAGTGCGGTGGCCGGATCTCGGCTCACTGCAAGCTCCGCCTCCCGGGTTCACGCCATTCTCCTGCCTCAGTCTCCCGAGTAGCTGGGACTACAGGCGCCCGCCACACGCCTGGCTAATTTTTTGTATCTTTAGTAGAGACGGGGTTTCATCGTCTTAGCCAGGATGGTCTCGATGTCCTGACCTTGTGATCCGCCCGCCTCAGCCTCCCAAAGTTCTTGGATTACAGGACTGAGCCACCGCGCCTGGTGCATAGTTTTAGTTTTCTATTGCGATGATTTCTTCTGCTTCTACTCTCATATTTAACCGCAAGTTTAGCAAAGCTATACTGGGTGTTGCGGTTCCAGATATGGCTACAACATTACAGGACATTTAAAATATTCTTATAAGCAGACAGGGGTGAAGCAAAAAAACATAAAGCTGAGCAGGTGTTTCATTTTCAGACTTAAGAATGCAGAGTCTCTACTGGCATTTTTCTATTTTAATATTATTAGTAGGTTAAAAACTGGGCACTGATACCCAAAACCCTAGAAAAACTCACTTACTAATGATTAATAAATAAAATTCATACTTTTACTCTAAATAAATCTTTATCAAAGATTTACAAAACATAGTGGACTTCATTAACCTTTAATTTTTAGTCCATCAAAACACTTTGTGTTTATGACAAATCTTGCTTACTATATCTATAACATATGTTTATTCCATAGTTTTGGGAATAAAGATTATATTATTCACGGAGAAGCACTGGGCTTTCACTGATAATGCATCAGAGAAGATAGTAGCGAAGAAAAATATTATGTAACTTTAAAAAGAAATCACACATTATCATAAACAAGGTAACTTTTTTTCTGAATATATCCAAGTTTTCCTATGTAACCTAAGGCTTAACTTTAGAAAGATTTTACGGGGTGTTTTGGAGAGATATATTCAAAGAAAAATGATTTGTCTCCACAGTGGCTCTACTAGCTTCTCTTACCCAAGCACTGGTAATAGCCTTCTGAAATCCAAGAAATGCATGATCTTGAACTTCTCCCTCCCCACATTTGCCCTACATGGGTATCATTTTGATTTCTTCTTTCCATCAAGATTTCCAAACTTATATCCTCCTTTCTCTTAACGTAGCATGAAATTTGATGACTCTGTGGCTTTAGTGACACTGTACCCCCTGCTTAGACACCATTCATTCTCTAGGCCAATAGGCGAAATCTGTTTTTCTTCAAGGACTCAACTGAGATGTCACCACCTGTAATGAGAATGTCCTCCAATCGGAATAATTCAATATTACTTCATTTAGATTCCAATTATGAGATTTCATCTCACTTTCTCACATTTTATTTTAATTGTATATATTCTCTCTCCCCTTCTATGAGAGGTGGAATATGTAGTAACTTTAGTCAATCACACTTGTATATGAATTCCAGCTTCCCCAACTCTTAGTTTTGTGGATTTAGACAAAAAAATCAACTTTGCAGAGCCTCAGTTTCTTCATGGTTTAAAATAAGAATAACAATATTGACCCAACATATTTTCAGAGAAATTAGATAAAATCAAATATGGAAAATGTTCAGCATGCTATCTGAGATATTATGCAATTTAGATGATGACTATCATAAAGTCAGGGTCTATGATTTACTTATCCTTATGTTTCAAAGACCTGGACTACTATCTTGCATGTATGTCTGATTCATTCAACTTCTTAGAAGCCTAAAATCTCTCCCAGAGAATTTAAGAATTCCCACCCATGATCATGAAATCCGCTATAACCCAGAAAAGAAGAAACATAATGTTAAGCCATTGGATAGATTTTCTGGAGGAAAAAAGCTCAACTACATACATCTACATCTTCAAATGCCTCACTCTACTACAAGGTTATCTGTAAACAAATTAAGTAGTCAAGGGAAATAACAATAAACTACGATAGAAAGAATTATGCCTTAATCCTGGCTTTGTCATTTCAGAACTCTGTGATGTGCTATAATTCCAGACCCTCTGAAAGGACCTGTTGTTTTCATCTATAAGATGGGTATTACTGCATATCCCTTGACATAGGGTATTGTTAATAGGATTAGATGATAGTCATAAATATATTTGGCAAACTGAAAAAAAAAAATGGCTTTTGAGGAGAAACTCATTCAGTGTTGTATTCAAGTTCTCAATACTTAGTAGCAAGTAATGGAGAATGTTTCCACAACTGTAAGTATAGATAATATGTACCTTGCAAAGGAGTTTGGAGCATTAATGTTAATATAAAAATACTTCATGTCTCATAGCAATTGCTCAAATGTTCTAATATGTATCATCATAAGATATTACTTTATTATAAAGTATATACTAGCAATATCAAAATAAATATAACAACCTTGATATTTTAAGTATGTTTCTCTCAATGTATTTTGAACCTGGATTTTGTTATTAGGAGAACTAAAGCTGGTTGAGCATGTTAACTTTTGAACGTTTTCTTTTCTCATTTCTTCTACTCATAGCAATGGATGTAAATCTCCTAAACTCATCATTAGTAAGTCAACCAAAACATTTCACTCTGTCCTTTTAAAAGAGACAGTGCTTACAATATCTTTATTTTAGCACCTATAAATGTACCAGCTTGTCCAAAGAAATTGGCTCCTGGTAGGAACTAAATGTAAGAGGGGGGTCACTGCATGCAAAGCCTTAGCGCCATAATGGAAGTGAGCATTTCACATTTTAATTTGATCAGGTGGGCTGCACCCTGCCAAGAGTACTTTATAACTACTTAATATTTCCTAGTCATTCGAATGTAAATAAGCTTGTCAAGAGAATTTGGGTAAATTTTTTATTTTTATTTTTTTTAAGCAAGCGTGTTTGGCAGGCAGGTTTTCCCAAGATCACCCAGCTTTAATTTTAAATTTCAAAAGCCTCACATTTAATCCCTTGAGCTGGCCTGGTACCTTGCACCATCTGTTCCCATGGTTTTGTTATAACAGTGAGCACCTGCAGAGTTTTGCAACATTTCAAGCTGATTGTGGACAAAAATCAAAATAATTATAATTTTCATAAAGTAAAGACTTCCATTCAGACACTACAATCCCATCTAATGTGGATTTTGGAAAACCAATCTTGCTTATAATTTGTTTCTTATGGATAAGGGTAATTTATTTCTATTTTGTTTTCATGGAAGATCAATCCTTTAAAACATATGCACAATCAATGTGGAATTCTCACACTCCAGCCACATCCAGAAAATTCTTGGATAATGCTAGTTGCTAGTCAATTCTTAGATTAGGGCTTCTTGATGTATCTCGATTAGACAAGGCCATTAGTCAATAGCCATAATGAAGTTAGTCTTATTTTTTATTGTTCATACTTTTTGTTGTTTGTTGTCCATTTGTTTGTATGAATAGCAATGAGATTTTCCACACATTTTATTTTCAAATATTTTTACGCTGTCAATAGAAGTAAAACGTGTATGCATTATCCATTAAAGACAGAAAAGGGAAAAATAAAGTGAGTGCTCACGTTCTCCATGGATCTTTGGAATAGAGAAGTCATTCATGTAAACATAGGATTCTGTATTAGAAAACCTGAATGTTGGCAGATGAATGCCTTCTGGTAGTTAAATATCTTGCCAGTAGGCTGCTCATCCATAGGACACTAGAGAATTACTTATCTAGGATGAAAAAAAGATCTTTGAACATGGATTCTCAAGTATTGATCTTTTGCTCTTTGTCTTGGTATTTAGAAATAAATCTTAAAAGCTGTCAATGACACCCACTTTTTAATTTTTTGTTTAAAGTGTTATCCTTTTATTCAAATTGCATAAAGTTAAAACATCAACTTGAGTTTAGAGTCCATTGACCAGTAGCTAAGTATGATACATTTGACTTAGTTATTCTAAAACTCAAAAGGCAGGAATAATTTTGCAGTGTATGTATATTACCTCATTAAGACATCACCAGAAGCATGGTAGAGTATTGTAAGAGATTTTTCTCTATAACATTGGAGTTCCATCAATACTACTTAAGGATGTCCTAAAACAGTATGACAAATAACAGAGTAAATCTATTGGCCAGAGAGAAAAATCACCTTTGACCTTGTGGAAGAATGGTATAGCCACCGAAGGTGAACTGCCATGCCAAAAGGAATAGAAGGAATGAATGTGGTGCTCAGTTGAGGAAGATGAATAAATCGGGGTCTGGTAGAGAATGCCATCCTGCTGATACATTGATGATAGCTGCAATTCCTGACAGAATAGAGGCAACTGCTAGAAGGGACTGAGATGCTTGGAGAGTCATCTGAAGATAAGATCCTGCTCAAAAGACTAGGCAAGAATTGGTGGTAGTAGACTTGTAGCAAAGTGTATGAGAGACAAACATTAGCAACACAGAAGGATCTTGAAGAGAAAGTATACTTTAGAAGGCTAGATATCCAATGTCAGTTAATAGTAGCTAATAACTTACAAATTTTTAATGTTAATTTCACTACCACCATATTTTCTTGAAAAGCTTTTAAAGCTTGAGGAAATTTGTATTACAGTAACAAGATAAATAATTTTGTTTTAAATTTGAGTTAAAATTTTTATTTGGAAAGATTTCATAGACAGGCTAGTTCAATTATTTTGCACATAATCTAACAATCTGAGTAGCAACTTTGTGTTTTTTTGTAATTTTTTTTTTTTTTTTTTTTTTTTGCTGTGGTTTATCATTAGACCATGAAGTACTCTTTTAAATACATGTTTCTTGCCTTCTTCATCTGAAAAATAAAAAGCTGTTGTTAATATATAAGAAAAGCACTCACTAAAGGGCAAAAAGTATATATATATACTACTTGTTTGAACAATTGTATTTTTTAGATATAAGCTAATGAAAATGTCATATACAAATGTCATTTCCAAAACATTTGTCAATGAGTAGCAAATTGGAACACAAATGCAGACATTCTGACTCTCATGGCCAGAGCACCAGAAACATTAATAAATCAGGGGTCAGGCAACTTGAGTTCTTGGCCCAATTTTCTATTTAGTAGCAGAGAGACCTTGAGAAATAAGGATTATGAGTCACTTAAACTCTGGGTTTCCTGATCTTTTGCAACTATATTATGAGCTTCATGTGGACAGGGATTTTATATGTTTCATTTATTATGCTGCTACAAAACTGTAATAAATGAGGATTTGGACAGATGATCTCTTCATTCTTTGCTGGTTCCGATATTCACACAATAATAATGTGATAGTATGTGATAATATACTACACTAAAAAAGCTGTATTTTATGTAAGAGAAAGAGAGTGTTAGAAATGACAGAATGATACTTGTATCTTTGTTTTAGAAAAATTTTATATAGCGCAGTGAGTCTAGTTGCTCAAGGAATTGATATTTTGTTGCCAGACTGATTCAGTCTCAAAATTATTTTCACTTTGATTAGACCCTAGTAGTTTATATGCCTATATGTTGTAAGGTAGATACCAGCATGTTATCCAAATTGCGATCATTTCAGCCATCACATACCAAATTATTTTTTGATATTATTCTTAGAGTTCAGATCTCCAGTTGTGGCTTGATTTGATACCTGGCTGGAATTATGCATATTCTCAGAAGTGAACATCATCATGTATCAAGGCTGTTGACATTCACCTCGGAAAATTTTACTCAAATTTTCCTCAATTTTTAAAGTCCCAAATAATTCTGTATTATGTAGGGAGTGATTAACACCATGAGTTCATAAAAACACACACACACACAGCATATTTCAAAATGTCAGCTAAAAGTGTAAATGGATGGTTTTACTGAATTATTAATTATATAAATTTAAAATATTTTAACAAGAAAATACCTTTTCTCATTGTGCCAACACTGTCATAAAATATACTTGTCAAACTTTCAAATTAAGAAACTCTAACTTTATATTTTATCCCTCCTATAACCAGTCCCTTCTATATCCGCCTCCCCCACAAAATAACTATACTGAAGCTGCTCTCATCATTGCGGGCCAATGCAAATTCTTTAATTTTTTCAAAGAACAATAAGAAAAGACACACACATATATATGATATGTATATGTGAGATACATGTATATGATACATATATATGATACATATATATATATGATACATATATATAGAGAGAGAGATGGAGTTTTGCTTTTGTCGCCCAAGCTGGAGTACACTAGTGTGACCTCGGCTCACTGCAACCTCTGCCTCCAGGTTTCAAGCGATTCTTCTGCCTCAGCATCCAGAGTAGCTGGGATTACAGGTGCCCACCACCACGCCTGGCTAATTTTTATATTTTCAGTAGAGATGAGGTTTCACCACGTTGACCAAGCTGGTCTTGAACTCCTGACCTCAGATGATCCACTTGCCTCAGCCTCCCAAAGTGCTAGGATTACAGGTGTGAGCCACTGTGCCTGGTCAAAGATATATATTTTTTTCTTTTCCTTTTATGGCATTGCTTTCCTACTTTCCTCCATTCCCCATCCTCTTTTTTTAATTCTTCATTTTACTTTCCATTCCACAGGCTCTCTTTAGAACTTGGTATTTCACTTTCTTAACATGTTTCTTTGAACAACCTCCTATTGTTATTACGGACACTACTACCTTCATGATGCCCTCATATTTATGCTGGCCATTTCTCATATTGATAATGCTCCATGTATTTACTGTAGGTTTTCCAATTTAAATTTATTTGGTATATACTGGATTGCTTTCTAATTTATTTGGATTATTTGTACGTATGCATGCCTGGATGTTTGCTTAATTTGTTTTGCTTTGTCTTTCTTTTACCACTTGTCAAGTTTAACCCTGCTGAGGTAAGTACTAGTGATGCTTCAACAACTGAGATTCAATCAGTCATCTTGGAAATGTGAGATCTTTATAGATTACATTGTAATATTCACTGATGGAAAAAGTTACACAGAGATAATTTTTGTATTAATAAAAAGTCATACTTGAATCGTTCCTGAAAAAAAATGGCAACTACAACTTTAAACTCACCACAGTGAAATGATTATCACATCACCATATGAACTGACCAGCTCAGCACATCAAGCCCAGTGTATATTGGTTTGTGTTACATATAGTTGTCTTATTTCTCCTACTTTGAGGCTGGACATTGATTACTGTTGACTTTTATATCCCAGGCTGTCTAGCATATTACCTGAAATATGGTGGTCAAACAGCAACAATATTATTGTTATTATTTTAATAAATGAATGTTTTAAAGTTAGGCAAAGCCTCAAATATGGCATTCTAAAGGATGGCCATTTATATAGAAAACCATGGGAATTTTAGGATAGCTAAAGATTATTTAATCCCATTTTAAAGAGCTATGTTTATAAAATGTATTTTATTGGTTACAAGGAAATCATGCTTCCACTATTCCATGTCTTCCCTTGTACTTTTTCTTTTTGCTTTTCTGTTCTTTTTTTTTTTTTTTTTTTTTGAGATGGTGTCTCGCTCCATCGCCCAGGCTGGAGTGCAGTGGCGTGATCTTGTCTCATTGCAACCTCTGCCTCCTGGGTTCAAGCAATTCTCTGCCTCAGGCTCCCGAGTAGTTACTTTTTCTTTCTTTTTAAGTAAAAACAAATAGTGATTTTCAAGCTTCCACAAATTTCAAAGCATATTCTCTCTTTATCACATCTCTGATTTCTTAGCTTCCTCTCTAATTGCCCCCATCTCTTTGTACAAGCACTTCTTTAAAGTTTTATGAAATAAAAAAACCAAAATTGAACCTTAATTTTTAAAACTTTGCACTACCTCTTTTGGCTAGAATTTCTTGTGATAATAGACTCTTAAATATATTTAAAATGCTGACTTTTATTTTTTAACAGTAAAATTGAGTTTTTAATCACAGGGAAAAGAAAAAAACACTTACTTCAATTAAGAACTTTTTTATCTAGTTAAATACTTTTCAGGTTTTTTCCATTTGTTTTATTTTCTACTTTTCACATGTTCCATGTGATTATATTTAGGTAAAAGTTAAGAAACAATGATACATAAAGAGAAAATATTTGAATTATTTATAAAACTACTTCAAAATAATCATTTTTAAAATAAAATTGCTTTTTAAAAGGGGGAAAGAGTCTGAAAAAGATTGCTTTCAACTCAGCAGTCTTTTCATTCTATATTCTTTACTATATTTTTTAAAGCCTAAGCCACTTATTTTTTAAGATGATATTAATAACAAATCAAATTTTCATTTTATGTATGTATCAATGGACCTCTAAATTGAGAATATATATTAACTATATTAAATCTCAAATGTTTAAGTTCACTAATTCCCTAAGCCCTGAATATTGTTAAGATACTAGTTTTGAAGAAATAACCCGTATTTTAATATCTTATTTCTGTTGCTATCACCTAGGAAAGTTATATAACTCCTGTAGCCCTCTCTCCATCTGCAAAGTAGAATAATCATAGCATCAATTCATGTCTGTATTGTAGGATAAATAAGCAAATGTATGCAAAAAGCTTAGGATGTATCTTGGACATGCTAAGGTCTCCATAAATGTAATTATTTTACTAATACCTATAGCTGCTTAATGGATAGCACCTGTGAAACAAGTAACTGTCTTTGATCAACTTGTTACTTCATTTTCTCATAAAGATAAATTAATATTTAAATGAGATTTAATTAACCTTCCTAGTGATAAGGTGTCCAAATCCTGTGCTTAGACATTTTGAAACTTTACAACCAAAGGTAAGAACACTAAAGAGATTTCATATTCATTGAGCCTTTACAAGTTGCCAAGCACTGTGTTAGTCACTTTCTTATCTATCTTTCTTATTGGCACTACTCAATACTGGAGTCAAAGTAATGGAGGCTCCCAGAAGTTAAGTAGCACACACTGGAGGTGACAGCAAGGCTTCAAATGTCTTAACTCTAGAGCTAGGAATTTTTTGTAAAACAGGAACCAAATAACGTCACTATCCTGCTTAACACCTTTCAGTGGCTTTTCACTGTGTATAGAATACAGTGATATCCAAATGTCTTAGCACCTAAATGCAGCGTTTTCCCTGGTCTGTGCCTGACTTCCTAACCTCATCTTGTCTGGGCTTTCTCCTCATCATTCTAGTCATTCTGAAATACCATGTTTGTTTTTGCCATAGTAGAAATCTAGGAATTGCTGATCTAGAATTTTCTGGCCTCAGATCTTTGCATGATTGGTACCTGTGCATTATTTTTCTCAGTTCAGTCTCACCCATACAGGACTTCCCTGGCCACCCAGTCTAAATAATGCTCTCAAGATCTGTTTTCCCCAATGTCTCTCTAGCACATCACCTTGCTTAATTTTCTTCAAAGGATGTATTGCTATCTGAGGTTGCCTTAATTTTAAAAATAAAATATGTTATCTGTCTTTCCTGATAGAACATGAACTATCTCTCCATTTCCTAGTGGCCAATATTTATTGAGTAAATAAATGGATAGCACTCTATAGTTACAATTACAGCATTTCTGATAACATGACAGCTCTTACCTAGCAATTCAACCTCTTTTATTTATGATAACATATTGAAACTTTAAGCACATACTTTAAGTCTAGACTCACTTTATATTTTTTCATTCCACCTGACATTGTTACTTTGAGAAACAGAATTGGACAATAAAATCAACAAATAATAAACATCCAAAATTAGGACCCTAAAAGTAAAACACCAACGTTAACCTTTTTATAAAGACACAATTCTATTAAGCCCATAATTTATCTCTGATAATTACATAACTTATTATAGGTTGAATATGTGTAGCATATCTAAGTTTTAAGAAAATTAGCATTCTTAATCTGAGATTTGAAGCATTTGTACTCTGTGGAGAGACCTGCACAAATAAAATCTATTGAATTACTATGTTACAATATGTTAAATATTGTATTGTTAAATAATATGTTACTATGTTACATATGTTAAAATTAAAATCTAAAGAAAGTTTGCTTATTTAAGGCAACATAAGTCAATTTCTTTGATATTTTGAATTTGTGTAATTGACCTCTCAACAATTTATGTGCAACACAACAAAATTTGCATTATAAAAGACACATTGTTACTCATTTTAATAACTAGCACTGGTCAAAACTGCTATATAATCATTTGTATCTTATAAAATGAAGAACTTTTGATGACCTGTATCCACATTTCAAAAGTTAAATAAACTCTGACTTCCAACCGACTTAGAAAATAACTGAAATATTATATTATTTCTTATGTAGTGTACTCCCGATATTCAGCATTACATTTTAAATAAATGTTTTTTCTGCTCTTTAGTACAGATACTGGTTTAACAACTCATGCATCAGATATTTGGAAGTAAATTATAAATCTTATTATTATGGACACATTAAATAAATATGATAGATTATTTTTAAATAAGTACAGAATGTAAAATTCCATATATCTCAATGCAGTGTGACTGCTTTTTATATTGAAAATCTTATGATGGCTTAATACCGAAGTGTGGTTTCAAGTTAAAGTGTTCTACAAGTGCTTCTGCGTTTTTTGATTTTCCTTTTAGCACTCACTGGGGGAAGAGAGAGAGAGAGAACATTCAGAGTGCCAGTAAAAAATAAAATCAATGCTTTGCTGTTGTTGTTGTTGTGTTGGGCTATAAACAGTCTGCTTTGGTTGGTTATAATGCTACCAAAATCCACAGTACTTAATTTATCTAACCTTCTGATAGTGAATGAACAAAGGTAAAAATAACAGGCTAGTTATCAACTAGTACTATGGTGATGACATTGTGAATTATTTAAAAAGGGCATATTCAATGTGACCATAGAGCCATCAATCATAATAGACATTGATGAGAAAAAGAGGTCTCAGTCACTTCCTATCTGCAAGGAGAACAATTCTATCTCACAGGTAGCTATGAAGTGCTGGGTGACCTGATGTCACTTGCATTGTTGCTCTACCCTTTGAACGGAGAGAGTAGATTCTCTCAATATTAGAATCGAATGAGTAAATAAATTCGCAGTTCACTGCCACTCTCCTTCCGAGTGCACACTTCAATTTGTCTAACAATAGAGAGGACAGAAAAGCAGAAATCTCTTAAAGCGTGGATGAATTTTTTATGGTATGTTCAAATCCAGCTGCAAAGGATGGGGTTTTAAATGGTAGCAGACACTCTTTTAGAGGGAGCCCCAAGAGACGAAATCTTTTGGAAGTGTTTTGTGTTGAATTCATTCCTTTCCACGTACATCCGTAGCTTTTCTTCTTCTGAAGCCCTGCTTTTACTAAATTGTTCCACCGTCAAGTTCACATTGATCTTTAAGATGACAAATAAAAACACTTCCTTTATCTTTAATATACACACACACTACAGTAGAATTTCCATTTCAAATGCATAAGAACAGTTTTTAAAGTGCAAGCACGCAATACTGTTTTATTTGTCTGCTTCATTCAGTAGGAAAATTAGGATTGCAGGAGGAGAAAGAGGTGGCTAGTTAAAAAATTTCAAGAAAACACCATACTAACAAATTTAACCTCTTTCTTCTGTTCAAATATTCAGAATAATTTCATTTACCACAATCCCTCATCTCAGCGTTTTCTATTTGAAAGTTATCATGGCTTGCATTAATTTATATTACCTAAATTTTTGAGTATCACATTTCCCTCATCACAGAATCCTACAAAATCCTCTGGCATTTACAAACTACAAAGCTACAAAAGTGTGCATATTTTTCTTATATGCTGAAGTCTACTGCTTCACTCCAGCACATTAACATTTATGACATAAACTCAAGAATGGTATGGATGTTTTTTTACAAAGATTTTTTTTAAAAAAATTAGAAAATGTAGATAAATAGGCTTTCCTTTTCTACCTCTATTCCTCCTTCCCTTCTGCCACCCACGTTATTAACCCACTCTATTAGAGCAGAAATATGAAATATGTTTGCATTGCATTCTGCGTCTATGGCATAGTCACTTGAAGCATGTGCACTATTCATTTTTATTCACATTTCCTCTCTAATATATTCTGGAAGTATATTCATCTCAATGTAACCTCTGAAACCACTTTAAAAATGTGTACCACCACTTAATTGTTAATAACAGGTAAATCAAAGGTAAAAAGATAACTAATTAATTTTCTAGCTCAGTTTTATTTTACTGTTACTGTTTTGAGAAAATATAACAAAACCCCATTAGTGTTAAGGTAAGCCCATGAAACAACTTAATATAATGCAAAAAAGACATTTAATAGTGTAGAGGAATGTTAAATTACTAATTAACTCCAAGTTACTGTATAAGAAAGCATAGTAATTTACAGGATTATTGCAATATGCAGCTTGGATTGCCACTAGGGTCAGCTAGGGAGCATTTCTTTCTATACTCCCCCGCCCCTTAGTGTGGTGGTTACTGTAAAAATCTTCTCACATTAAAATGCACTGTCCTACCCACAGTTCATTGCTGCTAATTAGCAGCAGTTGAGATTTTGCTAGCAGTCATTTTTTTCTGTGTTAAGCTGCCAAATGTTACCAAATGCTCAAGATTCTCCATGCACAAAGTGTCCAGCTGCCCAGCTTGCACCACTATGTATGTCTTTCAGCTGTTTCCTGTCAACTTTAACACCTGTGCAAAGAAAACACTAATCAAATTATCTATACTGGCTTTTGTTATCAGAAGGAAGGTTATCAAAAGTGTTCTGGATACTTTGGCACATGCTCATCATCTACTGCTAGGAAATCTCACTAGACACACACATACACACTCACACACACACACACACACACACACACACACACACACACATCCCTTTTCATCTAAGCATCCAATTGAGACCATAACTCTCTAAAACTTAAATCACTCCAATATCTGCCATGTCAAAGTCAAGAGTTTGCACAGTCTATTTAAACTTTTATTTAAGCAATAAGGCTTGGGAAAGTCATCTTTTAGTTTTACCTAAATATATAAGAAGAATGCCATAACTTTGATTAATAATTGATTAAATAAACCATTCCTACATCAAAGACAGGAAGAAGAGCTGTTCGCTGAAAGGCTAGACTATCAAATAGGACTTTGTTGTCTTCAACATTGCTTTAGAACTACAGCATTACAGAGTAAGAAGAACATTAATTTTTGAGGTCTTAAATAATCACATAAAATAAAATTGACTCCTTTTTTCCTTAATTAAACACTAGTAGTGTTAAAACACTATAAATCTAGAAATAATCACACAGCCTAATCATTTCTTGTCTATTCCATTGGCTTTATGACTAATTTATATTTAACCTTCTTGGGAACCTACGATCGGAATGTACTTTTTTAAAAAATTGAAAGCAACTGTCATTGGTGTCTAATACCTGGGCAATAGGGAATAGGGTCTTAAAACATGTTTTAAAGCTAAAAGATGATATATAATGTATTACACTGCTTGTAAGGTTTAGTAACCCACAAGCACTGCTTTCTTACAATTACAAGGCAATTGATAAATACGTAACTCTTTTCTTCTGATTTTCTATTTATCATGATGTATTAAAGTGATTGTGTTAAGTAAATAAATGTATGCATAAATGCATGCTAATATTTACATCAATAATAGCATTACAGTAAATTTAATCAGACAACCAGACTTGAAAGGGAACAGAGTTTGGCCTGTATCTGTTTCATATAATTTTTTTTTAGATCTTGGTTGAAATTTTATAGTATAACTGAATTTATTTTTACTTTGTTTGTACTTAAAAAAGGGAAAAGGATTGTAAAATATACCTGTGATATGAATATAAAATTCACCATGCTGACAGGAATGAATCCACTCTGACTATGATCAAAACTATAGCAAAACTATAGCCCTAGGGTAACAGAGAATGAGTGTCAACTACATTTTGCTGTTAAGTTTCACAAAAATCCCCTCTAGGATTTTCAATCACAGTATTTGGAATCTATATTCATGTTACAGTTACAAAATAATAGGGCAGACACAAAAAGTATAAGAGCTCCAATTTCAGAGACATAATTTTGTGATTTATGAAAATATATTCTTTTAATTTTTATTTTTTATAAAAAAGGACAACTTTTGTTTAATATTCATGGCTAGCTTACTAGAGATTTATATAAAATTTCTGCTCGTATAGCAGAAGATACTATTTATTCATGCAAAATTATTAAACAAGTACAAAGATAAGATAGCATCACTATGATTCCTGATCAAATACTTTTGCTTTCTCCTCTTCCTTTCATCCTGCGTATATCTGCACTTGAAGACAGATAGCTGGTAGAGGAACTTAAAAGGTTGCTTTTTAATTCGTAGCAAAACAAATGATTTTATAGATACTATTAAAGAAATGTACAGAAAAATTATTTAAAGCCAATCATTGATTCTACTTGTCCAAGTACCTGATTTTTCATAAGCAAATAAACGCCTTCTGAGTATGAAGCAGGACTTTGTACAAGTTGATTAACCTCACTGAATCTCAACGACTCAGTCTGTGAATTGGGATTGATAATACCTAGTTTTTAGTTCTGTGTAGATGAATAGTCTGTGTGAACCAGAACGGGAAGGTCTTGTACTTTCCTGGTGGGTTGCATATCTTCCTGATGCAGGAGTGGCCAGACTCCGTGAGCCACTGCTAGTCATGCTTGCCCTGATTTCTTCTTTATCAAATTTTACATAGGAAGGAGTTGAATATAATAAACTCAAGCTGCAGTGTAGCTTGAGTGTAGCTAAAGATAAGACCTCTTCTCCTCCAAAAAATACATTTTTGTGTGAAATAAGACTAATTGATCCATTGGATGGTTGAAAAATTATCCTCCAGGTTGGTTGGATTGAGAGAAAGGTTCGCTGTTTTAAACTGATGTTCCAACAGTACCATTGAAATTTCATGAAAGAATCTTACTAATAACATCATCCCTTCCTATATCTGTGTCTTGTAAATTTGACTTCCTAATAATATCATCACTTCCTACATATATGTCTTGTAAATTTAAACACTCATGTGTTAGTCAGAAATAATTTTCTCTAAGGAGCTATTAAAATGTGACATATTATTATTTTGTGGGCTTTGAAGAGGAATCAAAAATAATTAAAAATGGCAGCTAACAAAGTAAATATGTATGGCATGAAGAGCCTAGAGGCAGTTGATAATCTCTAGTTGGATTACTAGCAATAAAATGTGAATATGTGGTCCTTAGGGAGAAAATGCCAATAAATAGACTTTGATTTGTTTCCTCAAATCATGAACTTCATGTAATCTTAGATAATATGAGCTTTGGTACAATTTTAGACAGGACAATCACCAAGTAGTTACTAAAGACTTATAAAGTAGAAATAACCTTGATTTCACTTGAAAAATAAATAGCTATGCTAGGCAGCATTAAAAAGCTGATGTATAATGAATGATGGCAATGGTGATTATGGCCACCATTTGTGAAGCCCTTACCAGGTGCTAATCGTTTATCATTCAACAAATAGTATGGATTTCCTACTCTGTTCCAGACATCACTCTGGGTGTTGAAGGAAATAGCAGCTAACAAAACAGACAACATTTTTGACTTCTTAAGCTTCTATTCCATTGAAGGGAGAGAGGCAATAAATAATAATAAACAACTGAGATAAACAATTCCACTAAAGTAAATATTTTAATCTCAATTTCATGGATGAGGAAACAGACAGAAAGGTTAAGTCATTTGCCTGTATTCCAAAGCTGGCATATGGCAGAGTCAGAATCCAAACTATATGATTCTTTCTAGTACATTTTGCTATGAGTCAGTAAATCCCCACCACAGGAAAAGAGACAGATGTGAATTTTGTTGTTTTGTGCTGGAACTAAACCATAGTTTCTTAAACAAAGACATCTCTGGCTCCATTTCTAAAGAAGGCATAGTATTTATATAGAATTTACACTGGACACATTCAAAAGTAAAGTGCAGATATACACTGAATTGTGTTTGGAAAGCAGGAGAATATTTATTTGGCATGTTAGAAAGTAGAAGTATATAAGAAGGAGGTAAGGTCCTTGTTGGAAGAACACAGAGTGACAGATGAAAGGATCTTGACTATCCTGCTTACAATCCATAGGCGTATTTAAAATTTTTAAGGTAAGTAAGCCTGAGAGTTGCATTATTGAGAGATTAATCGGGTCACTGTGAACGCACAAAACGTTGAAGAAGTAGGAGATTAGATGTCAGAATATCTAGTTAAAGGCCAATACAATAGTGTAAAATCAGGTTAAGTTGATTGCAGTAAAACAAACCAATTCGGAAAAAATTACAAATAACCTAAGTAGAAAAAATGATTAACGGAGAGAATTTAGATTTAGAGGAGCAACTGAGGAGGAGTGAAAAATGACATGAGCCCAGAACTGGAGAAGAGTGGAGTTATTCGTGGACATTAGAAGGTCAGGAGTGGGGCCAATGTCTAGAAGATGTTAGGTTTTAGACATGATGAATCTGAAATGCTCGAGCTGTAAATCACTGGCCTCTACTCTTTAATTTAGTCCATGACATCAGTTGCACCTTGCCTTTTCTAGTCACCTCAAAGTTCTTGCCAATAAAGGAAGGCTCTTTTGTGGTTCCAACTCCCTGAAAAACCAAGTAAAGTCTTCTGATTCTTGACATGTTTTGTCTTCATCTGGAAAGTCAGATTTAATCAAACCTACTTCACTTGAGTCATTTTTTATTAGTATATCAAAATCCCAACAGAGTTCTCAATAGTCATAATTTTTTATTTGTGATCTTATTGCAAAAAAAAAATCTAAAACAAAAAAGGTAATAAAAATACATGTCTAAATATCAATAGCAAAACACACGAAATATGTTTGGAGAAATGATCCGGACTTGATCCTGACTATAAAATATAGTTTCTTTTCAAATTCTGCTAACATGGAAATATATTTACTTAGTTTTATCCAGTGTAGATAGAATATCGTGCTTTGCTTTTGAAAAGAAAGGTTCATTTTGGATGAAATAGAGTAGGAAAAGTGAGAGCTGAGAATAACCAGCTTTTATCTCCTTCATTCCAGGCCACCGAAGGAAGTCAGTGCCTAGGATTCTGAGATGCAGCCACACCATAAAGTTTCATTACTCAGTTGCAGTAGAGAAAGCCTCAAAGGAACCACTTCTAATGGAAACTGCCTCATTTCCTGGTCAAGTCTCACAGCGGAGGTGCTCTGAAGTAGGTGCTCTGAAGTGCTCTGAAGTGAAAAGTTCACTTCATGAGAAGTTACAAACTAATTGTAAAGTATCTCAAAAAATGATCAAGATATCCCTTTTCTCGTATGGTATATGACTAATAACTTGATATATTTTTTAAGGATCTGCAGCATAAAAAATATTTTAAAATATCATTTAGTACTACCCTACTTTTTAAAGTAAATGCTACTGAATATAATATAAACCTTCTAATATTTTATAATGTCAATTCATCTTTTATTTTTTCTGGATTGTTATTTAGTTCTTCATTTAATTTTTCAGGGTCAATTTATTTTTCATTTCCTTTCTGGACATATTATTTTCAGTTTTAATTTTCTACTGCCATGACTTCAAAAGGTTACTGAATTGCTTCATGTCTAATCTGTTTAGATATGGTCAAACTCTCACCACTGCTCTAAGTTAGGCCTAAGTTAGGTTTAAATGGAAAGGTGGATAGTATAAAGGGAGAGGAGGAGGGAGAGGGAGAGAGAGAGGCAGAGGGAGAGAGAAGAGTGGGGAGGGGGGGCAGAGAGAGAGAGAGAAAGCCCAAAGGTAGGAAAAGTCAGGCAGGAGTTAATGTTGCAGCCTTGAAGCAGAATTTCTTTTCTGAGGAATCCTGAGTTTTGCTCTCAAGGCCTTCTACCTGTTTGGATAAGCCTTACCCACATTAAAGAGGGCAATTTCTTTTATTTAAAGGCAACTGATTATAGATGTTAACCATATCTACAAAATAAAATCACAGTAACTCCAAGATTAGTATTTGATTAAGTAACTGAGTACTATAGGCTAGTCATCCTGATGCATAAAACTATTGTAGATAGATTTAACAAACTGTTTTTACGATAGTTTCATGGTTTTCAAAGAGTAATTCATTTTAAAGATATTCATTGAGTGACTTTTATGTGCCAGGCACCAGTATGAATATAAACTTACGGATATGAAGCAGACTAAGATAAAATCCTTACCTTCCAGGAACTTACAGTATCCTCAGAAGATAGATATACACATAAGTTAATATGATGCAACTTGACAAATGTTAGTTTTAAGCACAAGCAGAGGAAGAAGGGGGCATAGAGAAGAAGAAATTTCTCCTGCGCAGTTAGTTCAAGAGTTCTTCCTGGAGAAAGTGACCTCTGAATTAAATCTTTAGGGAGTCTCTAATTTACTAAGCAATACTTATAAAAATCTGTTACGCCAGTTGCAGTTCTGGGGGCTGGGATTCTATAGAAAAGATCTCAACTTTCATAAAGATACCTTCTGGGGAGGGAAGTGAGATGCTAACACAAGCAAACAAGTAATTAAAATCTTCATTAGTGATTAGAGCTACTTAAAATATATCAAGGTTATATGATTCAGCCTCCATTTTGCTGTTGTAACATTGAAGCTGAGATGTGAAAGACAAGGAAATAATGAGTAGGTGAAAGGAAATGCATTTCCAAGCTTCGGAAACAGCAAGAGTAAAAGCAAATCAACAGTCGCAGCTAAAGCAGCATTAAAAGATTTTATTTATTTAAAATTTGGTTTTGAAAAATGCTTGATCCACTCTAATTGTTATATTTTATTTACATTAAATTTAAATATTAAATAATACCTTAGTGTAATTTAAATTTACCTCCTTGCTCTTAAATAGTAACTATGCTTTATTTCTTGTCTCCCATCTTCTTTATACTCTTCTTAAGTTATCGCATGTATATGTGAATTTTCTATAACTGACTTACAAATTTTTAAGTAACGGGGAGTCTTTTTACCTGGTGCAGTTTAAGAACCCATTAAACACAAAGTACTGAATAACTGAAGAATGGGTGTGGTAGGCTGGTAACAGCTCCCAAAGTTACATCCAAAGATATTTTCCATCTCCCCCGAACCTATGTATGTTACCTGATATGCTATTTTTTTTTCAGATGTGACTAAGTTAAGGATTTTGAGATGAAGAGACTATCCTGAATTATCTGAGTGGATACTGAATGTCATCACAAGAAGCTTTAAAAGAGAGAAGCATGAAAACCAGAAGAGGAGGAGGAGGCAAAGGGACCATAAAGACAAGAGATTAGAGTGATGTGGCCACAAGTCAAGAAGCGCCAGCCTCCAGCAAAACACTGGAAGTCAGGAGCAGAATCTCTCGTAGAGCCTATGGAGGGAATGTATCCCTGCCAATAACTGGATTTTGGCCTAGAGAAACTGACTTCAGACTTCTGGCCTCCAGGATGGCGAGAGAATTAAACTGCTGTTGTTTTTAGCCAAGTATGTGGTAATTTTGTTACGACAGCCACAGAAAACTAATACAGTGGATTTTTAGCATATTAAAGAGCAGTAGAATTGTGATTTTATCAATACCTACTGGATGGCAGGTTTTCTCTGCAGCAGAAGAGAATAAAATGTTGACTAGGAAGGCTGACCATCAAAACTTCTGCCATGGACTCAGCAGTGTGAACAGATCCTGGGAATCTATGTACGCATAAAAGGCCATGAACATTTTGCATTTTCTGATTTGAACTGAATAGGCATTCTACTCTGTAAATATTTACAAAAAAACTAAATACATCTTTATGTTAGCCCTTTGCTAGAGATGTTTAAACAAACAGAAAAATACCAGATCTTATTCACCATTTTTGGTGTCAGTAAAGTGTGTTATGCAAATTGGCTTCAAAAATTAAAACCTGTAACACAATTTGAGTCTTGAAATGTATGCTATGCATGATCTTAAAAACATGTAGGTAGATTTATTAGTTCTTGGAGGTTCATAGTATTTCATATGTATTTCAGACTATATGTAGGGAATTGCTGACAAATCTTGGTATCACTAAATCCATCACGTTTTGAAATGTCACCAAACTGAGCCCACATATTGTGAAGAGTGAATATAGTGTATGGCCTCAAGATTTTGTCTTCTAATTTAAGTTTTAATGTCCACACCTCATCTAAATTAGGGTACCATTTGGACTCACATGTTTAACTAAATAAATTTATCACTGAGCAATTACATTAAACACAAATTTATCTTAAAGATGTACATATTGTTTTCACTGAGGAAGGTAGTTACTTTGGTAGCATGTTAACAAAGCCCTAGGAATTATAAGACTGTATTTTCATGGAGGCATACATGTGTAGTAATTGTAAAATGGTCCTGTTTTCATATTTGGATCTTTTTATATGAGTGTCTGCATTAAGAATTACCCATAATAAAATAAAATCTTAATTTGACAAAATTAATATATAGAAATAAACTTTATAAATCATAGACTTTCAAGATGATCAAAGAACCTTTCTCATCATCTAGTCTCACACCTTTTTTATAGAAGACTAGACTAAAACTCACAAATGTAAATGATCTCTCTAAAGGCATGTGGCAAGCTTTTGGACAAACCAGGAATAAAACACAGGTCTTCCGACTCCTGGTCCAGGACTCATCACAAACACCATGACTCATCATTTTCATTGTAAAAGACTCTGGCACAAGCTATTAACTCCTTAAATGGCTAAAGGAGGAAAGGTAAAATAGTAAAACAGAGTGAAGGTGATACCACCCTATTGAAGATCATTCTAAATTAAAGATAGATGTCTTTGAGATTATAAATAAAAATATACTTTGAATATATTTGACCACAATGTCAATTTTAAAATATTCAAAGTTAGTTCTTCAAGAAACTAATAATAGAACTGCAATATGATCCAGCAATCCCACTATTGGGTATATATCCAAAGGATAGGAAATCAGTATGTCTAAGAGACATCTGTACTTCCACGTTCATTGAAGCATTACTCACAGGAGTCAAGACCTGGAATCAACCTAAATGTTTATCAGTGGATGAATGGATAAAGTAAATGTAGTATATATACACAATGAAATACTATTCAGCCTTGAAAATGAAGGAAACTCTGTCATTTAAGACAACATAATTCAACCTAGAGATCATTATCTCTAGGTTGTGAAATAAGAAAGACAAATACTGTATGATCTCACTTAAATGTAGAAGCTAAAAAGGTTGAACTCACACAAACAGAGAGTAAAATAGTGGTTACCAGAGTCCTGGGAATTAGTAGCAGGGGTGAAAGGATTGAGAAGATGGTGATCAAAGCACACAAAACTTCAGCTGGACTGAAGGAATAAGTTTAAGAGTTCTATTGTACATCATAGTGACTACAGTTAACCACAATATATTGTATACTTGAAAATTGCTAAAAAATTGATTTTAAGTAAAAGATAATTATGTGAGGTAATGGACATGACAAATAGCCTGATTTAGCCATTCCACAATGTATACATGCATCAAAACATCATATGGTATACCATAAGTATATACAATTTTTACTTGTTTATTAAATAAATTAAAATTTGAAAAATATATATATTTTATCTTTCAAAGAAGATTTAGAATTTAAAACATTAAATTTAAAACACAGAAATGTTAGTCTAAGTTTGGATTTTCTAATACAAAATATTACTCCTTAACACTAAATAGTAGGTAAAAATATTATTTTAATTTTCTTTTATATCTAGATGATCAGCAAGGTTATTTGATCATCTTAAAAGTCTATGATTTATAAAGTTTCTTTATATTAATTTGTTAATTTCTACATATTAATTTGTGTTATTAATTTTGTTAAATTAAGATTTTATTTTATTATAGGTAATTCTTTTTTTATTTATTAAAAATTTATTACTTTGACCCTAAAGCTAAGCAGATACAGTACTGAGAGAGCTCAAGTTCTCAAAAATTGTCTTTCTTGTTGAACAGTATTGCCAGTTCTACATTTAATCCAAAGTTTCACTTTTTTTTTTTTTTTTAATTATACTTTAAGTTCTAGGGTACATGTGCATAACATGCAGGTTTGTTACATATGTATACTTGTGCCATGTTGGTGTGCTGCACCCATCAACTAGTCAGCACCCATCAATTCGTCATTTATATCAGGTATAACTCCCAATGCAATCCCACCTCCCCTCCCCCCTCCCCATGATAGGCCCCAGTGTGTGATGTTCCCCTTCCCGAGTCCAAGTGGTGTCATTGTTCAGTTCCCACCTATGAGTGAGAACATGCAGTGTTTGGTTTTCTCTTCTTGTGATAGTTTGCTAAGAATGATGGTTTCCAGCTGCATCCATGTCCCTACAAAGGACGCAAACTCATCCTTTTTTATGGCTGCATAATATTCCATGGTGTATATGTGCCACATTTTCTTAATCCAGTCTGTCACTGATGGACATTTGGGTTGATTCCAAGTCTTTGCTATTGTGAATAGTGCCGCAATAAACATACGTGTGCATGTGTCTTTATAGCAGCATGATTTATAATCCTTTGGGTACATACCCAGTAGTGGGATGGCTGGGTCATATGGTACATCTAGTTCTAGATCCTTGAGGAATCGCCATACTGTTTTCCATAATGGTTGAACTAGTTTACAATCCCACCAACAGTGTAAAAGTGTTCCTATTTCTCCACATCCTCTCCAGCACCTGTTGCTTCCTGACTTTTTAATGATTGCCATTCTAACTGGTGTGAGATGGTATCTCATTGTGGTTTTGATTTGCATCTCTCTGATGGCCAGTGATCATGAGCATTTTTTCATGTGTCTGTTGTCTGTATGAATGTCTTCTTTTGAGAAATGTCTGTTCATATCCTTTGCCCACTTTTGGATGGGGTTGTTTGTTTTTTTCTTGTATATTTGTTTGAGTTCTTTGTAGATTCTGGATATTAGCCCTTTGTCAGATGAGTAGGTTGCAAAAATTTTCTCCCATTCTGTAGGTTGCCTGTTCACTCTGATGGTAGTTTCTTTTGCTGTGCAGAAGCTCTTTAGTTTAATTAGATCCCATGTGTCAATTTTGGCTTTTGTTGCCATTGCTTTTGGTGTTTTAGACATGAAGTCCTTGCCCATGCCTATGTCCTGAATGGTACTACCTAGATTTTCTTCTAGGGTTTTTATGGTATTAGGTCTAACATTTAAGTCTCTAATCCATCTTGAATTAATCTCCGTATAAGGAGTAAGGAAAGGATCCAGTTTCAGCTTTCTACTTATGGCTAGCCAATTTTCCCAGCACCATTTATTAAATAGGGAATCCTTTCCCCATTTCTTATTTCTCTCAGGTTTGTCAAAGATCAGATGGCTGTAGATGTGTGGTATTATTTCTGAGGACTCTGTTCTGTTCCACTGGTCTATATCTCTGTTTTGGTACCTGTACCATGCTGTTTTGGTTACTGTAGCCTTGTAGTATAGTTTGAAGTCAGGTAGCATGATGCCTCCAGCTTTGTTCTTTTGACTTAGGATTGTCTTGGCAATGCGGGCTCTTTTTTGGTTCCATATGAACTTTAAAGCCGTTTTTTCCAATTCTGTGAAGAAATTCATTGGTAGCTTGATGGGGATGGCATTGAATCTATAAATAACCTTGGGCAGTATGCCATTTTCACAATATTGATTCTTCCTATCCATGAGCATGGCATGTTCTTCCATTTGTTAGTGTCCTCTTTGATTTCACTGAGGAGTGGTTGGTAGTTCTCTTTGAAGAGGTCCTTTACATCCCTTGTAAGTTGGATTCCTAGGTATTTTATTCTCTTTGAAGCAATTGTGAATGGAAGTTCATTCCTGATTTGGCTCTCTGTTTGTCTGTTACTGGTGTATAAGAATGCTTGTGATTTTTGCACATTAATTTTGTATCCTGAGACTTTGCTGAAGTTGCTTATCAGCTTAAGGAGATTTTGGGCTGAGACAATGGGGTTTTCTAAATATACAATCATGTCATCTGCAAACAGGGACAATTTGACTTCTTCTTTTCCTAACTGGATACCCTTTATTTCTTTCTCTTGCCTGATTGCCCTAGCCAGAACTTCCAACACTATGTTGAATAGGAGTGGTGAGAGAGGGCATCCCTGTCTTGTGCCAGTTTTCAAAGGGAATTTTTCCAGTTTTTGCCCATTCAGTATGATATTGGCTGTGGGTTTGTCATAAATAGCATAAATAGCTCTTATTATTTTGAGGTACGTTCCATCAATACCGAATTTATTGAGCGTTTTTAGCATGAAGGGCTGTTGAATTTTGTCAAAAGCTTTTTCTGCATCTATTGAGATAATCATGTGGTTGTTGTCTTTGGTTTTGTTTATGGATTACATTTATTGATTTATGAATGTTGAACCAGCCTTGCATCCCAGGGATGAAGCCCACTTGATCATGGTGGATAAGCTTTTTGATGAGCTGCTGAATCTGGTTTGCCAGTATTTTATTGAGGATTTTTGCATCGATGTTCATCAGGGATATTGGTCTAAAATTTTCTTTTTTTGTTGTGTCTCTGCCAGGCTTTGGTATCAGGATGATGTTGGCCTCATCAAATGAGTTAGGGAGGATTCTCTCTTTTTCAATTGATTGGAATAGTTTCAGAAGGAATGGTACCAGCTCCTCCTTGTACCTCTGGTAGAATTCAGCTGTGAATCCATCTGGTCCTGGACTTTTTTTGGTTGGTAGGCTATTAATTATTGCCTCAATTTCAGAGCCTGCTATTGGTCTATTTAGGGATTCAACCACTCATATAAAGGATCCACATATGAAAACAGAACCATTATACAAAAGATTTTAGTATTCTTTAAAATAGTCTCATTTATCTTAATTGTTCATTAAAGATCTATAATCCATTATGTGTATGTATATTGAAAGGAAAAGACCTAGTTTTGGGCCTTTATTTTGGAAAAACTATGACTCTTTAACTCTGTTTTCTCGTCTATAAAGTGAACTTTTGAGAACATTCAACTAATTTGCAATTATGGTGAGAACTAATATGTGAAAGTGCTCAGCTTCTGTCAAATGCTTCATGTGGGGTGTGTGTGTGTATGTGTGTGTGTGTGTGTCTGTGTGTGTACATGCCAGGGTTTTTGCATGTATTTGTGTGCCTGTGTTTGCAATAATAATTTCTATGTACTTGACTGTCATGATCTAGTAGTACAAAGACAAAAGGTATGTCTTTTAAAAGCTAGAGTGCAAGAAAGAAAGATAAAAAAATACTTCCTTCAACAAAAAGTAGATATAAAGGGAGGGATGACTTTTATTCAAAACTATGACTACTGCTTCTCATTGTCAGGGAAAGTAATATCACTAGGAGTTACATGGAATAAAGGGAAAGTAATATCACTAGGAGTTACATGGAATAAATGCTTAAATAATGATTGAGATAGATAGCTACTTACTCTGACCTTTAAAATGACTCAGATTCCCAAAAATCTCTGACTCCACTCTATAATCTGTGTTTTGTTCTATATAAAATTAAACAATACATCTAGTTAGAAGCAAAATTAGAAATCTAAAAGAGATGAGGACTGGGAACCAGGGGACCAAAGTTCTACTCTTTGGTTTGTGACCTTGATCAAATCACTAAATCCTCCCGGGCTTCAGCCCCATTACTTTCAACATGAAGGGGGTCTAAGGTCCCTCCAGCTTTAACACTTGGTGACACTATGATTCTAGTTCATAGCTTCTTGCTCACAATATTTGACACTTTGTTGACATACTGTCAGAAACTTCACACATTTTCCAAAAGCTGTCACAGAGTATTATTAGGTCATTAATGCAGAGTTTTAAGAGGAAACTATAAAATATCTTTCACTGGGTATTTGTTATAGCAGCTATGTTTATACTACTGGATTCCTCCGTGATGATAGATCGATAGATAGATAGATAGATAGATAGATAGATAGATAGATAGATAGATAAAGGTATACTTCTAAAAGAAATCAACTATGTTAGGCTAATACAGTATAAGTAATAAAGTTGTAATATAAGTGTAATATAAGTATGTGTGACAAAAAAATCTTCATGTAAAGCTTCTACTTATTCCTACTCAGCTAATGATATAGAGATAAAATGTATCTGAGCCCATTTGTGCTTATGAATGTAAAGTAAAAATTATTTGTGTGTGCATATATACACATCAGTGTATGTATGTGCATATATGTAAATAGAAAAATTCTGTAAAAATTGCTAAAAGATGTATACATTATAATGTTTTACTGTATATACTTCTGTGCCATTTTACTTTTCTACAATAAGCATGTAACTACTTAATTTTAAACTAAAAAATAAAACAGAAAATGTAAACATTTCTAGCCTTATGCAAAATTGTGTAAATTTCTTTTGTAGATTTCTGTGATTTATTTTTTATTTCATAAATGGCATATACATGTAGTATATATCTCTATCTTTCACTAGCTGTGTCTGTATGTATATGTAAATTATATCCAGTGTGTGTTGAGCACTAACTGTCCCAGGCATTGGTCTAAGCACTTCAATTATGATATACAACTCAGTACCCATGACATCCTTGAATAGATTATTTTTACTACCATATACTGATTGAGCTGTGCTACTTAATGCTTATTTTCTTTTTCTAAAATTTATTTATTAAACTTTAAGTTCTGGGATACATGTGCAGAACATGCAGGTTTGTTACACAGGTATACATGTGGCATGGTGGTTTGCTGCACCCATCAAGCCGTCATCCGGGTTTTAAGCCCCACATGCATTAGGTATTTGTCCTAATGCTGTCCCTCTCCCTGCACCCCACCCCCTCAACCCCTATTTTCTAGTGTTTTTACTTCTCTTTTGTAAACAGGAGAACAAGCTATACCTACGTTGGAAATTATTACAGTCAGAAGTTTGCCCACCTCAGATGGGTCTGAAGACTTCCTTCCCTAGAACATTTAGCAATCCCTTTCATTCTTCTCCTGGGCATCATTAACATATTCCTTTTCCCTGACTAGCCTTAATCCATACCCTATCCATTCTTCCCATCAGACAGGCACTTTTTCATTCTAACATACTTGACTATATTTCAGATTGTGTGTCTTTGCCTGTGTGTATGCTATTATCAATCATTATGCTTTCCATATTCGTGCTGAAGAGTGGTTTTGCCATTCCTTACACAAGATTTAGTTTTAGTTTAAAACTCAAACACATCATAGGAATCGTCATAAAAATAGATTTATACACATGTAAAAGAGAATCAGAATACTGATTAATTGTTTATGCTTTTCATATAAGTAATAAAGCCAGCAATTAAGAATTTCATTGATAGATTATGGTAGAATCCTTGTGCGGGCTGCTTAGCCCATCTCCTGGCTCTGAGCAGAACTGAACTTAAGCCTTCAGAAGACAACAGTCTGCCATTTTGCCTTATTCTCACAGATAAATTACTTTATAGCACTTTAGTGAAGAAAGGAAGATGTATTATTTAACAGCTCTCCAAATCATAGCCAACAGGATTAAATTTATTAATTGATTTTATCCATTTTGCTTTGAAAAAGTAAATAAGTAAAGTAGAATCAAATGAGCCATATAGTTCCAGCCGGTTGAATATTTTAAACCAAACTGGAAATTAATGAGGTGATTAAGGAAAAAAAAAAAAAAAAAAAACTGTAAAAGGAGATAAAACCAAGAGACCTTAAGTACTTAATCTGGAAGAACACAATTGCAAATACTTTTTGCTCTATTGAATGAAAATAAGAATATTTTGTTCCAATCTACACTCCTCCCCCTGAGCACTGCCACCTAGTAAGGGCTTTTTGAGTGACAGTTTTGGTCCTCGAGTGGACCTTTCTGTGACACCTTTCTCAGCAGGCCTCCGCCCACCAGTAGGCCTGCAGGACTTGCTCCTGCTGAGGAAGGCTCACACAGTGTTTCGCTCTCTTATCCTACTGTGGCCATGTGGCGCTGGTGTGAAGGAAAATAAGCTAGAATAGCAAAGATACATCTCGCATGAAGTACTAGGCCACAATTGAAGTGGCAGAGACATCATTGTCAATCAATAAAATTTCTCCTGTCTTTGTAGCAAGTCTAACTCGGTTAATTCAGACCATCATCCCCGCAGCTGTACAAGACAATTAGGTTTAGAGATTCAAATCTATGCAATTGGTAAATAATCCCAAGAATAGGCAAAAGGCTATAATGCAGTGTTACCTGTCCCTTCACATTCAAAAGCATTTTGACGTTCAAAAGCTCTCACACGGACACATGATAATTAAAGTTAAAAGATTATAGCAGCTGCATTTTAAAGAGTAATAGTGTTACAATTAACATTAATTGTTAATTTTGCCTTAAAAATGAAGTAAAAAATACATGCAAACTTTTGCCAAAAGGCAGTACCAAGACGGTGTTTTATTGAAAATTATTCTAACCTTCCCCCATGCTGCAACTCTCTCCACAAAATAAAACATTTGCCAATTAATGTGGACCTGATGTAACTGTTCTAGTCAGAAGGTCAAACATACTGAATCTGCTGCCAGAGCCAAGTTCAGATGAAATGTATGAAAAACACAGAAAGTAAAACCTTACAGTGAGCTATAAATACTCATAAATACACTAAAATTTATAGTTCATTATGCTCCTGTTTTGTCCTTCCTGCCAAAGTCAAAAAGCTCACGGACTTTCGTTTTAAAAGAAATTTACTGTACATTAGGAAGCAAGCCACATGGTGGTCCAAAACACTGCCAGTTCTCAGCAGGTCAAATACGTGCTGATTGAGGATTTGAACTAGGTGCATCCTATGCAGTGCTACATATGAACATTGAATTTTGAGCACAGGGCACATGTATGTGTATACTTTTAAATTATTCTCTAAAGTCACTATTGTTTGAAACTATCTCACCATTCAAATAAATGATAGATAAATTGCCAGTAAGTTTTTCCAGTTTTCTAATATCATCAGCTATGTAAAAATATCCATTAAAAAGGAACTAGCATATCTATGGCAATGAAGCAGAGACGTTTTATGTGGCTCTGGAACCATCAGGTAAAATCAATTTTTAAAAAATTACAAACCTAAATCATGTTTACTTTTAGCATATTTAAAAATTCAGATATTAACTGTTATTTTCTTTCAATATAGACCTGTTTATGAATCTATTTTTATTCAATTTTATTTAATGAGTACATTCTCTATCAAAAAATATCTCAATATGAAACTGAAAATGTTTCAATTACCTAGTATATTTGAAGAAATATAATAGCCATATCATATAGGGCTTTGCTAGTCAGTTGTGTGGCCTGGGCACAAGCATTGGCCTAGCTTGGGAGCTTATAAAAATTTCAGAATTTCAAGCCCTTTTCCAGAACTACTGAATAAGAATCTACATTTTAACATGATTCCCCTGTGATTCTTGTGCATGTTAAAGTTTGTGGAACATGGATATAAAACAATAGCTTAAGTAGAAATGATATGGTACACCAAATGTTTTGTTAGCAGAAAAGCAAAAGTCTGCTTAAAATCCAGCTAATTGCATTAGAGCAATTTAATTTCTCACTACAAAAGAATAAGGTTCATGTTATCCAGAATTATTTTGCAGGACACTGACCAAAACGTTTTCTATATGATAGCCCACAGGATTTAATCCCCTCCCACACCCCTGCTAAAATACAACCCGATATTTTCTTCAGGAAAGTTGAGTTTTGTCTTAATTATGTAAATTAACTTCAGACATAAGTCATCAGTATTTGATAAGTCCCACTGACGAGAAAATTTGTAAATTTTCTTTCTAGTGGTATTTTATCCCATTAATTTATCTAATTTTGTTTTATTTAATCTTTTTCTTTATAAATACAATATAGCAACATTAAAAAATAAAACTGTGAAATAAAACGTGTAACCTCATTTCTTAAAGAACTGTGGTCCATGGATATGAAGGACCTATCTTTCTCCAACAGGTATTGGCTCTCCAGGTCAGGTTAGAAATCCATTGCCATGGCAATGTGCAGGACTGCCTAGGAGGCTACCTGAGCTTATACCTGGCCTTGTGCAGCAAAGATCATTAATCTCCAGGTCTCCCAATGTGAATCTTTTGAAGAGCTATAAACACACCTACTGTGTTAGCCTTTCCAGAGATATTCTGAAAGAATTAATATCCACAGAGTTTTAGCCAGATCAAATGGAGCACAATCTGAAGTGAACCTGCCATCTAGAGTTTGATCTCCTGACACT
Source organism: Rhinopithecus roxellana (assembly GCF_007565055.1). NCBI lineage: Eukaryota > Metazoa > Chordata > Mammalia > Primates > Cercopithecidae > Rhinopithecus > Rhinopithecus roxellana. Next base: position 109,246,079 of record NC_044562.1, on the reverse strand, counting down.
CATGAATAGCCCACTTGAAAGCTCCAATGTTCCTTTCAAAAACCCTAGTTTTAAAAGTAAAGATTATCAGTTTGTAAATATATCACATATCACACTTATCTATCAAAGCTATTAATCTTTTGTGGGATCTATTTTATGGGCCATAGTGAAAATCTAACAAGTCTGAATTTTTTTTTTCAGATAAATGCACAGGTACATTTATCTCAAAAACTATGTATACAATGTCAAGAACTTCATTATTTTCCAAGTGTCTATTCCAAAGAATTCAATGGAAGATACATTGCAACATGTGATTCACCAAATGCTATGCAAAGTCGTCAAGCTCTAATATAAACTGAAATAGATTAGATAGTTAACTTGTAAAATATCACTAGCAGGCATATACACTTTGTTTCTTCTTTGCTAAGTATGCTTATTTTCAAAATTGTTCTTTTTCAGATAATGTAAATTCTTAATGATAGGAATAGTTTAGGCTTAAAAATTGTATGTACTTGAAAGGATTATGTATTATTTTATTAAATCTCTCTTTTTAAATATTAACTAGGAACTCAGGAGTTACTTTCCTTTGAAAAAAAAACTTTCCTCAAATTTCAGGATGAGGAAATGAGCTGCAAAAAAAATGTTAATACTTTTACGTGAATAATAATGGAATAAAACAGTCTAATTAACAGCAACATCAGAGGAAAAATCCAACAACTCAAGAATATGCCAGACTTATAGCTCCTATGAGGTATAATAAATGCATTCCATGTATGGATTCATTGCCATCAAGGTGGTGGGGAATGATAGTGGACTGGAATTAAGGCAACCTCTCTCATAAGCATGTTGATTCCAGACTTATTTTTAAAACTCAACACTGATTTTATTTTTGTCAGCATGTATGTGTCCTTTGAAAATGCAGAGTTTTAAGCATCATGGAAACTGAGCGTGTCACATGAAACCCAGCAGTCATTAGTGGGTAAGATATATCATGTATGGTACAAACTCCATTCCGACCTAACTTTTCACCATGTATCCTCGAGCTATATCTTAGCTTAGAACAAAACATGAACATAAGCCAATTCTACACCACTGAAGCCATCAAATCCAAGACAGAATGTCTGAAACCCATTTCTAACCTAGAGTTTCTGATATGTTTTAACTAGTAAATGATGAACAATATGGGTTACAGGAGGGTACTCTATAAAGGATTTACCATAAGCATATATTATTGAAGAGCATCTGTTTATTCCATCTTTTCCAGAATTTTTAGGGTAACATTTTATTCAATTCAACATTGCAACAAATCTGACAATGAAGCTATTTTAATCTTAGACTACATTAACCAGTACTATAACTGGAGTACGGCAGAGAGAATTCAGACCAAATCTTGGAGGTCCACCTCACACAAGTGAAGCATTTCAGACATTGTCATTAAAAACTGGAAAGCTAATGTGTAGCAACCAGAATAGTGAAAGAATTTAAAACTTTGAGGCTGGAGAAAAACCCCAAAATTGTCTTTAAATATTTAAGGAATCTCCCAGTAGAATAGATATTAGATTATCTCTATGTGGATCTGGAAGAAAAAGCAAAAACCAATAGATGGAAATTATAAAGACATAATAAAAATGAAATAGACTGCTTCATAGAGATAATTTCCCATCAGTGAATTCAGGGAAGACAAACTTGGAACAGAGAACTAGATCAGAGGCCATAAATCCTCACCTGTCAATTTATATTAGGTTTTTGTTTACCAGACCTACATTTTTTTTTTTTTGTTTATATATGTCAAGCAATACCTTAGTAAGGTACTCACTTATTTTATCCCTAATGACATATGAATCAGGCAATATCATAGATCTCTGGTTACTATTCCATCTCTGTGGTTTTTACGGTCATTGTACACACTTCTTTTCTAATGGGTAAAGGTCGTGATCTGGCCTCTTCCACTCAGTAATCCCATTATTTCCATAAAAACCACCAAATCCCATCTCATTGTGGTACCTCCTACTGTTGTGCCTTGCCTACAGAGGACAGTCACATCTTGATTTTACAAAGATGGAGTGTTCTGTTGGCCTCATCTAAGAAATGCTTAAAGGAAGGTTGTAGGGGTTACACATAATAGGTCCACTCCAACATTCCCTACTTCCTAGGCCTACAGTATGCCAGGAATATGTCAAACTTACATCCTCATTGATTTTAGGATATTGTTAAGTCCAGGCTTTGTTTTTAATTGACAGCTATAAACTGTATATACTTACGGTGTACAACATGATGTTGAGACTGCTGGATCACATGGTAGTTCTATATTTAATTTTTGAGGAACCTCCATACCAGTTTTATGCTGGTTGTACAAATTTACATTCCTACCAATAGTGCACAGAGATTCCCTTTTCTCCACAACCTCACCAACAGCTGTCATCTTTTCTCTTTCTGACGATAGCCATCCTAACATGCATGACGTACTATCTTATTATGTTTTTAATTTGTATTTCTCTGATGGTTAGTAATGGTGAGCATTTTTTTCATGTACTTATTGGCCATTTTTATGTCTTATTTTAAGAACGATGGCACATGCCTGTAATCCCAGCCCTTTGGGAGGCCAAGGCAGGTAGATCATCAGAGGTCAGGAGTTCAAGACCAGCCTGACTAACATGGTGAAACTGCGTCTCTACTAAACACAGAAAATTAGCCAGGAGTGGTGGCGGGTGCCTGGAATCCCAGCTACTTCGGAGGGTGAGGCAGGAGAATCACTTGAACCCGGGAGGCAGAGGTTTCAGTGAGCCAAGATCACACCACTGCACTCCAGCCTGGGCAACAAGAGTGAAACTTTGTAAAAAATAATAATAATAATAATAAATACAAGAAAGAAAGGAAGGAAAGGAAAGGAAAGGAAAGGAAAGGAAAGGAAAGGAAAGGAAAGGAAAGGAAAGGAAAGGAAAGGAAAGGAAAGGAAAGTCTATTCCAGTCTATTACCTATTTTTTTAAATTAGGTTTTTGGTTTTCTTGCTACAGAGTTGTTTGAGATCTTTATATATTTTGAGTGTTAACCCCTTATCAGATGTATGCTTTGCAAAGATATTTTCCCATTCCGTGGGTCATGTCTTCACTTTGGTAATTACTTCCTTTGCTGTGCAGAAACTTTGTAGTTTGATGTAATCCTGTTTGTTTCTGCTTTTGTTGTCTGTGCTTTTGGGGTGATATCCCACAAAATCACTGCCCAGACCATTGTCAGGAAGATTTTCCCCGATGTTTTATTCTATATTTTTACCATTTCAGGTTTTACATGTAAATCTTTAATCCATTTTGATTTGATTTTTGCAACTGGTATGAGGTATCTAATTTCATTCTTCCACATGTGGATATTGTTTCCCAACAGCAGTTACCGAGGAGAAAACCTTTGTCCTATCATGTGTCCTTTTGCATCTTTGTCTAAAATCAATTGATTGTAAATTCCTGGATTTATTACAAGGATTTCTATACTAATCCATTGGTCTATGTGCTTTTTTTCATGCCAGAACCATGTTGTTTTGACTACTATTGCTTTGTAGTAGTGTGATGCCTTTAGTCTTGCTCTTTTTCTCAAGATTGCTTTTCTATTTGGCAACAATTTGTTCCATATGAGTGTAGGATTTTTTTTTAATCTCAGTGAAAATGCCATTGGAATTTTGACAGGGATTCCACTTAATCTACAGATCACCTTAGTTAGTACAGATGCTTTGGGTAGTATGGACTTTTGGTAGACAGATATAACAATATTAATTTCCCAATTAATGAACACTGTATTTATTCGTGTCTTCTTCCGTCAATGTTTTATAGTTTTCAATGCACAAATCTTTCACCTTGGTTAAATTTACTCCTAAGTATTTTTGGTATCTATTGTAAATAGAATTTTGTTTTAAAAAATTCTTTTTTGGATAGTTCATTGTTAGTGTACAGGAACACTATTTATTTTTGTATGTTAATTTTGTATCCTGCAACTTAATTAAATTGGTTTATTAGTTTTAACAGTTTTTGTGGAGTCTTTAAGGTTGTCTATACATAAGAGTATGTCATCTGCAAACAATGACAATTTAACTTCTTCCTTTACAATTTGGATGCTGTCTTTTGCTTGAATAATTACTCTGTATAACTCCAGTACTATGTTGAATAGAAGTGGCATAGCAGGAGAGGGCATCTTTGCCTTATTCTTCATCTGCGAGAAAAAGCTTTCAACTTTTCACCACAGCATATGATGCTACCCTTGGGCTTGTAATATATGACCTTCATTGTGTTAAGATACATTCCTTCTAGACTTAATTTGCTGACAGTTTTTTATGAAGAAGAAATGTTTGATTTGGTCAAATGCTTTTTCTGCATCTACTGAGATGCCCATATGACGTTTGTCCTTTATTCTGTTAATATGTGTCATATTTATTGATTTGCATATATTGAACTATGTTATTTTTTAATCCTAGATACAAATCTCACTTAATTATGGTGAATGATCCTTTAATATGCTGTTGATTTTAGTTGAGCAATGTTTTATTGAGGATTTTTGCATCTATGTTCATCGGGGTTATTGGCATGTAATTTTCTCTTCTTGTAGTGTCTTGTCTAGCTTTGGTATCGGGGAAATGGTGGCCTTGTAAAATGAATTCAGAAATATTCCTTTATCTTCAATTTTTTTGAAAAAGTTTGAGAAACACTCCACAAAAATTAACTCAAAATGGATTATAGACCTAAATGTAAAACACAAAATTGTAAAATTCTTGGAAGATAACATGGGAGGAAATCTATATGACCCTGGGTATTGCAATGACATTTTAAATACAACTTCAATGGCATGATCCATGAAAGAAAAAAAATGATGAATTTGATTTAATTAAAATACAAAATTTCTCCTCTGTCCAAAGCACTGTCAAGAGAATAAAAAGACAAGCCATAGACTGGGAGAAAATATTTGTAAGAGACATATATAACAAAGCACTATTGTCTAAAATATACTAAAAACTCTTAAAACTCAGTAGTGAGAAAGTGGATAACCCAATTTAAAAATGTCTGGGAGGCCAAGTCAGGTGGATCACGCAGTCAGGAGTTTGAGGCCAGCCTGACTAATGTGGTGAAAACCCATCTCTATTAAATACAAAAATTAGTCAGGTTTGGTGACACACACCTGTAATCCCAGCAACTCAGGAGGCTAAGGCAGGAAAATCACTTGTACCTGGGAGGCAGAGGTTGCAGTGAGCTGAGATCATGCCATTGCACTCCAGCCTGGGTGACAGAGCAAGACTCTATCTCAAAAAAAAAAAAAAAAAAAAAAAAAAAAAAAAAAAAATCCTAAATTGACATCACAGGAGATATACAGATGGCAAATAAGCATATGAAAAGATCACAGCATCATATGTCATTAGGTAATGATATAAAACATTAAACAATAATGAGATATTACTACATACCTATTAGAATAGTCAAAATTCAAGACACTGACAACAGCAAATGCTGGTGGAAATAGGGAGCAACAGGCACTCTCAGTCATTACTGGTGGGAATGTAAAATGGTACAGCCACTTTGGAAGAGAGTTTGGGCAGTTTCTTACAAAACTAAACATATTCTCACCATACAATCTAGCAACTGTGCTCTGAAAGAGTTGAAAAGTTATATCCATGCAAAAAACTGCACATTGATATTTATGGCAGCTTTATTTATAATTGCCAAAACTTGGAAGCACTTGAGATATTCTATAGTAGGTGTGCATATAGATAAACTTTAGTACAGCCAGAAAATGTGCTATAATTCAGTGCTAAAATGAAACGAGTTATGACAAACCCACAGCCAAAATCATACCGAATGAGAAAAAGTTGGAAGCATTTCCCCTAGGAACTAGAACAAGAAAAGGATATTTACTGTCACCACTCTTATTCAGCATAGTAGTAGAAGTATTAGCCTAAGCAATCAGGCAAGAGAAAGAAATAAGAGGAATACAAAGTGAAAAAGAAGAAGTCACATTATCTCTGTTTACTGATGACATGATCATATACCCAGAAAAACCCTAAAGATTCCCCCAAAAGACTCTTAGACTTGATAAACAACTTCACTAAAGTTTCAGAATGCAAAATCAGTGTCCGAAAATCAGTAGCATTTTATAACTAAAGTAGCATGGTACTGATATAAAAATAAACATAGATCAATGGAACAGAGTAGAGAATGCATAAGTAAAACCACATAACTACAACTAACTTATTTTCAACAAAGTTCACAAAAATATAAAATAAAATAAGGGGAAAGGACATCTTATTCAATAAGCAGTTCGGGGAAAATTGACTAGTCATAGCAGAATGAAACTGGGGATCTAGCTCTCAAAATATATAAAGATTAACTCAAGATCAATTAAAGAGCTTAACTGGAAGATCTGACACTGTATTAATCCTAGAAGAAAACATAGGAAATTCTCTTGTGGACATTGGCTTTGGCAAAGAATCTATGACAAAGACCCCGAAAGCACATGCAACAAAAACAATAATAGGGAAATGGGACTTAATTAAACTAAAAAGCTTCTGCATAGCAAAAGAAATAATTAGCAGCATAAGCAGACAACCTGCACAATGGGAGAAAATATTTGCAAATTATGCATCCAACAAATGACTCATATCCAAAATCTACAAGGAATTCAAACAACTCATGAGAGAAAACAAACAACCCTATTAAAAACTGGGCAAAAGATACGAACAGCTATTTCTCAAAAGAAGACACACAAACAGCCAACAAACACACGAAAAAAAGCTCAACCTCACTAATGATCAGGTAAATTCAAATTGAAACCACAATGAGATATCTTATACCAGGCAGAATGGCTATTACAAAAAAGTCAAAAACAGCAGATGTTGGCAGGGATGCAGAGAAAAGGGGACACTTGTACACTGTTGGTGGGAATGTAAGTTAGTTCAGCCTCTATGGAAAGCAGTATGGAGATGTCTCAAAGAACTGAAACAGAACTACCACTCTACCCAGCAATCCCACTACTTGGCATGTACCCAAATGAAAATAAATTATTATATAAAAAAGACACCTGTACACATATGTTTATTGCAGCACTTTTCACGATATCAAAGTCATGGAACCAACCTATGTGCCCACTGATGGTTGATTTTATAAAGAAAATGTGACATATAACACCGTGGAATACCATATAACCATAAAAATGAATATAATCATGTTCTTTGCAGCAATATGGGTGGAATTAGAAGCCATTATCCTAAGTGAACTAGCTCAGAAACAGAAAATCTATTACTGTGTGTTATCACTTACAAGTGGAAGGTAAACAATGAATACACATAAACACAAAGGTAGAAATAATAGGCACTGGGGACTCTAAAAGGAGAGAGGGTGGAAGCAGGGTGACAGTAAAAAAGTTACTTATTTGGTACAATGTTCATTATTTGGATGATGTGTACACTAGAAGCCCAATTCCCACCCATTAAGCAATATACCCACATAACAAACATGCACATGTACCCCCTTAATCTAAAACAAAATAATTTTAAAATACAATGAGATATTAAGACATAGAGGAAACTTGGATGCGTATTACTAAGTGAAAGAAGCCAATCTGAAAAAGCTACATAGTGTATGATTTTAACTATATGACACTCTAGGAAAGATAAAACTATGGAGTCACCGAAAATATCGGTGATTGCCAGGAGTTACGGTGGTAGAAGGGGCGAATAGGCCGAGCACAGAGGATTTTTAAGGGTGCTCAGAATGCTTACTGATACAAGATTAGTTATTTTTCTAGCCTTCTGAGTGGAGAGACAGAATGTGTGTTTGTGTGGGCTTATGTGTTTGTGTCAGTATTTCTTAAGACATAAGGTCTACTTTTATTAATGACTTTAATTCAAACACAGGATTTTAACTTTTCTAATTGGGTTTCTTAAATATGTTTCCCTTTTAACCACAGTGAAAATCCTGCCTCTCAATGATATAATTATTCTTTTGATATATTCCACAGTATATACACAAGTATTTCAGGATAACTTTAACATTACAAACAATTACATGGTCATGAAAGATAACTTAGGATTTGTTGCAGGCCTTTTTGCTGTTAGATATATACCATACCAGAGATATAAAGATGAATTAGTTTATTTTGTTTTATAATTTATAAACTATTTACATTGTTCCAGAGTTATGTCTATAAATCTATGCTCTATTTACAAAGAAGTTCAGTCTCTACCACTGTCCCAGTCACTCTATTTGTTCCCCCACATGCAGGTATATATATATAGAGAGGCACATATATATACACATATATAGCATATATATGTATATAACACATATAACATATAAACATATATACACTTTAAAAATATTATCTTTTATATGCACATTTTAATATAACTAAATATAATATACTATATATACGTGTGTATATATACATTTACCCATTTTTAAGTGGTAGCGTGCTATATACCTAACACATATGCTTTATATTATATACATATTTTCTATACACATACCAGCTTGTGTATTTCTTCAAAATGGTGCTTTCATATAACATCATATCCTGGAAATTATATTCCATTTTTTTATTCAGCTGCATAGTATGCTCATGTTTATTTGATCAGTTTTCTATTGATGGACATAGGTCTTATTTTTTAATCTTTTGCTGTTAAAATTAGTAAAGTAACCCCACAAATAATACACCAACTATGTACCCACAACAATTAAAAATTAAAACAAAGTAAATTTTTTAATTTCTTTCAGTTTATTACCGATATGCTTTAATATATCTCTAAAAGTGCTGCAACTACACATATGTGCCTTCTGATGAGATAAAATACAAAGTGCAGAGTACCAGTTAAATCTGAACGTAATCAGACTTCTAAATATAAATTTGCAAATAAATACAAAGAAAATCAACCAAGTCAGAATGCAGACAATTCTTTAAGGTAAATATCTGTGATTAAAAATCAATGGCAAGAAAAAAAGTAGAATGAGCAGTTATATATTTTTGAAGATTTAAAAGGCTTAACTGACTAAGTACAACATACAAACTCTATTTAGATCCTTAGTCAAAAACTGTTTGAAAAATAGAGCTCAGGTCAAAAATGGAAAAATTTGGACAGAGACCATTTGATTAGATGCTTTTAAGGAATTGCATTTTTAATATTATTTGATTTTAAAATGCTTTTACTGCTAGAGATACATATCAAAGTATTCAGGGTAAAATAATATTTGTGAAATTTGTTTTAAAATACTACAACAAAAAATGACATATTAAAAATATTACTTCTTAGTAACACTTCCCTTAGTATTTATAGGTGAAATTATTTGGGATATGCTTTTTATGTATTCCAAAAAAATGGAGAAATACAAAACGCAAATTTGTAAAATATTTATAATGTTTAGATTTGGACTATAAAGATTCATTGTAACAGCCCCTCTCTTTAAAAATTCTAGGCCATTATGATTTGGATTAATATAAAATGTTCATAATCTCATAGGTCTCATGAGTTTTCAATCTACTAAATGTTTGACATTTCATTGGATTTGTGATAATTTTCACTACTAAAGTTGTCAAAGAAGGACTGGACATTTTTCCTTCAGTTACCTATTCTTTGTTGGTCACAGTTTGATCTCTGATAGAAGTGCTTAACAAAATTGTACTCGATTTTCAAAAACTAGCAAATTATTTCAAAATTCACACATTCCAATTAATAAGTTGTGATTCATTTGTCTGTCACTCAAGTAGCTACACAGAAAAGGGATAAAGAAAGATGAGATTGAATTCAGAACATCAATGATACTCAGTTTTACAGCACAGCAATACTAATACCATACTGGCCAAGTTAGGTTCCCCAAGTCCTCCCCAGTCATTCACTGTTCACACTTCCCTCTGAAATGTGTACTTCCTTTTCTGTTATTGCCTTGTTTTATAGGTAACTCATAGCTACCCAAAGTGTTTTTAACAGTGTGCAGCACTGCTTTTTTAGATACCTATCTGGTCAGATGAATTTATATTTTCTCTCTGTTAACTTGTGTAATGGTAATTAGGTAACATATATTTAACTGATAATTTAAACTAGTTAACAATTCACCCTCACTTGTTTTTATCTAATAGTAGCATGAATTGTTAAGCATTTTGTTTGTTTTAATCACATACAGCAACACCTATTACTCTGATACACAATATACAGATGCTTCCAAGATAAAGTCCATGTAAGTATCAGCTTAGTTCAAATATTATTAAGCAAACTTTAAAAAAAACTGAACGTTTCTTCTACTAAATGTGTTAATAAATCAAAATATCAATTTCAACAGACATATTTTATATTTCTACAAATAATTATGAGGGAATTCAGAACTAATATGGTTCCTATTTGAATATTGGCAGTTTATTAAAAATTCAATGGAGAAATGAAAAGGAACTTTTGTGATGTATCAAAAGCATGAGTTTTTTGTTATTATCATTAATTGCTTTTTAAAATAATATAGTCTCAAGTTAGCATACCTTTCTATTTCATCCCTTTGCCTTGAAAATGACATAATAGAGACATGTTAAACATTTTAAAAATAGTTGACGATCATAATGTTTTTGTTTTGGTTTCTAGTGTCCGTAGCTCAAATTGAGCTCCAGTATAAATAATATACTCTAGAAACAATTCTTAGACAGCTAGATGCACAAATGCTACCGTTAATCATAAGTTTCAGCTCCTTGAAATTGTGTACATATGCATGTAAGTAATCGGGCATATATTTATTCATTAGTAATAATGAACATTTTCTGAAAACAGACAATAGTATGTTTTGAACATGCTAGAATTTTAGCTTTTTCTTAGGTTTTCTGTTTTTAAATAAAACTAAAATTTATACTCATATATAAGAGGTCAATCACATTTGGCAGGATCACTTAAGATAACCCTGCTAGAATAACAATGATATGAAGACAGTAATGATTCAGATTTTTAAAATTAACTACAGACATTGAGATACACAATTGTTCTTACTTCATACCTTATTTAACGATATAAACACTATTTCTGTTACAAATAGGTGTCTCAGCTGCACATCGCAACTTGGAGTAGACCATTGAGCTGTCCTCCTAAATATTGTGACATGGAGAAAATCACGTTGTACTTTAACCTATCAACAAAGGAGCAAAGCAATTACAGAGCTAAACAGAGTCCAGGAAGACCCAATAAAGAAAAATCCAAGAAAATTTGGTGAAAATTCTTAAGGGGCCTTCCAATGTTTAATTTAGGCCTGAGGCATGATTAATATTCTGATTCTAATTCAAAAGACTGAACCACAAAGGTACATCTTTTGGGTATTTTTAATAAGCGTAGTACAACACTCTGTGAATTAACAGCTGGTCTGACTGGTATTTTACTTCCTCTTTGCTTACTCAAGTGAAGCAGTTAATATTAGTATAATCATCAAACTAACACTAGTCCGGCAGAGGGACAGATTTTTTTTTTTTCTAGTGTTGTGATGTAGAATACAAATTTTAAAATACAAAAAAAAATGGCTGTATTAATATTAATCAAGCCATTGTTTTAGACATTAGAAATACACTTAAAAAAAAGAAAAATTAAAATTTTGAAACCATATTCCTTCTTACAAAAATTTAAAAGGAAAAGTAAAATATAAAATACTCAAATAATTTAATGAAATCAAACAGATGTTTATCAGAAATGTTGAGAAGTATAACGAAAAAGTGAGAAGAATAATTTGTCAGTATTCTTGCTAAAAATATGTAATAACGTCAGAATAAAACTCCATTTTCATAAAACTATATAAACAACTACTATGTATTTTATGTATACCCAAACAGAAGTTACATTTTTTTTGGTCAAAGAAGAATAATATTTAGACCATGAAGCATTAATTTTCATAATTTTGTTGTTTGCAAGCAGTATTTCAATCCCTTTTGTCATCTGATGTTTTGATATGCTCATTAAGATTCATAGCAAATTAGATATTCATATTTGCTAGAAACAAAAATTTTTATTTCTTTGATTTTAATTTTTAATACATTTGCAAAGGAAGTATGTTTGAAGCAAAATTAGCAACATAGTATTTTTTATAGTTTTTAGGCAGGTCATCTTTAATTTTCATAAAATATTCTTTTACAAAATCTCATTTTAAACATTCTTTGTAAATGTAGAACTTCTAACTATTGTGCTTACATATGATTCTTCAATTTACTAAATGAATCTACAATGTATACATACTTTAAAACTCTCATTAACGACATTAAACTCACCTGAAAAATATTTAGCCTTCGCTGTTTGCCATTACATTTACAGTAAAAGACAATGCACTAATTTTATAGAACATTACTAAATATAAACTAAAATATTATTACTGTGTTCCTAGTTAAAATCATCATGACAAAAATTAACTTCATAATACTCAAATATATATACTAAAATATAAATTAACTGTCTTAATGTTTGGCCTTTTATTCTACAATCAACCATTTTAAAAGAAGTTTAAAAGATAGCAGACTTAGGTAAGATTATATTTTTTAAGCAACACATTTGATGCCATTACTAAATTACATTTGCATGTCTATTTAGTGAATTAGAGCTATGATACATGTCAGAATATTAGGCACAGTAAGAAACGTTTGAAATGTTTTTAAACTTTCCCTAACTGTTAAGTGCAAAGCCTTTGTCTATGAAGCATCAGTGGCATGATGAGTCTAACGACTATTTCCATTCTCTCCCAATAATTTCTCCATTGGAAGAAAACATGCAAACACCCTCCTCTCCAGGAACAGAAATAAATAAACACAAAGCAATATTCATACTGGTTTCAGTTCTATAATCAAAATGGAAACTGATCATCAGGTGTCATACACACAAGTAGTAGGAAATACAGCAAGTGACACACTTAATAAAGGGATTTGCTTTCAATTTTTAAAACTCCATACAACTAAAGAAAAATGCACCTGCAACCAAATTCTGTCCCAAAGTCGTTGATTTGCAGTTCTGGAGAGTAAATGGTCTATGTCAAAAGCTACCCAGGTATACAACTCCTGAATATCAGATATTAGCTGCTGGACTTGACTGGTAAAATGAATTAAATTACCAACTACTGTAAGGGACATTTGTGATGAGCTGTTGAGAAGTATTGACATCAAATGTGGCTTTACTGAAAACAGATAATTTGTTTCTTGAAGACATATAGAAGAAAGATTAATTATGAAGTTTAGAAAAACAGAAGGATGAGAAGAGAGAATAATAAAAGCTGAATCATGTTTCTTTTCACCCCCAAAATATTCCAACCGGAGTCTTAACACAGGTGGATAAACTTCTTGCAATGATGAGAAGACTCTGTATACTAAGAAAATCTACATTCTAGTAGTACTGCTTTACTGGGTGCCTTGGAAGTGCCTCCGAATTTCAGAACTCAGTTTCCCTAGCTATAAAATACCAATGTGTGTTAGATATATATATTTTCTATTATCTTTTCTAGCTCTAAATCCTTTAAATGCTCTTTTCCTGCCATAATATTAATGGTATAAATAGAAGTTAGATTCTCCTTGCTACAAAAATATATTTAAGAAAAATTCGCAGAATTAAATGGAAAAGGAAGAGGATTGGGCACAAGGAAACAAAATGATATCTCTTCTTATATGTTTCTGGTCTCAAAGGATAGAAAGTCTCTGAAAAGATTTTCAGACTTGAAAAATTCTTTATATTTTGTGACTTGTAAGGAGCATTTATATTTTATCAGTTATTTTAATATTAACTATTCAGACAGGGTAGTTTATTGCACATTAAAAAAATTTATTGAATCTTTTCAATGAATTTTTATTCCAAAGTATAATCTTCTATTTTACTAGTAAGAACAGAAGATTCTGTTAAAGGAAATTTACAGGGATGTTCAAAAGGTCACATCTGTTCTATCCCATAGATCATATTTCTTTTTTTTTTTCTTTTTTTTTTAATATTTTATTTTTTTTATTTTTATTTTTTTATATACTTTAAGTTCTAGGGTACATGTGCATAACGTGCAGGTTTGTTACATATGTATACTTATGCCATGTTGGTGTGCTGCACCCACCAACTCGTCAGCACCCATCAATTCATCATTTATATCATGTATAACTCCCCAATGCAATCCCTCCCTCCTCCCCCCTCCCCATGATAGGCCCCAGTGTGTGATGGTCCCCTTCCTGAGTCCAAGTGATCTCATTGTTCAGTTCCCACCTATGAGTGAGAACATGCGGTGTTTGGTTTTCTCTTCTTGTGATAGTTTGCTAAGAATGATGGTTTCCAGCTGCATCCATGTCCCTACAAAGGACGCAAACTCATCCTTTTTTATGGCTGCATAGTATTCCACGGTGTATATGTGCCACATTTTCTTAATCCAGTCTGTCACAGATGGACATTTGGGTTGATTCCAAGTCTTTGCTATTGTGAATAGTGCCGCAATAAACATACGTGTGCATGTGTCTTTGTAGTAGAATAATTTATAATCCTTTGGGTATATACCCAGTAGTGGGATGGCTGGGTCATATGGTACATCTAGTTCTAGATCCTTGAGGAATTGCCATACTGTTTTCCATAATGGTTGAACTAGTTTACAATCCCACCAACAGTGTAAAAGTGTTTCTATTTCTCCACATCCTCTCCAACACCTGTTGTTTCCTGACTTCTTAATGATTGCCATTCTAACTGGTGTGAGATGGTATCTCATTGTGGTTTTGATTTGCATTTCTCTGATGGCCACTGATGATGAGCATTTTTTCATGTGTCTGTTGGCTGTATGAATGTCTTCTTTTGAGAAATGTCTGTTCATATCCTTTGCACACTTTTTGATGGGGTTGTTTGCTTTTTTCTTGTATATTTGTTTGAGTTCTTTGTAGATTCTGGATATTAGCCCTTTGTCAGATGAGTAGGTTGCAAAAATTTTCTCCCATTCTGTAGGTTGCCTGTTCACTCTGATGGTAGTTTCTTTTGCTGTGCAAAAGCTCTTTAGTTTAATTAGATCGCATTTGTCAATTTTGGCTTTTGCTGCTGTTGCTTTTGGTGTTTTAGACATGAAGTCCTTGCCCATGCCTATGTCCTGAATGGTACTACCTAGATTTTCTTCTAGGGTTTTTATGGTATTAGGTCTAACATTTAAGTCTCTAATCCATCTTGAATTAATCTTCATATAAGGAGTAAGGAAAGGATCCAGTTTCAGCTTTCTACTTATGGCTAGCCAATTTTCCCAGCACCATTTATTAAATAGGGAATCCTTTCCCCATTTCTTGTTTCTCTCAGGTTTGTCAAAGATCAGATGGCTGTAGATGTGTGGTATTATTTCTGAGGACTCTGTTCTGTTCCACTGGTCTATATCTCTGTTTTGGTACCAGTACAATGCTGTTTTGGTTACTGTAGCCTTGTAGTATAGTTTGAAGTCAGGTAGCGTGACGCCTCCAGCTTTGTCCTTTTGACTTAGGATTGTCTTGGCAATGCGGGCTCTTTTTTGGTTCCATATGAACTTTAAAGCAGTTTTTTCCAATTCTGTGAAGAAACTCATTGGTAGCTTGATGGGGATGGCATTGAATCTATAAATAACCTTGGGCAGTATGGCCATTTTCACAATATTGATTCTTCCTATCCATGAGCATGGTATGTTCTTCCATTTGTTTGTGTCCTCTTTGATTTCACTGAGCAGTGGTTTGTAGTTCTCCTTGAAGAGGTCCTTTACATCCCTTGTAAGCTGGATTCCTAGGTATTTTATTCTCTTTGAAGCAATTGTGAATGGAAGTTCATTCCTGATTTGGCTCTCTGCTTGTCTGTTACTGGTGTATAAGAATGCTTGTGATTTTTGCACATTAATTTTGTATCCTGAGACTTTGCTGAAGTTGCTTATCAGCTTAAGGAGATTTTGGGCTGAGACGATGGGGTTTTCTAAATATACAATCATGTCATCTGCAAAC
Organism: Rhinopithecus roxellana; assembly: GCF_007565055.1. Taxonomy (NCBI): domain Eukaryota; kingdom Metazoa; phylum Chordata; class Mammalia; order Primates; family Cercopithecidae; genus Rhinopithecus; species Rhinopithecus roxellana. Next base: position 109,230,181 of record NC_044562.1, on the reverse strand, counting down.
AGGGACAATTTGACTTCTTCTTTTCCTAACTGGATACCCTTGATTTCTTTCTCTTGCCTGATTGCCCTAGCCAGAACTTCCAACACTGTGTTGAATAGGAGTGGTGAGAGAGGGCATCCCTGTCTTGTGCCAGTTTTCAAAGGGAATTTTTCCAGTTTTTGCCCATTCAGAATGATATTAGCTGTGGGTTTGTCATCAATAGCTCTTATCATTTTGAGGTACGTTCCATCAATACCGAATTTATTGAGCGTTTTTAGCATGAAGGGCTGTTGAATTTTGTCAAAAGCCTTTTCTGCATCTATTGAGATAATCATGTGGTTCTTGTCTTTGGTTCTGTTTATATGCTGGATTACGTTTATTGATTTGCGAATGTTGAACCAGCCTTGCATCCCGGGGATGAATCCCACTTGATCATGGTGGATAAGCTTTTTGATGTGCTGCTGAATCCGGTTTGCCAGTATTTTATTGAGAATTTTTGCGTCGATATTCATCACAGATATTGGTCTAAAATTCTCTTTTTTTGTTGTGTCTCTGCCAGGCTTTGGTATCAGGATGATGTTGGCCTCATCAAATGAGTTAGGGAGGATTCCCTCTTTTTCTATTGATTGGAATAGTTTCAGAAGGAATGGTACCAGCTCCTCCTTGTACCTCTGGTAGAATTCAGCTGTGAATCCATCTGGTCCTGGACTTTTTTTGTTGGGTAGGCTATTAATTGTTGCCTCAATTTCATAGCCTGCTATTGGTCTATTCAGGGATTCAACTTCTTCCTGGTTTAGCCTTGGGAGAGTGTAAGTGTCCAGGAAATTATCCATTTCTTCTAGATTTTCTAGTTGATTTGCGTAGAGGCGTTTATAGTATTCTCTGATGGTAGTTTGTATTTCTGTGGGGTCGGTGGTGATATCCCCTTTATCATTTTTTATTGCGTCTATTTGATTCCTCTCTCTTTTCTTCTTTATTAGTCTTGCTAGCGGTCTGTCAATTTTGTTGATCTTTTCAAAAAACCAACTCCTGGATTCATTGATTTTTTGGAGGGTTTTTTGTGTCTCTATCTCCTTCAGTTCGGCTCTGATCTTAGTTATTTCTTGCCTTCTGCTAGCTTTTGAATGTGTTTGCTCTTGCCTCTCTAGTTCTTTTAATTGTGATGTTAGAGTGTCAATTTTAGATCTTTCCAGCTTTCTCTTGTGGGCATTTAGTGCTATAAATTTCCCTCTACACACTGCTTTAAATGTGTCCCAGAGATTCTGGTATGTTGTATCTTTGTTCTCATTGGTTTCAAAGAACATCTTTATTTCTGCTTTCATTTCGTTATGTGCCCAGTAGTCATTCAGGAGCAGGTTGTTCAGTTTCCATGTAGTTGAGCGGTTTTGATTGAGTTTCTTAGTCCTGAGTTCTAGTTTGATTGCACTGTGGTCTGAGAGACAGTTTGTTATAATTTCTGTTCTTTTACATTTGCTGAGGAGTGCTTTACTTCCAATTATGTGGTCAATTTTGGAATAAGTGCGATGTGGTGCTGAGAAGAATGTATATTCTGTTGATTTGGGGTGGAGAGTTCTATAGATGTGTATTCGGTCCGCTTGGTGCAGAGATGAGTTCAATTCCTGGATATCCTTGTTAACTTTCTGTCTCGTTGATCTGTCTAATGTTGACAGTGGAGTGTTGAAGTCTCCCATTATTATTGTATGGGAGTCTAAGTCTCTTTGTAAGTCTCTAAGGACTTGCTTTATGAATCTGGGTGCTCCTGTATTGGGTGCATATATATTTAGGAGAGTTACCTCTTCCTGTTGAATTGATCCCTTTACCATTATGTAGTGGCCTTTTTTGTCTCTTTTGATCTTTGATGGTTTAAAGTCTGTTTTATCACAGACTAGGATTGCAAACCCTGCTTTTTTTTGTTCTCCATTTGCTTGGTAGATCTTCCTCCATCCCTTTATTTTGAGCCTATGTATGTCTCTGCATGTGAGATGGGTCTCCTGAATACAGCAGACTGATGGGTCTTGACTCTTTATCCAGTTTGCCAGTCTGTGTCTTTTAATTGGAGCATTTAGTCCATTTACATTTAAGGTTAATATTGTTATGTGTGAACTTGATCCTGTCATTATGATATTAACTGGTTATTTTGCTCGTTAGTTGATCCAGTTTCTTCCTGGCCTCGATGGTCTTTACATTTTGGCATGTTTTTGCAATGACTAGTACCGGTTGTTCCTTTCCATGTTTAGGGCTTCCTTCAGGGTCTCTTGTAAGGCAGGCCTGGTGGTGACAAAATCTCTAAGCATTTGCTTATCTGTAAAGGATTTTATTTCTCCTTCACTTATGAAACTTAGTTTGGCTGGATATGAAATTCTGGGTTGAAAATTATTTTCTTTAAGAACGTTGAATATTGGCCCCCACTCTCTTCTGGCTTGTAGAGTTTCTGCCGAGAGGTCTGCTGTTAGTCTGATGGGCTTCCCTTTGTGGGTAACCCGACCTTTCTCTCTGGCTGCCCTTAAGATTTTTTCCTTCATTTCAACTTTGGTGAATCTGGCAATTATGTGTCTTGGAGTTGCTCTTCTGGAGGAGTATCTTTGTGGCATTCTCTGTATTTCCTGAATTTGAATGTTGGCCTGCCCTACTAGGTTGGGGAAGTTCTCCTGGATGATATCCTGAAGAGTGTTTTCTAACTTGGTTCCATTTTCCCCCTCACTTTCAGGCACCCCAATCAGACGTAGATTTGGTCTTTTTACATAATCCCATAGTTCTTGCAGGCTTTGTTCATTTCTTTTTCTTCTTTTTTCTTTTGGTTTCTCTTCTCGCTTCATTTCATTCATTTGATCCTCAATCGCTGATACTCTTTCTTCCAGTTGATCGAGTCGGTTACTGAAGCTTGTGCATTTGTCACTTATTTCTCGTGTCATGGTTTTCATCTCTGCCATTTCGTTTATGATCTTCTCTGCATTAATTAGTCTAGCTGTCAATTCTTCCACTCTTTTTTCAAGATTTTTAGTTTCTTTGCGCTGGGTACGTAATTCCTCCTTTAGCTCTGAGAAGTTTGATGGACTGAAGCCTTCTTCTCTCATCTCGTCAAAGTCATTCTCTGACCAGCTTTGATCCGTTGTTGGCGATGGGCTGCGCTCCTTTGCAGGGGGAGATGCGCTTTTATTTTTTGAATTTCCAGCTTTTCTGCACTGCTTCTTCCCCATCTTTGTGATTTTATCTGTCTCCGGTCTTTGATGATGGTGACGTACTGATGGGGTTTTGGTATAGGTGTCCTTCCTGTTTGATAGTTTTCCTTCTGACAGTCAGAAGGACTCTCTGTTGGTCTGTTGGAGATTGCTTGAGGTCCACTCCAGACCCTGTTTGCCTGGGTATCAGCAGCAGAGGTTGCCGAAGATAGAATATTGCTGAACAGCGAGTGTACCTGTCTGATTCTTCCTTTGGAAGTTTCCTCTCAGGGGTGTACTCCACCCTGTGAGGTGTGGGGTGTCAGACTGCCCCTAGTGGGGGATGTCTCCCAGCTAGGCTACTCAGGGGTCAGGGACCCACTTGAGCAGGCTGTCTGTCCGTTTTCAGATCTCAACCTCCGCCTTGGGAGATCCACGGCTCTCCCCAAAGCTGTCAGACAGAGTTGTTCGCGTCTGCACTGGCCCCCGCTGCTTCCCCTGGTGGTCTTCAGCTGTGCGCTGTCCCCAGAGGTGGAGACTACAGAGACAGGCAGGCTTCCTTGAGCTGCTGTGAGCTCCACCCAGTTCGAGCTTCCCAGCGGCTTTGTTTACCTACTTAAGCCTCAGCAATGGCGGGCGCCCCTCCCCCAGCCTCGCTTCTGCCCTGCGGATAGATCGCCGCAGACTGCTGTGTTAGCAGTGAGGGAGGCTCCGTGGGTGTGGGACCCTCCCGGCCAGGCGTGGGATATACTCTCCTGGTGTGCCTGTCTGCTTAAAGCGGAGTATTGGGGTGGGAGTTACCCGATTTTCCAGGTGTTGTGTGTCTCAGTTCCCCTGGCTAGGAAAACGGATTCCCTTCCCCCTTGCACTTCCAGGTGAGGTGATGCCTCGCCCTGCTTCAGCTCTCGCTGGTCAGGCTGCAGCAGCTGACCAGCACCGATTGTCCGGCACTCCCTAGTGAGATGACCCCAGTACCTCAGTTGGAAATGCAGAAATCACCGGTCTTCTGTGTCGCTCGCGCTGGGAGTTGGAGACTGGAGCTGTTCCTATTCGGCCATCTTGCTCTGCCCCCCTTTTTTTTCTCCATAGATCATATTTCTATTGGCAGAAGCATAGTTGAGAAAGACTCATAGAATTTTTGATATGGAAGAGTTTTCAAAGACCATATTCAGGAATTAGTGTGTTTTTCTTATAAAACTGCCTTATTTTCATATAGGACTTTCTATAGTTTATGATCAGCTGTAATTACTGAAACCAAACAAGTAGTGTATCTGAAATATACTAAAACAATCAATAAACAAATAAGAATTAGCTATCGCTGAATTGTATAACATTGGCTTCCTCTTTACACTGTCATCGGCTTTGCTTCTCTTCTGACTGACTATTCTAACTACCTTTTGAATCTTGCAAGAACATTTATTTATAAATTAATTTAAATTCAATAAACTCCTGTATTCCAGAATAATTGGAAATTCTTATGTAATATCTTAAAGAAACAAACTTGCTGATGTAAAACAATTCTATTGCTTTGCATGATTGTATTTGTTAACAAAAAATCATATTTGTGTGAAAACTCGATTTCATTTACTGCAATTAATTAAACAGCATGCCTTGGCATACATGAGATATTTATCATGCTAAAGTCAAAGGCTATTTGCTAACTTTTGGTATTATGGAAAGACGTAGTCCAACAATTGATTTGGATAGCAACTGAACTGGGCATTAAGAACGCCAAGATAAGCGACTGGCAATTCTAATCAGAGGAGTAAAAATCACCGGAGAATGAATGGTGAGGAAGGCACAATATTTTCTCTTTTTTTTTTTTTTTTTTTTTTTTACTCCTTCATACTTCTGATTCCAGACATGAAGAGAAAGAATAGGTGAGAAATCTGCATAATTTGGAGGCAATAGCTAGAGTCACTGAAGAATATGTACATAAATAAGACAGTGGTAGTAGATGCTAGATGATGGGAGATGATGAAGACGGATGGCAGGCAAAGCCACCAACAGAGCAAACTGAGTTTACAATAGTAGGTCCACAGACTTCTAATCCTGGGGAACAAAAAGGCTTAAAAATGCAATAATCCAAATAAATGTCATGCATTAAGGTGTTAATATTTGCTATTCGTTCATTGAAGAATACAATTTTATTGAATAAGTGATTGGTCAATAGGCAATTATAAGGCAACCAAGTTAGAAACTGTGGAGATAGAAATTAGTAAAACACAATCCCTGCCCTCCAAGACTGAAAAAGACATTGTCTCTGCCCTTTAGAAGCTCACGGTTTAATTGGGAAGATAGAAATAGGAGTGTTATGTTGGAGATAAGGGCAAAATGCTATGGTCACCCAGGCAGGAGAGTAATAAACTCTAAGTGGGTTGCCATTTGAGCAGAGTCTTACAAAAAATAACAACTACTTTTCCAGGAAAAGGAATGAGAAGAACAGCAGAATAGGCATAACAGTGCATGGCATATTTGGGAAACATGAGGGGAGCAGTTGCAAAGGTGGATGATGAAATGAAGAGCTGATGACAGGGACCAAAGTCTGCAAATTACATATTATATGGCTCTTATCTCCCAGGGCAGTGATCTCAACCGTATCTGACTCAAAGATCTATTTTAATAACAAGTATATATCTATATAAATGAAATATTATAAAATATGTGATAATCTCCACTTAACTACCTGGAAATAACATTTATATGTATTATAACATGTATATAATAAACTAAAAACAAAAAGTTAATATAAAGACAAAACAAAAAGAAAATATTTAAACAAAATAATGTAAATGTTAAGGCATAAATGCCAGACATGATTGCATTAGACCTGATAAAGAATTCAGATACTTGCACTTATATGTGGAACCATTGTGAATTTAATGCTTATAAATATAGGCTCATACAGATGTGTTGCACTGGCAACGCAAATAATCACTGACATGGTTTCTAAAGATGATGTGATTTTCCAAAATAATGATTTTTTAAAAAATTCCTTCTATTTACATTGTGGTGGCATTTCTGGAAAATGTTGCAAATCAAACTGCAAAAGAATGCCTTTTGCTTATTTAGGGAATCAAATCCAGTGCTTGTTATTTTTTATTTGTTTTACACCCAGTTGCCTATTCAGTGATTCTTTGGAAAGTGTTTAAGGACTCATGTAACAAACTTACGTGTAACAAACTTACGTTTAACAAACTTACGTTTAACAAACTTAAAACAGTTGATCTACCCTCCCTCAGGAAAAATCATCCTTGATCAGGACTGTGCTATGCACTACACCTAAAATCCCTTTCTGCTCCCCCTTCCCACCCACTAAATTCTAAGAGTCATTGCAAAAAAATGCCCTCTCTAATGTCAAACCCTTGCCTCCAGCTATGAGTGATTCCTTAAGGACATAGAGCCTCAAAATTTGTATCACGTTTGCCATCTGTAAAAAATAACTTTTGGGCATATATATCCCATATGTGTTTACTGTATTTATAAATTATGTACTCGTGCTACTGTACTAATTATATAATGGGGATATTGTGGGACATATATAAACATTTATTAAAGAATGAGATAAAATTAATGTTTTTCCAATATTTTTAGACTCTCAAATAAAGCACATTTTGTGACTCCTTTTGGGATAATTTCAGTTTGTAAACCGGAGCTCTGTGATAACAGGGTGCCAACGAGGGCAGGTGAGTCCTGGCATAGCATGAGAAGATGAATGTTTTAATGAAAGGCACATCTCTATCTTAACACTGCATGAGGTGGAAGGGAGGGAGGGTAGATCAACTGTTTTAAATTTGTTACATGTAATCTGGATAAAATTTCAGGAGAAAGTTGATGCAACATGAAAGGATTTATAAGAGTCACAATTGAGAGAAAATGTTGATAGTATTTAGAGTAATTCTGTACTAAATGAAAAGGGTATTGATCATTAATTTATTTTTTATATTAATTCCTCTTTTTCTAAAAATAAGATTTATTAAATATTCTTTAGTCATGTCTAATGGAAAAATATATACAAGCTTTCTAAGTCCTCCATCAGTCATGATAATCTGTCCCTTTCTCACCATTAACAATATACAAGTTTTAAAAGCTAAATATGATTTTTTAAAATAGCTAGAACTTTAAGCTTGAACTCTACCAACTGAGGCTCTTTTCTTCTTTAGATTAAGGGCTAATCTACAGATAGGAGTCTGAGTGACTTACTTTAAAGCCTCTCTTAAATGGACCACCATATTTACTTCTTGCCTTCATTAGAATTACATTTTATCATCAGTACCATGATTTAGGAGATAAAGTTTTTCAAAATATATATACATATATATAGTATATATTCTTTTTTTATGTGTATATATATGTATATATTTGTTTTTTTAAAAAACCATTTGTGTGTACATGCACACACACACACACACACACACACAATGTTTGGCCACTTTGTGCTTCCCTTTAGCATTTAAAGGGTCTTCCCTTTAGCTTTTAAAAGGAAGGACAAAGTGGCCAAAACATTTTGTATATATATACAGGCTGTATATATATACATTACTATGATGTTGTAGTTTTATATTTGCCAACTTTTAAAAGATATAATTCACATACAGCTCACTCATTAAAAGTGTATATTTCAGCGGTTTTTTAGTATATTCAGAGTCATACAACTATCACCACAATGAATTTTATATATTCATCACCCAGGAGAAAAACCCCACACCATCAGTAATAACCCCCTTCACTTCAAACCCAATCTCCCCAGGCCAAGGCAACCACTAACCTACTTTCTGTCTCTATAGCCTTGCTTAGTTTGAACATTTCATTTAAATATTATTATACAATGTGAATTATGTGACTTGTTTCTGTTCACTTAGCAGGTTTTCAAGGTTTATGCTATACATTCATTGTAATATGCATCAGTTCCTTATTCCTTTTTATTGTCAAAATAAAATTTCATTATATGAACACACCACGTTTATTTATCAGTTGATAAAAACTGGGTTGTTCGCATTTTTTGTCTTCTGTGAATAATGCTGCTACAAACATTCCTGTATACATTTTTGTATGGCTCTTTCAATGACTGTTTTTCTTCCCTGTCTCTTTCCGTATTTCTCTCTGTTAAATTTCTATCTGGTGGCCAGGTACCATGGCTCACGCCTGCAATCCCAGCACTTTGGGAGGCCGAGGCGGGCAGATAACTTGAGGTCAGGAGTTTGAGACCAGTCTGGCCAACATTGTGAAACCCCATACCTATTAAAAGTACAAAAAATTAGCCAGGTGTGGTGGTGGGTGCCTGTAATCCCAGCTACTTGGTAGGCTGAGGCAGGAGAATTTCTTGAACCCAGGAGGTGGAGGTTGCAGTGAGCCAAGATCGCACCACTGCACTCCAGCCTGGGCAATAGTGGGAGATTTGGTCTTAAAAAATAATAATAATAATTTAAGAAATAATTTCTAACTGGTCTACTGTTGTCCATTTTGCTCTCATAAGTCTACCAGCCTCCTCTTAATTGCTTTCCACCAAAAATCTCTATTGCTTTAGACAGTGTCCTTAGGCTTGTGCTGTCCCACACCCTGTCCCAAAGGAAGTCAATCCCCTTAGAAAGAGTTATGGAACACTTTGTTCTTGTGTCCTGCCACCTCCTATATGGTATCTCTGTATCTGCTCCTCTGAATCCTTGCTCTGGATCTAGGGTGGCGACATCAGTCTGCTTCTTTAAGAATGACAACTCAGTCTACTATTGGAACACTGGATGGATGTGGGTAGTAGCCTCTGGCCTTCCCATCTTGGCTTTCACAGGATAGAACCCATTGCCCTATGAGCAAGCTGCAGCAATGATATGAGAGCCCAGTATTCTAGGCCTGCCACTCCTGGAGTAGATTTCCTGCCCTACGCGTAGGAATTGGATGGACAAAAGAGTCCCTGGACCTCTCTGTTGCTCTTGCCAAGAAAGAGCTTCTGCAATATCAAATGGGAGAGTGATTAGAAATGCTGGTGACCTGGCACGCCTGGGAGAAACCCTAGTCCTTGACTGGGTACTGGAGGCAAAGATCTTGGCTATACCCTCTCAGAGTAAAGTTCCAACCTGCTGAGCTTGTAAGGGGAAGCGACATGTGGAAGTTTATAGTACAGTTCTGTAATTTTGAAGACTCCAATTTCTCCACCCCAACATAGACCTCTTTCTCTTTTGCAGCTTAGGTAGATGCTTTGAGATCCTCCAAGTTTGGAGAGAGGGATAAACAAATATTAAAGTAAACTAAAAATGATTCTCTCTACTTGAATGAAGAGTCTGAAGAAACACCCACTTTTATTTGTCTCTTAAACATTTTCAGGTTGAGAGAAATTAAATACTTAAATAAATGAAAAGTGTATCAGGTTAATGAACTCAGTGACTCAATATTAAAATATCATTTTTTTCTCAAATTGATTTCTAGATCTAATGCAATCCAAACTAAAATATCAGAAGACTTTTTTGTAGTATTTATTAAACTGAATCTAAAATTAAATAGAAATGCAAATAACCTAGAAAAGCCAAAAACAATTTTGAACAATAACAATGTTGGAGCACTTATACTATAAAGCTACAGTAATCAAAACAGTGTGTTTTTTGTTAGGACACACATATGTGTAAATGGAACTAATTAGATCTAGAAAAAACCTACAATTATGACACTTTTGACAAAAACACAGGCAATTCAATGGAGAAAATTTTTTTCAACAGTAGCCTTGGAACAACTGGATATGCATATGAACTTCAATTCTTAACTTACGTAACAAACAAAATTTAACAAGAAATAGAACATAGATCTAAAAATTAAAATTATAAATATAACATTTCTAGAAGAGAACACAGTAGGAAATCTTTGTACACTTGGACTACGCAATGATTTATTAGGCAAGCCACAAAAAGCTGAGTCCATGAAAGGAAAGTATTGATACATTTTACTTTATCAAAATTTATCTAAGAATTTTTCAGCCCTTAAATAAATGAAAAAGAAAGCCAAAAACTGGGAAAAAATATTCACAATGCATAAACTGACACAAAGTTTACATTCAGAATATAAAAAGCATGTTTACATATGAGTTACAAGAAGACAACTCAATTAAAATTGGGAAAGTGATTTGATTTTTCACAAAGGATGATACACGAATGATGAATACAAGAAACAGTGTTCAACATCATTAGCAATCAGGAAAATTCAAATTAAAACTGCAGTGAGATTTTACTATAAACTCACTAGAAGAGCTAAAATTGGGACTGAAAATATCAATTGCTGATCAAAATGTATAGTAACTGGAACTTTCATACATTTCTGGTAGAAATGTAAATTTATGTACTTTTGAATAGACTGGCAGTCTCTCATAAAGACACATACACACTTACCAGATAAAGTTTATGTTTAAATTAAAATAATAGTCAAATCAAATAAAAACAGTAATCCAAACCACTACATAACAAATTTTAAAACAGATTTGAGAGATTCATGTTAAGTGAATTTGATATAGTCATATTTGACATAAACAAATTCAAAATACAGAATTTTAACAGGGCTTGCTGTTGCTTAGTGAGTCAACATCACACAACTCTAATACTCTAATCTCTGAGGAATAATTTTTAAAATCACTGTTTTCTGGTGATATTATTTCTAAGCCTTTAAGCATTTATGAACCTGTCGTTATTCCTATTAAAATTTGGGGATAAAATTGATTTTTACTTTTGTTGGTAAAAGTGTTACTTTTAGATTTCATTTGTTTTCAAAACATCCAACTAAAGTTTCTTAAACTTTTTTTGGATCATATGCAGCTATAAAATATTATCAGTTCCCAGAAAAATACAACAAACTGCAAGTACACTATGTTTAAGATGTAATTTTAGAAGGCCACTGGTACGCTAAAGCACCTCTATTTATCTCCTAGAGAACCATGAACTGTAAAAGAATGATCTATGATTCAAATACAATTTTGAAACGTTGAAAATATGAAAGACAGGTAAACACAGTTTCAAGATTTTCTTCAGCATATACTTATATAAGTATCTTAGATCTAATTCAGTGAAATACTAAACAAAACATCTTATCACATAGCATTAAGCAGTTCCTAAGGAGCCACAATACACATTACTCTTAGGAGAAATCTTGGATGGTGACTGGAAGGACCATATCTAAAAATTAATGGACTGTAGTTGAAATTCTGAACTACAACTGTAGGTTCAGTTCCCCTATCTGGGATTCATGAATAGTTAACTATACCAATCCCTTTATTTGGTGTTAGAAGTATGTGAAATAATACATAAAATTACTTAGTATAATAATGGCACATGTAAAGCATTCAGGACACGTTAACAATACTTATTAGCACATATTATTAATGTTCTCATTGGTGATGTGAATATATACTCGAAAGCACCAAATTCCTGTTTAAATCCTACAAAGAATCTTCCAAAGACACCAAGTTTTCATAATTTCAGTGTTCTTTCTAAGTCGTTGCTTTTCACTATTACATTTATGTAACAAAGGAATACTATTTTTATTCTGTTCTGTAGTGTTTGATATTGCACACATTTTTTTCCCTACATTATTGTCGGACAAGAGAACTCTGATTATGCACTGTCCATACAAAGCTTCCTTGTGTAATATTAAGATAGATCATTTGCCAAAAGAATAACCTCACCAAGAGGCCAAAGCATGGGACAACAAAAACGTCTTTATGTAATGATTGGTTCACAGGCATCCTGTGCCTCGAGGCGTGATTCAAATTTCCTCACTAGATTATATCTGTACATCTCTCACGCATATCCACATCCCTCACAAATCAACTTCCCTAGCTTCCAGAATTCATTAGGGATCTTATCCTCTCTCTAAAATAACTGCAACTCTAATTTGTTCCCTGTTTGTTTTCAACATAGAGCAAAGAGGAGCTGAATATTTAAGACCTTAGTTGTTAGACATGTTAGTAATAAAAGATTAAAGAAAAATAGAACAGAAAATCTGGATACAGAATACATCAGACTTTTTTGGTTGAACTGAAGTCACTCAAGTTGTAAATTTAAGTGATTGAAGTTCTAAATAGAATAATAATTACGATTTTTCAAAATGCAGAACTAGAAAAGAGAAACCTGGAAATTATTCCATCAAAGCTTTAACCTATAAAGCTTTAATTATATTCAGGATTTGAGCTTAGAATGATGAAGAATGCCTCCTGCTTAAATTAGGTTGAAGGTTTAAATCAAGCTCAACAATTTTAGCAGTGCCCCAGTAGATCTTAATGTCACATAGCTTTTTTCTCTTCATGTTCTTTTCTTTATTATTGCATTGCCTCACTAACTCTCTCCTGTCCAAAAATAATAGACAGGAGTAGGAGGGCTAGTGATTATTGAAAACCTAGGGGTGTTCAGGATCAACACCCACAACCTAGTATACATCTTCTTAACTTCAAAGGAATATCACACTCATATACAGAAAAATTAAGAACTTTTATATATATTATAACTCCTTGTACTTCCAATCAAAAACTACAGAGAAGTGTAGTTTATACCACTTTAGGTTTTGTTGTTTTTAAGCCAATTACTGGAATAATTATCTTATTGTAACCTAGCCACTATAAATAAGTCTGAGCCATCCAAATAAACATGCAATATGAGTATATAAATGGATGGTTGGTATTGGTTCTTCATTTCTAGAACAGTTGTGTTTTGCACCAGAGCAATGAACTCTGCTTTCATTTTCCTGGTTTTGCTAGTCATATCTGTGCATTCCCACTCACTTAACTTCCTTATTCAAATACTCACCTATTGTGAATTGTACATCTTAAATATCTCCAAATATGCACACTTTCCTCCATTCTGTCAGGGTCTTACTATTTCTTGTTTGGATTATAGCAACATCTTCCAAATTGATGTTCTTTCTGCATGTCTTAGTCCCCTTCTATGTATTCCCAAGATCAGAGGAACCTTTCCAAATGCAGAGATGATCAAGTCACCTCAGTCCATCATACTTTAAAGGTGGCATTAAAATGAAATTGTTAATTTCTACTTTCTATATACTTTTATTTTTTGTATCAATGTACTCTAGCCTCAAAAAAGCAAAAATAAACCAATTTTTACTGTACAAATAACAAAATTCAATCACTTTACAATGACAATTAAGGACTTTGATTTGATCTCTTCTTATCTTGTCAATACTGACACACACCACCCCGACTGTCTAGCTTAAATGTTTTGTAGTTGTTATAATGTAATAATATCCTGTGAATCTCTGTACTTTTGGCACTGTCGTTATGATTAAAAATCCGTTCTTTATTTTCTTGAATAACTCCTAAGTGTCTTTTAAGATTCTGCTCAGGCACCACCTCCTACTCTAGTCAAAAACAGATGTGCAAGTTCAAACAGCAGTTTAAATGTTTCTCTTAGACATCCCAAAACAACTCAAGGGCAAAGACTATACCTTACCAGTCTTCACACAGCACCTAGTATCTACCAACTGCTCACTAAATAGATGGTAATAAATGAAGGCATGCTTGTCTCTCCTTCTGAGTTTTCACTCTACTCCTTAGAACACCAAAGCCCATACTTTACTTTGGATAGACCCATCTGGCCATACCTTGACAATCTCTATCAAACGTATTTCTTAGAGCTTGCTAAAGCTGAAGGTTGAATTTTGTATAGTAGAGCAGAAAATATGAATTTAGATTTATAATTTAGGCTTTAGGAAACAATAGAAAATTTTAAGTTTAATTTTAATTTTAAAATCACAGATTTGCATATTGGCATCATCAGTCTGATAACTGTGAAAAATTGATTAGATAAGGAAGACAATGATGTCAGGTAATTAATTCAGAGGCTATTTCAATAGTCAGGAGAGAAATAGTAAGCACATGGATGATATTGGATCAGGAAGGAAAGAATCAGATTTGAGATACTTAGGAGGTAAAATCACCAACTGTTCACTGGAGATATAGGGGTGATTTAGAGTCACAGACGTTTTTAGGTTTCAAGCTTTCCCAATCACTGCCAAAAGAGAAAAACAGAAAGAAATTTTGGTGTCAGTGTATTTGTCGGCAAGTGAACAGAGGAAATAATCAGTTCTGTTCTGAACTTGTTAAGTTTGAGGTTTATATGGTCCATTCAACAGGAAGATTACAGTATGTATTTAAATGTATGAATCTGAAAATCTGGGAATGACCAGGCCTATAGATAAATATTTGATAATACAAAGCCTTCAACTATTATATGAAATTATCAGAGTAGATGAAATTTTCAATGAAAATGTAGATTTTTCTCCAAGGAGTCCAGACTGTATTTTTTCTGGACTATATAACTAATGAAATTGAAAACTGATTTACGCAGCAGTGCAAATAAAAGTTAGTGTAGTTACCCTTAAAAAAATAATAATATTAAGCAGATTCATTGCACTGCTGTATCCACAGTTTCATTTTCTAACTTAAGTCTTTCACTTCAGTTCGTTGTGCTCTAATGTGATTCAACATTTTGCTTTGAATGTTGTAAAGCGTATTTATACCACACTCAAAATAATTTCTTCATCTTTGTCTTTAATCCAGAATAATTTTTTGTGATTGGCACTTCTTTATTTCATCCAAATTCCCTCCTTTGGGATTAGTGTGTAAAAGTTGATAAGGGTCAGATGATGTGTGGGTTGAAAGTAGTTTCATGATTCATGGAAACTATTAAACTATGCAAAATTATCACTCTGGCACAATGAGTTTCTTATGAAAGCCTTAATGCAAAAAGGAAAATGGAGCATTCCATGGATTTTCCATCTCAAAAATATGCTAAGAAGTACATGGAAAATAGTCATATAACAGTTTCCAAATAATAGCCATGTATCTCTGGTATCATGCAAGCATTTTTTTCCACTGTTGCCTGGTTCTCTTGCAATTCTGATAATGCACTGCCTGACTGGAGCCTTATTTAAATTTGATTTGTTTCCAAAGTGTGTGGTCAATTTTGAACAATTAGAATAATAATATTTTGTACATTTGTTCAGGAGTTTGATGTTTATAAAGTTATTTCTTATAGATTATCTCATTAAACATACAAGCCATATAGGTCTATAACTATATGTTTATAACTATAAGTTATTCCATGGCAAAGTTGTTTTAAATTATATTTAAACTTAAATATAATTTAAATTGTATTAACTCTTCTGACGACATTGAATTAGTTGGACTTTCAATGAATTAACTCTTCTGACTACAACCACACAAATATGTAGCCATTTTAAATATATTTCTTTTTATTCAAATATTTGAAGTTTTACAAATTAAATGAATTAATATTTACAAGGTACTTAAAACAATTTCTAATAGATGATAACCTCTTATTGAGTGTTAAATAAACAAAAATAAAATAAATAAGTTAACTATCCTCAAGAACATTTTATGAATCTTATTATTTCACTTGATCCCCATTTTTACCACTGTATCCCAGGGTCTTAACTTATCTACTGGGCTTATTTTAGCCTCTCCTTCAGATTTCCCTCTCGAGAAGCCAACTAAAGAGTTGACACTAAGTTTAACGTTATTACATTCCAACCATGTAAATCTCCT
Organism: Rhinopithecus roxellana; assembly: GCF_007565055.1. NCBI lineage: Eukaryota > Metazoa > Chordata > Mammalia > Primates > Cercopithecidae > Rhinopithecus > Rhinopithecus roxellana. Next base: position 109,214,494 of record NC_044562.1, on the reverse strand, counting down.
TCTATTGAATGATTTCTATACAAATTTCCAAATCCTTATTATAGACTTCTAATGTAATCAGCCAGCCCTACCTAATTACCTATCCCATTTTTTTTTTTTTTTTGAGCAATATTTTCTTCTGTCTTGACATGAAGCATTCAAGACATGGGGGGAAGGACACTATTCTATCCCTCTTAGTGACGAGCCGGTCAGGTCTAACTCAAGTGCCACCTTTTCCAATGAAGACATAAGCTGATTGTTATAGTCAGAAAGTAGGTTTTCTTCCTTTTCACTCTGATGAAACTTAGTGTTTAAGATTTGAAAGACATTCATCACTCAATGCAGAGTGTAATGGATGTGTTGGTAAGATCTGTTTCGCTTAGCAGAGTAGAAACTGACTACGGAATTACTGAAACTTGGCAAGTTATTTATTCACACTTAGTTTCCTGAATATCAAATTAGTTCAAGAATAACCTGTGTTGGATTGGTGCTTTTGCTGTGTCTTTTCTTGAAGGGTTCTAACTACCACTGACCTCTCCTGTATTTCTGGGAGGGCTTCAACTTTCTCTTACTCATTTAACTGTAGCTAGATTTTCTCCAAAGCTCTGGATGTAGAAAATGAATGCCTCTTTTTCTCTTCTGTTCTCTTATTTCTCCTCCTCCTCTTCTTCCTCCTCCTCCTATTTCTTCTTCTTATGCTCTCTCTCTAGCCCCTCCTTTGGATTATGAATTATAAAAGATTTGCTAGGGAAAAAAATGAGTAATCTAAAAAGTACAGAAAAAAACTACGCAGTAGTTTCTTAAAGTCTCAAAAATAGGCACTGCATTGACAAAAAAGGTTATTAAAAAACTAAAATTAGGCAACAAAAATAAAATTTATTAAAATATTGAAACTACCTAAACGTTTTTTCTCAATCAATAATACACTAAAGGTATATGTATTTGATATCTAACAAGTAAAAGAATTTAGGAAAAATAGAAAAAATTAAGAAATGATTTTAAAAGTTTTATTCATACATCTTGAATCTTCTGTTTAATAACTGTTTGAGAAGCAAGTGGAAAGGTCAGAGAGGAGCGAGCCAAGATGAAACAAGTGAGAGAACTGACACTATTTGTACACTAACTTTTAGATGTTATAATTATTAAACTGAATGATGCAAGGCAGCAGCCTAATATCAAATTAGCACCATTACTTTCCACAAGTATATTATCATATCGAGATTATTATCATGCATCCTAACAATTACATAATATTGAAATATGATTATAAATATAAGGTGATATGGAGCTCATCAGTTTTAATATCTGTTCTCTCATTAAGTTCTAATACCTCCCCAAAGCATTCCAATTTAAAAACTACATATTGCTATAACTTTAAAACCACATATTATGTAATTGTGTCTATTTTGTAGCTTTCCCAGAAGTCAAGAAAAATAAATAAATAAAGCAACTAAACTAATTTTAAAAATCTAAAAGTTTTTTATAGAAATATTGATTTTGAACCTACAATCAATGAAAATCCAGACAACCAGGCAAAGAAAATATTTAGAAATCAATATGTATATGTCAAGTGATTAGACGATTTAAAATGAATAGATAAATGAGTCTCCTGTTTTATAGCACTAGTATTGTCATAATTGATCAAAAGTAAATATTAAAGTTACATTAGACATGTAAAACTGACATTCCAAGTATTTATCATTTTGCAGCTTATTCATAGCTGAAAATATTCACTCAGTTCTAAAGCGCACACTAATGTTATTTTTTAGTTTTGTGAGCTTAGTCTCAAACATCACATTTCTTCAGATTTCAGGCTAGGCTCACCTATCTTTAAAGCCAGGAGATAGACATAAACAGAGTAGCAAACAATTACCAAACATTCAACTCCTTGCATTGTGCAGCATCAGCATAAAATAAAATTTCTATCTCTGTGCGATTTCAAATATAACATGGTTTTGCTTATTGCTTTCCTGCTTAATTACTTCATTAGGCGTATACATATGCTTAAGACTTTGCCAAGAATACATATACATATATACATTTTTATATGTATATATTTGTATATGCATACATACATTTTATCGGTATATATTTCTATATACATATATACATTTATATATATTTTATATGTATATTTTTGTATATACACATTTTTATATGTATATATGTATATACATATACAAACATAATACAAACATACAGATATGTATATACCTAATACATATATAATACATCGCATATACATAAATATATATGCATATATAAATATATAAATTTGCATATACATGTATATAAGTATACATATGTATTTATATGCATATGTATATTTAGTTTTATGTTTATATAAGATATTTTGTAAATTTTATAATATATACATTGAAATATATAAATATAAATATATAAATATATTTATAATTGATAAATTTATTTACAGCTCACAGTTTAATAATATATTAATCAATTCTTATAAATTTATTTATATTATAAATTTATGCAGAGATCTAAATATTTTTATGAATATTATATATTTGTATAGTTGTATATTGGCAAACTCTTCAATCCCTAAAAATGTTTACTAACCTTCCTACAAATTTCAGGAACACTGGAGACTTTACCCCTACTACTTATCTCTAAATTTAGGGAAAGAATAACAGATACTTTTAAAAACTCATCTCAATAAGTAAAACTAAATATTAGCAAAACTTGGTGCAAATAACAGCAATTATAAGAAATATTTTTGAAATTGAAGATATTAAAAACTATTGAATTGATAGCCATTTTTTAATTTGCTTAATATTATATACTTAGTAAAAAGTATTAAACATTCATGGCATGTCAGGTATGAAGATGAGGAAGTCTGGTCATTTATCCTTAAAGCGATCACAGACTTGCAGGATAAACATATTAGGGGATAATTAAAATACAGTTTGATAAATACTTACATAAAGTTTTGAGTCAGTTACATTAAAAATTCAAGGGAAGAGTGACTAATTCTTTCAACAGAGTTACAAAAACCTTCAAAGAGGAAGTGATACTTCATTTAAAACTGACAAAAACATTCCAACACAAAGAACAGGGCAAGAATCATTACATGTCATAGTATAATTATAAAATGGTATAGGGTATGTTAAGATATTTGTAACTTATTGAGATGGTAAATATGTTTATAGAGTAAAAAAGGAAACCCCATCATTAATAGCCTTTATCACACATTTTTATTGGTAGTTAATAGACAGTTATAGAATTTTATAAATTGAAGTATAGAATTTTTTGTGTTTTTTTTTTGTTTTTGTTCATTAATCTTTTATTTATTTATTTATTCATTTATTTATTTGAGGTGAAGTCTCACTCTGTTGCCCAGGCTGGAGTGTAGTGGCATTATTTCGGCTCACTGCAATCTCTTCCTCGCAGGTTCAAGTGATCCTCCTGCCTCAGTCCCCCTAGTAGCTGGGATTACAGGCACGTGTGACAACATGCCCAGATCATTTTCGTTATTTTTAGTAGAGACGGGGTTTCGTCATGTTGACCAGGCTGGTCTTGAACTCCTGACCTCAGGTGATCCGCCCACATCAGCCTCCCAAAGTGTTGGGATTACAGGTGTGACCCACTGTGCCTGGCCGATTATTCTTTTAAGTTCAGGGGTACAAGTGCAAGTTTGTTACATAGGTGAAGCTGTGTTATGGGAGTTTGCTGTACAGAGTATTTCATCACCCAAGGTCTGTTTTTTTTTTTTGTTTTGTTTTGTTTTGTTTTTTTGAGACGGAGTCTCTTTCTGTCACCCAGGCTTGAGTGCAGTGACACAATCTCGGCTCACTGCCAGCTCCACCTCCCAGGTTCATGCCATTCTCCTGCCTCAGCCTCCCGAGTAGCTGGGACTACAGGCGCCCGCCACCACACCCAGCTAATTTTTTTTGTATTTTTAGTAGAGACAGGGTTTCACCATGTTAGGCAGGATGGTCTCTATCTCCCGACCTCATGATCTGCCGGCCTTGGCCTCCCAAAGTGCTGGAATTACAGGCGTGAGCCGCTGCACCTGGCCTCCATCACCCAGTTTTAAGCCTAGTACCCATTATTTATTTTTTCTGATCCTCTCCCTCCTCCCACCATTCACCCTCTAAAAGGCTTCAGTGTGTGTTGTTCCCCTCTATGTGTCCATATATTCTCATCATTTAGCTCCCATTTATAAGTGAGAACATGCAGTATTTTGTTTTCTGTTCTTGTGTTACTTTGCTAAGGATAATGGCCTCCAGCTCCATCCATGTCCCTGCAAAGGACATTATCTTATTCTTTTATGTGGCTGGATAGCATTCCATGGTGTATATGTACCACATCTTCTTTATCCAGTCTATCACTGACAGGCATTTAGGTTGATTTTATGAGCAATCCCATTACTGGGTACATACCCAAAGAATATAAATAATCATATCATAAACATGAACATGTTTGCTCATGGCAGCACTATACACAACAGCAAAAAGGTATAGAATTATAGTATAAAATTATTAGTATTTTCATTAATTCATTTTCATTAGTATCATTGGTTTAATACCCTCTAAATGGCAGACACTGCCCTAGTTCCAATTATACAAGCCTAATTTTTCAAGAGTGGGAAAATCAGTGAGAGCAACGGTCAAAAGATTATTTTACATTATTTATCATTTATGTTGCCCTAATCTTAGATTTTTTCAGGTAACATGATAATACCTAAGATAATGTATGATATTATACAGCAATATCATATTTTAAAGTTCAGAAAAATACACAAAAGAGGCAAGTAAGGAAAAAGTAGACTGGCAGTGAGGCTAAAATTCTTGGTATAAAGACACGACTCTCTAGTACTTGGCCATAGTTGGTGGCTCCAAGTACTTTTGCAGCCAAAATGAATAGGTAAGACTTGGCAACTACACAGTTCACCATGTTCACCAATTTTTGTTTTGTTTTGTTTTTAGGCTAAAACCACCACTCGTTTTTAGCACAAGTTCAAACTGGAATTTCTCATCAGAGATCTCATAAAGGCCACATTGTATAATATAATGTGCGATATCTTAAGCAATATGAAATATGCAATAAAGAGTTTAATAAGAATATTTTGTATAAAATCACTCTATAAATATATAGATCCCAACAAAATATAATTAAGTGAAAACACTTGAACCAATAGTTTAACATGCTACTTGATTAATATTGCTTCTTTGCATACATCAAATGAAAGTTTCTTTTGTTAATACTGTCATAATCAGTTGAAAAGCAGTCTAAAATGCAAGGCCATCTGTTGAAAAATAAAAATGAAATTGTTCATAGTCCATATATGGGCAGATTTTCTTAAAATGGTGCAACACAAAATAGAGAAATCATCTGAATGCTAAGGTTGTTTTGTATTGTCCTTCATAATATCAAATTTTACACTTTTTGGCTAAATACCTGCATTATTTTCATTGACGTTTAAAATGTCAGTTTTATCTGTTTTTACATGCTGAGTTTCTGTACAAGATTTCATCCAAAGAAAATTTTCTACTTTTTTTTTTTTTTTTTTTTTTTAAGTATCAAAACCATTGTTGCAACCCTTTACTGCTCCAAGTTCTCTCAGCAAAACTTTGTGACAGTGCGGACATTTCCTTTCCCTGAATGTCCCCACTTTAGTTAGCCTTCTCTTGCTGGGGCCAGTCTTTAATCTCTGTCCTTAACAAGTACTTATGCAGCAGAGTCAAATTTGAATTATTATCACATCAATGAGCCTTACATCAAATTTGGGAGCCTGAATAGTGGGGAGACGTGTGCTTAAACTGTTGGTGATGATGACTTGGAAGAATATATCAAATGAATGTAATGTTTGAAAAGAATGCAGTTTTGATTTGAATGTTGTGGAAGGATGTCATTAGAAAAAATCTCTAATATTAGAAACTATTCCTGTGTGACTTTAGAGATAGATAATCCTTATCATTTTTCACGTAGTTTTTAACTATTGTGGAATCTTATAACATCAAGGTTCAAGACTGATTTATGTCTAATGCGCTAATCTTATCACATCAGGATTATTTTTTTCTGAGATGGGTTTTCCTACTACGATGCCCAGGCTGGCCTCAAACACCTGGGCTCAAGCAGTCATACTGCCTCAGTCTCCCTAGTAGCTAGGACTACAGACTTTTTCCACTGTGCTCAGTGCGTTAGGATTTTATTTGACAAGATCACGTTTCCAGTGATTCTCTTCTATCACAGTGTGAAAGAAGGTTCTGCAGTTTGATTGTAAGATTTCTTCAGTTGTATTCAGTCAGAATATGTTTAAGCCTGGCCTGGGAACACTAGTAAAACTTTGAGAGCAAGTAATATGATTTCTGATGTATGGCTTTTATCATCTTGTTCTTCATCCCTAAAATCCAGTTAGAAGAGATGAACAGTTATCTGATTCCCATTCAATAGAAGAACATCCATTTTAAAATGTTGCTTTAAAAGCAAACTATTTCTTTTATATTCCTATAGAACTTTTCAGAATTTAAACCTATACTAGATACTAACTGACAATAGCAAATTTATCCAAAGTTAGGAAAAAGAATTAAAACCAAACACTTTGGCTTGTGGTATCAAAATGAAATTACTTTTAATTGACCTCAGTAGAAAATTTAAAAAATAGCAATACTAAATATAAATACAAATACTAAATACAAAATTAAATACAAAACCAAACTGAACAGTTCTGAACAATTCATGGGACAATACCCAGAGTAAATTAAATCAAAAAATATTTTTAAACCCTGAAAGGCATAGGTACTGCTGTTATAAAGATGATTATGTCCATGAAAAAGTGTTCTTTAAAAGCAATATTCCCATTTCGTTTAGGACACAGTATTTATTGGGTTAAAGCAAACTCACCTTTTCAACAAGGACAGCTAGATATATTTTGACAGCACCAAGCAATTGGTTAGCTCTCCTGAGTAAGAAACAGTGCTTGTGTAGACTTTTTTCCCAATAAATTATTTTTTAAATGATCAAACTGTGTCATATTATTTGTAATGCTATTAAGAATAATATCTAAAGTACTTAAACTAATTATGCCTATTTTGTAAGATTAATTACTATTAATAATTTAACATATTTTATCATTTAAGTCAGTATCCGTTCTGATCTTTAACTTTAGAGAGCGCACTGTATACGTACCACATAATTAGGGCTTATGTATCACATAATTAAGGCTAAATACTAGGAAATCAGACTAATGAGACCAAATCAAACTGAATTATTTAAGCTTTTTTTTCCTTTAATTTTAGAGGTAGAATATTTAGTAATTAAACACTGATTTCATTTTCTTGAACTTGCATATGTCTCCTTTGTTTCTGAGGTCCTTGCTGCAGAACAAGCCTTCCAACTCGTTTCCCTGAGAAGTGAAGGGAAAAAAGTCTCTCGCTGGCCACAACTGGGGGCAAAATAATTAACAGGCAGGTGGTTACAGCTTTTTTCTGTCTCCTTTTTCTGCCACTCCAATATCTTGCGGTCTTCATTGTTTGTTTGTTTTTTCCAGTTTCCCAAGGACCTGTCCTCAAACTAGAATCTATGTGGCTTCCTATCCTTTTATATTCCATTCTCCCAGGGCCTGGCTGCTGTGATGGAGAATTAAGAGCTATGAAATGAACAATATTATTCAGGAGTTCCAGTTCTATGAAGAAACGTTTTAGGCAAAGGGACTTTTGATTCTTTTTTAGTGCATTATTCATTCACTCCTTTAGTCATTCTTTGAACGGATATTTATGAATGTCTACTATGTGCTAGTCTTAGTTGTTATACAACAGAACTGGTGAGATTTTTATATACCCCTCTAATAAACAACAAATTGCATTTGTGGGTATTATTTCACAAATATTTATTGAGTGTCTCCTATATTTCCTGAGACCTGGCTAGTAGCTGCTAAAGATAGAGTGGTAACCAAGAGTGACAAGAGCTTTGTTCTCATAGAGCTGATGGTCTTGCTGGGAAGACAATTACAGAATTTAATGAAATGCATTATGATGGGAGAAATACAAGGTCATGGAGGAAGACCAAACTTCAGTTGAGTTAAATAAGACTTCCTGTAGGAGGTTTCATTTAAGCTAAGGCCTGAAGGATGGTGAGAAATTTGGTATTCATCTGTGCACCTGTGTGAGGGTGAGAAACAGCTGGCAAAAAATGGATTACGAGACAATGTTGCAAACAGAGGAAACATTTCTGAAGGCTGAATGTAGGACAGCAGCATGACTTGATCCAGAAACAGCACAAATTCAGTGTAAACAGAATGTAACATTAAATGAGTCTGGAGATGGAAGTAAAACAATTGCCTAGACAGACACATCAGACCAGAAACTGAGGCCTTGTAGTCAGTTAAGTACTAGGAATAGATAAACTTCAAACTCAATTTCTGTTTACGAAGTTGCCGTTATATATGCTGACCCTCTGCACCAACAGAACGTAAGTATTTATTTGAAAAACTTATTTGTTTTATAAAAATAATAATTTTTAAAAAGCAATCACCTCTCAATGCTTAAAAAAGTGTGTTTTTATAAAAAACAATGTACATGCACACTTTCTAAGCTATAATTGCAAGAGGTGTTGTGGTTCAAAAAGACCCAAAAGGAAGCATAGAAAATATTACTCTGAGGAGTTGTATCAAATTTACCATAAGGATCTTTGGCAGCATTTCTGCTCCTCTTCTTCCGTTGCAGTGGAAGCCAGGGGCCTAGGTGTGGAAAGTCCTGTGTGGTAGTCACACACAATCAGTGGGGTTATTTTTGCACATTTTTAGTATGGAAAGTAAAAGGCAATATAAACTCTTTCTTGGTAGATAACTTACTGGGCGCTTTAATCTTTTTACCTTTTTATTTTGTCTTCAGTTTTACTCTATGATAATCCATTTTTTCTGGGCCTCACTTCCCTTCTCCTCCCCTGGATCTGGCCCCATAAGAGCTGCGCTCAGATAGGGCTTTTTACATGGGAAGCCAGAAGCAACGTGAAGGATGCCTTTCAGAAGGAAATGAGAGCAGTATGACACATTATGAGGCTATTCCTGGGGAAGGTTGCTAGGATTCTGAACTAAGACAGTGGGAGTGGGAGTAGAAGGCAGCAGCCAGGTCTAAGAGATATTTGGGAAGTAGAAGTGATAGCTTGGGTGACCCAGCTAGGGAATGGCTTCTACCAGAGGGAGGAGTCAATAAAGATTCAGATTTTATCATCTGACAACAATGAATAAGGAATGAAGTATAGATACAGGGGGCTTAGTAAATTCAACACTTTTACATTTTAACTGGATTTCATTATTTTATTTCTTGTGCTTTCCCCAAGGAGAGAAGTATTCACCTTTGTAGTGCTTTTAAAGTATGCTAAAATATCACTCATATTTTCACACAATTAAATACAGCGTATAAGTCACTTTTCATATAGACAAACTATCTTCAAAGTTGCTTCTATCAGTCAATCTTGAAACTTCAACAGGAAGACCTATTAGCTGACCCCTGACATGTGCACAATGGTTGTCAGGTGTTATTCCTGGCTGCTAGCCAGTGTAATTGGCAGCACAGCCCTTATTCCAGTACTGAGGTAGTTCCCTGGCATCAGTAAAAGTCCCTCTGAGATCTGCCTACCTCACTTCTGCCGTTATCTACCTAGTCAGTGATAGCAAGGCATTGAGGAAATTAAAAAGCAGTGTATCTTCTCAGAAGAGTTAGTATCCCTTATACGGTTCAGGACACACACAAGTCTTGGTAAGCTGTTAACAAGAAATTGAAAATACTGGAAAGAGTAAAGAAGAATCATTTCTCCTCAATGTTAGAATGACCTAAATCTAATTGACATATTTATTTTACCCTCTCCGTTTATCAGTGAAGAGATTGTTAAGTAATTTTTGCAAACATATTTTTGACATGTTCTGCCTCTTTCTGGTGGTCTCAAAACTGACCATTACCTGGAATTGTTTTTCTTCCAAACCAGGGAAAGAAAATAAGACTGTCATTACCACAATATTCATCTTGGGTTGCACAAAATGACATATACAATTTGGACCAGGAGACAAATACAATAATACTTTACAGATGAATCTCTTTTTTTTCCAAAATAGATTTAGAAGAAATTATGAATAGAAAAAAATCTTAAACCAGACTCAAGGAAATAGAGTTCTTCATTCATCACAGAAACAAATAGTACAGTAATGACATAATTTCCCATAATATCACTTGATCGAGTCAACCTATTTCACTCATTTTATTATATAGACCTTCAATGTTTTAGATCTATCCCATCACCTGTCAATTCATGCTTCATTATGTTGCTCTTCAGTGTCATTCAAGGTTGGCTTCCTCTGCAACAGCTATTCCTGTCCAAACAGGAATCATGCATGCCATTTTTGTCTGCAGTGTCAATCCAAACATGATTTCCCATAATTGTATATTGCAGAAATCATAGTGAGCTGAATTCTCTCTGCAAAAGAGAGGAAAGAACTCAGAACTACGCAGAAAAAGTGAACCTCCTACCATTTTACATTTGCTGAGCCGTTAAGATATAGTGTTTGCCCCACTTTACAGTTCCAGAGTGCTACAACAAGAACCCTTTACACAATCAGCAACCTTATCATGCAGTATTTTTGAGAGTATAGTGTGGACAGAACAAGCAGAACAGGATCTATTAATTTCCCAGAGTAGAGCTATTTTATTAGTCTCCTGAAATATCTTCATGGACTCACAAGTCTATTCGATACATAGGACAAGCTTCCAAATTTAGCATTTAAATTTCAGAACTGCATAGTCTATTTTCTCTGCTACTTATGAGACAAAGGCTACTGTGATAGTTCTGAAAAGCATAGCTACCATGAACCCATACATAGTTTTCTAATCACACCATCGCTTGTTACTGACATGGTTTCTGTCTCTTTTGCCTCATTCATAGTCATGTAAAGGAGTAGTCATAATGAAACAAACAAACATTTATACACCTACAATGCACCAAGGACTATTACCCTTTAATCTTGACTTCCATCTTAACAGTTTAATTATCTGAAATGTACTCAAAAGAAAAATGAAGGTAGAAGTGCTTGTTGTGGAACAAAGTCCCATAGGTAATAAGTGGTAAAGGCCAAATATTAACCTAGGTTCTTGTGGATTTCAAAACTCCTGTTTTGTACCCTTTACAATATTGCATTCGATATAGAAATTTTACCTTTAAGGATCATTATGTTTAACCTCCACATTTTACAGATGCTGAAACTATTCCATGTACTGGTTCAATGACTAAATCAAGGTCACACAAACATTTGTTAGAGCTAACACTTAAACTCATGATTCCCTCAACTCTCTTCTGTATCATGTTCAACTAAAAAGATGATAATAGATATTACAACAATCATAAGTATTATTATTGCCATTGCTAATTGAAACCATACTTCTAGTTAGTGATGGAACTTCTGTGGGACTACCATATTATTCCCTATGGTCGCATTATCTCACGCTTCCTTGAATAATAGCATATTGAGCATGGACTATGCGTCGGCTCAGTGAAAAAGTGGTATCATTAGAATCACAGCTTCAGAAGCTTTTCCTTCCAGTGTCTTAAGACTTAACGTTTTCAAATACAATTGTGTGTCTAAGAATGAACAGCAGTGCTTATTTGATCTTTTCACTACAATGAGCTTCTCTGGGACTAGGTTATTTCTAAATAAAAGGAAATAGAATACTCTCATTTGATGGTCTGATAAAATGCTGATACCTTCTCTGTTCTTTTTTTTCTTTTTTGGGAAAGGAGGAGAGGACCTATATCATTCATCAGATTTTCAAAAGGTTAGACTTCTTACTATGTGGGTGATAAATTGAGTTTCATTGTAGTATTATCAGCCCAAAATACATGGGCCATGTAGAAATTATATGATCATAAGGGCATTTTGCATATGTTTGCCCACTTGGAACAGTAGATGTAGTGCATATTCACCTAACCTTCCTCACATAGTGTTATGCAAACATTTCACTGAATTGATTTTTTTTAACCAGGCATTATTCCAAAGTTGAAGCTCCACAGGAAAATGGAAATGCCGGTGCAAATTTCTATTTTTGATTTAACTATCTATGAATCCAAGTTTGAACTGGGAAAATAGATCACAACAGGATAATACCAGATAATGACAAGTCTCACAATGATCGTTGCCTTATAACATAATTTTGAGATCACGCACAAAGATTAAATTAGGACCCATTAACAGAAAATTTTTTAGAGGAACTTGAGCTCAAATTATACCAATCTGTTACTGTTCCAAAATAAACGCATCAGGTGGCATTTAAATGCAGGTGGTTAACAGTTTTATCAGTGCAGATATTTAAGCTATTAGAAATATAATTAGAAAAATTAAATGAAACATGCTTAATGTAGATTCCAATTCTAGCATCACTGTCCTTAGCATTATGCTATTTCTATTGTAAATTATAAAATGTGCCTAAACTGCACAGATTTGTTTCTGAGTGATAGCTGAACTTAGATAATTAAGTTGTTAACCATGAACTTCAGTGGTCAACATGGTTATATATCTTTGTCTTATGCCTGCTCCTCCTTCTTATTTCCACAAATCTCAGGGGAGGCAGATGAATGGCACTTAACTCTATCCAGCTACAGAGCCGACTGATTAGACATAGTCTTGTACCACAGGTACACTCAATTATATGTCTTTTGGAGAGTCAAGCATTTCCTGAAGCTAAAAGTGTTGAATCTGTTGTATCACACATTTTATAGGAGGAGAAAACTGTGATCAAACATATTTAAACCTTCAATTTTATTTCATAACATACTTCCTTCTTCTGTTTAACACAGGAGGTAAGGAGTTTATTGAGATAAAAAGGATAAATCAATTCTCTTCCAAATAATTAAGTCATTAAGAACTGGACAATGACTTCAATTTTAGTAATCAAGTCATCTGTGCTGGGAAAAATGTGACATTACATTTAAGGCACAATTTGGTGTCCGTTATGATACAACCTATATTTAATTTTTAAGATATCAAATAGAACAAATTCAAGAAAAGCATGCTGCCAAAGCAATCATATTTTCTTCTATTATCCTCAAAATAGAAAAGCACTTAGTAAGCACTGTTATTAATGTTGCTCGTAGAGTAATAAAGCTGCTCAATGCTGAGGATAAGCTTGGATGTATTAAACACTGATAGTAAATACATACAAATAAAATTCCAATGGATTTTTTCCCCACAAATTGTAATATACCTTGATTTCAGCCAAAATTTCAAGAAGCTCTTGAATAGGCTGAAATTTCCAACTTGAAATAGTTCTAGAAATGGCAAATCAATGCCTTTAAACAAGATATAAGAAGAAGCCTAACAAGTATCAGTAAATCTTAGCAATCAAGGGATCCTTTCCATGAGCCATTTCCTGAACAACACTATTGGCAAGTCCTTTGATTCCTGAACTTTATCATAAGCTAACCACAGAACATTTTACGTCTATTTTGGCTTTAATGAAGGTAGATGTGATTTCTGAACAAGTTCAGGAAAGTACTTCTTTCAAGCAGGGAAACTGCTTAAATTAATTAAGCTAATTAGGTTAATGAATAATTAAGGTAATTCTTTCACTCTTCCCCCACAATTCAATCTCTTCATTTCTTAGTCATAAGTCTCAAATGGTGGTATCAGGATTCCTAAATACAATCACAAATTATGTTTCTGTTTAATATTCTACATCACAATCAAGTCTATTTTTTAACTTTTTTTCTGAGAGATAGCTTCAATAAGAATGGGTCACCTCTCAAATATTGAGTCTCTCTAATTAGGAAATGTCAATATCAAAAACTAAAAATTATAAAATAGAGAACATATTTAGCTATAAATAATAAATACTTTAAAAAATCACTCATTTGAAATATAATAGGCTCATGAGCACCTGTCTTTCAAACCCTAGGCTCAGTAAACCAGTATTTCATGTGATCCTCTAACTACCCAAGGAGGTATATACTATATTCATATTTTTGTGGTTAAGTAACTCAAGACTCAAAGATGTTAAGAGACTTGTCCAAGGTCATACAGCTGAACATAGTGAAGCTTGGATTTATCTGTTTTAAAGGAGGTATTAAATCTCTTTAGAACTTGGCTTATTTTTGAAAAATAAGTGTACTATTGCTTCTCTAAATGTATATAGTATATTTCTATAATCTTCATATTTCCAATGATTTAATCAACTGGTAAGAAATAGAAAATTTGTGAAAATACTATAGCAAAGAAAGACTAAACTGACTCAGTCAATTAGTAATTTGTATCTTTTGTCTCCAGACTCCTATCTTCCTGAACACATTACCAGTAGTCATCCAAGATTGCATTTTAATTTAGATGTAAAGACGTAAAAATTGGATTTCAGAGAATAGAGATATTTTGCTATTTACTTCTGTGGTGACAGACATAATTCCTGTCAGTCAGTCATCTAACTTCAACTAACCTCTGTCATCCCCCTCACCACTAAGGGGCAATACAGCAGCACACATGTCACTATAATTAGCATGCAGCAGCAATTTTCATTAGACCAATGATCTCCAATAAGATTTTCCCAAGGGCTGCATTCAGTTATGTGTAATCGTTAGGTGGGCCACACATGTATTAGCATATAATTTGCACATGATTTGCATATGCATTTAAAGATTGCATCATATTTCTCTGGATATTTCTAGTAAAAATGTAATTACTACAACATTGAAGGCTGTGATTTCTCTTTCTCTGCACTATCCCACCACATCTGACTCATGTCTCATGACAGAATAGTTCAGCAGAAAACTAGGAAAAGCCAGAGGGCAGGAAATAGTCAGTAGAGATGGTTAGGGTCAATAGAAATCTTTTTGGGGGCACTAATGATGAGTACTGAGAGTATATTGCATTAGACAGTTTGTCTCTTTTATAAGGATAAAGGAATAAATGCCCACTGGGTGGACCTCCTAAGAAAGGCCTTTCTAGTTACTGCTGATCTCTTGTTGAGCAACTTTTTTTCAAACCTCATTACAGGCTAAATGGCAAATTATCTGTTATCACTTGGGAAATCTCAGTTACCTCTTAATTCTAATAGTGTAGTCACATAACAACTTTAACTGAGTTTTCTACTAAACCTAATTACTCTCTGTTTTGAGCACTAATTTTAAGTGGAGAGCTCTCTATTTCCTTTAGTATTTTATTCATATGGACCAATCCCACACAATTGGAGATCATACTCACTCCCACGTAAAGAGCTTCCTGGTGCATTCATATTTGGTTAGGTAGAGGAACAGTTACAAGGAAGCTGACATGACTGGTATAGGACAAAATGTGGAAAAATTGGGAATAAGTACACATGCATAGACACAGACATTCTCATACAGTTTTTAATACATATTTGTTCTTATGTTTGTGAAAAAAGATATTTTCTCCCTCTCTGACTTCTTCTGCAATCAATTCAAAATCTACGTTTGTTTATCTGGGAAAATGTTCTTATTGCTAATTAGATAAAGATAGACAATACATAGATAATAGCTAGATGACAGAGGATTATAAAAAGTCTAGTAGTTCTAGACTGAAGACATGTAACTACTAGAAAAAAGTAGTATAGTCCTCTTTCCTCTATAAGTTTCACCAGCGTTCTATTTCTGCTTTGTTATTTCAGATGGTCAGAATTATGCAAGAAAAAAAAAAAAAAGTAGAATTTCCCTTACGTACACTGGTGTTTTTTGAACTTCTAGGACCAGGCCAGGAATCAGTAGAATGCTTCCAAATAAGGTCACACAATTTTTGGATAATAGAGCCAGGACTTGAACCCATCCTTGTATAATTCCCTATTCTACCTTTAAAGTCTTTATTTTATAATTTCATTTTTGTCTACAGTGAACAGACATCATCTTTCGTTTTGTGAGTAGAACAAAATTAAACAATTTTCAGTACCTTTTTCTTGCAATTCAGTGATAACACAGAACACAAACAATAGAACACATCTGTTGGCCAAACAGCTAACATCGTTAACGATGACTTAATAGAGAGAAGATAAAAAGATACATTTTTTCCTGCATCTTCTTCTATTTAACCAATTTTTTTGTCCCAAATTCTAGTATGGTTTGGCACTATCAGCAACACATAGCTTCGGTTTATCCATTGTATCCCTGGAAAGTGAGTGTATCTGTAATATAATAAATTCTCTGTAAGCATTTTTTTATTGGATAAACAAGTATGAATGTATAACTGTTACACAAGATTGTTTAACATAGAAAGCAGTTCATGATGTATTAAGTAAAAATGTAGGCCACAAAGTTTTTTTTTTTTTTTAATAGTAAGATCCCATTTTGGGGTAAGGAAGACAGAGGGACAAGTATTAATGGATTTATAATTCATTGATAGTGTGAAATTATGGTTTCTTTTTCTTAAGTTTGTTTTATCTTTTAAAATGTATATTTTTATAATAAAAACAAAAATGTTGTATGCTTGTTTTTGTTTTATTTTAGATATAGTGGCCCCTTCTACTACATCTTGGTAGGACTTTCAGGAACACAATTGGAAAACCCATGTTATAATTAATGATCCAGGGTTTCAATATGAAATGTGGGCTTAACTTTCTGACTCAACAGCCCCATTTTCTTATTCAATTTACATTTTGGTGTTATTTATGTAAAAAAATCTGTCTCTTTCTTTAAACTGAAACTGTCTTGAAGATCAAAAGCACATATTATTTATTTTTGTGGTCATCTCATCCCGATGCCAACCTTAGTAATAAGCTCATATGTAGCCTGGACCCAAATGATATTTATAAAAATGTGTTCCATCACTTAATTAAAACAGTAAGTGCCACAAAATTATATCGCTTACTAGTGAGTGTATAACAAGCACCCTTTTTGAAAATAAACCTAAAATTTAAAGAAACTTGGTAGCCTAATTTCTTCATGAACTCTGTTGCTATTGGTCATGTCACTTCATAAATATAAGTCGTTGATCACAAGGAAAACCAAGCTAGAGCACCATCAATCATGTCTATTGGGGAAAAGCAAAACACTTCGAGTAATATGTTTATGGTTCATTCTGTTCCTGATCACAAATAAATCATTAATTCAAGACTCCTGAAAGTAGTCATTTACCTAACTACAAAAGCTAAAGAGTAGGAAAAAAAATTGAAATGCAAGAAAAATATATAAGTAAGCTTGAAATGATGAAACAAGTGAAAGTATGGGAAAATCTCACCAAGTCTAAAGAACCTCTATAGTTTTTACTTTAATTTGAGGAATATCTCCATTCATTTCTTTTTCATAAAGATTGAATACTTGGGCTCAATGGCAAGAAAATTAGAATTATAATAACTTTTTATATCAGAGCTAAACCCTACATAGTTTTATCCCACCCAAAATGATCCTTTTCAGGATAATCCATTAACTGAGGTTTCCCATTTCAATTTACTATTTTTTTTTTCTTCTAGAGTACTGCCTAAGCTGCATAATTTGATAAAACTGTGCATATTCCTAGGCTTATGTGCAGTAACAGTTTAATCTTCCAGGTAACAATTGTGATAACACCTGAACCCAAAGGAATATCTCTAATTATAGACATTTCAGCCACCATGGCAGAGTGGAAAAAAATATTCCAAGCCAGTTGGATCTATAAGTGCTTTGGCTATACTTACTAAATAGATGCTTTTTGGTAGCAATGGCTAAATTAACAGTTTTCACGTTTCTTTCTGTGTTTGCTTTAGCCCTTGGAGTTCAGCACCTTTGGTGCTAAACAAATGTATAATTATGGCAGTAAGTCCAAAAGTTTCCTTTAGCTGCAGAACCATCTTAATATGCCAAATTACTGAAATTATGTAGTAGTATAAAAGTGAATAGAAAGATACTTAAACTGGAACCACAGAATAACTCTTTAAACAAGCTCAAAGCACATCACCATTTTTATTTTCCAAGCATTATTTATAAAGTATTTGTTATTATACTTACCACACT
Source organism: Rhinopithecus roxellana (assembly GCF_007565055.1). Taxonomy (NCBI): domain Eukaryota; kingdom Metazoa; phylum Chordata; class Mammalia; order Primates; family Cercopithecidae; genus Rhinopithecus; species Rhinopithecus roxellana. Next base: position 109,196,584 of record NC_044562.1, on the reverse strand, counting down.
AAGGATATATAACGATCTACACATTTCAGTATGTTAAAGAATAAACATTAGTTGCCTTAAGAACTTTTTAGAAATAGTTTTTTTCAACAAACCCATTTGGAAAAAAACATATATCTGAAAATACAAACTTCAGAGTTCCATTTGTACTTTTGGCAGGCTCTGTTTCAATTACCTATAAACCTAAGTAATTCATATAAATTTCTTCTCCTTCATTAATATTGAGCACCTGAGAAAAATCATATAAGGCTTTCAGAATCCAGATTTTCACTAGATAAATAGCAAAATGAAATGATTATTATTCATGATATCAGTTGGCCTCTTCAGATACATACCTATGACTGTAGGTATGTAAATCCACCATGTTTAACTGAGTACATCAGCACTGCATATTGAATTACCCACAACCCAGGGACAGAAATAATTATATTAAAGCTCATTTCAGGTCATGTAGTTCTCTATTAGTAATCGTATTGGGCTATTGAGACACAATCATTAGAGACATAAAATGGTCATTTTGTATATTTGTAGTAAAAGAAAAAATCATAAACCTTTAAGGAGAATTCATAAAATATGTACTTTTGGCTTACAGTTAAAACATTGATTAAATTGCACACTACAAAAAAGGGCACTAAAAACTAGGAAACATCACCAAAGAGGGTGACTACCAACAACTACCTAAACTTTTTACAAGCATCTAGTCACCAATAAGGTAGCATGTACAAGGCTTCAAACACCTATTTTATTAAATGCACCTGGAAAACTGAGACGCTCCCATCAAACTGCTGAATGCTTTATCTGGGGAAAAAATTGACAGCCAAGGAACAACCCTGAACTGAAAGAGATGGAGAGTGTTGCCCATATTCTGTAACTCATTTTTTTCCGGAGAAACGTCAAAAATTTCTAATTAACAGGTTACTTTACTTTACATAATAAATACCTTTTATTATAATTATTCTAAGAAAAACATATCTAATTGGACAACTATTTTTAAAACATAAATATTGTTTTGTTTTACTATAACTGTCTCTAAACCTTGGTTTACAGCACATTACACTGCTTTTGTGTAAACTTACAAATACAGGTAGATGCTTCACATGTAGTAAACTATTCGCTCCTCAAAACGAAGTGTTGTGAGCACTGTAACTAATTTCATTCAAAGGAGAGAGAACTAAAGCACAAAATGGCATAAGAATTTGCCCAAAGTTACACAGCTTGGAAGAAACAGTTCTCAGATGCAAACCCAGATATTGTGGCCCTACAGCCCATCTTCTGAACACTACATATTTACTTTCATCACTTCCAAAGTTTACTCTGAACATTGTTAAGACAAATTCACCATTTCTTACCTCTATTTATGAAAGTTTAAGTATTTAAATGTTCAATGTTTTCTCTTGTCCTCAAAAGAAAATTGAGACATGAGAAGGCAGTGAATAATGGCTTTATACAACACACCCCCAAAACCTCAACCTTTCCCCACCAACCCCTGAAGTGGTGACTATGTTGAAGTGAGTTAATGAAACTGAATACTTCTTTCTTAAGCTTAAAAGGTCTACCAGTTAATCATTTCCTTTTTACAAATCCTTCCTTCATACTACACATTGAAAGGGTTAAATGTGATTTCTACAAAAAACCTTGATGGCAATGCTATTAATAGAAAAAGGCAAAATGAATTGTACTACGTATGTTTTAGGCACATTGGTTTTTATTGTTGAGGACTTAGGCACAAGAAATCCCTCCACAAACTATGTACAGTATATATGAAAATACAAATATTTTTATTATATAATATATTTATATTATATATAATAAATATTATATTACTTAATATATAATATTATATATATCACTCTCTCTAGGTATACTATCTCTCCATCTAGAGAGAAAGAGAGTGAGAGAGAAAGACAGAGAGAAACACAGAAATAGAGAGACATATCATCCTGGAGCTACAGTTAGACTTAGACAGAACTCATACTTCAGAAATAGTGTCTCTGAAAAATGAAAGTATAAACCGATATAAGCACGAACATGATACATGATAACTGACTCACAGAAAGTATGATACAAGAGCTAATGAGTCCCTCACCACATGTTAACTTCCTACAATGAGTTCCAGAGTTTTCTAAGATGGAAACATGTAGAAGAGGCAATAACGTACCTCATAGAATTTTAGAAATTTGGAAAAGAGCTTCGTGGCCTCTTCTGGTCCCTCCTAAATTAAGTCGTTGATATCACCCACAGGTTACTTGTCTGATTCCTACACTCATCCTGACCAGATTTAGAATCAATTAATTTCATTCAATCTATATTACCATTTTTAATAATAGGTCAGGAGTCTCACAAATATTATCTCACTATTAGTCCCAATTTTACAAATGAAGGAACTGAGGCTCAGAGAAATTTAGAATTCTGTCTGGTATGGCCACATAGGCCATAAATGGCAGAGCTGGTATTCAGACTCACATCTGCTGACTTTATAAAAACAAGATTTTGTTAAAGTACTAATTTCATGTTCTGTCTGAAATTAACTGTACTTGCCAAAAGCTGACATGCTTCTGTCTGCCCCTGAATCATAAACACATGGATATATTTTGGCAGTAGGATTTTGGTCTTAGCTTTTCTGTAAAGACTCCTTTGACTTGAGGCTCAACCCACTTAGCCAGAGCCCTAAGCTCTGTCTAGTTTCTGCCAGCCTACTTTTCAGGAGGGCACATTTCTGATGTCTCTCTCCCTAGATTCTCCCCAGCTCCTGTTAAGTTCCTCCTGAGTTCATGAACTGCTGGTCACTAGGACTAATCCTCTTTAACTTCGTTTCCAGAAGCCAGGGCAGTAAGGGAAATGTTTAGGAGAAGAATGAGACAGAACAGATTTTAACTATTTCATAGTTATATCAGACTAAATCTACATAAAGATATAAAAATAATTGCAAATTGGATACGACTTTATAATTTACAAAGTACTTTCTCTTTAAGACTTTAGCTTTACAATGAGAATTCCCCTGTAATAGATAAGAAAACTTGGCTTCAGAAAGAATTAATGTGGTATTAGGACTGCCTTATAAATAGAGAAATTCTGAGCCGTTCTTAGTCATTGCCATCCAATCTGAAATCTTAAATAATAAACCTACTTTTTAATAGGTTACTTTAATTTTAGTTTATTTCTAAATATTCTTAGTGGTACTTTCTATCAGGCTAATTAATCGTATTGTGATTTTTTAATGATACTTAATATGCAGATTGGTTATAGTCTCAATGATTACTACTACCTATGGAAGGACACTTCAGATGCAGAAATACCCCTATTGACTCCTTGTTTTCCGATATGTGAATCTCAAATTGTCTGCATTTGTCAGTCTAGAAGAAATTTTGACAGTCAAGTTCTATTGCGTTGAACAAAGCTGATCTTGTGCTCTCTTCTTCATCACTACAGAGGGCAGCAACAGACAGCAGAGCTCAGCCTTACACAGGAAATATTAAAAGTTTCTAGTAAACAAGAGGTTTAAAGACAAAGTCATGCTTTAATCACACCAAAATTTCTTTTGACTTTATGCAGTTTAAAATTAATCACGTTTATAAATTTTCATATAAATTAGCAGAAAAATGGAAAAGTACTGGGGAAGACTGGATTCTTTCAAAAGTTAAGTGTATGACATTTTGTACTTATGCCAAAATGAGCATTAAACAATAAACATAAACTGTGTGTCATACAATATTGAGACAAGGAAAATGTATTCTGTTTTTTTTCTTGCCATTTTTCTTACTCGTGCTTGATTTATTTTATAAGTCTCTGTCTTAACAAGTAAAAGTACTTTATATAAACATTTATTCTTATAGAATAAATATTATTGTTAAAATATTATTGTTAAAACTCACTTTCAATAGCTAAGAACTTTAAAAGCCATGGTGTTAAGAGAAGATTGACCTGCAAAGTGCCCTCAGGACAGAAATGACTGTGAACTGCAGTTTGCAGGAATGAAGACTGTACTTGCTTCATAGGTTGGTTGCATAGGTCTAAGACTGATTGTACATGCAAAGGAGGGCAGCAAAGATCTTATGATCAAAAGAGAAGAAATGACTGACAACACAGAGCTAGTTCAAAGGAACTAATGGAATAATTAGTCCCAAAAAGACCAAAAAGACTGAAGAATTCATGATGTCATAAAAAGCAGAGCTACTTAAATTGGACTAGAAAATAAAAATGACATGAACATTGTAAATATTCACAGATCACATCATTGACGTGTAATGTGCCGTTAAATGATGTCAAATTAAAGGGGAAATTACATGTGTTAGAACTAGGATGAATAAAAAGAAGACATTTAAAGATACATGGTCTTTCAAGTGAAAATTCCTAACATATATTACATAGATGATCATCACTCAGACAGAAACACTGGGTGAATGAAATGTAAAATAAAATACGGGGGAAAGGATACTGACTAAAAACAACTCATTTTCAAATATCATAAATGGTAGTTAACTTTAGATTTTAGAGGAGTTATTTGGGGGAATTTCTTTTACATAAAGCAAACTCAAACATGGTTATAGTAAATAGCTGATAACTGCCGTTTATTTTTTTAAAATCTGTCCTAGGATTAGCCCTAAGTATTGAATTAGTATGTACATTTGTCAGAAAAGGAAAGAAGGTTTAGATCTATTTTAATTTCCACATTCTCCATTTTCTCTTGCTAATTGTATATATTATTTGAATCAGCTCAATGATTTGGGAGCTTGTTTGGAACTTATATAAGTAATAAAAAGGAAAACGCAAGAAAAATATATAAAGCAGGTGTAATGCTTGTCCTTTCCTGAGTTTCAGGAATATCCCTTGTAGATAATTACATTCATTATTAACACATAAACCAATCTGAATTAGCACACAACTCAAATACTTCCAAAATGCATATCAATACATGAATAGTTTCGAGTGTTTACCAAAGCAACATTTTCATTCCTGATGTATCTTTTTTTCACAAATGACTTAGAAACTGTTATATAAAAATCATTCACCTTTTAACTGACTCTTATCTTTCTATTTATCTATTTTTACTAGCAGTAAGTTCAGCTTTACCTGAATCTTATGTCATATTAACTAGATAGCAAATACCTTTCTTATATTGAGGCTTATTGTTAACAGCATTTAGCATTCTGAACTATATCCTTAGTACCTCAAATTGACAGAAGAAGCCAAGTCTAGATAAACAATAGACATTATACTCCTCCAAGTCGACTAACATTCAAAAGGTACTGTAAGTGCCCAATATAACTTTTCTCCATTCTCAAAAATTCCCTAAGTCTCTTTGGTTTATGAAAAGGCCAGTGAGTTAGGTTAAAACAATGTAACCCAGGTTGCAATGAAATATTTTTTTAAATGCCTTATCAGTAGAACCAGTCTTAAAGCATCTCACAAAATATGTGGAACTTGCTCCAGCTTCTTATATTCTCCACAAGAGAACAAACTATCAGAGAATGTGGTTTGGCAAGCAGTGTTTGTCTGGGTAATGATGGAGACTGCATCTCCCTCCTACGCTTGTGGTCCTAGGAAACTCTTTAAAGAGTTCATTCCTCAGAAGAGAGAATGAAACATGTGGAGTGGTGATGGCACAGTGCTTCTATTATGGTCCAAGCAAATTTATTAATACATAGGAAAATGGCATGCTTACGTATTGCAAAGCAGTGTATAAAATTTCTGGTTCTTTTCAGCCTAAACCAAATGGCATTAATTGTTTACTACTTCAGTCTTCACCTGTATGGAAAAAACAGATTTGTTGTTGTTGTCGTAGGAAGAAAGGGAGGAAATCTATTGTAAGCCAAGTTCTGTACTAGTCACTTAATAAATGCAAACATACGTACTGTATTAAATTTATTCCTCATAATAAAGCAGAAATGATATCAGAGAAATCAGCAAAAATATTCAGTATCAGCCATACAAGAAGCCAGTTGTAAATGTAAATTTCAAGTCCATTTTGATCTTTCTCTAATAGACATATCAAAATCTCGTATTATGTAACCACTACATTTAACAACAAATTTGGGCCTAATTTGGGAATAACGTTTTGGTCTTTACCCTAGAAACTATTACCTTACAGAAAGCCAGTTAGTGTCCATAGTATGAAAACCAGACAATATGAGATTTAAAATTTGTATCTCTCTCTTTTATTTTTTCAAACGGAGTCTAGCTCTGTCACCCAGGCTGGAGTGCAGTGGCACGATCTCTGCTCACTGCAAGCTCCGCCTCCCAGATTCACGCCATTCTCCTGCCTCAGCCTCCCGAGTAGCTGGGACTACAGGTGCCCGCCACCTCGCCAGGCTAATTTTTTGTATTTTTTTTTTTTTTTTTAATTGAGACAGGATTTCACCGTGTTAGCCAGGATGGTCTCCATCTGCTGACCTCGTGATCCGCCCATCTCGGCCTCCCAAAGTGCTGGGGTTACAGGGGTTAAAATTTGTATCTTTACCATCAGCAAGCTGTTTGATTTTGAGCAAGTCACTTAGCCTCTCTGTGCCATAATTTCCCATTTGTAAAAATGGAATAAAGGTAATAACAATACTGCATAGGGTTTTTCTGAGAATTAAAGTAGTTATATATACAATGAACTTTGAGCAATACTTAGCACATGTGTGCTATATTAATTCAATGCAAGCAATGTCAATCTACAATTTAAAAAATTAATAACATTTTTATGAACACATCTCAGAAATATGAGAAATGTACAAACTAAACTTAACAACTGTTGTGCAGAATTTGGGGTGGGATATATCCAGAAAAAAATTATTGATGAGAAAAATGATGAAGAGATACAGAGAAAAAGATGAAAATGTGAGAGAATGTAAATGAAGTAAATGATTGAAATAACTGCAACAGATTATTTAGAATTAATCAGAGACACTTTAATATGCATTAAATTCCTAGTTCTATTAAGAAGAAAAAAATAAGATTAAGTTTTTATTCCTGAAACTTAAGTAAATTGCATTCCTCATATGATTTTTCTAAAACCAGCTTAAAGTTTCTGGGGATACTAATTTGATTTTATTTTGAAGTGTGGATGGTAAAGGATTGGATTCTCCTTTCGCCCCATATCTTGCAGGTGAAAAGGAAAAGAAGGACGGGACACTCACTCTAGCAATGGTTAATTTTTATGAAGTATTTGGAACACTTCAGAAAATCAGTATAGACTACACTAGCATGAAAGCTTTTGAAGGATTAATAAATCTGTTCTGAAGATTCCTACTGCAGATGTGGCAGGTAGGAAGGGTATATATGGCCTAAGGTAAAACTCTTGACAAGATAGAGGGTATCTGGATTCTACATTGGCCTAGGATATGACAGTGATTGTAAATTTCCTTTTGCAGTCTATAATCTTGTCAGAAACTAATGCAATCCTCTCTGTTGCAATTTTCATTAATATTTAGACTAACTTTAATGGTGGAAAACGGACTGAATACTGGGTACAAACTGTTTTATTGACTCAACCAGTAGACAGCCTTGTAGTTTTACCAATGTTTCTAAATCAGTTGCAATGATTTGATCATTAACATCATACAAAGGATTTTTATACACATACCCTTACTTACATTATCTGCGGGTTATTTTCTGAGTTATATTAAATCTCAAAGAAAAATAATTCTATAATATATCAGAATGTTCCTACATTTTGTCAAGTATATCAGTAACAAATGGTTCTAATTGGTGACTAACAGAGAAAGCAATACATAAAAAATAACATTATAATAACATTTAAGTAAATTAACCTATTTTAAGCATAGTATAAGCAGTATAATTTAATAAGGACTATTTTTAATCAATATAGGCACTCATCATAGGGGAAATGATCACAAACAATATAGATTTACTCTTCAACGTTGAGAAATGCAAATAGAGTCAGATTATCAACTATAAAAAGTACTTTTCTAATCTCTTTCTTGTTTTCTGGAAAAATGCAATGAGGACAAGAAAGCCCAATTGTGTTCTAAAGCATTACAGTTCCATTCCAGGGGAAAAGTTAGCAATAGGATCTTAATATTTGATCAATTGCATAGTATCAAGAATAAAAATTTCAAAAACTAAAAATATTTGAATATTTTCCTTAAGACCTTTTAGAAATCCTGTTCCTATTTTTTTGTCTCTGTGTTATCCTTAAGACATTCTATCTGAAGAAATACCAGTATGGATTCATCTAAATTGATTGAATAATCAATTTGAGTTTCATCAAAACAAAATAATTTTTGTTTAAATATAAAGAAGAAAAGTCAATCAATAGATCTTTATTCATAAAAATTATATTACAACTTGAGCTAAGCATTATTTCTAAATATATGTATGTGTAGTTCTCTGAGCTAAAATAATATGTATTTTTTTCTCTCATTGATAATTAAAGAAATTCAATGATTCTAGAAATTATTCATCTGAAGAAGGTGGTTAGTCTAGCATCCTGAAAGCACCAAAAGATGTGATAGCTTTGACAAGGACTCATAAAGAGGGATTACATTTATTCTGATAGATTGCACCAGAGCTACAGGGAGAAAAGTTTCAGTTTATCACAAGGAAAATTTTTAGAAAGATGGCACAGGCTGGCTTCAGAAACATTAATCTAGACACCGTGTGTAAATTATTTTTTAAAATTTACTGTTTTCTGGATATCTTCTATGAACACCCAGAAATGGAGGAACCAATAAGAAATTGTAACTCCGCTCTAACAGTTCATGTATTTTGAAGTATTAGAAAAGCTGATTGGTGAAGGCATTGGAGATTTTGTTTGTTTGTTTGGTTGGTTGGTTGGTTGGTTTTTGGAACAGAGTCTTGCTCTGCTGCCCAGCCTGGAGTGCAAAGGCGCAATCTCGGCTCACTGAAACCTCCACCTCCCGAGTTCAAAAAATTCTCCTGCCTAAGCCTTCCGAGTAGCCAGGATTACAGGTGCCTGCCACCACACCCAGCTAATCTTTGTATTTTTAGTAAAGACGGAGTTTTGACATGTTGGTCAGGCTGGTCTTGATCTCCTGACCTCAGGAGATCCACCCATCTCGGCCTTCCAATGTGCTGGGATTACAGGCATGAATCACCATTTCCCGGCCTGTTTTTTTTTTTTTTTTATTGGTCCAGTTTTTATTTTTAGAAAACTGTTCATTAAACTCATGTCAACTTCACATTAGTTATATATAATATAAATAAACAATATAAATAAAACTTTCTTCTAAACATTTAAATAGTTTGAGCATGGTTTGTCGCATCATTAGGCAGAACATCTCCTTTATGTTATTGCTGATATAGGTATTTCTACAATTTTAGCCTTCATTAGAATTTAGCCTTAGATTCAAAGTTGACTCAGTAGTTAGTACTTAGAAATGTTTACATTTTTAGTAATGTATATATTTTGTTTTATTCTTCATTTTTTAAATGTTCATTCCTGAAGATATAACCTCCTAGTAATGTACTCTTGCAGATGATTCAGAGAATGGATATAAACCTTTTATTACACAAAACTGAGAAATGCAAAATAATAAGTAGCTAAAACATAGTGTCTTCCAATGCAATTGTTCTAGAGTCAATGTTTAATCCAATTTTCTGATCAAGTTATGCCTTATACATTTTTTAAGTAATAAAAAGGCATTACTTTAAATTCAAAATAGTTGCCTCTGGTATTAGCATGAAGTATATTTAGAGTAGATGTCATACTTTAAAAATAGTTTAAAATGTTGGCAAATCTTTATTGATTTTAGAATCTAAACATAGAAAAGCTAATTTGCAAAAGGATCAAACAAACAAAAAATCAAAACAAAAGACTAGACAGCTAGGCATGTTGGCTCACACCTGTAATCCTAGCATTCTGGGTGGCCAAAACAGGAGGATCACTTGAGTTCAGGAGTTCGAGACCAGCCTGGACCACACAGTGAGAGTCCATCTCTAAAAAAAAATACGAAAATCAGGTGAGTGTGGTGTTGCGTGCCTGTAGTCCTAGCTACTCAGGAGGCTGAAGTGGGAGGATCATTGTAGCCTAGGAGGTCAAGGCTGCAGTTAACCATTTTTGTGCCACTGCACTCCAGCCTGAGTGACGAGCAAGGCCCTGTCAAAAAAAAAAAAAAAAAAAAAAAAAAAAAAAAAAGACACAGTTTTTCTTTAAGAACATAAACTTGGATAAAACTACTTTTATTCTCTATGGTTTCTGTTTATTGCCATACAGAAAATTGATAACATTTGATATCGATCTTCTGGATTCTTTAGTATTACAGAGATACAGCCAAAGAGTCAAGACAGCTCCTAAAAAAAGGAATCTGTTTGCTTCCTACTTAATAAAAGCTTGTTTATAGAATAAAACAGAGGAGAATGAGCTATAACCTGGAACTTTAATTTGCCCTACAATTAGTTTACATAATTTGTGAATGGTAAGATGTCAATTTTCCGAACTACAAAGATTGCTGTCTAAAATTTCTCACATGCTATCTCTGCTTCATACTCTAGTCATATAAAGTGGAAACCTAGAAAGGAATACACTAAAGATTCTTAAACACAAATATTGTCAAGGACATAATATTCTTTCAGAAGTTAAGGTTGCCTTCAGCTTTTCTGCACTAATTGACTTTGCAGTAAATCTAAAGTAAATTTTCCCAACTTCTCTCCCGCTTTCCACTCTAATTCATTCTCTGTGAAACTGCTGGGGTTGTCTTCTGAAACAACAACAATAACAAATGAAGAAGAAAAGAAAAAGAAGAGGAAAAAATGGTAGATGGAAGGGAAATTAGGACAGACGATGTCATCCAGCTGCAAGATGTCAAGCACCTGCAAGGTGCTTCTCACTCTGTTCCACTCTTGACTCATCGATTATGGTAGTGCTCCAAAGTGGCACATCTGTCTTTCAAGATGATAGATGCACACCCTTTCACACTTTAATAATCCCTTCTTCTTAGGCTTTTCATTCATCCCAGAATGCCTCCCCCATCTACTTTTCTTATCTCTTAATTAAGAACTTGGTAAAACGTGACTTCTTTCATGAGACTTTTCCTAATATTCCAGGTAGAATTTGTTGTCCCTACTGATATGCTCTTATTGCAACTAGATTATAAGCTCCTTCAGAGCAGAGATCATATCATGGTTGATGATAATAAATGTTTCCTGAATTTAATTGAATTGAACTTCAGCCTCATCTCAAATAAAACTTTCTCCATTGAAGCATTTTCTGATCTTCTGTTAAATATGTCTCTTTCTTTCCTTAAGTGCTGTGGTTCTAATTCTTTTATGCTTCTGATGTTATTTTTATATTATGATTCATATACAAAAACATCACTCTCAATACACATTGCACAATACTTGATGGCAAGAAGATTGTGGTTTCTGGCATATTCTCTAGAGTCAGTTGCATATCACATGAACTCAAATATTAAATAGATTTTATATTTTTCACCGATCTTTAAATATATATGTATTAATATTTTAAATTCCTACACTCAAACTCATGTGGTCAAATTCAGCACCAAATGTACAACATTATGTGATTTCTCTATAGGATTCTAAGCTTCAAAACTGTAACAAAATCTTGAGGTTGGTTATATTTAGATGTCACTATAAAATCATTTTAGTTTTATTTTTAAATGTGAATTTTTGAGTTATATATTTCTTATAATTAAAAAACAAACATTTTGAAAATAGGATATACAGTATTTACAACATGATTGCTGTAAATTCATTTGAGTCTCATAAAACCTCTGCTCTAAAACTTAGCATATTTATAATATGATTAAATCCAAAGAAACACGGCTAACTTATGACCAAGAAAGGCAAATTTTAACTACCTATGAACAATCTAAATGATCTTTCCCTCTCAATATAATACTAGTTTCATTAATAAAAAAATTAAATTGTTCTTGAATACTTTTGAAGTAAAAAAATAATGAAACAATTCTGTTTTATTCAACAGAGATGTAGTGCAATGTGTTATTGTAACCTGACTTGTATCTTACTTGTAAAGTACTGGCAATTATTATTTTAAATTATGATGTTAGATTAGATTTTCTGCAGCTTACTGTATTGTACTGTAATATAATTGCTAAATGCAAATGAGATACTGTGCAGCTTTTGCATAGAATTGTTCATGAAAGCCAAGCATTTTACATGTTACAGTGAATTGCATGTTATTAAGAAACAAATTACAGTGAAGCTTAACTTAATATGAAGACCAGATACTGTAGCTTTATAATGGTTTACAGTATAGTAGGGTATGTATATATAGCAAGTCAACTACCCAATGAAAAATTCAGTTATCAAGAACATTAATTATGGCAGGAGTGATCGCACTGTACTTAAAAATTTTCACTTGTTCCCATTACTGGATGTTGGAGTTACCCATGAGAATTATTTTAGCTTCCAAACACTGACCAATGTTCTGTGCCTAATAAAGCCTGAGACTCATCATACCCCAGGGAGAAGTGAAGGAAGTAAATTCTGCCTGGCAACTTTCAGGACAAAAAGTCCTTATTTCATTCATCTGTAACTAGTATTAATTGCTAATTACTTTTTCACATGTGAATATCTTGTCTTTTCAACTGTGTTCTAAGTTCATGAAGATAAAAGCTATTACCTTACACTCTTCCTTCCTCACCCTGAGTTGTACAGGAAACTTGATTTGGAACCAGCCCACCGAATCTGTCTGTAACTAGCTGTACAAGATGGGGAATTCATTTAATTTCCTTGCAGATAATTTTTTCTCTAAAAAATAGGTTGCACCAGATGATCTCTAAAGTCTATTAAAAATCAAATATTCTGTGAAATATGATCTCACAATTGTTCAGAAAAATAACTGTCAACTGCTTAAATACAGTTAAAAAAAAATTTATAAACCAAGGTTCCGTGGGGGAAAAGTGTATAAATACACAAACAATGAAATCATAAACAATGGCATTATTTAAATTATAGTATTCTGGGAACTCTCAAAACCATCCTTGAAGTTGTTGAGGATGATCATGTAATTGTCATCCAATCACATTGAAGCATTTGGCTCTGCCTAAGACGTCCCATCTTTGTACATTTGTGAGGAAAGCATTTTTGAGAGAAGAGGGAGGTGAAACCACAGCAATTAGTACTATAAATATGAAAATGGCCTACAAATTATGAAACAAAACTTCTCAAAGATGTGTTTCTTACTGTTTCTAATCACAGTGTTCATTAAATAAAGCATAGTAATATTTTAAAAAAAGAAAAAGAAAAGAGCAGAGACACCAAATGGGTTTGTTGCAGTGCAGAAGAAACCAGCTCAAAAGCAATTTATTATTAATGCCTGAATATTCTTGCTAAACAGTTCTGATTATTTCACAAGAAAGAGGTCAAGGTAGTGGAGAAAGAGGTTTAATCAAATAAACTCTCAATCTCTCTCCAAATAGCATTTTCATCCAGCTGCATGTAAATTCATCAGATGACTAGCCTCCAAAAGCACAGGCAAGGTTAATCTGCTATGACTGTTAAAACTTCTATGATATGCCTATTGAATAAAGATTTAAAATGGGATGAACCGTGCAAGTTACCCCAAATTATATATATATATTTTTTTTTTGGTTTGTAAAATACATGATATGTCCACAGTTAAAAACAAACAAACAAACAAAAAAATAAGCCAAATTCTTTTCATCTAAGTTAGAGTTTACTATGATTTCTTAAAAAGGGATCTTGATAATCTGTAGTTTTCATTTATCATGATCTTTAGGAGTACCTGGCCTCAGGTTCCAGGAATCCTAAATATATTTATCCTGTCTGGAATTAGCTTACAAACTTTAACATGTCAAAAATCAAAAATGAGAAGGTAACAATAAGCATTAAAATATTTTTTAAAGTCATGCTGATTTACTTTTACTTATATGAAGATTATGAAATGAACTGTATTGTTGTCCAAAGGTAATATTGCTGGCAAATGTTATCAAGTATATGTATTTGATGATTTATTACTTAAAAGGTAAATGTAATTTTCATTTATGTTTTTCAAAAGAAAAAATAGATGAACATATCATCAGTAAAAAGGTATATTTGTGTGCATTTTCATAGGTAAGAAAAATGCCCTGTATAGATAATATTTTTCTTATTTATTTTTGCGTGCTTCCTGCTCCATGAAACTTTATAATTCTGTATAAATATATTGCAATAGTTAAAATTATGTTTTCAAATATGGCAAGGTATTCCAACATGTTTTACTTGGAGGATGAAAAATTCTAAATTCATTTACTTTAAAAAAATAAATTATGCTATATAGATTTGTTTCTATAGTTTAAACAAATGTAAATGCAGAAATGACCTTTGATAAAAAATATATAATTTACCCTCAGTAATAAGTAATTTAAGTGGTATTTCCAAATGAAGCAAATGTCACAATAATGAACATATATATGAAGGCTTTTAAAGCATCCATGATATCTTTACCATCTGCATGCTCAGTTTGTTGATTTTTTTGTATTTACAATTTTAAAATCCATATGAATATATACTACACCATGTTAATATTTAGTTCAGTCTACTGCTACAATCAATAATCCTTAAAATGCCTTTCTTTCCTGCCAAATGTATAAGATTTGCTTTATATTGCATATTTTATTTCTATACTTAAGAAATCATGCAGCAGTTAATAAATCTTCTTCAGAAGAATTAAAGTGTTTTTTTTCTGCTGGTATTCTTTGCCCTCTAAGCTCTCAGCACCTTTCTTGAATCTTAGACACCATTTTATATGAGGACAATTTCTAAAAAGCAAAATATAACTGTCTAATTAAGGGCTGTGTGATTGGCTAGTTCGTGGTCTCTGTGACAGTTGTGACAAATACACATATTGGCACAGCCCTAACCTCACTTCACAGTTTGCAACACAAAGATGGTATTTTCAGAAATGTGGAGAACACTCTGATACAAAGCTTCACCTTGTCTAGTGCTATTCCATTTAATTTTTTATTAACTGCCTGAACATATGCCATTCTAGAAGAGGGTAATAGTTACAAAATGTCAGCAGAAACATTTAAACTGCTAAAATGTAAATGATTTTATAAATTTGTAATGAAAGGTAATTGTCATGTGGGAAAAGTAACGGAAAAACAGATATATGTAAATGTAAAACTGGTAAAGAAAAAATATATCTTATTGGTTGTAGGTAGGAAAACCTAAGTATATTTTAATGAGTACTGTAAGTAGTATTTAAATAAAATTAGATTCATACTCAGAAAATGTGAATTCTATAATATTTTATTTTATAACATTAGGAAAGTTCATAACAATGACAAGAACTCATAGAACTTTAATGTGTTAAATTCAGAAAACAGTGGGACATTAAGATGTTTCACCTCATTTTTAAAAAAACAAATAAATCAAAAAAGGATAATATAAATAAAAAGTGTCTTTGGTATCAGCACAATAGCTTTAAAGCACAATATTCAACTATGATTAGTGTGTTTCTTTAGTTTCCACCACAGTGAAAAACAATTTAGTGATTAATCCCTTTAGCAACATAGTGCTGGGTCAGTGCTTTCAGATATGTCAAGAACGAGAAGACTCCGGCAAGGAATTGAGTATTTCCTCAGCCACCACACACAGCAACCACCTTCCAGTTAGGTTTGCGGGCAACCATCTTTAAATGCTTGAGCTGTTCTGCGTGGCCATGACAAGATTTGCAATTCTCTACGTTTATTTACACACCATCACCCCAACTAGACATCACATGGAAGTGGCATGGTCACAGCTGACCCCAGGGTAGTCCCTGTCTCTGCCGATCCAATTTCGCCGTGCTCTGCAATTGAACTGCAGTCATACTGTAGAGGATGTATGCACAGGACTCCGTGCCACAATAAAATTAGCAGAAGCTTGTCAGGGGGCATTTTTCTGTTTTACAGTGACAGACCCTGGACAAATAGGTCTGCTTTCCAGAAATCCATAGAGGTCTGGCTCTCTTGAAATGTATATGAGCCCAGCATGTTTATGTCACTGTTGTATATGGTAAGCCTGTTACATGATAGTTTGAGAACAATGTGAAGCCTTTGCGCTGTATTTTCCATTTCCTCTTCACAGTTTTCAGGGGCTTTAAATTACATATCAATAGACTACTTATTTTTGGTTTGTAGAAAAACAGCTTCTGTTTAGTAGTAGTAACTGAGGAAAAAATGCATTTTTCTTCAGGGAAAAAATGCAGCACAGGTCTATTGTATTTCGAAAGCAAAAGTTCAGATAGAATTTTTTTTGCAGTTTGATATGAGTAGATAAATCAAACATCAAAAGTCTCTTTCCTGAACCCTCATTGTACATGTAAAATTAGGTATATCAAAAGGAAAATCTGTTTAAGAGTATACATTTAAAGTGTACTTGCAAATAAATTTGAAAGAATATTTCTTTAAGATAAAATGCTAAAAGAATAATATGGTAAATAGATACATTTTAGTTGTGGGCAGAACATTTTAAAACATAATATGTTTTGTAATCGACATTAAAGTAATTTTATTAGATATTCTGTGCAGTTCTTACATCAAACATTCTCAAAAGCCCTGGGATCATTTTATATTCACTGGAAGACAGAAAGAAATCCAAAACCTAGTTAAATAAATTGTTCATTTATTCCTTCCCTTTTATGCACCAAGATCTACATGTGGTCATTAATTATAAAGAGACTATTATAGCACCATATTTTTATTCAATACGATGTCCTGGTATATATCAAAGAAGTCCCATAATTAAAACAGAAGGGCCACAATGACAATTAAAATTACAATCTATATGGGGAAAGAAAGTACAGTTCTGCAATTTTTCACCCTGTCACTGTCAGCTGCGTGGAATATTCTGGTCACGTCTCTTGCAAAGCAGCCTAAATTCTTCTTCACCAATGCAACCTCAAAAGCATTATCAGCACCTAAGCAAAAGCCTATGCAAGTATAATTTAATACGAAGCCACAGTTTGCAAGTAATAGCGTATAAAGTGATATTTAAGTGGTGTTTTAAGCACACTTCTGATGGCTACAGCCACTTTTCCCTGGTAAATGCGTTTTCCTTTGAGTAGTGATTATGAGTCCTAGGTGAAGAGGTCCTGTGTGCAGGTCTGTCTGTAAGCCTTACTTCCAGCTGCCAATCTTTACTTCACAGTGAAGAAAAAGCCACATAGCACCTTGTTCTTACTCTTGTATGCTGTCATCCCCTGAGCCTGATAACACAAAATCATTTCCACAAAACACTTTCCTGCTTCTGCCTCTTAAACCTTGAGACCTACACATCGTGCATGCACTTGCACCCTTGACAACCGGCTCCCAGGAAGCCCCTTCTTTTGAACCCTCAGAGTCTTCTAGCGGACTATTTTTAACACTTATCTTGGTAAATATCTGCATTAATGGAGTACAAAGCTTTTTGGTAGCAATATGTATTTGCTACAATTTATTGCCTATAAAAGTCACGAACAGTGAATTATTACTCTCAAAATTGTGTTTTTCTTTATAATAACTTTAAACTGAGCGCTCATATATGAAGCATGCAATGGAGATTGAGAAGGTTTTGTATAATAAAACTGTGACATGGTCATTTTTTCCAGTTTTGCATTACGGAGACACACTCATGCATGGTGCTTTTTAAATTCTTATTATGTGTGAGGTCAGGGGGTCGAATGTCAGAAAGTACTGTTAATTTCACGGGGTTAGGGGAAAGTAAATTCAGAGGGAATACAGATCACTTAGCACAGAAAACCAGCTCCTCTGAAGTTTGGTTTTACATTTGTTAACCATATCCTTCAGCTGACGAACCATTGAGACCACGGTGACATTCTGGTCCCAGATATAATGGCTTGACATGCTGCAGTGAGAGTGTGATTCCGTCGCCGTGCTCCCGTGCCAGCCTCAGCCTTCCTCTGAATCAATGAAGCACTAAAACTCCACACAACTGGAACTGAACAAAGCATGTTGCCATTTTGGCTGTGATGTTTAAATTATAGAGAAAGCAGTCAGGATGTCTTAAAGTTCAATCTGACAAGAAATGTAAAATATATTTCTGTCTTCATTCTCTGGGAAGGTAGCA
Source organism: Rhinopithecus roxellana (assembly GCF_007565055.1). NCBI lineage: Eukaryota > Metazoa > Chordata > Mammalia > Primates > Cercopithecidae > Rhinopithecus > Rhinopithecus roxellana. Next base: position 109,178,587 of record NC_044562.1, on the reverse strand, counting down.
TCTCATACTGCACAGTATCACTACCCAGAATCCTTTTAAAGAGGTTCATAATAGAACACCAAGACCAAATTTTTGCATTTCAGGGTTTTCCCCGTCATCAAAAAGGTATCTTAGCATTGGGCAAAGCTTCTGGGGGAAAATAGTATCATAGGTAATAATGCCCTATTCAGTTGGTGGTGTAAAGATACAGTTTCTTCGTTTTACCCATTTGTCTTGTAAGACAAAAGTAACGTGCTGCCACAGATATAGGAGGCACCGATTATACAGCTAGCTACCAATAATGATGAGTTAAAATAACCCATTTTATGGTGATGATAGCTGAGCAATAATCAAAATATGTTGTAGTGTGAGGACTGTGAACATGTTGAACTCTGATAAGACATGCAATTTTATTTACACATAGTTCACCAAAGCTGCAGAAACAGATGTTGATAGGTTTGGTTGGATGGTTTTGTTTTTATTCACTTTTTAAAACAAGATTTTTCAGATTCAAAACTCAAATGGGGCTCAGCTGCCCCCTTATAATTAAATTTTAATGACTTAGGCTGAGTGTTTGTGTTTTGGCAGCATGCTTAATAGTGTTAGCATTTAAATCGTTACAACTCGACTTTGAGGGGCAGACCCATTGCAAGTGGTCAGTGAAGTTCTTGGAAAGATAGCCTGGTTTACTGGGATTCGTCTGGGATTTAGTGTGACAGCTACCCACAGGCCATCCAGTTATAATAACTTAAAAAATTAAAATAAAATACGACATACTCTAAATTCCACAGTGGGAGAGCCAATGCTTTTCAGTTTCAGCTCTTTTTCACTAGAAGTACTATTCTGTGTGTTTTCCTATGCCAAAGGGTGTACTGGTAAATAAAAGCAATATGTGGTACTGCTCATAAAATCACTCATTCTCACAAAATGGCAAGAATAATTCAGGGTACACATTTTAATCAGTTCATATTTTTTTAAAAAGAATCATTATTAACTTTGCAGTGGTGTATTTCACTCGTTCCTTTTATAATTAAAAACTTTTTCCCCTCAAATTCCCTTTCCAGCAAGCAGCCTGTTGCCTGAAGTTTTAAGCCTTCATTACCAGTTAAAACAAAATCACCAATTAGGCACATGAACACGTCTGTATTAATCTCATTAAGGTGATGGCACCAAATAAATTGGAACTATTTTTGTGCTTTTACTGTGTTCCTATGGCTTTATCAGGCCCTGTGGTCATATACAAAGACCTCGCAGCTTAGTCATTTAGAGTCATTCGGTTGTGGACTGAATGTGGCATTACCATCTATGGCTGAAAATTGCTTTCAGCTTTTAAACTGCACTGACTAGTCTGTAGTTAATCTTAGATCATTCACTCGCAAAATTAAATGAGCCAGAACGATGGTCTTTTTTTTTATATAAAATAATACATCACAAAACACTTATTTGCCCTGCCCAAAAGAGAGATCAAATTCATTTAAAATCCCATAAACCAGAGTTGTGAATTTTTAATTTTATTTAGTAGCAGAGAAATAGAGGGTAAGCTATCTTTCTACAGCACATCATTGCTATAAATTTAAATATAGAACAGGGTTTGAAGCTTAACCAACCTTTAATCTATCTTTGATGTATACTTCTACCTCAGCATGGTCATGTGACATCCTTATTAATGCAAATGTAAAAAAGACTGTTTTGGATATCTGATGTAATTAGCCATAAACTACCTTAAAAAAAAAAAAAGTGCATACTTGAGTCACTGGAGTTGCATATAAAGTTCACAGTTATCATCACGGAAGAATAACCTTAAGAAACTAAGTTGAAAATTTTTACTTCATTCATTCTTGCATTTTTTTCCCAAGTAACTATCGAAGGCCATTTTACTACACCAGTGATGGTTATCTAGGATGTGACTTCCAAATAATTAGTTTTATTGGAGTAAAGCAGTTTAACTTTCCCAGGATTTTTATCCTAATTCTTATAAAATTGAAATCACATTGACAGAAAAATGCCAAATTAGGCAAGGGGAAACACAGTATTTCTCACCCTAATTATCATATATCATAATGATTTCAAACACGTCATCTTTACAATGAAGCCACTGAGCATGTGTGCTTGCTGTTTGTTCCTCCCTCCCCACCAGCCTAGCCCCACGATACAAGCCAAGTGTCTATGTTTTGATTTTGACAGTCACTAATTTTAGGCTCCAAAAACCTTGAGCCACCACAAATGAGGTGAGGTCGCCTCATAATGCCAGATGGAGGCAAAAAGTTTGGATATTTGAGGGCCTGACCCAGTGAGTCCCATGGTGGATGGCAGGACGCTAAGGTCAAATATTGGAAAATAAGGTTCATGTTACTCTGTCAGTAGGGCCTGTGCAAGCTGCCTGTTTGACAGAGAAGGCCGTGTATGGTCTGGATCTCAAGAAAAAGGAAGGCAGCCACCCAGATCAAAAATTATCCTGTCGGCCATCCAAAAGGGATTCTGACATCAGCTTAGGCAGACAGGAATAAAATGGTATCAAATACCAATTAAAATTGTACTTTATTCTAGGGTAGTCAAGGGAAATTCATGGATCTATCTCAATATTATGAAAGTCCTTTTATTAAGAACACAATTGCCAAAATCACATTGGTGACATCTCTATTCTTACCATATGCTGCAAATATACATGGCTCAAATTGTGCAATTCTGTACAATTCATTCTTTAAAATATAGTTTTAAGCATAGTGCAAAATACAGTGTTGTGTAGGAGTCATAAGTTTCATAAGCTTAAAAGCAATACAAAAATGTATTTCTGCTCGAATATATCTTTTTAATTTAGACAAAAGCAAACTGATTGAAATTAATCAAAGCCTCTCATTGGTTATATAATCATTATGCTAACTATAATCATGTCTTTCTTTTTCATTTGTAATAATTTAGAAAAAAAGGATTTTGTGACCAAAACATTATGCTCATTTTCATTGAGGCTGTTCTACTGATCTTGAAAACTTTCTTGAGAGAGCTCGATTATAACTAAAGCAGTGCTTTTTAAATCTCATAGTATTGCTACTTTAAAACAGATATTAGGTTTATATTTTTCAATAATTTTTAATGTCTTACAGGGACCTAAATCTATCAAGATGTGTCCCTTTTCTAAGTATGTGGGTGAAGGAAAAGATAGATATATAGTTTTAAATATATATAACCCAAATACAAGGTTACTATTCTAAATACTGCACAGTATTAGACAGTTTTTGTATCTCAAGAAAAAATATCTGCATATTGTTGTTTATTCTGTAAAATATTCCTTTTTTTAATAGCCTGAACCAAATAATTTCTCATTTTTACAGGCTTCACTTCACTTTTCTCACAGTGAATAAATTGCAACTTATTTCCATGAAATTCACAGATGACACAGATCTTTATTTTGCATAAAGGCATAAAGAAGTGTCTAATATCTTCAATATTCATCTGCTAAGTGGACATTTGCATTGGGTTAGAACGGAAAAAGAGCCCCAACCCTCCCGCAGTGACAGCTGTACAAAGGGATGACATCTGACAGCTGTGACAGTGCTGAAGGGAAACTCAGATGACTCGCAGCATCCATGATCCAATTACAGCACACATCCCTCTGACAGACCCAGCAGCTTGACTCCAGCATTTGGAAGGACAGTATTGATCTCTTGTCAGAAACCAGTTGCCTGCCTGCAATTGTGCGCTGCTGAACTTTGAAAAGCTATAGTACCCTCTTAAATGATAGGGGCAGTCAGGTTATAGTATTCAGGTACAAAGAGAGGTGCAAAGGGTATCTGCTAAATGCTCTAAACTTGAACAAATCATAACAATATGACAGTCCAATCATACTCAAGGAGCCCAGCTGATCTAGCTGGCTACTGTCTGTGCTAATGGAAAGACAGCTCTTTGTGTTTAGTGGGATGATCTTACTTGATGAAAAGGCCACTGCAATTAGTGCATGCTGGTTGGCTGTGCTGGGTGACAGCAGCATGGATGGTACAATGGCAGCTGCCAATAACCCTAACTTCAAGAAAGCAGACAATTAGGCCTTTGATCCTAACACTGTTAGTCCCTCTACTCCAGACCTCCGCTTGGCTTTTACTGTAAACCTCACAAGGGCAATGTGGTACAACCTCCCCAAACAGAACAACTTGGCCAAGAGGTCAATTACCTTTCTCCTCTTGCCTTGTGGTCCCGCCTTCTATAAGGGAAGAGAGAGAGAGAGAAAGAAAGAGACAAATAAAGAAAGATCTAGAGATGTGTAAAATGTAATAAGTAAATAAATATATATTTATTTCAACTACTATTTAAAGGAAGCTAATATATGAGCATCCATGATTTAAGATGCAAAACTTTAAAATGAATTTTTCAAAACAGGGTTGTATAAACAAGATACTAAACTTTAAAATAGCGCTATCTAATGACAAACGATCTAAAAGTGCAGGTTTAAAAATTATTAAAATGCTAGAGTAATTAAAGGTTATCTCTAGTTTGTTTTCAGGATTGGATAAAGATAGATAAAATTTTCTGAAGACTTAGAGCTTACACAAAACTTACAAAGTAATTTTTTTGTAGCACTCTTTATCAAGTGCAGTCCCAAAACAGGTAAAACAATTAGGTAGCTGTGAAACAAGTTAACTGCTGAAGCATGTGCACACACACACACACACACACATTATACCAGTATAGACAATATATGACTAGAAAAATAAAGTCTATATCAGCCATAGATAGTTCGTAATGGATTGGACATAATGGTAAAACTGGAAAACTGACATGATGTAAAACAGTAGAATATGTTTCAAGAAAAAGTGTTAAATAACAGTGCAGCATTATTAAAAGATAAAATTAGGCATGGAAACAAGGATTGCAGAAATGAACAGAGAACTAGAGATTTTTTAAAAGCATAAAAATATAAACTTTGGAAGAGCTTTAAAGCAGAAAAACAGATACAAAAGTATCTAAGATAGCGGCAGACACAAAAGCCATGTGTTTCAGATATATAAATCTTTAATACACATAAAAAGATGCTTTGCTCACTCCTATGTAAATGAATGCTAATCAAAGCAGCATATGAGATTGCCCAAATATAAATTGGACAACACAAAGTTAGGGTGTGGACAGACAGACATCCTCTTCTTCTGGAAGTATAAATTGTAGCAGACTTTCTTGAGGTTAATTCAGAAATATCTCCTACCCTATATCCATGTTACTTTAAACATATAAAATTCATGACTGCACAAAGATTTATGTGCAAGAATACTCATCACTGCAATATTGTTCTTTATGAGAAAAAAAGGAAAACAATCTATCCAATCAGAGATCGGTTAACTATATCATGACACATAGAATAATACACAGCCAATAAAAAAGAATTAGGTGGATTTATATAAGCAGATATAAAAATATATTTTTATTTTTATTTTCTTTCTTTATTTTGTTGAGACAGAGTCTCACTCTGTAGCCCAGGCTGTAGTGCAGTGGCGTGATCTCGGCTCACTGCAACCTCTGCCTCCTGAGTTCAAGCAATTCTCCAGCTTCAGCTTCTCCAGTAACTGGAATTACAGGCGTCTGCCACCACGCCTGGCTAATTTTTGTATTTTTAATAGGGATGGGGTTTCGCCATGTTGGTCAGGATGGTCTCGAACGCCTGACCTCAGGTGATCCACCCACCTCAGCCTCCCAGAGTACTGGGATTACAGGCATGAGTCATGGCACCTGGCCAAAAATATCTTTAAGTATAAGAGTATAAAGTATAAGTATACTTTAAAATATACTTGAGGCTGGGCATGGTGACTCACACCTATAATCTCAGCACTTTGAGAGGCCAAGGAAGGCGGATCACTTGAGGTCAGGAGGTGGAGACCGGCCTGGCCAACATTGTGAAACCCGTCTTTACTAAAAACACAAAAATTAGCCGGATGTGGTGGCACGCATCTATTGCAGGAGAATCGCTTGAACCCTGGAGGCAGATGTTGAAGTGAGCCGAGATCGCACCACTGCACTCCAGCCTGGGCAACAGAGAGACTCGATCTCAAAAAAAAATAAAAATTAAAAAAAAATTATACTTTAAAGAAACATGTTGGTTCTGTGTCTGCTGCTATCTTAGATACTTTTATATCTGTTTTTCTCTGCTGTAAAGTTATTCTAAAGTTTATATTTTTATGCTTTCTAAAAATCTCTAGTTCTCTGTTCATTTCTGAAATCCTGGTTCCCATGCCCAACTTTATCTTTTAATAATACTACACTGCTATTTAACACTTTTTCTTTAAAACATATTCTAATACTTTATATCATGTCAGTTTTCCAGTTTTGTCATTATATCCATTCCATTAAAAATTATCTAAGACTGATATAGACTTTACTTTTCTAGTTATAAATTTGTCTATACTGGTATAAAGTATACTTATACCCAAACAACCATTCATATATGTATGTTTTTCTGTATACTTATACTTTAAAGTATACTTATAAAGTATACTTTATACTATTTTATACAGAAAAACATACATATATGAATGATTGTTCATGCATTTATATATATAAATACTTAGAGAGAGAGAGATGTACTTTATGTATATTAGCATTTCTAGAAATACAAACAAGAAACTGGTAAGTGTGGTTATCTACCATGGATTGGAGATGGTAAGGAGAGTGAACTTTTAATTTATATTACCTCACACTATTTGCATGTATGTGTATTATTTTGATAATAATTTTTTAAACCAGTGAATTTAAAAGTTTTTGTGTTAATCACCTCTGGCTGCTAAATACTACTATCCATGACAGTTGTTCATGTAGATGGAGGACACACTCAGTAGAAAAAATAGTACATTTCCAAAAAGTGTTGTACATTTAGAAATTTAAAATTGTTGAGATAGAGCTCCAAGAATTTATACTCTTCATTCCTTTAGTAAACACTTAGACATCTATTGAAAGTCGTATTTTATGGTAGGTTGAGACCATGAAGTGTAATTAATAGTGTTCCTTACTACAAGAACCTTTTGTCTAAAAGTACAGAACAATGAAGAATGCTGAGTACCATTACCGTGAGCGATATAAGGCACAGGTGGTTTAGGGTACATAGATAGAGACTTATTCGAGGTGCAAGAAGTTAAGGAACTATTCCCAGCAGAGATGATCCTAGATTGAAGTATTTGATGGCAGATACGGTCAACTAACTGAAACAAATTAGTAGGCCTTGGATTTGAAGTACAGGAAACAGCATGGGCAAATGAATAACGGAACATTTAGGCAGTACAGCATGACTATCCATTAGAGAGCAAACAGATTAGTGGTAAGAGATGGGTCTGAAGAGGAAAGTAGACATTTCAAGGGGTAAGAAGGATAATAAATGACCTGCATATTTTCTGAATTTTTGCATTTATTAAGATGGTATAAAGATGCAGTCGTTAAGTATGCTGAAAAATAAGAATTAACTGGACTCCATGTAAAAAGAAGCAAATTCTTGAGGCCTGACCTGAACCTGCAAAGTTAAACTGACGATCTGTTTGTGTAACAAGTATCCTGGATGATTGTCAATATCCAACAAGTTTAGAAAACACTGGTTGAAGGTTATAACTTAAAATATTTGATATTATTATCTTTAGCCAAAATTTAATCCAGTTGAAAAAAACAAGCAACCTAAATTTAAAAACTCCATCTTTGAATTTATGTCTCTAGTGACAAATATTAAGTGAAATAAAGGACACAAAATCTTAATTCCAACAAGAGCATGTTATGACATAGCTTTTAATTTATTTGATGAATAAGTTTTAAAACTTTATATTCCTTGAAAGCATCTAGTAAACCTCTATTCATCTGAATTCTCAGTATAATTGATTAATAATCAAAATTATAAGATAATACAAAATGATAAATATTTTAGACTAAATTATTTGGCTATGAAAATGAAAAAGGGTATATATTATAAGATGCTTTTGAAATACAGTTGTATTATATTTTATTGGTTATATTTTATATGTATTTTATGCATATTATGCTTTTTATTTATTTTCAATCTTAATTTCCTTAGATCTTTGAATTCTGTTTTCTGACTCTAAAATACATTAAGTTTTATTAATATTAGTTTTACTGTATGCACTAAACAGCTGGATAACTTTACCAATAATAATTGACTTTATTTTAATAATATCTGTTTCCTGTAAGTCTGGAAATACAGATCTCTTACAGCTAAACCACAGCAAAGAAACAAAAAATGTATCTCTAGCTTCATTATAGGCCTCAAAAAGGTGTGTTTGTTGGTTTGAGCATTATGCTTCTATGGTCTAATTCTAGGCATTGATCTCCTTGTGGATCATTTAACTTTGTTCTGCTCCATTTCAAAAACTGTGCCCTTAAACATGTTCATCTCTCAAATACCTGTCATTGGTCAGAAGGAAAATGAAGAAAGAGTGTGGATGGTTTTATTTAAAAAAAAAAAACACAAAAAAACCACTATTCAATTTAATTAAATTGAACTCAATTCATTTCAACAAAAGTTTGAGGAACATATATTCTATGCCAGGAATGCAAAACCATGAACCATGAACTAGAACTCAATAGCATTGCGGTTTAATATCAGGGATATATATATAAAGAAAAAAATAACATGTAGAATGATAAATATAATAACAGAATTACATCCAAGGCATAAAACAGTGAGCATCATCAGATGAGAAAATAGGAGGGAAGAGCTCATTTATAGACCAATGGTAATTCTAAACAATAAATAAGTGTTCATCAGATTTACTGCTATTGGGGAGGGTAATTCTGAGCAGAGAGAGCAGCATGCCCAAAAGTGTATAGAGGTGAGGATGTCAAAAAACTATAGCATTTTAGTATTGATTGAATGTATGTTTTGAGGAGAAGGGGAGACACTCAACTCTATTGAGCCTTTTCTCAATTTTTGAGGTACCCAATGTTGCCATGTTCATGTTCTCAGTGTAGATCTTCCCAGAGTCCCCCATATAATCATGCCATTTTAGGTTCCTAGAAGGAAATAGGCAGAGGAATTGTGCTCAGCAAAATTGCATTTTACAGCCATAAGTTTTTCTCATAAACTAAATTGGAAGAAAAATATCTTAATTTAAGACCTATTATAAAAGCAGGCCCCAGTGCAACCCTAATCTTGAATTATAAACTTTCTCCAGTGAAAAACTAAAGGTTTAAAGAAGCCCCTACTCCAGAGAAAAGTCACACCATGAATTTTTTCCTTAGTCTTGAAACAGCTTGTCTAAATTAACCACTCCTTATGACTTTTCCCAGAAGCCCTATCTTGGTTCTTGCCCCACTACTAGCCCACCTGGAGAGGAAAGACTGATGTATTATAAGTGAACAAATACCATGTAAAAACTCTCATGGATTACTCTTGACCCTTTGAAAACAACACATTTTAGCACTGTCATCACAATACTGTGTTTTATAACAGTGACCATCTAACCTGGAAAGCCATAAAGAAGGTTGGAACAGGTCAATAGCATCCCCAGCTTTTTGGTTCCTCCTTTCATCTAATTGGCTTTGTAAGGAAACAGCTCTGCCATGGTAACTGGGAGACCCTGCCTGTCATCACATAGACCATGTAGGCAATGTTTGACCAAGGTCTGACCCAAGCTTTGGTGAAATGGCCTGAAATTCCTCCTGGGACAAGTATAGACATATTGGTAAATGGCTCTTGTGTGCAGTTTCTCATCCATATCTTATAGGAGATTCCCACAAGACCATTTGTGATCCCTATTCCTAGTTTCAGTAGTGTACATCGATCTTGCTCCTCTTTGAGGGTGCAGCTTCAGGCTTCTGTGTGAGTTTATAAAACTGCCGTATAAATACTAAACTTTCTGGATTTATTTGGGTTTGTTGCCTCCTCACTGGCTCAACCTATGGACATGTGACAAGCAAACCTAGCAGCTGCCACAATGGTGCAGTTATAGGCCGCTTGATCACTTGACAGACTTAATAGTTAGTCCTAAATTTCATCAAAAATATTGCTCCCTTTGTGAGAGAAATTATCTTTGGAGGCACAACTAACACTAGTTTTCAATGAATATTTATAAAATATCTCTTATACAGTGAACTTATGAACATTCTAAATCTCATTTAACATGAATAACTAACACATTTTGGACATATGTGCCAGCTACTGTGCCAAGGGTTTTATGTGCACAATCTATCATGATAACTCCCTTATTAGTCCAGATTGACACAGGTGGAAACTTGGATTTGGAGAAGTTAAGTAATCTTCTCACAGCTAGTGCACAGTTAGAATGAGCCAGAACCCAAGTTGGAGTAGACACAATTCAATGTCAGCACTTTCGTTTTTAACTACCAGGTAATTTGGCCTCTGCACTATTTAAATATTTTACTAGGAATCTTATTATGGTGCATTTTTAAAATGCATCTAGTCATATCAACATATCTCAGTTATTTAAGACACATATAGAGCTATCCTTAACAAAACTTAAGGAACATGGCAAAAAGTAATCCTCAGTAATGGATGTCCTGTCTGATCAAGGGTCAATATCAAATGTTGATCTATGTTGTCACATATATATTCTCAAGATGGTATATTATTTGCTGTGTACTGTTACTTTTAGCTTTTCAAGAACAAAATTCTAAGAAAAGCTTTGCTTTTGAAATGTATTGATTTCTTACATGTTATGCAGTTAACTTGACTGAACTCAAACTCAACTCTCACCTAATTGAAAGAAGCTGGAATCTTTGATCAGTTGTTTCAGCCTTCCAGCTATGGCATTCATCTTAAAATCTTGATGCATATGTAGATTAGACATCAGACAAGTAGGTATGTGGTGTTTATATGCAGTTTTTATGGCTTCACTTTCTGTGACTATCTCCTCCCAGAGATTTTGCCCTTCAATTTCCATTCACACAGTGAGCCCTAAATTTTATCCTCTTTTTTCTTAGGACAGAAGACAGTGACATCCACTTGAGTTTTAATAGTCCTATACTGCAAGGACTGGAGAATAACCTCAGCAAAAAAAAAAAAAAAAAAAAAAAAAAAAAAAAAAAAAAAAAAGAAAGAAAACTGTATAAATGTGAGTTCTGTCAAATATAGTGCATTTTTCTCAAGGGCCAGGCTAGTTTCTTATTTTTCTCCCTGCATTTGGTCACTCTTCAGTGTCTTATACAGTTATTCTTTATATTTTATGTTGAGCTTGTAATTGTTATCTGTAAAAGGCTCACTCTGATAACAGAAATTCATCCTCTACTAGAATTAATAGTATGTGAATATATAAAAAGTTTCTTATATACTGCTTCTGAGGTGAATAATTTGATATACATACATGATTTACATACATACTATTTAGTTATTACTTAATTATGATAATTAAATTCTTATCATTTTTGTTTTTGTTACCTGTTCTTTTAGATGGTGAATTATGAAATCTATTTTGATATTTTTTACAGTTCTCTTTTTTCTGTCTCTTTTCTTGCTTTGTATAATTTATTGCTATGTTACTGAGTGCATAAAGTTACTTAGTTGTTGTTATACCTGTTCTCATGTAATGTAACACTCTTCTTTTTGCTCATTTTATTCTTGAATTTAACCTTAACATTAATGTATTGTACCTTTGAATTTGTTATTCTATGATTTGCATGGCTTTATATTTTTTACTTAACTTGTTTGAGAAATAATTATTTCTTGAGAACAAAATACTTTGTAACTTATGAGGATTACATGATGGCACCAATATATTGCTTAGCCATTTGTTATGCACTAACGCTAACAGAAATGGATGTTGCATAACAGCAGGCAATGACAATTATTTGCTTGAAAATTTTTACTGGGTCAAAGTATTAGATGTTTTTAATTCAAATGTGCAGATAATAAATCAAATTATAGTATTTCTCTACACTTCTACTAACAAGTTTATTGTATAGGAATTCAATTACTATATTTCACATTATAATAAAACTATTTGATTCATGTGTTAACGTATGTCTAATTCTTTATGAGCCATTTTGTTTAATGTAATATTTTTTAAAGTGAATATGAATAGAGGTGCTATGTAGCAGTTTATAATTTTGTAATTCTTATAATTAAAAAAGGCAGGAGTGTGGCGTCACCAAGATGGTGGAGTAGATGCCAGGCTTTACTTCCCTCAACAAAAAGATCAACTAGTAACTATACTCAGGCAAAAACACCTTGGTGAAAACTCCAAAATGCGAGAATAAGCCTCAGTACCTGTATGCTCTACATAACTCAGTGAAAGTCCACATTGAAAGGGAAGGATAAATAAGCTAACCCTAACCGTGTTGCTCCTTCCCCTGCCCCAAGTTGGAACAGCAACACATGGAGAGAACTCTCCAGGGTCCATGGTTTCTACAATGAAAAAAGAGAACTGGAGAGGTGGACATCCAGCTTCCCAGAAAGCCCACTGCATTCTCCCCTCATCAGAAATGGTGAAGGTAGTGGAAACTGCATGGCTAGGTCCCCTATGTCAAGGTAGAAACAAAACGTGGCAGAGTCCACCAAGACCAATGTGTGGATTTTTATGAAAGCTCAGAGGTAACAGCTAGCAGCAGAGCTGATCAAAGCTCTCAAAAGAGCTGATCTTAGATTCTACACCAGGGCCCCACCCAGGGAGGAAACATATCCGTACAGCAAATTTTTACAAGCAGACACTATATCCGCCAGACCTGGGAATTTCATCAGCACTCCTCATGGCCTCAAAGCCCACACCCAGAGCCCTTCCAGGGAGAAAGGCAAATCTCAGCTGAGCATTTCAACTCAGTATAGCAGTTCATCCATTCATTCTGATCTACTTAACCTCAAGGTACCTCTTGCAACGCTATCCAACTGCTGAACTCAAATAGTGGTACCTTCTGACCAGAGAACACACCCTGTGGCCTGGCTGTTTCAGAGGTTATTGCAGTGCTATAAGCAGCTCAGTCTGATAGCAGAGTTCAGCCAGTGGTCTTGCAAAAATGCAGAACCTAGCTAGCTGTCTCACTTGAATTCAGAGCAAAGGCAGCAAGCCAGCTATCTAGAGAATCTGAAAGCAAGCTCTACCTGCCCATGGTCTTTAGCAGGTGGCCTATCCAGGATTTAGGCTAAACTAATTAAGGTCTGTCCCTGCCAAAGTACTCATGGAAAAGCCATAAATGATGACTATTTTTACAAAAATGTAAATTCTGATGCAAGGACACAAGAATTAAAAAGACTCGGGAAATTATGATATCTCCAAAATGAATTAATGAAGTTCAAACAATAGACTCTGAAGTAAAAAAGCTCTATGAAATAATGGGAAAAAAATGATATTTCTCTTTTAAAAGTCCAGTGAAGTAGAAGAATACATGGATAAAAGAAAATTAAATGGCATTTGGAAAACAATACATAAACAAAATGAGAAGCTTAACAAAGAAATGGAAACAATAAATAAAACCATATAGAAATCCTACAGATGAAGAATACAATGACTGAGCTGAAAAATGCCACAACTGGATTTGATCAAGCTGAAGAACAAATCAGTGACTTTGAAGACAGATATTTGAAATGACCTAATCAGAGGAGCATAAAGAATAAAAAAGAATAAAGAAAGCATATGGAAATTATAGGACACCATTAAGAGACCTAACCTGTGTAAATAGGCATTCCAGAAAAAAAAAGTAAGAGAAAAAGGATGAGAAAGCATATTTAAAGAAATACGATGGTGTGTAAAATAAACGTTTCTAGTCTTAGAAAAGAAAACAATATCCATGTACAGGAAGTAGAGGTAACCAATTAAATTCAATTCAAAGAGGAGTTCACTAAAATACATAATAAACAAGTATCAAAAATCAAAGACAAAGAAAACAATTCTGAGAGCAATAAGAAAGAAGAAATATATCACAAAGAAAGGAGTCCCATTATGACTATCAGAAGATTTCTCAGCAGAAACCCTGCAGACCTGGAGAGAGTGGGGTGATGTATTCAGTATACTGAAGGAAAAAACAAACAAAACCTGTCAATCAAGAATACTTTATTCTGAAAAACTATATCTCACAGGAGGAAAAAAAACACAAACCTTTTCCAGACAAACGAAAGTAAGGAAGTTAATCACAGCTAGACCTTAAACAGTGATTGTTTAAAGGAGTTATTTAAACATAAACAACCAAAAAACTATAATTAATAACAGAAAATATACTAAAGTAGCAATCGTAGTGGTTTATATAATATAGAGGAATATTTAGAGTGTCCTAGGACTGTAATGGTGGAGTGTAAAATAATTATATCCCTAGTATGAAAGTTAAAGGAAAAAATATAAATAACAACGAGAGCTAATATCAATTGTCAAGTGATATACATTACAAAATTATGTAAATTTAGACTCCAAAAATATTAAATGAGGTGGTAGTAAAATCATAGAGTTGTTTTACGCAGTCAAATTTAGGCTATTATGTGCTTGAAATAGACTATTATAAGGGTAAGATATTTATCAATTTGAACAGGCTTTTCTCAAAAGAAGACCCACAAATGGCCAACAAATACGTGCAAAAAAGCCTATCACGAATCATCACGAAAATGAAAATCAAATATAAATATGAATCAGGAAAATAAAAATCAAAGCAATATTGAGGTATCATCTTACTGAAGTTAGGATGGTTATTATTGAAAAGACAAAAAATAGTAAATACTAGTGTGGATGTGGAGAAAAGGGAACTCACCCACTAATATGGTTTGGTTACATCCCCTCTTAAAAATTGTAGCTCCCATAATTCCCACGTGTTGTGGGAGGGACCCACTGGGGGATAATTGAATCATGGGAGTGGTTTCCCCATACTATTCTGGTGGTAGCAAATACGTCTCATGAGATCTGATGATTTTATAAGGGTTTTCTCCTTTTGCATGGCTCTCATTCTTTTCTTGTCTGCTGCCATGGCTTTTGCCTTCTGCCATGATTGTGAGGCATCCCCAGCCACATGGAACTGTGAGTCCATTAAACTTCTTTTTCTTTATAAATTACCCAGTCTCTGGTATGTTATGGTAATCACAAGCAAAAAAGACACATAGACCAAGGAAACAGAATAGACAGCACAGAAGTAAATCCATTAAATTATGGTCAATTTATTTTTGTCAACAGTTCTGAGAATACAGAATGGAAATAGGATCGTCTCTGAGTAAATGTTATTGAGAAAACTGTGTATATATATATATATATATATATATATATATATATATGCAAAAAATTAAATTAGATCTTTATCTCACTCAGGATTAAAAAATCAACTCAAAATGTATTAAAAGCATAATCACTAAACCTTAAAACTGTAAAACTACTAGAAGAAAACAGGGGGAAAACTATACAACATTAGTCTGGGTAATGGATTTTCAGATTTGACAGCCATCAGTGCAGGCAGCAAAAGTAAAAATAGACAAATGGGATTACATAACAATGAAAAGTTCTACACTACCAAAAAAAAAAAAAAAAAAAAAAAAAACAGAATGAATAGAAAACTTGTGGAATTAAAGAAAACGTTTGCAAGCCATACATCTGATAAGGGATTAATATCCAAAATATATAAGGAACTTAATTAGCTCTATAGATATACAACAACCTGATTAAGAAATAGTGAAAGAACTGGATAGCCATTTCTCAAAGGAAAGCATGCAATTGGCTAACAGATATGTGAAAAAAATACTCAACAATATTAATCATTTAGGAGGTACCAATTAAAACCGCAATAAGATATTGCCTCATACTTATTAGAATGGTTTCTATCAAAAAGACAAAATATAACAAATGTTGGCAAGGGATGTGGAGAATAGGGAACCCTTGTACACTATTGTTAGTGTAATGTGCATTAGTACAGCTATTATGGAAAACTGTGTAAAAGTTCCTCAAAAAACTAAAAATATAATTACTTTATGGTCCAGCAATCCCACTTCTGGGTATCTACTCAAAAGATTTGAAACTAGTATTTCAAAGAAGCATCTGCATGCCTATGTTCATTGCAGCACTATTCACAATGTGTCTCTAAATGGATGAGTGGATAAAGAAAATGTGACATGCATACAAAATGGAATAATAATTTCTGTCATTTATGACAACAGATGGAATTAAATAACATTATGCTAAATAAAACAGGCCAAACACAGAAAGACAAATATTGCATTTACTTACTTATATGTGAAATCTAAAATAACTGAACTCATAGATGAACAGAATAGAATGGTGGTTGCCAGAGGCTGGGGGTGGTAGGAATGGATAGATGATAATCAAAGAATATAAAGCCTTAATTAGATGGAAGAAATAAGTTTGATTTTTTAAAAGACTGATTGCACAATTTGGTGTAATATAGCTATTTTTTTTTTTTTTTTTTTGACGGAGTCTCGCTCTGTGGCCCAGGCTGGAGTGCAGTGGCCGGATCTCAGCTCACTGCAAGCTCCGCCTCCCGGGTTTACGCCATTCTCCTGCCTCAGTCTCCAGAGTAGCTGGGACTACAGGCGCCCGCCACCTCGCCCGGCTAGTTTTTTGTATTCTTTTAGTAGAGACGAGGTTTCACCGTGTTAGCCAGGATGGTCTCGATCTCCTGACCTCGTGATCCACCCGTCTCGGCCTCCCAAAGTGCTGGGATTGCAGGCTTGAGCCACCGCGCCCGGCCGTAATATAGCTATTAATTGAATACTGTACATTTCAATATTGCTAGAAGAGTAAATCTCACATGTTCTAATCATAAGAAATGTCAAATATTTGAGATGGTGGATAAGTTAATCAGCTTGATTTAACATTCCACATTCTATCCAAAACCCCCCCCCCATCATTTTGTATCCCATATATGTGAGTATAATTTGTCAATATCTAGCAAAAAAAAAAAAATACAAAGATTTCCTTCAATTTTAAATATTCAGTCTATTTTAGTACTAGCCGGATTATCTTTAAAAATGTATACAAAGTTGAATTCAGATATTGTAATAAAGCTTTTAATCTATGTTAACTTTCATTAAGTATATTATAAATTCACATTCCTTGACACATGTTTTCCTGAATTAATTTTTAACATTCATTGTCAAGGCAGAGTTTTAGAATCATAGAAAATGCTAAGTATTAAATATTAAAATATACAAGAGCAAGGGAGTTATTGACAAAAAGTGTGATGCAAACAGCAATAATCAAAGAGAAAACAGGCAAAAAAAAAAGTTGTCCCCACTAGTCCATACAATTCTTTTCTTCATCGTTCAATCAAAGTTTCATTATCTTTTATGTTCCCATCAAAATAATATATTCATTTCTGTTGTGGATTGAAAAACAGTCATTATATTTGACACACTTTCCATCAAAAGGTGTGGTCTATTCTCTAATCTCTTGAATCTTGTCTAGGATTTGACCACTAGAATGTTATAGGAATCACATTGTGTGCATAACCAAGCCTAGTTCTCAAGAAGTCTTGCAGCTTCTGCTTTGACTATTTTAAAAATTCTGCTTTATAACTGACATGTAAAAATCCGTTCTAGCCTAGAAAAGAGTCAAGGCTAGAATGGATTTTCACATGTCAGTTATAAGGCCACATCAAGAAAAACAAGACCAGAATCAACTTCCAAATCAGTTAGTGAATTTATCTTAAACATTGCATCCCTGCTGTCCTTGCAGTGACAGTCAATCACACAAAAGAACTATACAACAAGCCCACAGATTTGTGAGGAACAATAAATTATTGTTTTAGGCCTCTAAATTTTGAGGTGGTCTGTTACATAACAACATATAACATACAATTATTAAGGAATAAATAACATCCTGGTGATATTTTATTTTTTTATCCTGTTTGTACTTTTGACTTGTTTGTACTTGAAAGATTGTACTTTTGAGTACAAACAGAGAAAATTAAACAAACAAGATAGTACTTCTACTAAAGCAAAACTTATTTGTATACTAAAATGAAACTCCAGACAGGGCTCAGTCCACTGGCGTTTCTTAGTTGAGTGAGCAAATTGGAAATGACTGAATAATAATCAACAGTAGATGTCCAACTCTGTGTATGTGCTTTCAGTTTCAGTCTTGCTAATAGAAAACTTTCTACTTCCCTCTTCAAGAAATATAAAATTTGAGGCAGGGCCAAGATGGCCAACTAGAAGCAGCTGCAATTGGAGGCTCCCACCAAGAAGAACTGAAACAGCATTGGAATTCTGCACCACCAACTGAGGTATACAGGTTCTATCATCGACTATTGAGTCGTCGTGATCCACGAAGAGCAAGGAAAAGCAGGGTGGTGCATTGACCCACCTGAGAGCCACACGGGGAAGGGAAGCCCCCATCCCCAGTCAAGGGAGGTAGTGAGTGAGTGTGCTACACAACCTGAGGAATCACGCTTTTACCATGGAATTGTGCAACTCACAGATCAGAAGATCCCATTCAAGAATCCATGCCACCAGGGCTTTTGATCCCAACCACAGAGCCGCACAGATTCTCAATGTCCACTTGGCTGGACTCTGACTAAGAGTACTGAGTTCCTGGGGAGAGGGGTGGCCATCATCACTGCTGCAGCCTGCTGTCTAAGCCATCTGAGCTCCCTGAGGGAGGGGCAGCAGTCATTGTTGCGGCTGCCTAAGACAACTGAGCTCCCTGAGGGAGGGGCAGCTGTTGTTACTGTGGCTGCCATCTGTCTAAGGCTTCTGAGCTCCCTGGAAGAGGGACAGAAGCCATCACTGTGGCTACCAGTTGCCTAAGAAAACTGAGCTCTCTGGGAGAGGGGTGGCAGCCATCACCATGACTGCTAGCTACATGAGACAGTAAGCTCCCAAGAGGAAGGGAGGCAGTCATCACTATAGTTCCAGGCCACGTTTTGCTCCTGCTGGAGACGAGGAGGCTAAACAACTTGGTCCCAAGAGGTATTCTCCACAGCACAGCACACCAGCATTGGCAGACCATGGTCAGACTGCCTCTATCGGTTGGACTCTGACCCATCCCTCCTACTGGGACGAGCCTCCTTGCGGTAACTCCAGCAACTCCAGCCAGGGGCTCAGGGACAGAACTCTGATCTCCCTAGGCTTAAAGCCCTAGTGGGAGGGGTGGCCATAGTCCTCACTTATGAGCAGACTTAGTGTTTCCTCCTGCTAGCTCTGAGGAATCCGGACAGGCCAGATAAGTGGGTTTCCTCCCAGCACAGCACACCCCTCAATGAAGGGTCAGCCAAAGTACTTCATTAAATGGGTCCTGGTTATCTTGCCCCCTAATTGGAGAGACCCCCCAGCAGGGGTCACCAGACACCTTATACAGAAGCATTCCTATTGGCATCAGATCCATGCCCCACAATGTCAGAGATCCCAGAGGAAGGAGCAGGCACCCATCTTTGCTGTTTTCCAGCCTCCTCTGGTGACATCTCCAAATGTGGGAGCAACCCAGATGAATAGAGCCTGAAATGACCCCCACCTGAGAAAACCATAGTAACCCTACAGAAGAGAGACCCGACTATTGAAAGAAAAACCAACAAACAGAGAGCAACAACAACACCATCAACAAAAAATGTCCCCACAAAACCTCATCCAAGGGTCAGCAGCCTCAAAGATTGAAACTAGACAAACTCAAGATGAGAAAGAATCAACAAAAACGCTGAAAACCAAAAGGCCAGAGTGTCCTTTCTCGTCCAAATAATCTCGACACCTCTTCAGCAGGAGCACAGAACTGGGTGGAGGATGAGATGGAAAAATTGGCAGAAGTAGGCTTCAGAAGGTGAGTAACAACAAACTTAAAGCTGACTTAAAGGAGCATGTTCTAACCCAATGCAAAGAAGCTAAAAACCATGACAAAAGGTTACAGGAGTTGCTAACTAGAATAACCAGTTTAGAGTAGAACATAAAGTACCTGATGGAGCTGAAAAACATAGCACGAGAACTTCTTGAAGCAAAAACAGGTACCAATACCCGAATCAACCGAGTGGAAGAAAGAATATCAGAGCTTGAAGACTATCTTGCTGAAATAAGGCAGGCAGACAACATTAGAGAAAGAAATGAAAAGGAATGAAAAAAACCTCTGAGAACTATGGGACTATTTAAAAAGACCAAAGCTATAAGTGATTGGATTACCTGAAAGAGGCAGGGAGAATGGAATCAAGTTGGAAAACATACTTCAGGATTTCATCCAGGAGAACTTCCTCAACCTAGCAAGACAGGCCAACATTGAAATTCAGGATATACAGAGAATTACAGTAAGATATTCCACAGGAAGGAAGATCAACCTCAAAACACATAATCCTCAGATTCTCCAAGGTCGACATGCAGAAAAAAATGTTAAGGGCATTCACAGAGAAAGGCCAGGTCACCTACAAAGGGAAGCCCATCAAACTAACAGTGAAACTCTCAGCATAAACCTTCCAAGTCAGAAGAGAGTGGGGGCCAATATTCAACATTCTTAAATAAAAGAATTTTCAACTCAGAATTTCATATCTGGCCAAATTAACTTCATAAACAAAGGAGAAATAAAACCCTTTTTAGGCAAGCAAATGCTGAGGGAATCTGGCACCACCAAGCCTGCCTTTAAAGAGCTCCTGAAAAAAGTACCAAGTATGGAAAGGAAAAACGAGTACCAGCCACTGAAAAATAACACTGAAATATAAAGACCAATGACACCATGAAGAAACTACATCAACTACTGTGCAAAATAATCAGCTAACAACATCATGACAGAATCAAATTCATACATAACAATATTAAACTTAAGTGTAAATGGCTATATGACCCAATTAAAAGACATGAACTGGAAAATTGGATAAAGAGTCAACACCAGCAGTGTGCTATAGTCAAGAGAGCCATCTCACATGCAAAGACACACATAGGCTCAAAATAAAGGGATGGAGGAAAATTTACCAAGCAAATGGAAAGCAGGAAAAAGTAAGGGTTGCAATCCTAGTCTCAGGCATACCAGACTT
Source organism: Rhinopithecus roxellana (assembly GCF_007565055.1). Taxonomy (NCBI): domain Eukaryota; kingdom Metazoa; phylum Chordata; class Mammalia; order Primates; family Cercopithecidae; genus Rhinopithecus; species Rhinopithecus roxellana. The sequence goes on along the minus strand of NC_044562.1, from coordinate 109,157,755 downwards.
TAAACCAACAAAGATCAAAAAAGACAAAGAAGAGCATTACATAATGGTAAAGAGATAATTCAATGAGAAGAGCTAACTATCATTAAATATATATGCACCCAATATAGAAGCACGCAGATTCACAAAACAAGTTCTTAGAGATCTACAAAGAGATTTAGACTCCTACATAAAAACAGTAAGATATTTTAACACCCAACTGTCAATATTAGATAGAACACTGAGACAGGATATTAACAATGATATTCAGGACTTGAACTCAACTCTGGATCCAGTAGACCTGATAGATATCTACAGAATTCCCCACCCCCAAACAACAGAATACACATTCTTCTCAGTGCCACATGGCACTTAATCTAAAGTCAATCACATAATTGGAAGTAAAATGCTCCTCAGCAAATGTGATAGAATGGAAATCATAACAAACAGTCTCTCAGGCCACAGTGCAACTGAGTTAGAACTCGAGATTAAGAAGCTTACTCAAAACCACACAACTACATGGAAATTTAACGATTAAGAAACTCACTCAAAACCACACAACTACATGGAAATTTAACAACCTGCTCCCGAATGACTCCTGGGTAAATAATGAAATTAAGGCAGAAATCAAGAAGTTTTTGAAACCAACGAGAACAAAGAGACAATGTACCAGAATGTCTAGGATGCAGATAAAGCACTGTTAAGAGGGAAATTTTAGCACTAAATGTCCACATCGCAAAACTAGAAAGATCTCCAATCAACACCTTAACATCACAACTAGAAGAACTAGAGGAGCAAGAACAAATGCATCTGTAAGCTAGCAGAAAACAATAAATAACTAAGATTAGAGCAGAACTGAAAGAGATACAGATACTCGAAATCCTTCAAAAAAATCAATGAATCCTGGAGGTGTTTTTTTGAAAAAAAAATTAATGAATTGACTGGTATCTAGACTAATAAAGAAGAAAAGAGAAAAGAATCAAATAGACACAATTATCACCACTGACCCCACATAAATACAAATCACCATAAGAAAATATTATAAACACCTCTATGCAAATAAACTTGAAAATCTAGAAGAAACAGATAAATTCCTGGACACATACATGCTCCGAAGACTAAACCCCAAAGAGATTGCATCCTTGAATAGACCAATAACATGTTCTGAAGTTGGGGCAGTAATAAATAGTGTATGAACCAAAAACAGCCCAGGATCAGATAGATTCACAGCCAAATTCTACCAGAGGTACAAAGAGGAGCTGATACCATTCCTTCTGAAACTATGCCAAACATTTGAACAGGAAGGACTTCTCCCTAACTCATTTTGTGAGGCCAGCATCATCCTGATACCAAAACCTGGCAGAAACACAATGAAAGGAGAAAACTTCAGGCCAATATCCCCGTTGAACAAGAATTCTCAATAAAATACTGGCAAAGCAAATCCAGCAGCCCATCAAAAAGCTTATCCACCGCAATCAAGTCTGCTTCATCTCTGCCATGCAAGGCTGGTTCAACATACACAAAACAATAATGGTAATCCATCACATAAACAGAACCAATGAGAGAAACCACATGATTGTCTCAATAGATGCAGAAAAGGCCTTAGATAAAATTCAATGTCCCTTCATGTTAAAAACTCTCAATAAGCTAGATATTAATGGAACATATTTCAAAATAGTACGAGCTATTTATGACAAATCTACAGCAAACACCATGCAGAATGGGCAAAAGCTGGAAGCATTCCCTTTGAAAACCAGCACAAGATAAGGATCCCCACTCTTAATCCTCCTATTCAACATAGTATGGAAGTTCTGGCCAGGGGAATGAGGAAAGAGAGGGAAATAATTCAAATAAGAAGGGAGGAAGTCAAATTGTCTCTGTTTGCAGATGACATGATCTGATATCTAGAAAATCCCATCATCTGAGCCCCAAGTCTCCTCAAGCTCTTAAGCAACTTCAGCAAAGTTTCAGGATACAAAATCAATGTGCCAAAATTAGAAGGATTCCTATACACCAACAATAGACAAGCAGAGAGCCAAATCATGAATAAACTTCCATTCACAATGGCAACAAAGGGAATGAAATACCTAGGGATATAACTAATACAGGATGTGAAGGACCTCTTCAAGGAGAACTACAAACCACTGCTCAGGGAAAAAAGAAAGGACAAAAACAAATGGAAAAACATTCCATCCTCATGGATGGGAAGAATCAATATTGTGAAAATGGCCACGCTGCCCAAAGTAATGTATAGATTCAATGCTATTCTCAACAAACTACCATTGACATTCTTCACAGATTTAGGACCTGTCATGGGGTAGGGGGATGGGAGAGTAATAGCATTAGGAGAAATACCTAACGTAAATGACGAGTTAATGGGTGCAGCAAACCTACACAGCACATGTACACGTATGTTACAAACCTGCACATTGTGCCCATGTGCCCTAGAACTTAAAGTATAATTACAAAAAGAAAAAAGAAAAAAATACTTTAAAATTCATACTGAACATAAAAAGAGCCCATATAGCCAAGACAACCCTAAGCAAAAAGAGCAAAAAGCTGGAGGCAGCATGCTAACTAGTTTCAAATTATGATATAAGGCTACAGTAACCAAAATGGCATGGTACTGGTACAAAAACACACACATAAACCAAGGAAATAGAGGTCTCAGAAATAAGACCATACATCTACAACCATCTGATCTTCAACAAACCTGATAAAAACAAGCAATGGGGAAAGAGTTCCCTACTTAATAAACGGTTCTGGGAAAATTGGCTAGCCATATGCAGATAACTGAAACTGAACCTCTTCCTTACACCTTATACAAAAATTAACTCAAGATGGATTAAAGACTTAATTGTAAAACCCAAAACCATAAAAACCCATGAAGAAAATCTAGGCAATATCATTCAGGACATAGGCATGAGCAAAGATTTCATGATGAAATTGCCAAAAGTAATTGCAACAAAAGCTAAAATTGACAAATGAGATCTAATTAAATTACTAAAGAGCTTCTGCACAGCAAAAGAAACCATCATCAGAGTGAACAGACAACCTATAGAATGGGAGAAAATTTTTGCAATCTGCCCATCTGATGAAGATCTAATATCCAGAATTTAAAAGAAACTTAAACAAATTTACAAGAATAAAACAAACAACCCCATTAAAAAGTGGGCAAGGGACATGAGCAGACACTTCTCAAAAGAAGACATTCATGTGGCCAACAAACATGTGAGTGAAAAAAAGCTCAACATCACTGATCATTAGAGAAATGCAAATCAAAACCACACTGAGATTGTATCAATCTCAAGAAATATTCAAAAGTCAAGATTATTCAAAAGTCAAGAAACAACAGATGCTGTTGTGACTTTGGAGAAATAGGAACGCTTTTACTCTCTTGGTGGGAATGTAAATTAGTTCAACCATTGTGGAAGACAGTGTGGTGATTCCTCAAGGATCTATAACCAGAAATACCATTTGACCCAACAATCCCATTACTGGGTATATACCTGAAGGAATATATATCATTCTATTATAAAGACACATGCACATATATGTTTATTGAAGCACTAATCACAATAGCAAAGACATGGAATCAACCAAAAAGCCCATTAATGATAGACCTGATAAAGAAAATGTGGTATATACCGACCATGGAATACTATGCAGCCATAACAAAGAACAAGATCATGTCCTTTGCAGGGACGTGGATGAAGCTGGAAGCTATCATCCTTAGCAGACTTACCCAAGAACAGAAAACCAAACACTGCATGTTCTCACTCAGAAGTGGGAGTTTAACAACGAGAACACATGGACACAGGGAGGGGAACAACACACATTGGGGCATGTCGGTGAGTGGGGAGGGTAGGGAGAACATCAGGACAAATAGCTAATGCATGCAAGGCTTAATACCTAGGTGATGGGATGATAGGTGTAGCAAACCACCCTGGCACATGTTTACCTATGTTACAAACCTGCACGTTCTGCACATGTACCCCAGAACTTAAAGTAAAATAAAATAAGAAAAAAGCTGGACCCTGACAGTAAAGCTGAAACACAGTAAAATATTTACCTGTAAAAATGAATATAAAATAAAATAAAATAAAAGTCATTGTAGGTGGATGGATTTTTGTTCCAAATGAAGGGTTTTTGTTCTGTGTTCCCTCTTATGTGGTGTTCTGGTCTCAATCCTGTTAGAGGATGTATTCTACCTTCACTTGACTAGCACAACCAAAGCATTTGTTAGATTTGTGTGTAATTATTATGCTGGCTTTATGTTATTAGAGATGTTTGGGGTGGGAGAAGCATAAATTAGATAAGCAGCACTTTAGGGAGATTCAAAATTTTAAATTCATAGACTTATTGGTGTTGTATTCAGTGTTTCAGTGTATTCAGTGTTGTATCCAGATTCAACATTATTATTATAATTGCTACTATCTTATAATAAATATATAGTTTAGAGGAAATATTTTTCTTTTTTTTGTGAAGATAAATTAGAAATTCATTATGGGTTTCAGGTCAAGTGCTTTTAGGTTAATTTTGTCAACATGAAGCCTTTTTTATAAATAAAACCATATTTCTTGAAACGAACTTATTTTCAGGATAGAAATTCTAAATTATGCAATTATATTTATTGATGTAACTGGATCTAGAAAAAATAAATTAAATGCATAACTTGTTTCTATATATATCAACTACAGGAAATAATTGACTGTGTGTGTGTGTGTGTGTGTGTTTTTGTGAAGAGAAATATCTCTGAATTGTATTACTAGGTGTAATTCTCAAGAAATAGCCCTCTGCTTAGTTTTGAAACTAGTCTCCAATAAGAAGTAAGTATTGTAAGTAAATGTATTTGGAATCATTTTATCTGAATAGATGGTTCTACACCCTGCTTGCTAAACGTTTATTTCTTACGAATTAAGTTGAATACCTGAGTATCATAGCCTAAGGTCCCAAAATTTTCCATTTGCCAAAACTGGAAAAGTTAAATTTATAACCTTTCTAATGACACTTGGGGCTGAACAATGATTCTTCATAGAGGTTATTATGCCACCATAAAAATTCTTCCTACATTTGCACAAGAAAACTATATACTGGAATAGGAATGCTATACTTTGCTTATCTCAGCACCCTTTTTTCTTTCACTTTAACGTTGACAATTAGAATTTACCATTAAGGATATTGCTACCAAATGATCTCTGTAGTTTAAGTCAAATTTATGAGGTATAGTATGTGAGAAATTTTAGCTTTCTCATCTTTGGAATTTAATAAAAGCTTCATGTTCAGTTTAATTTTTTTTGATTTATTGTTTTTGAAATAAAAAGAATATCTCTCTTTTAATGCTTTTAAAGAGTTACATTCAGACATATTGGCCTGTTTGATAATTTATTAATGTTTGCTTCCTTATGATCTTACTAATAAGCAATATGACCAAACTTAAAGTAGATTCAAAGTGCCTCAGTTTGTATTCTGTATTATTCATGCTTCAATTTTTACAAAATAAAATCTCCATTTTAGGAAAAGATAACCTATATTATACACATAAAAATCAAATATATAGAAATTGTCAAATTTCCATGTAGATATAATACATTCCAGAAAAAAACAATCCACTTGACTAAAGTAATTAGTAGCAATCGAACTGACTTAGAATTGAGTGGAAAATAAAACCAGGTGAAAAGAGAGTGCTATATGACACTTCCAGATGCGTTAATTGCGCTAAAATCTTAATGAAGTATCTTAATTTCTAACAGAAATTGGAACTGAATACTAACATTTTTCCCTGCTTTTGATGTCAAATCAAAGTTTTTTGAACATTTTGGTATGATATTATTAAACATACTGCTGATAGTTCTTTCTACATTGTTTACTTTTCATGGTTGTCTTAGGATAGATTACCTTTCATTGCCCAGTCCAAAAAATTCTGACCTTCATACAAGCCAAAATTTCTTCTTGCATGTAGTACACATTCCGAATACTTACAGTGCTCTTCTTAAACCTTGGGTTTTTGTCGAATTTTTCCTATTTTCTAGGTTGCTTTGATCGAATTCAGGAGATCCTGCTTTGTACTTAAATAGTTTTCAAGAGTATTTTTTTTTTTTTTTTCTGAGTCTCTCTCTTGTTGGCCTTTCCTTCTCTCACTACCACTCCCCACTACCTCATGTCATATCACATTTTTTCTCAATATTTACTGAGAGTGGGGCTTTAAATGAACAAGTCCTTCACTTTTTAAAGACATTAAAGTTTTATAAAGATCTTAACCACATGGAGGAAAACAGGAAGAAAAGAAAATAGAAAATGCAATTATCAAACATTACAGGTAAAAGCAAGTATTTCCTTTCATTTCAAAATTTTAAGTAACAGCTTTGTTTTCAGAAATCTAGTCACTATATTGAAATGTAGAATGTGTAAAAGCTAAGAAATTAAAGCTTTATTATAGGTTTCAGGCCAATCACTATTAGGTTAATTCTGTCAACATGAAGACCTTTTTAAAAATGAAATCATATTTCTTGAAATAAACTTATTTTCAGGATAGACATTCTAAATTATTCGATTGTATTTACTGGTGTAAATTGATTTATAAAAAGTGGATTACGTACATGAACTAATAATAGTTTCTATAAGATCACTGTGGTAAATTTTGCTTCTATATTTCATAGTTAAAATTTGCCATCTGGCTACTACAGGCAGCAGCCAGTGACTCTCACTCAGCTTTATCAAGCTATTGGTTGGCAATTCCTCATGTAGGGGATTGTATTTAAAATTTTCTTTGCCTTATGAACTGACAAGTTGATTGGCCTTCAGGCCTGGGGTCTTGGGTTAGGCCATTGGTAAAGTTCAGCGGCTAAGAAAGAGGTCACTGATTGCTATTTATAATTTGTTTTCTGATAATTTTATCATGCACATGAACTCAGAGGCCATGGGTGGCAGTTTATAAATTAAAACAAATGAATAAAAATACGTACAACTAATTCTGGCCATTTTCAAAGCACTAAGATATTTGTTATATCCATTTAAATTAGTATGACATTATGCATTAACTCTAAGGCAGAGGTGGACAATAACAAAATATCATCTTGTCTGTTTCCTTCTGAATTTTCAGATGAGTATTTATAAAAATAACACTGATGAAAAATTACAAAAGTCATAACAAAATATTAAAGGGGACTATATTCATTTAAACCCAATCATTTTTATTGCTGTTTACTTTATTTCTTAATATTCAAGAGTTTAAAAAATTACTTTATCTGTTTTATATTTGCCATACAATGTTTCATATAAAAATATCTTCTAGGCTTCTTGTCATTGGTAAATCTTCATCTCTTGCTATTTACTATTTATCGGTAAACTCTGCTAATAATTTTTTGGGGTCAATGGTTTTTTTCTGCTTGACAAACAAAAATTTGATACAAAATTTCTTATACTTTTATAGCAAATTTTGTTTTTATACTTAGTTAAGAAAATTCTTAATAGCTTAAAAGAAGATATAACCATACTTTGAGTATTATACTAAAAACAAAAAAAAGTAAATTAAATTTTTGTCTGCACATTAAGCATTAGTTAAATCAAAGTTTTTAAAAATGTTATATAATAAATTAATTCTGAAAATGCTTTCTTTCCATTTGTATTTTCTTTTTGCTTGATTTTGATGGGACTCTATATCAATGAGGAATATAAGGTCATTTTAAAAGAACATGATTATGTAACCTAAATCTAATCAAATTGGGAACAACAAAAAGAGGCTGGAGATCAGAAATTTAGCTATTTTTAACATGATCCTTATATGCAGAGGGCATAGGAAAAAAAGATTCTATATTATAAAAATGCTCAGTAATCACTCAAAAATTACTTGACATGAAAATAATATACATGAGAATTTGAATAAAAAAGAGATTAATAGAAACTAACCTAGAGATTACCCAGATGTAAAATCTAACAATGGATTTGAAGCAATTATTATGAGTCTGTTCTGTTTCAACATGGATGAACCTGGATCACATTCTGTTAAGTGAAATAATCTTGACATGGAAAAACAAATACTGCATACTCTCACATATATGTAGATGTAAGTTCTATAAAAGTTAGACTCGCCAGGCACAGTGGCTGACACTTATAATGCCAGCACTTTGGGAAGCCGAAGTGAGCAGATTGCTTGATTCCAGGAGTTCAAGACGAGCCTGGGCAACACGGTAAAACCTCATCTCTACAGAAAAATCCCCCTATCCCCCCCCCCAAAAAAAAAATATATATATATAGCAGTACATGGTGGTGCACACCTGTAGTCCCAGCCACTCAGGAGGCGTGGAAAGATCAATTGATCCCAGGAGATAAAGTTGCAGTAAGCCATGATCACACAACTACACTCCAGCAAGGGTGACAGAGTGAGACACTGTTAAAAAATAATAATAATAATTAAAACTTACACTTACAGAAGCAGAGAATAGAATGGTAGTTGCCTGGGATAAGAGTGTGAGGGAAATGGGAAGATGTTAGTTAAAGGATACAAACTTTCAGTTATGAGATGAAAAAGCTCTGGGTATCTAATTTTCAGCATGGGTAGTGATAGACGTGTTAGTTAATTTCATTGTGATAATCATTACATAATATATACATACATCATATCATCACATATACACTTTGAATATATACAGTTCTTATTATAAAACCAAATATTTTAAAAGAACATTAGAAAATGTGTAAACATAAAATGCAAAGATGACAATATTGCCATATGAAAAAAAGTAATTTTTAAAAAGGCAATATTATATTGAGATATACTCCAAATAAGGAAATTAACCAACATACACTTGAATAAATAAGTAAGTCAAAGAAAAATTATAAAGAAAATTTAAAAACATTTTGAAGTGAATCATAATGAAATACATCATACCAAAATTTTAGGGACACATAAAGAACATTCATGCTATAACAAAAATAAGAGCAGACCACTTTGAAAGAAAAATATTTTTAAAAATTAACAAAGACAAAAATCTATTTTTTGAAAATATACAAATTGTAAAAATCTTAGTAAGTGTTATCAAACAAAAATAAGAATTTGAGAGACTCACATTTTCCCCATTTTTCTGCTTTGTGGGCAGCCTTGGATATAGACTTGTATGACAAGATGTCATTGAAGGAATTCCTTGACAGGACATTTATTTTCCTCATCAGAGAGAGTAGGAAAAGAAGACCTTGTGGTTAAAATGCTGAAGGAAGTCTTTATTTACTTTTTATGCTTTTTTATCTTGTTGCTTAGTCCTGAGGGTGATCCCAAGAGGGTGAGGCTCAGTAATAGTGAGAAACAAAGTTTCTGAGAATAAAACCTATTTTTCTAGCCAGAGAACCAAGAACTGGAAAGTGTAGCATAAAGAAAATGCCCATTAAGTGATCCGGAGAAAAGGATGCACTAAATGTGATATTAACTGACAAAACTCTTGGGCTTATCCCCAAATGGAACTTGCGCAAGGTAAAACCAAAATAACACAGAACATGGTGAGAACTAACTCTAAAGTCAACTACAGCCCAAATCCAAGACTAACCACTAAGAGGAACATGGGCAATATAGAGCTCAGTCATTTAGAAAAAGCTGTGAAAATTGAACTTATATTAGAACCATTGCCCACAGAAGTTGACAAACAAGAATGATCAAAGCTAACCAAGTTTATTGTCTGCAAAAACAAACAAAAATTAACTTTGAAGTGAATATTAATAGCAGCAATAACCTCACAATATACTTTTCAAAGTTCCGTAGATACATCCAAAATTACTTGACATACTAAGAACTAGGACAATGTGACAAATTCCAAATGATAAAAATAATGTCAATTTCAAGATGGCTTAAAGGTTGAAATTATAAGTTAACAACTTTAAAGTGCCTATTATTAACAACGCTCCTTGAGGGAAAGGAAAACACTCTTGAAATGAATGGAAAAATTTAAGTACTCTTCTGACAAAACTTGTATTAAAAATACAAATTTTGGTACAAAAATATGTTAATAATATCTGAATTTAAAATACATTCACTTGATTAGATCAAGATGACAGAATAAAAAGTCCATGCACTTGAAGATAGATCAATAGAAATTATACAAGCTTAATAATACAAAGAAAAATTTGAAAAATAACAGTCTCTGAAACTTACAAAACATCAAAAAATAATAGCATTTGTCCCAGAAAGAGAGAAAAGAGATGAGTGTGGAAAGCGAATTTGATAAAAAGGTGACCAAAACCTTTTCAAATTTGGTGAAAGGCATAAATTTATAAATTCAACAAGTTCAGCCATCTTAAACAGAATAAACTCAAGGTAAGCCATTCCTAGACACAGTGGATTCAAAATACTAAAACCCACAGATGAAGAAAAATTATTGGAAGCATCCAGAGAATAATAACATGTTAATGATCCACGTTGTCTTAAATAACTGTGGATAAACCATAGAGGCCAGGAGACAGTAAAATGAAACATTTAAAGTACTGAAAGAGTTGTCAGTTCAGTGTTTTGTATTCAATAAAGTTATTATTCAGAAATGATTGTAAAATAAATTCATTCTAAGGTGAAGGAAGTTAAGATAATTTTCTGCTGAAAGACTTCCCTAAAATAGATAATAACATTATTCAGGTTGAAGAAAAGTGATACCAGAATAAAACTTAGAAATTCAAGGATAAAAGAAGAGCAAGAAAAACTGGCAGATATCTGGTTAAATTCAACAGTACAATTCTCCTTTTAAGTTATTTAAGAGACTTCTGGTTATTGAAGCAAAACTTATAATGTTGATTCATGAGCCTTTCAGTATGACAACTATAACATAAAATAAGAAGGTTAAAATAACCTATGTAGTTATAAAGCTTCTTACATTTTATTGGAAGTGGCAAAAATGAATTCCGAATAAACCACGAAAGGTGAGACACATATATATCGTAATAACTAGAGCGACCACTAAGAAATGTGTTATACAAAGATACGGTCAATAAACCAAAAAATAAATTTCAAATAAATTTTGAAATGTTAAAATAATCCAAAATGAAGCAGAAAAGAGAACAGAAAAAGAAATGGAGGAAACAAACTGAGAACAAATACAGTCATGCATTTGCTTAAAAACAGATATGGTTCTGAAAAGGCATCATTAGGCAACTTCATCATATACCAACATCATAAAATTTACCAACTTCTTGTGGAAGTTTTGTTCATAATAGCCAAATTTGGAAAGAATTTAAATGCATATCAGGAGAATTGGTAAACTTACTATGGTATATTCAAATCTAAAGTGAAAAAAAAGAAAAAAGTAACTTGGGAGGGTGGAGGTTAGGAGGAGGGAGAGGATCAGGAAAAATAACTAATTAGTACTAGGTGTAATATCACGGTGATGAGATAATATGTAAAACAAACCAATCTATCCATCTGACAAAGGGCTAATATCTAGAATCTACGAAGAAATTAAATTTACAGGATAAACACGAACAACCCCATCAAAAAGTGGGCATAGAATATGAACAGGCACTTCTCAAGACATTTATGCAGCCAACAAACATATGAAAAAAAGTTCATCATCAGTGGTTATTCGATAAATACAAATGAAAACCACAACGAGATACCATCCCATGCCATTTAGAATGGTGATCATTAAAATGTCAGGAAACAACAGATGCTGCAGAGGATGTGGAGAAATAGGAACACTTTTACACTGTTGGTGGGAGTGTAAATTTGTTCAACCATTGTGGAAGATAGTGAGGCGATTCCTCAAGGGTCTGGATCTAGAAATACCATTTGACACAGCCATCCCATTACTGGGTATATATCCAAAGGATTATGATTCATTCCACTATAAAGACACATGCACACGTAAGTTTATTGTGGCACTGTTCACAATAGCAAAGACATGGAACCAACCCGTATGTCCATCAATGATTGACTAGATAAAGAAAATGTGGCACAAATACACCATGGAATACTGTGAAGCTATATAAAAGGATGAGTTCATGTCCTTTGAAGGGACATGGATGAAGCTGGAAGCCATCATTCTCAACAAACTAACACAAGAACAGAAAACCGAATACTCACTCACAAGTGGGAGTTGAACAATGAGAACACATGGACACAGGGTGGGGAAACATCACACACCGGGCCTGTCAGGGGGTAGGGAGCTAGGGGAGTGATAGCATTGGGAGAAATACCTAATGTAGGTGACGGGTTGATGGGTGCAGCAAACCACCATGGTACGTGTATACCTATGTAACATAACTGCACATTCTGCACATGTACCCCAGAACTTAAAGTATAATTTTAAAAAACCACCATGACACAAGTTTACCTATGTAATAAACTTGCACTTGTACCCCTAAACTTAAAATAAAAGTTTTTAAAAAAGAGAACAACTGGAAAGGAGCTTGAAAAAACTCTCTGAAGTAATAAAAATGTTCTATATATTAATAGGGATGGGGATTACACAGCTGTTTGGTTTTGACAAAATTAAGTTAAAGGCTTCATTAATGCATTTCATACTTTGTAAATTTTATCCAAATAAAAGAATAGTAAATAAATATCAAATTTCTTTTTTGTAGTAATATGTTAGTAATTCTGAAACTACTTTCTGTGTATTATAGGCTTGAACAAATGAATAACAATTTTGAATATCATGAAACCCCAGTTTCCTGCTTTTGGGAATTTGAAATATCAATATGAACTCATAGTTTTTAAGACAGATAGATGTAAACAAATAGATGAAGAAATGATATTACATATGTCGTCCTCTGTTTCTCTGCCCACTAAGAAAGAGGGCCTAGGGGAAATGACAGAGGTAGAAAATGAGCACACCTAGTACACTGATCTTGGTTTCTAAATACCATTTTCCACTAAAGCTTGCCAGGGCTTTATGAAGAAAAAGCTGACTCCAAGCTTGAGATATGAAAATTAATAAATGATCCTGAAATGTCTTCTACTGTGTTCAATAACAAAATACTCGAAGAATGGTGGAGATATATCAAAAAGACATAAATTACAGATTTAAGAGGATCTCACTGAACAGATGTAATATACATTGGGCACCAAAAATAAACAATGATATTTATCAAATACATTGCACAAAATATAAATCCATGAGCAATCCTAATGAAAATAAATAAACAAATAAATAGACGACTCTAGAGTTTATCAAACATTCATAGCTGTTTTTAGGAGGATATGTCTGTTTCAGTATAATGGTGAAAATGGAATTTCTTACAATCAAATTGGATTGCTAAATACATACCACTGTGGCTTATACCTCATATGAATTTAATAAACATCTGTAAAATTTGGGAATAAAATATAGTTATAAAAGCAAGTGATTTTACATTCACTCAGTGGTTTTCTTTTCAATAAAAATATCGTTATAATGTTCTCAATGAATATTGAAACAATTTACCCAAACTGTATGTGTTTATCATGTTTTAACAGATTACTTACTCAATCATAGAAAAAAACTACTCCTCCAAACAGCAGTCTCTTCCCAATGCTTTCCATGGTAGAGTTCCCAAATATTTCACAAGGGAATCCCATACAGAGAAGATGAGACACATACAGTGCCAGACATGGGACACCAGCGAGTTTACTAGGATATTCATACACGTGAGTTACAGTAAATTAACCTAAGTGAAGAGCTGACACATATGGCATTGTGCCTACTGATTGCATGTGAAAAATTCTGGATGAACTGCCAGCTATCACCTATTCACTAGGCATCGGTCATGTTTGCTTCTAGTCGCAACAGTGACAAAGAACAAAATTTGAGACTAGTTTTAGTAATTTTGTTCCTGTTAATAACAATCCTCAAACACAGAACATGCATTATTTGCTATTGATTATTTTTATTTTAAAGGTCAGGGCCCCCAAATTGTGTTATAGTTTCAAATTTTGCTAACCTAAATCCTTAAAAAAGTACTTGTCATGTATTTTCTTGTTTTAATTTGCAATGATTCTCTTCTAACCCTTTTTTCCCTGGCTTTCACATTTCTTAACAAAAATGAAACTTTTTCTCTTAATTAAAACATACTGAATTTAATATGGCCCTTCAGAAAAACAAATGACACAAGACAGCCACTAAGGCAAGTTCATTAACCTAGTTATCCAATACCAGCTAAAGCATTGCTATACTAAATCTAAGTCTCAGTTGATCTTTTTCTGTCCGGTAACTGACCTTTTACAAATCAGTGGAATGAATTGATTCATTTCATCCACTAAGTTTCAAGTCAACATCACAGCCTTAGCTTTTTATGCCAAACACCTCCTTCCTTTTATGTTCTGTTATAGTAGATACTATGTTTGGGGAAAAAAGTAAATAGCTCAATTTATGTGCCATATGAAACCTTACAGATTCTCAATGTCACATCTCCTTTTATCTTTTATTGACATATCCTCATAGAGCACAAGCATGGAATAATAATAAGATTCTTGGATTTTACCCACATTCATATTCACTCTTTCTGTTGTAAAGTTCTATAGGTTTTGACAAATGCTTAATGTCATATATATTAGAACCAACAGGAGGTATATATGTGGATATATACACATATATATGCATATGTGTATGTATGCATATGCATACACACATACATATTAACACATATATACATACTTATATGTGTGCATATATATATAGAGAGAGAGAGAGAAAGAGAGAGAGAGAAAGAGAGAGAGAGACTTTTTATAGGAATTTGCTCACGTGATTATAGAGGCCAAGAAGTCCCATCTCTCTGTAAGCTGGAGAATGAGGTAAAATTACAATAGTGTAATTCAATCCCTATCTGACAACCTAAGAACCAGGGGAGCTGATGGTAATAATCCCAGTCTAAGTCAGAGACCTGAGAAAATACGGGTGGGGTACAGAATTGGTCTGGAAGGAAGGTAGGGAAAGTACCAAAGTTCGAAGGCCTAAGGATCAGGACCTTCAATGTCTAAGGACAGGTGAAGATGAATATCCCAGCCCAAGAAAAGAGAGAGAATTCAGGGTTACATTTGAGCCCTCAATGGATTGAATGATGATTTCCTACATTGGTAGGTCATCATCTTTATTCAGTCAGCTGATTTAAATGCTAATTTCTTCCAAAAATACCCTCACAGACGTACACTGAAAATGTGGAAGTGACTATGAAATTGGGTAATGGACAGAGGTTGGAACAGATTGGAGTGCTCAGAGGAGAACAGAAAGATGAGGGAAATTTGGAACTTTCTAGACTTGTTAAATTATTTTGACCAAAATGCTGATAGTGATATGGACAATAAAGTCCAGGCTGAGGGGGGTCTCAGATGGAGATGAGGAACTTATTAGGAATGGGACCAAAGGTCACTTTTGTTATGCTTTACCAAATGGTTGGAGGCATTGTGCCCCCGCTCTAGAGATCTGTGGAACTTGGAACTTGTGATAATTTAGTGGTAATTTAGGGTATCTGGCAGAAAAAATTTCTAAGCAGCAAAACATTCTCAAGATGTTGCTTGACTGCTTCTAGCAATCAATGCTTATATTCATGAGCAAAGAGATGATCTTAAATTGGAACTTACATTTAATAGGGAAGCAGCACATAAAGGTTTGGAAATGTTCCAGCCTAACCATGTGGTAGAAAAACAAAATTTCTGGGGAGGAATTCAATCTAGTTGCAGAAATTTGCATAAGTAAAAAGAACCAAATGTTAATAACCAAGACAATAGGCAAAGTGCTTTGAAGTCATTTCAGACCTTTGCAGCGGCTCCTCCATCACAGCTCTGAGGGCTAGAAGGGAAGAATGGTTTCATGGGCAGGCCCAGGACCATGCTAACAGGCAAAACCTTGGAAAGCTGCTCTTTGTATCTCAGCTGCTCCAGCTCCAGTTGTGGCTAAAAGGGCCCCAGATACACCTCAGACTGCTCCTCAGATGGCACAAACCATAATAAGCCTTGGTGGCTTCCATGTGGTGTTAAGCATCCAGGTGTACAGAGAGCAAGAGTTGAGGCTTTGGAGCCTCTGACTAGATTTCAGAGGATGTATGGCTATCACTGGATGTCCAGGAAGAAGTCTGCTCCAGTGGGGGAACCCTCATGGAGAACTTCTGCCAGGGCAGTAAAAAGAGGAAATGTGGGATTGGAGCCCCCACACAGTTCCCACTGGGACACTGCCTAGTCAAACTGTGAGAAGAGGGCCACGGTCCTTTAGACTCCAGAATGGTAGATCCATTGACAGGTTTCAACGTGCACCTGGAAAAGCCACAGACGTTCGATGGCAGGCCATGAAAGGAACTGAGGGGGTTGTACCCTGCAGAGCCACAGGGATTTAGATGTTCCAGGTCTTGGGAACCCACCTCTTGAATCAGCATGGCCTGGATGTGAGACAAGGAGTCAAAGGAGATCATTTTGTAGCTTTAAGATTTAATGACTGTCCTGCTGGGTTTTAAACTACCATGGGGCCTATAGCCCCATTGTTTTGTCTGATTTCTCCTTTTTGAATGGTAGTATTTACACAATGTCTGTACTCCTATTTTATCTTGGAAGTAACTAACTTGTTTTTTAGTTTACAGGCTCTTAAGTGGAAGGGACTTGCTTTGTCTCAAATGAGACTTTGGACTGTGGATTTTTGAATTAATGCTGAAGTGAGTTAAGACTTGCAGGACTGTTGAGAAGAGATTATAGTATTTTGCAATGTGAGAAGGACATAAAATTTGGAAGGGCTAGGGGCAGAATTATATGGTTTGGATTTGTGTGTCTGTACAAATCTCATGTTAAGCTGTAATTCCCAGTATTGGAGGAGGGCCCTGGTAGGAGGTGACTAATCATGATGGCAGACATCCTCGATGTTCTTGTGAGAGTGAGTGGTTCTCATGAGATCTGGTTGGATAAAAGTGTGTAGCACCTCCCCATTCACTCTTTCTCTTGCTCCAGCCCTGTAGGACATGCTTGCTTCCCCTTCACCTTTCGCGGTGATTGTAAGTTTCTTTAGGCTTCCTCAGCCATGCTTCCTGTACATGCTGTGGAACTGTGAGTCAATTAAACCTCTTTTCTTTATAAATTACCCAGTCTCGTGTAATTCTTCATAGGGGATGAGAATGGACTAACACAAACACAATTTGCATGTTGTAGTTTAGAAATAACTTTTCAACTTGATTATGTAGAAATAAATCTTCAACTCTATTAGCTTTATAAGGTACTGAAGAATTGTCTTCCAAAATGGCTGTCTCATTTTGAATCTCACCAACAATAAACGTAAGTTCCTTTGCTCTGCAATTCTCATCAGCATATGAAACTGTTAGGGTTTTTTAAAATTTTACTTTAGCTTTTCTACTAAGTGTGCACTGATACCTTGTTGTTTTTAACTTCCAATTTCAAATGACAAATGATGTGAGAAGATTTTCATATTATTTGTCATATGTGTGTCTTCTTTGGTGAGCTGTCTGTGCAAATAGTTTGATTACCTAATTGTATCATTTGTTTTCAGAAAACGTAAGTCCTCTAACTTCATTCTTGTTTTTCAATATTATTTCTGTTATTCTAGTATTTTTTCCTTTCTCTGTAAATTTTATAATTAGTTTGTTCATATACATAAAATAGCTTAATGCTATTTTCATTAGAATTGTGATAAATCTGTAGATCAAATTGGAAGGAATTAACATCTTAACATATGGCATCTTCCAATCAATAAATATGGAATATCATTTATTTAATTATCTCCTCTTCAAATTTTTTCTCTAGACTTATAATTTTCTGTATTGAATGTCTATAAATATTTAGTTAGATTTACACATATGTATTTATGTTTATGCTATCATAACTAGTATTATGGCTATTTAGCATAGTATTTATGGTTCTTATTACAAAATCAAATCTTTCAGTACGGATGTAAAACAATTGACTTTTGTTTACTAACCCCATATCATGTGACATTGCTATAACTGCTTATTAGTTTCAAAAGTTTGTTTGTTTTTTATATTTGTGGGGAATTTCTATTAGACAATCATGTCATCTTTGAACAAAGACAGTTTAATTTCCTCTTTACAATCAGTAAACGTTTCATTTTCTTTTCTTGTCTTATTGCAATTGGTAAGGCTTCCAGTACAATATTGAAAAACGTGGTGGGAATGGACATCCTTGCCTTGTTTCTGGTCTTTGAGGAAAAGCGTCCAGTTTCTCATCATTAAGTATGATTAAAGCTGTAGAAAAGCTGTGGATGGGGAGTGAAAATTTATATATCCAGTTTTATCGAGTTTTGGTTCCTAATCTGTTCAGAGTTCTTATCTCGAATATGTTAGATTTTGTCAAATGTTTTCTCTGCCAATTGATATCATCATGTAATTTTTCTTGTTTGGTGTTTTGATGTGGAAGAATATACTAATATCAACTAATACATTAATATCAATTAATATATAATATCAACTAGATTTTTAAATGTAGAAACTGCTTTACACAACTGGAATAAATCTTACTCTGTTGTGGCATATAATTCCTCTTTTTACATTGTCAGATTTAATTCAATAATCTTTTATTAAGAATTTTTTGTCTTTGTCTAAAAGATTAGTTTTCTATTCTTGAAATGTCTTTATTTGGTTTTAGTAAAATTAGAGTAAAGATGGACTTATAGAATTAGTTTCAAAGTATTCCCTTTGATTCTATTTGTTGGAAGAAATTATAAAGAATTGCTATCACCTCTTCCTTCAGTGTCTGATAGAATTCTCATGAAACCTCCTGGGCATGGTGATTTCTTTTTTGGAAGATTATTAATTATCAATTAAATCTATTTAATGGTTACAGGTCTATTAGGAATATCTGTTTGTCCTTGGGTAGGTTTTGATAGTTTGCGTCTTTCAAATAATTGACCCATTTCAACTAAGTTATTAAGTTTTTGGAAATGGATATGTTCATAATATTTGCTATTCTTTAATATTCATGAAATCAGTATTTATGATTACTTATTCAATTTTGAAATTACTAGTTTATAACTTATTTTGTTGTTGGTTAGCCTGGCTGAAGGAGGTAATTTAATTGATTTTTTTGCAAAGAACCAGCTTTTGTTTACATAAAATTTTTTATTAATTTCCTGTTTTCAGTTGTATTGATTTCTGTTAAAAGTTTTGCTTATTTTCATATATATATATATATATATACATACACATACACTTTAAGTTCTGAGGTACATATGCAGAATATGCACGTTTGATATATAGGTATACATGTGCCGTGGTGGTTTGCTGCACCCATCAATCTATCATCTACATTAGGTATTTCTCCCAATGCTATCTCTCCCCTAGCCTCCCACCCCATGACAGGCCCCAATGTGTGATGTTCCCCTCCCCGTGTCCATGTGTTCTCATTGTTCAACTCCCACTTGTGAGTGAGAACATGCATTGTGTGATTTTGTGTCCTTGTGTTAGTTAGCTGAGAATGATGGTTTCCCGCTTAATCCATGTCCCTGCAAAGGACATGAATTCATCCTTTTATATGGCTTCATGGTGTTCCATGGTGTATATGTGCCACATTTTCTTTATCCAGTCAATCATTGGTGGGCATTTGGGTTGGTTCTATATCTTTGCTATTGTGAATAGTGCCACAATAAGCTTACATGTGCATGTGTCTTTATAGTAGAATGAATTATAATCCTTTGGGTATATACCCAGTAATGGGATTGCTGGGTCAAATGGTATATCTAGATCTAGACCCTTGAGGAATCGCCTCACTGTCTTCCACAATGGTTGAACTAATTTACACTCCCAGCAACAATGTAAAAGTGTTCCTATTTCTCCACATCCTCTGCAGCATCTGTTGTTTCCTGACATTTTAATGATCACCATTCTAACTGGAGTGAGATGGTATCTCATTGTGGTTTTCATTTGCATTTCTCTAATGACCAGTGATGATGAGCTTTTTTTCATATATTTCTTGGGTGCATAAATGTCTTCTTTTGAGAAGTGTCTGTTCATATGCTTCACCCACTTTTTGGGGTTGTCTGTGTTTTTCTTGTAAATTTGTTTAAGTTCTTTGTAGATTCTAGATATTGGCCCTTTGTCAGATGGATAGATTGCAAAAAATTTCTTCCATTCTGTAGTTTGCTTGTTCACTCTGGCAATAGTTTCTTTGGCTGTGCAGAAGTTCTTTAGTTCAATCAAAACCCATTTGTCTATTTTGGAGTTTGTTACCATTGCTTTTGCTGTTTTAGTCATGAAGTCTTTGTCCATGCCTATGTCCTGAATGGCATTGCCTAGGTTTTCTTCTAAGGTTTTTATGGTTTTAGGTCTTACATTTAAGTGTTTAATCCATCTTGAGTTAATTTTCATATAAGGTGTAAGGAAGGGGTCCAGTTTCAGCTTTCTACTTATGGTTAGCCAGTTTTCCCAACACCATTTATTAAATAGGGAATTCTTTCTTCATTGCTTGTTTGTGTCAGGTTTGTCAAAGATCAGATGGTTGTAGGTGTGTGGTGTTAATTCTGAGACTTCTGTTATGTTCCTCTGATCTCTATATGTGTTTTGGTACCAGTACCATGCTGTTTTGGTGACTGTAGCCTTATAGTATAGTTTGAAGTCAGGTAGCGTGATGCCTCCAGCTTTGTTCTTTTTGCTTAGGATTGTCTTGGCTATGCGGTCTCTTTTTTTATTTCATATGAAATTTAAAGTAGTTTTTTCCAATTCTGTCAAGAAAATCAATGATAGCTAGATTGGGATAGCACTGAATCTGTAAATTACTTTGGGCAGTATGGCCATTTTCATGATATTGATTCTTCCTATCCATGAGCATGGAAAGTTTTTCCATTTGTTTGTGTCCTCTCTTATTTCCTTGAGCAGTGGTTTGTAGTTCCCCTTGAAGAGGTCCTTCAGATCCCTTGTAAGTTGTATTCCTAGGTAATTCATTCTCTTTGTAGCAATTGTGAATGGGAGTTCACTCATGATTTGTCTGTTATTTGTGTATAGGAATGCTTATGATTTTTGCACATTGATTTTGTATCTTGAGACTTTGCTGAAGTTGCTTATCAGCTTAAGGAGACTTTGGGCTGAAATGATGGGGTTTTCTAAATATATGTCACCTGTGAGCAGAGACAAGGTCACTTGCTCTGTTCCTAACTGACTACACTGTATTGCTCTTTCTTGCTTGATTGCCCTGGCCAGAACTTCCAATACCATGTTGAATAGGAGTGGTAAGAGAGGGCATTCTTATCTTGTGCCAGTTTTCAAAGGGAATGTTTCCAGTTTTTGCCCATTTAGTATGATATTGGCTGTGGGTTTGTCATAAATAGCGATTATTATTTTGAAATATGTTTCATCAATGCCTAGCTTATTGAGAGATTTTAGCATGAAGGGCTGTTGAATTTTGTAAAAGGCCTTTCTGCATCTATTGAAATAATCATGTGGTTTTTGTCATTAGTTCTGTTTCTGTGATGGATTACATTTATTGATTTGCATACATTGAACCAGCCTTGCATCCCAGAGATGAAGCCAACTTGATCATGGTGGATAAGCTTTTTAATGTGCTGTTGGATTCGGTTTGCCAGTATTTTATTGAGCATTTTTGCATCAATGTTCATCAGGGATACTGTTCTGAAAATTTTCTTTTTTTGTATCTCTGCCAGGTTTTGGTATCAGGACGATGCTGGCCTCATAAAATGAGTTAGGGAGGAGCTCCTCTTTTTCTATTGTTTGGAATACTTTCAGAAGGAATAGTACCAGCTCCTCTTTGTACCTCTGGTAGAATTTGGCTGTGAATCTGTCTGGTCCTGGACAGTTTTTGGTTGGTAGGCTATTAGTTGCTGCCTCAATTTCAGACTTGCTATTAGTCTATTCAGAGATTCAACTTCTTCCTGACTTAGTCTTGGGATGCTGTATGTGTCCAGGAATTTATTCATTTCTTCTAGATTTTCTAGTTTATATATATATATATATATATATATATATATATATATATATATATATATATATTCTAGTTTATTTATAATATTCTCTGAGGACAGTTTGTATTTCTGTGGGATTGGTGGTATCCTTTTTATCACTTTTTATTGCATCTATTTGATTCTTCTCTCTTTTCTTCTTAATTAGTCTGGCTAGTGGTCTCTCTATTTTGTTGAGCTTTTCAAAAAAATACCTCCTGGATTCATTGCTTTTTTGAAGGGTTTTTCATGTCTCTATCTCCTCCAATTCTGCTCTGATCTGAGTTATTTCTAGTCTTCTGGTAGCTTTTGAATTTGTTTGCTCTTTCTTCTCTAATTCTTTTAATTGTGATGTTAGGGTGTTGATTTTAGATCTTTCCTGCTTTCTCTTGTGGGCATTTAGTGCTATAAATTTCCCTCTACACACTGCTTTAAATGTGTCCCAGAGATTCTGGTACATGTGTCTTTGTTCCCTTTGGTCCCAAAGAACATCTTTTTTTCTGACTTAATTTTGTTATTTACCCAGTAGTCATTCAGCGGCAGGTTGTTCAGTTTCCTTGTAGTTGTGCATTTTTGAGTGAGTTTCTTAATCCTGAGTTCTAATTTGATTGCGCTGTCTGAGAGATTGTTATGATTTCTGTTCTTTTGCATTTGCTGAGGAGTGTTTTACTTCCAATTCTGTGGTCAATTTTAGAATAAGTGTGATGTGCTACTGAGAAGAGTGTATATCCTATTGATTTAGGGTGGAGAATTCTGTAGATGTCTATTAGGTCTACTTGGTGCAGAGCTGAGTTCAAGTCCTGGATATCCGTGTTAATTTTCTGTCTCATTGATTTGTCTAATGTTAACAGTGGGGTGTTAAAATCTCCCACTATTATTGCATGGGAGTCTAAGCCTCTTTGTAGGTATCTAAGAATGTGATTTATGAATTTGGGTGTTCCTGAATTGGATGCATATATATTTAGGATAGCTAGCTCTTCTTGTTGCCCTCCTTTGTCTCTTTTGATTTTGTTGGTTTAAAGTCTGTTTTATCGGAGACTAGGATTGCAACCTCTGCTTTTTTGGCTTTCCATTTGCTTGGTAAATATTCCTCCATTCCTTTATTTTGAGCCAAAGTGTGTCTTTGCATGTGAGATGGGTCTCCTGAATACAGCCCACGGATGGTTCTTGACCCTTTATCCAATTTTCCAGTCTGTGTATTTTAATATGGGCATTTAGCCCATTTACATTTAAGGTTAATAAATGTGTGTGTGAATTTTATCCTGCCATTATGATGCTAGCTGGTTATTTTACTTGTTAGTTGATGCATTTCTTCGTAGCGTCAATGGTCTTTACAATTTGGTATGTTTTTGCAGTGGCTGGTACTGTTTGTTCCTTTTCATGTTTAGTATTTCTTCAGGAACTCTTGTAGGGCAAACCTAGTGGTGAAAAAAATCTCCCAGCATTTCCTTGGCTGTAAAAGATTTTATTTCTCCTTCACTTATGAAGCTTAGTTTGGCTGGGTATGAAATTCTGGGTTGAAAATTCTTTTCTTTGGGAATGTTGAATATTTGCCGCCACTCTCTTCTGGCTTGTAGGCTTTCTGCTGAGAGCTCTGCTCTTAGTCTGATGGGCTTCTTTTTGTGGGTAACCTGACCTTTCTCTCTGGCTGCCCTTAACATTTTTTTCCTTCATTTCAACCTTGGTGTATTTGATGATTATGTGTCTTGGGGTTACACTTCTTGAGGAATATCTTTGTGGTGTTCTCTGTATTTCCTGAATTTGAATGTTGGCCTGTCTTGCTAGGTTGGGGAAGTAATATCTTGAAGAGTGTTTTCCAACTTGGTTCCATTCTCCCTATCACTTTCAGGTACGCCAAACGTAGGTTTGGTCTTTTCACATAGTTCCATACTTCTTGGAGTCTTTGTTCATTTCTTTTCACTCTTTTTTCTCTAATCTTGTTTTCTTACTTTATTTCATTGAGTTGATCTTCAATCTCTGATGTCCTTTCTTCCACTTGATTGATTCAGCTATTGATACTTGTGCATGCTTCATGAAGTTCTCTTGCTGTGTTTTCAGCTCTATCAGGTCATTTTTGCTTTTCTCTAAACTGTTTATTCTAGTTAGCAATTCCCCTAACCTTTATTCAAGGTTCTTAGCTTCCTTGCATTGGGTTAGAACATGCTTCTTTATCTCAAAGGAGTTTGCTATTACCCACCTTCTGAAGCCTACTTCTGTCAAGTCGTCAAACTCATTCTTCATCTAGCTTTGTTCCCTTGCTGGTGAGGAGTTGTGATCCCTTGGAGGAGAAGAGGTGTGCTGGTTTTTGGAATTTTCAGCCTTTTTGTGCTGGTTTCTCCCCATTCTCATGGATTTATCTACCTTTGGTCTTTGAAATTGGTGACCTTCGGATGGGGTCTCTGAGTGGATGTCCTTTTTGTTGATGTTGATACTATTCCTTTCTGTTTGTTAGTTTTCCTTCTAACAGTCAGGACCCTCTACTGCAGGTCTGCTGGAGCTTTCTGGAGGTCTGCTCCAGACCCTGTTTGCCTGACTATCACTGGAGGAGACTGCAGACCACCAAAGATTGCTGCCTGTTCCTTCCTGTGGAAGCTTTGTCCCAGAGCGGCACCTGCCAGATGCCAGTCAGAGCTCTCCTGTATGTTGGCCCCTACTGGCAGGTGTCTCCAAGTTCGGAGACACGGGGGTCAGGGACCCACTTGAGGAGGCAGTGTGTCCCTTTTCAGAGCTTGGACCCTCAGAGCCCTTTTCAGAGCTGGTCGATCTGCTGCTCTCTTCAGAGCTGCCAGATAGGGATGTTGAAGTCTGCTGAAGCTGCACCCACAGCAGCCCCTTCCCCCAGGTGCCCTGTCCCATGGAGGTGGGGGTTTTGTCTATAATTCCCTGACTGGGGCTGCTACCTTTTTTTCGGAGATGGCTTGCCCAGAAAGGAGGCCCTCTGGCCCCAACGGCTTTGCTGAGCTGGGGTCCACCAGTTTGAACTTCCTTGCACTTTGTTTACACCGTGAGGGTGAAACCGCCTTCTCAAGCCTCAGCAAATGCCCCTCCCCCACCAAGGGAGCGTCAAAGGTTGATCTCAGACTGCTGTGGTGGTGTAAGAATTTCAAGCCAGTGGATCTTAGCTTGCTGAGCCTTGTGGGGGTTGGACCCACTGAGTCAGACCACTTTGCTCCCTATCTTCAGCTCCCTTTCCAGTGGAGTGAATGGCTCTGTCTCACTGTCCTTCCAGGTGCCACTGGGGTCCGAAAAAAAACTGCGGCTAGTTCGGTGTCTGCCCAAAGAGACACCCAGTTTTGTGCTGGAAACCTAGGGCCCTGGTGGTGTTGGCACCGGAAGTAATCTCCTGATCTGTGGGTTGTGAAGATCCTGAGAAAAGCACAGTATCTGGGCTGGAGTGCTTGGTACAGTCCCTAATGGCTTCCCATTGGCTGGTAGAGGGAGTTCCCTGACCCCTTGCGCTTCTGGGGTGAGGCTATGCCCCACCCTGGTTCGGCTCGCCCTCCTTGAGCTGCATCCACTGTCCAACCACTCCCAGTGAGATGAACTGGGTACCTCAGTTGGGAATGCAGAAATCACTCACCTTGTGCCTCAGTCTCACTGGGAGCTGCAGACCAGAACTGTTCTTATTTGGCCATCTTGCCAGCCAGCTCAAGTTTTGCTTATTTTCTTTTTTTTGTTTTTTGGTTTTTTTTGTTTGTTTGTTTGTTTGTTTGTTGAGACGGAGTCTGGCTCTGTCGCCCGGGCTGGAGTGCAGTGGCCGGATCTCAGCTCACTGCAAGCTCCACCTCCCGGGTTTACGCCATTCTCCTGCCTCAGTTTCCCGAGCAGCTGGGACTACAGGCGCACGCCACCTCGCCCAGCTAGTTTTTTGTATTTTTTAGTAGAGACGGGGTTTCACCGTGTTAGCCAGGATGGTCTCAATCTCCTGACCTCGTGATCCTCCCGTCTCGGCCTCCCAAAGTGCTGGGATTACAGGCTTGAGCCACCGTGCCCGGCCAGTTTTGCTTATTTTCTTGTGGATGTTTTAATCTTAGATTTCTCTTCCTTCACTAGTGTTCTATGGTAGAAACTTAGATTATTGATGTTAGATATTTCTTTTCAAAAATATTCACTCAGTTCTATAAATTTTCCTTCAAGTACTTCTTTGGCTATATCAAATTTTTGTAAGTTGCAATTTCACATTTATTTGTTAAAGAATATTTGCTTAACTTGCCCTGGGGCCATTAATAATGGCTCACACTTGTAAATTCCTGCACTTTGGGAGGCCAAGGTGGGCAGATTTCTTGAACTCAAGAGTTTAAGACAAGCCTGTTCAACATAGCCAAACTCCATCACTACCAAAAAAAAAAAAAAAAAAAAAAAATAGCTGGGCATGGTGATGTGCTGTAGTTCCAGCTACTTGGGAGGCAGAAGTGGGAGGATTGCTTGAGCCCAGGAGGTGGAGGTTGCAGTGCGCTGAGATCGTGCAACTCACTCCAACCTGGGTGACAAAGTCAGACCGTGTCTCAAAAAAAAAAAAAAAAAAAAAAAAAAAAAATTCCTGGAGACTTTGTTAAGCCATGCATTATTTAGAAGTGAGTTGTTTAAGGTAATGTAATTCAATTAATTTCCAATTTAATTTTATTGTGCTCTAAAAACATACTTTTTATTCTTTTAAATTTGTTAAAGTGTGTTTTGTGGCCCAGAATGTGGTCTATCCTGGTGAAGTTTCCAAGTAAGCTTAAAAAGAATGATTATTCTGCTGTTCCTGGATGTAGTAATCTATAAGTGTCAGTTGGATTCAGCTGATTAATGATGCTAGTCATTTCATATATATCTTTACTGATGTTCTACACTCTTGGTCTATCAAATGAAAAAGAGATTTTTAACTTACTTTGATGTATTTAGACCATTCACATTTAAAGTAATCATTGATACAGTAAGATTAATATCTACCATGTTTGTAACTATTTTCTAATTTTTTCCAGTTGCTCCTTCCTTCTTTTTACCCCTCTTTTCCTGCCTTTTCCAGTTTTAATTGAGAATTTTATGTAATTTGATTTTTCTCTCCTTTTCTAACATATCAATTATACTTTAAAAAATTGTTGTCCAGGCATGGTGGCTCACACTTGTAATCTCAGAGCTTTGGGAGGCTGAGGCAGGAGGATCCCTTGAGTCCAGGAGTTCAAGGCCACATTGAGCTGTGATCATACAGCCTGAGTGACAGAGCAAGACCGTGTCTCAAGAAAAAAAAAAAAAAAAAAGTGTTTCCTAAAGTTTGCAGTATGATTGTAAAAGTAATGTAATTTCTGTTTGAATTAACAATAGCACTTCTCAACGAGTGCAGGTACATGTAACAGAGTAAGCTCAATTCCTCCTTCTGGTTCTTAAAGAGAACATTGCAGTTATTCATTCATTTATCCATCTGTTATAATCACACAATACATTGCTACCATTATTACTTTGAACAATTATCTACTAAGTCAATTAAGAATAAGAAAAATAATAAATATAATTTACCTTCATTTGTTTTTTCTCCAGCACCCTTTATGTAAATCCGAGTTTCTGATTTACATAAAGTTCTGATTTTCTGCTAATCTGGCTAGGAGTTGAGCTGTGATTGAAGGTTGCCACAATTATAGGTGTCAAGATTTTCTAATTTCCCCTATGGCTGTTATTTTACCCTCCTTTGCCATATTTTGGTTCCCTAAGGATCCCTTCTGTAATAGAGTCTGTGCCTTGCAGCTCCTCCAGCTCTAATCATCTGTTACTATACCAGGGTCCTGCGTGTGGGTGTTCTATGATGTTACGATTAAATCTCAGTCTTTCAGTGAGCCTATGTCCCTGTGCTGTAAACTTTATAAGTGTTTCTTAAGTTGTTTTGTTGTTTCCCTTTCTTCCTTCTGACGTGAGGTAGAAAGGCTAGGCTTAACTAGAGTTGGGTAATTGCCCTTTCGCAGAATAGGTAAGATACATTTCTGATAAAATCTTCTTCACTAGATTATAGGTCTTTGTTATATAAAACACATTGGGCATATTTCAAGTGTTCACTTCTTTCCTTCTCTGCCAATGACTAAAGATGCTTTTTCTTGGCTCTTCACAATGACTACCTGAAGGAGCTCCTGGAGGCAAAACCCATGGAAGTGTGAGGACTCTCTAAGACTGAATGCCCAGGAGCTTCTCACTCTCAGGCCAGCTCACACTCAGCATCCAGAAGTTTATCACAAATACTATACGTGTCCCTTCCAGTTTATAGCCCAGATGGCTTCTGCTCCACTGAGGTAATCTCAGTTGTGCTTCTCTATACTAACCTGTCTTTTCAGATTTCAAAATAGTGATTTTCCTTGTGTTCTCAATTCTTTGATGGATCCAAAAATAGTAATTGATGCTGTTCCTTTAGCTTTGCTTCTTGTTCTAAAGACAGAAGTAATGATTTTCCAGCACTGTACGTTTAGGAGCTAAAATTAGAAGTTCTCAAAACTGGTTTGTAAAATAAGAAGGCACCTTGATCAATTCTATGCTGATAATTGAAAAACTTACATGCAACTCTGGTATTGCTCATTTATTATCACATCACATGTGAATGAATTTTGGGAAGCATTATCAGCATCATCGTCATCTTCGTCATCACCATCATCATCATTTTGTTACACTTCCCTAGGTTGTAAAAGTTGGCAAAACATGGTGGCGAAATTGTGTTTTCAACACAGGTTCTTAAACAAAAAAGTCTGCAAGTGTCTGTAATCCCAGGTACTTGGGAGGCTGAAGAAGGAGAATTGCTTGAGCCTGGGCAGTGGAAGTTGCAGTGAGCCAAGATCATGCCACTGCTCTCCAGTCTGGGTGACAGAGCAAGATTACATCAAAAAAAAAAAAAAAAGAAAATCTTTCCTGTGAAGTGACACAACCTACCTAAGGATTTTCTTCAGTTACATACAAGAGCATATCTAGGTATAAGACCTAAGTATAAATGTTTGTCTAATACACTAATTTCAAGGCAAAAAAAAACAAAAAGGAGTAAACAACGTACCAGTGGTTTAATACATCAAAAAGTAGAATTGATGCATTTTTAGAATCATGTCTTCAGACTGATCAAGGACATCAAATTCTTTAACACAGATGACTATTCTGGGATGAATTTTAAAATGCCCTGTACATACTTCTGCAAACTAGACATTAAATGATAAGAAATTCTTGCTAACATTCCCAATGCTGACTTTCATGGGAACCAGACCTCTTGGGAAATATAGTCCTTTAGTGTAAATGCTTAAATACAGAGTTATGTGAGCTGTGCAGGCAATATGAAATATGATGAGGTTTACTTTTAGCTAGAACTTAACTGAGCCTTAGAATGATTCTGGAATGAGACTTTCAGTGGTGAAAGATAAATGTCTAAATTTACTGTCCCACTTAATCTTAAACTTTTTCCATAAATCCCCCCATTCCTCTTTATTAACGTAGTACAAGAATAAAAGACAAATTAGTGAAACCATTTATTTGCAGTACCACAGATTATGCCATTTTTTAATTCAAATGACTTTAGTGGCTAAGGTTTAGGTCCCCCCAAAATTCTTATTTTTTGAGATTTTTGAAAGTTATTTGCATAATTGCAAATAACCTAAAATTATTCTTACAGAAATACAAAAAGTAAAGATTTTGTGAGTATTTACCAAGGGTAGGTGGTATTTCCTCTATTATAAAGAAATTTGTGTAATTTTAAAAAGTCTCCCCTTCCCTAAAACAAATTTTATTTTTGCCATCTCCTTCAGTGCTCAAAATAGAAAGAAGATTTAAAAACACACACACACGCATGCTAAATCTAATTCTCTCATCATTTTCTTAAAGGCTAATGGAAGGCATTTTCAAAGAGGAATAATCCAGTTAGCAATGACGGTTCAACCCAAGAAAAAAAATTTAGTTTCTCAGTAGGTACCCATGAAGAACAGTTTATGGGCTGGCCTACAAAACTACATACAATTTAATTTATACATAAGCTTATGATAAACACAAACATATGCATGAGGGCTAGATTTTTTATAAAACGTTAAATGCTTACAGAGGTCAGGACTTTTCTTATGTATCTTATAGCATATGGTATAGGCTGAAATTAGTGTAAACTTCAAACTAATACGTTATCACATGTTTATGTACCCATCACCTCTATCATACTGGGAGCTTATCAAAGGTAGTATTCATTGCCTGTCATATACTGGATCCTAAATACATTGGTGTTAAATGAAACTGCCCAAATTGAAATGTATGTGCTATTAATTCTTTCCCAAAATACGTTGTGAGATCCTTGAAGGTAGGCAGGTTTCTTTGATTCTTTTTTTTTTTTTTTTTTTTCCTTCACCTTTTGGTGCCTAGAACATGGTCAATTGATCAACATACCCTAAGGATAGTGTAACCATTGTTACAAATCATTGGTTCTGGCCCAGATCACAGACTTACTTTCTTTGGATCATGCAATGACTTTTAAAAACTAGAATTAGATGCCAATACTTTTAACGTTAGGACATTTTACATTTTTTAAACAGATCTAGATGTTTTTGCTTTAATCCAAAAAATTAGTAGGGTGCAGCCACAAAAGACCTACACTCACACATACCACCCTCCACTGAAGATGCTCCTGTCGAGGTGGGGCGAACACACTCCACTTAGCACAGTCTGCGACCAGGTTGTTTTTCTTATTTACATTACTTCCCTGGATCCTCTGGGATTTAAATTTTCTACCATTTATCTTCTTTAAATATTGTTTTTCAAGAAGTGTTCCAGAGATACTAGTCTCAGTGGATGTTCTAAGAAAAAAAAAAAAAAAAAAAAAAAAAACAAAAACAAAAACAAAAAAAAAGCACCACCACAACAACAAATTTAACTAAACTTGTTTACTCAACATTTTTCAGACACTGTTGGCTGCAGAGGCCTTTAATGATATGTAACAGATATGTAATGATATATAACAGAATTAGCAATTCATGGTACATATTTCATATTTATATCAGTAAGTTAAATGTTATCACCCACTGAAAAAATATGACTTGTCTTATCCAGTCTCCTTTAGTTTGAGGCAAAGTTTATATGCTAACATATTTTTGTGGAGCAAGAGGATGAAAAGGATTTGCAATCCCAGGGCAAGAAGAGTAAGGGTAAAAGGAGATTAAAACAGAGAAAGAGGAAAAGCTAACCAAAGTTGGTACTCCATTAAGCCAGTCAGGCCTCACAATGACATGTAGCTGAATGCTCAACAACACCAGGTACCACTGGACTGGCCATACGGAGCCATCATGCCTTAGAACGACAATTGCTGGTTTCTTGTTGCCTTCTGTCTCTCACTGACCAAAATTCCCCGCCTTTTTTCATTTAGTTAGCTGTACCCTTCAGGTACACACTAGGAAAGCCATATTCGGCCACAAGCATTAGGAGATGAGATTGCCAGTGATACCTAAGAATCTTCAGTAGGCAAATAGTCCAGAAGGGAAGTAGGAACTATCAAACCTGGAAGGTAGAGAGAGTTTGATATACTCCTTATAAGGTGATACTTCACTCTGAAAATTTAATGCAGCAAGAACAAAGCAGGAGTTTTCCAGTTTGTATCTGTTTCCACTAAAATCATGGCATTTCTGCCTTCCAAGACTGGCTATCTTCCATTCTTATGTGAAATCAAAAATATTGCAAATGTATTCACAATAATTATGTGTAAATGACTTTATGTCAATAATATTGTGCAAATAAAGATTGTAACTAAAACCTGCTTTCTTCCTTGGAAGACAATAATTCTTTTAAAAAAATGAAGACAAAGTATAAAATCCCATTTATACTATCTGTGATCTAAATTTGAAGAATTATAACAAATACACCATAATATTTTCTACTAATTATGTAAAGAGCTTTAAATTATTGTGTTTTAGAAAGAGAAGTTTCTATGTGGTACACTTACACCATGGAATACTATGCAGTCATAAAAAGAATGAAATCATGTCTTTTGCAGCAACATAGATGGAGCTGGAGGCCATTGTCCTAAGTAACTCGGAAATAGAAAGCCAAATATTGCATGTTTGCACTTATAAGTGGAGGCTAAACAATGGTTACACATGGACACAGAGATGGAATAATAAATACTGGAGACTCCAAAACAGGGAGGCAAGGGATGAAAAATTATTTATTAGGTACAATGTTTAACCTTTGGGTGATGGGTACACTAGAAGCCCAGTTCCCACCAGTATGCGATATATCCATGTAACAAATATGCACATGTACCCCCTGAATCTAAAATAAAATTAAAACTTTAAAAATAGATAATTCTTTTGCAGGATATTGGATATGAGGAGAGTATAAAGAAAGATATTTAATTATTTCATTATTTGATAGACACATTTATTTTCTATTGCTTCATTTTTGTTTCTCCACTCTATATTCCTATGTTCATTTTTTTTTTCACCTAGATATTACCTTTTTCAAAAAAATTCACAGCAATTTTAGGTTTATAGCAAAATAGAGCAGAAAGTACATAGAGTTCCCATATGACCCCTGTACCCACACAAGCACAGCCTTGTCCACTACTAATATCTTACACAGAGTGGTAAATTTGTTACAATCAGTAGGCATACATGGGCACATAATTATCACTCAAACTCATGGATATGACCTTTGATGTTGCATCTAAAATGTCATTCAATACAATAGCAAATACAAAATAGCAAAGTATTCTCAGTCTCTCCACCTACAAACACTTCACACTTTATTTTTCTGCATTTTTGCATAGGAGATTTTCTCTTATGTTATAGTCTAAGAGTTTTATAGTTCTTGCACTTTACATTTGTGTGTAAAATCCCTTTAGATTTAACTTTTGTAAAGGGTATAAGGTCTATATCTAGATTCATTTTTTATCAGGTAGATACTGTATCCAGAAGTTCCAAGCACCATTTGTGGAAAAAAACTACCTTTTCTTTGTTTATTTGCCTTTGTTTCTTATCAAAGATCAGTTTACCTTATTAGGGTAGGTCTGTTTCTGAGCTATCTATCCTGTTCCATGGATTTATTTGTGTATTCTTCTGCCCACTACCATACTGTCTTGATTGCTGTAGCTTTATAGTAAGTTTTATGGGTTGATAGTATCAGTCCTTTGACTACTTTTCTCATTCAATATTGTGTTGCCTATTCTGGGCTTTTCCCCACTTCATATAAACCTTGGAATCAATTTGTCATCATCTACAAAATATTTTGCTGAGATTTTGATTTTGATTTCATTAAAGCCATGGACATATTGATAATACTGAGTCTTCCTATCCATGAATATGAAACATCTGTTAATTTATTTGTTCTTCTTTAATACCTTTCATCAGCGTGTTGCAATTTTCTTCATATATATTTTGTACTTATTCTGTATATGTATTTGTGGAATTCCTAAGTATTTCATTTTGGAGGGTGCTAATGTAAATGATACTGTGTTTAAAATTTCTAATTTCAGCTGTTCAAGTTTGGTATGAATGCTTGCTTAAAATTTACAATACTGTAAGGTGAGTTTTTTATTATATTTTTTATACACATGAGGCCATTGAGTCTTATAGAAGCTAAGTAATTTGGTCGTGGTCACATCAACAGTTAAGCAGCAAATGGGACTTGATCCTAAAACTTTCTGGTTTCAAAGTTCTCCCCCACCTCTATGACTCACAGCCTTCAGTGATCAGAGTAATCTATACACAGCACACATTTGATGGAAAATTATAAATATTGCACAACTATAGTAATGTGGACACCTTGAGTTCCTGAATCTCTTCAGGGACAAAATTTAATATAAAATGGTTGTTGATAACATAGTTTACAGTCTCTTCATCTGTTCTTCTGCTGTCAGGTGAGTTTGCCCAAGCAAAGGTCAAGTTTGAAGTCCCTAAGCATTTTACATGCTTTGAAAAGGGAGAGACTGCAGTTATATTTTCCTAGTCCTCTTCAAATATGACCTCAGAATATAACCGTGCCACAAAATATTCCACAAAGCAATTCATTTGAAGAATTAAAGATGGGCTTGCTTTCCCCAAACTACACTGAAATTAAGACAATTTTAATGAATTTTCAAAGACAGAGGAAGTTATTTTTGGCAACATTACTTCTTACTTGGGACATTCAGAAAATACATAAACTCTCAATGTGCTGTTGAAAACACGCAACAGTTATTCTGTAAATGTTCCTAACACTTTACGTACATATACAAAAGACAATTTTATTGTGCTTTCTTCATGCTGCTGCCTTCTCTTCTCATTTCATTAGTGTTAATACAATTTTCTATATTGTAACAAATACTTGTATCTATCCATGTATAAATTCAGGCTGTTTAGGTAAATGAAATTACAAAAAGTAAATATTGTTTTACCTTTTTTTTTTTATTCAGAAGAAGCAATTGTACAAACAGAAAAGTTGGAGTAGTGAATCATCCATCCACCTTATAATGCCATTCAAGATAGCACTGGTATTACAGTGGTAGCAAATACCTGCATATTTCCAAACTTGTTTTGAATACTTATGCCATCTCTTGTTATAAATGAAGCTTTTCTTTTTCAAGTTTTCCTTTCACTCTACATATACTTCAAGCACACCATTTATATCAGTGGCTTCAAGTATCAACTGAAATATAGATTCTAAATATTGACCATTGCCAAATCTATGTTTCAAGCACAGAACTCAAAAGTTTTGGAATACTATACAGCCATAAAAAAGGATGACTTCATGTTCTTTGGAGGGACATGGATGAAGCTGGAAACCATCATTCTCAGCTAACTAACACAAGAACAGAAAACCAAACACTGCATGTTCTAACTCATAAGTGGGAGTTGAACAATGAGAACACATGGACACAGGGAGGGGAACATCACGCACAGGGGCCTGTCAGAGGGTAGGGGGTTAGGGGAGGGATAGCATTAGGAGAAATACCTAATGTAAATGATGGGTTGATGGAAGCAGCAAACCACCATGGCACATGTATACATATGTAACAAACCTGCACGTTCTGAACATGTATCCAAGAACTTAAAGTATAATTTAAAAAATAAAATAAGAATTACTCACCCATTAAAAAAAGATAACGTATTTTCCAGTGTGCTTTACTTTTATTTTCTTAGGCTCTATTTTTACATTTCCATTTAGCTTTATTTTCTCTCTTTTTCTTTTTGACCCCTCAGAGGATGCTACTCTATGATTTCATGGGTATTCCCTATACATATTCAATTTGTCCCTACTTGTCTCTGTTCTCCCAGGGACTTAGTCTTTGCACTGATGTCTGCACCTCAGCTTGCATTTGCTCTATTCTCAATGGCTGTCTCTTCTTTCATCACATCTGAAGGCTTTTTCTCCTTCTATCTGATACACAAAATAATTCCATTTTTATATGACTTAAAAAATTTTTCCATTATAATCTAAATTTCTTGTAATTATATGTTTTAATAAATCTTATTTTATGAAGAGCTAATGTCTGACTTCATCTTCCTTTATAAAATATTCTAGATGACTATAATGTATATGTTAACATTTTTCTAGTACTTACCAATAGAAACCATTACTTTTTTTTTATATGCATTAACTCAGTTAATCTCATTTCAACACAATGTTGGCAGATATTGTTATCTCAATTTTAGAAATGAGGAAATTTAAACATACAAAGTTAACTAGCTTGTACCATGTCACACCAATAGAAAGCGCAGTTTTTAAATCCAGGCTATCTGATTCCTGAGTCTGTCCTCTTTACCTCTATACTATATTGCTTTGTTATTAAGTAAATATGAAGGATTCATTTGGAGATAATTGTGGCTTCTATGACACAATAAGAAAACTGAATAGGTTACTATAAAAAATAATGGGTTTTGAAATTAAAAACCCTTTTGTCAAAATACCAGTTTTATTTAGTAGCAGTGTGACCTTGAACAGTTCATTCCATCAGAAAACAATACTGAACATTTAAGAATTAAAAAACTGAAAAATAAAAGGGGGTTGGAGGGTAATCCCAAAGGATATGAAAGTAACAAGGAAAACAAAAGAGAACTCAAAATTTGTATTATGCAATTTAAAAGAGCTCTAAAAAAAAACACATACACAAAACAAGAATAGATTAATGTAAGAAGTTTCTGAGAAATAAATACATAATTATCAAAGTTTCAAAAGTAATAATTATTAATAGAATGCATAATACATGTAGCTGAACTCTGAGTTTGTGAACTGGAAGATGGACAGAGAAGAATTCTTGAGGCAAGTGTAAAATTTCAAGCCTGATACTGAACACAGTGGAATTGGCGTCTTTAGAGAGAAAGAGAAGCAAATATCCCTGAACAAATACTGATGTCTACAAACAAAAACAAAAATGGTCCACTCTACATTTAGCAAAAAAACTGGGGGAAGAGTATTTCTTACTAAACGACCTTGATGAAATTTAAGAATACTAAGAATCAAGAGGAAAATTCTGCAAACCTCCAGAAAGAAAACAGGGATAACCTACAAATCAGTAGGATCTGATATCCATACACTTGCACATATGAATCTACAGAATAATAGTCACAAAAATCTGAAGGAAAGGATTTTAAAATCTTATTTTATAATCAACAGAATATCTTTAAATAAGGTTACACATTTTTTAAATATGCAAACTCAGAATTATGTTATTCACATAAACCTAGAAACCATTTCTGAACAAAATAATTGCAGCAGTGTATGCCAACAAAATACAAAGTAATACCAAACACTGAAGCCACAGAATACAAGAAAAATGAAATAATATCTACAAATAAAATGTATAATTAATATAAGATAAATGTTGCTATTATGATTGTATATGTTTTCTTTCAAATGGAAATTTCTGAAGTAGAGGAAACACAGTGGAAAACATTATTAGCAATGTGAAAATAAAGTTGCAGAAGATTTAAGAGAAGGAATGGGCAATAGTCAAGTTGAAGAAGAAGGTCTTTTCTTATTTGAAGAAAAGCTGTACCTACTGATTATTATATAGCCTTAGTTTTTTTCTATGTCTAAGAAAAGCAGAAAAGAATAGTAGAATAAAAGTAAAACAATAAAATAGAAATTGAAAACATTGACTATAATAACAGATATAAAACCAAACATTTCAGTTACCAATTACAATGTTAGACAGACTTTGGAAAAAACATCAATGACTATAATAAATGTGAATGTTTAAAATTTCTCCCCTCCTATACATCTAAGACATTCAGAAGGAATATTCTTTAGTACTCCTTACAATTCTAACTTGCACATGTCTTACTTTATTCCCTTTTGTTATCTCTTGCCCCTTCATGGGCCCTAATTTCTTTAAGCATTAATAATGGAACACGACTGATGTGTTACTAAGAGGAAAATGTATATCCTTAAATTATTCAGTTCTAAATGACCCAGGGGTCTAGACACTTGTGAAGGACCTTTTTCAGGGGAGCAGATTAAATCAGATTTTATTTAACAGCCTGTTACCATAATATATAATTTTTAAATATTTGGAGATGTGATGTCTAGGTTTCTATCTCTACTCCCACTCTATACCCTGCTAATGTCAGAGGTGGGCCTATACTTGGATTTACAAATGTGTTTGACAGTGTTTTGCACATTATTTTTGTTGCTTCCTCCTCTTTCTTCTAACATTAATTTCTATTTTGATGATATTTATACTTAGTGTTCCTCTAATGAAGGTTTGTGAATTGTAATCCTCCTCTTTCTAGGCCAGGGAACACCTTCATTCTGTTCTTATATTTGAATCATAAGTAGAGAATTCTGGGAGATGTTTACCTTCAACATCTTCACAATATAATTCTAATGTTTTTATTATTTATTTTGTTGGTAATGAACCAAGAATCCAATGATTTTTCCTTATAGCCTATCTCTTGTTTCTTGCCTCTTTAATGATTTTCTTTATTTTTCATGTTCTCAGTTCTCTGTAATGTAACTTAGGTGCAAATTTATGTTTTTTATCCTACTCAACAAAAAACAATGTCTTTCTTCAAACTAGAGATGGGTAACTTTGATTTGATTTTTGATGTTCAGTTTTTTGCAAGTAACTCAAATTACCTCCCAAGTACACCAAAGCAGGCCTGTTGGTTTTTTCTCCCAGTGTAAGCATTAGGGCCTAAGTTCAAAAACATCCAGAAGCAAAAACTCCCAAGAGCTTTCTAGATTTAACATTTGCTCGCAGTTCTTCGGTTTAGGCCCTTCTTCTTATAAGGCAACCCAGAATTATATTTTATGGAATTCAAATTCAGCTAAGTACATATTCATTTCTGCTTGGTCCTACCTATCTACATACGTATGTGGGAAGAGTATTAAGATCTCTCCTCACCAGTTTAACCAGTCTCCATTACTGATTCAAAAATTTTATCTCTCTTTTTTCATTTGCTCACTAAAGTAACCTCAGTTTGGGAATAAAATTTGTGTTGATATATAAACACTGGAAATTTCTTATTGTTTCCTTACGACTTTTTTATCAAGAATTTAGTAGGGGAAAGAAGATATTTGTGCCATCCCTACATCCTTCCATCCCATTTTTAATGGTAAACCAAGGAAATCTACATGTTATCCTGTGAGTCACTCTGGTCATTATGTTCCATTTATGATATCATCTAGTAACATGTCCTTCTCTCTTTTTGCATTTCCCTAAACCATAAACTACCTGTGAAATATTTCTTACCACAAAGATTTTTAGTACTCACACAATAACAAAAATATGTGAGACTGGTAAGGTAGGGTGGCAGGGAGACCCTGTGTAAGAATAGTGTTATTTTTCATTTGGAATAGAGAAACTTATCCTTACTTCCAGGGATAGCTGGAAGTCTGGTACTAATCCTTGGTCAGAAAGAAAATGAAGTGTAGATGCAATAGATAGTGATTATAATATCTCTTTTAAAGCTGGAAACACCATTAAAGAAATCCTCTACTTTTAATAGCTTGTCTAGGTTTTTTGGGATATATAAATAAATGTTCTGTATTTGGTTTAAATGGTTTCCCAGCCTGTCTTTAGCTGTGTGATACACAGGAAAAAATGACTGCTCTGTAGTTCTGTGGTTGGGCTTCCTGGAAACTGATCTAACTCACAGTGATCTGAGCATTTCAGAATCTGAATGTGAAGCAAGTCCTGTGTGGCTGAGAAAGATCCTGAAGGGCTGCAGCTGTAAGTATGGGACATCTCTGTGACTTTCTGCTCCTTGTTTCTCCTGTTGAGTGTATACTTTACCTCCCTTAAAGACTTTATTCTGCCTTATCCTGTGGAATCCTGTGAGTCCTTTCCAATTAACTGACCCAATGTAATTGATGCAGGTACAAATAAAATATGTAAAGTATCACTCTATTTATTAAAGACACTTTAAAAGGAAATTTCTAAATATCTACCTCATTTTACAGATAGAGAAAAGAAAGTAGAGAAGTTGCAAGATTTGTACCATATTGTGGAGTAAATTCTAAATTACTGTTTTTTTTAAATTATATAGGGGAATGGTTATTGAGTTAATAATCATAAGAATTGTGTTTCCAACAAAGATCAAAAAACACAAAGGAAAGCATTACATAATGGTAAAGGTTTCAATTCAATAAGAAGATCTAACTATCCTAAATATATATGCACCAAACACAAGAGCATCCAGATTCATAAAGCAAGTTGTTAGAGACCTTCAAGGAGATCACAGTAAAAGTGGGAGACTTCAAAACTGCACTGATATTATTAGATGAATCATCGAGGCAGAAAAGTAACAAAGATATTCAGGACCTGAACTTAGCACTGGAACAAATAGACCTACAGACATCTACAGAACTCTTCACCCAAATGCAACAGAATACACATCCTTACTACCACATGACACACACTCTAAAATTTATTATATAATCAGAAATAAAACACTCCTCATCAAATGCAAAATAAATCATAACAGACTATTGGCCACAGCACAATCAAATTAGAAATCAGGAAAATGAAATTCACTTGAAACCATACAACCACATGGAAATTGAATAATCTGTTCCTCAATGACTTTTGGGTAAATGATGAAATTAAGGAAAAAGTCAAGAATTTGTTTGAAATCAATGAGAACAAAGATACAACATACCAGAATTTCTGGGACACAGCTAAGGCAGGGTTAAGAGGAAAATTTATAGCACTAAATGCCCACAACAAAAAGTTAGAAAGATCTCAAGTTAACAACCTAACATCACAACTGAAAGAACTAGAGAACCAAAAGCAAACCATTTCCAAAACTACCAGAAGAAAAGAAATAACCAAAATCAGAGCTAAACTGAAGGCGATAGAGACATGAAAAACCATTCAAAAGATCAACTAATTCAGGAGTTGGTTTTTTGGAAAAAAATAAATAAAGTAGACCAATAGCTAGATTCATAAGAAAAAATAGATGATTCAAATAAACACAATCAGAAACGATAAGGGGGATATTACCAGTGACCCCACAGACATACAAATGACCATCAGAGAATATTACAAACAATTCTATGCATATAAACTAGAAAGTCAAGAAGAATTGGGTAAATTCTGGAACATATATACCCTCCCAAGACTGAATTAGGTAGAAAATGGATCCCCGAAAATAACAAGCTCTGAAATTGAGGCAATAATAAATAGCCGACCAACCAAAAAGAGCCCAGGACTAGAAAAATTCACAGCTGAATTCTACCAGATGTACAAAGTAGAGCTGGTACCATTCCTACAGAAATTATTCTAAAACAATTGAGAAGGAGGGACTCCTCACTAACTCATTCTATGAGGCCAGCATTATCCTGACACCAAAACCTGGCAGAGATACAATGGAAAAGAAAGCTGCAGGCCAATATCTCTGATGAAACTTGATGCAAAAATTCTCAACAAAATACTGGTAAACCTTATCCACCACGACCAAGTAGGTTTTATCTCCAGGATGCAAGGTTGGTTTAACATATGCAAATCAATAAATGTGATTCATGACATAAAGGCAACTAAAGACAAAAACCACATGATTATCTCAATAGATATAGAAAATATTTTTGATAAAATTCAACATCTCTTCATGTTAAAAACTCTCAATAAACTAGAAATTGAAAATAATAAGAGCCATATACAATTGACAAACAGCCAACATCATACTGAATAGACAAAAACTGAAAGCATTCCCCTTGAAAACTAGCACGAAACAAGGATGCCATTTCTCACAACTCCTATTCAACATAGTATTGGAAGTCCTGGCCAGGGCACTCAAGCAAAAGAAAGAAATAAAGAACATCCAAATAGGAAGAGGGGAAGTCAAACTATCCCAATTTGCAGATGACATGATCCTACATCTAGAAAACCTCATAGTCTCCACCCAAAAGCTTCTAAAGTTGATAAGCAATTTCAGCAGTTTCAGGATACAAAATTAATGTATAACATTTCTATACACCAACAACAAACAGTCAAGTCAAGAGCTAAATCAGGAATGAACTCCCATTCGCAATTGCCAAAGAAAGAATAAAATACCTAGAAGTACAGCTAATGAGGGAGGTGAAAGATCTCTACAAGGAGAACTACAAAACACTGCTCAAAGAAATCAGAGATAACCCAAACAAATGGAAAAGCATTCCATGCTCATGGATAGGAAGAATCAATATCATAAAAATAGACATACTACCCAAAGCAATTTATAGATTCAGTTCTATTCCTACTAAATTACCATTGACATTCTTCACAGAACTAAGATAACTATTTTAAAATTCCTAGGGAACCAAAAAAAGAGGCTAAGTAGGCAAGGCAATCTTAAGCAAAAAGAATACAGCTGGAGGCAACATGCTACCTGACTTCAAAATATACTAAAGGACTACAGTAACCAAAACAGCATGGTACTGTTACAAGAACAGACACACAGACCAGTGGAACAGAATAGAAAACCCAGAAACAACATTGCACAACTACAACTATCTGATCATTGGCAAATCTGACAAAAACAAGCAATGGGGAAAGAAATTCCTATTTAATAAGTGGTGCTGGGATAATTGGCAAACCATATGCAGAAGATTGAATCTGATATCTTCCCTTATATCTTATACAAAAATTAACTCAAGATGGATTAAAACTTAAATCTATAACCCAAAATTATAAAAATCTGGGAAGACAACATAAGCAATACCATTTAGAATACACAGGCAAAGATTTTATGACAAAGATGTCAAAAGCAATTACAACGAAAGCAAAAATTGATAAATGGGATCTAATCAAACTAAAGAGCTTCTGCACAGCAAAGAAGTTATCAACAGAATGAACAGACAACCTACAGAATGGTAGAAAATTTTTGCAAACTATGCATCTGACAAAGGTCTAATATCCAGTGTCTATAAGGAATTTAAACACATTTCTGCATTAGCTTGATAAGGATAATGGTTCCATCTATGTCCCTGATTTTTCCCTACAAGAAATAAAAACAAGCAACTCTATTAAAAAGTGGTCGAAGTACATGAACAGACACGTTTCCAAAGAAGACACATGTGGCCAACAAACATATGAAAAAAAGCTCAATATCATTTATCATTAGAGAAATGCAAATCAAAACCACAATAAGATACCATCTTAACACCAGTCAGAATAATTATTACTAAAAAGTCAAAACACAACATGCTGGAGAGATTGTAGAGAAAAACGAAGACTTATACAGTGTTAGTGGGAGTGTAAATTAGTTCAACCATTGTGGAAGACAGTGTGGCAATTCCTTAAAGACCTAAATAAAGAAATATCATTCAACCCAGAAATCCCATTACTGGTTATATACCCAAAGGAATATAAATCATTTTATTATAAAGACACATGCGCGTGTTTATTCATTGCAGCACTATTCACAATAGCACAGACATAGAATCAATGTAACTGTCCATCAATGGCAGGCTGGATAAAGAAAATGTGGTACATATACACCATGCAATACTATGCAGCTATAAGAAAGAACCCAGATAGTATCTCTTGCAGGAACATAGATGGAGCTGGAGATCACTATTTTTAGCAAGCTAATGCACAAATAGAAAACCAAATACCAAATGTCCTCACTTATAAGTGGGAGCTAAATGATGAGAACACATGGACACATAAAGGGGAACAACACATACTGGAGTGTATTGGATGGTGAAGGTGAGGGAGGGAGGGAATCGGGAAAAATAATTAATAGGTACTGGGCTTAATGCCTGGGTGATAAAATAATCTGTACAACAAGCCCTCATGACACAAGTTTACCTATGTAACAAACCTGCACATGTACCCCTGAACTTAAAATAAA
This sequence comes from Rhinopithecus roxellana, assembly GCF_007565055.1. Taxonomy (NCBI): domain Eukaryota; kingdom Metazoa; phylum Chordata; class Mammalia; order Primates; family Cercopithecidae; genus Rhinopithecus; species Rhinopithecus roxellana. The sequence continues at coordinate 109,114,710 of NC_044562.1, read as the reverse complement.
AAGTAAAAAATAAATAAATAAATAAAAGAACACAGTTGAGAATTCACAAATAAACTGAAGAGTTTTCTCTTTTAAGAAAGTTAACAAAAATATATATTAAAAAGAGCAAGTATGTCAGAACAAGACATCTAATCTGTAGAGAAAATAATACTCAGGAGCAGATATTATCACAGAAATGAGTACCATTAAACTACTGCAAGTAACTTACTGATTTTGAACTAAATCGTTCTGTTTACAGTAGAATGAGAGACAGATATGAATTAAACACTAAGGAAAAACAGAAATGAGTGACATAAAGGGCATTTTATATGTATACAAATGTATGAAATGTATATATGTTTATCTCTTTGTATATAGAGAGAAAGAAGATAGAATAGAGAATAAGAGAGATAATAGAAGACAATGAAGGGAATTCTCATGAGTTTACTCCAAATAAAATATATTTATTTCACAGAGTTCTTGCTATGAAAACCAATGTGTAAGAAGCAGGAACATTGTGTGCTGGTAACTGGTGAAAAAAGTCAATGATTGCTACAAATGAAGACTTAAGAAGGAAATTTTTCAAGTTTAAGACATAAGGAAGTTTTTGATCAAACAATCCATGATTCTTTTTTTAAAACTATATAAATAACATCTAATGTTTTAAAAAAGTGCAAAGAGCAGATACTGGCTTTATTCCTATATTAATAGTAAAAGAGAGGGTAACAAACTGGAGGTTACTAAGTATTGAAGTGATAGTCAATATTACAACTAAAAAATCAGGAAAACCCAGAAATGGAATCGTCACAGGGTTTTAAATAATTGCCTACTATTTGGGGGAACCAATAAATGTACACATATAATTATTTTATAGTACATTATCTTAAAAATTAAATAAAAGCAGGGCTTACAGTAAGCTATTAGAAATAGTGAGCTGTTCTATATTTATAACATTTCTGTTTTTATTATAACCAGGGTTACAAAGAACATTTGTAAAGTCGTATTTGCCTACTTGCCTATTGCCTTAGGAGAAAACACGAGGAATTACATTGCGTGGTTAAAGGAATTATATTGCTTGGTTGAAGTTAATTATTTAATATAAACTGGCATAGAGATTGATAAAAAAATAATTGAAATCATGGTTTTGTCTTTCTTGGTGTAGAATCATGATATAGAAATTTAAATTGAATACAAATCACTTTACATTTTCTACAGAGAAGGGTTAAGCTCATTTAACAGGTTGTCGACAAATCCTAAGACACTTGGCTTTTTGAGCTTACTTGCTTTTATGTGGAAAGTCCAAATTTGAAAATTTCCACTAGATTTTATGACATTCTGTTACACTCTTTCTAATTTAGTCATTTTGCCTTACAATCAGCCATTACATCCCTAGGGGAAATGTAAAATTTAAAGAGACATTAAACTCAAATAACTTCCCTGCCTATCAGAGAAATGACAAGGAAATACTGTTACACATCATGTCATTTTATGACACTTGTGATTAAGAGTTTATATATATACTACTAAAGAACTGAATGTACTGAATGGATGTATTTGGATATTCTCAAATTTTAGAAAGAAAAAAATCATAGTAAAATAAACTATATGGTAAAAATAAAGTTGTAGTTAGTATCAACTTTAAAAAACTGTGCTTCTAGTGTTGATAGAACTCTTCAAACTTTAGGATATACTTATATAGAATACTTTTATGATTGTAGATAAGATGCCAAGATATCCCACAGTAGATTATTTAAATCAAAATGGGATCAGTTTATAAATCTTGCAGTACTGGTTTGAAATCCAGACATTACAGACAACAGAGGACAGAAGGGGAACAATATGAGCAAAAATAATAAAATAAAATATGTGAAACACTGTTGGTACATGTTAACCTATTCTGTATAATTTTTCACTTCACAGTACCATTTTCTTTGTGTCTGCAAGTACCCAATGCGCTAACTATGCTCTAAGTCACTTCCTGAGTCAAATCCTCTGTCCCCTGTAATTTAAAATTGCCCACCTCACCCCTCCTCCAAATTTGGAAACTACATCTCTCAGAACAGCCAACCTCATTTACACATTTGATACAAGTTAACTTCACCTAACTAATTTAATGTTTGTCTAATTTGGCTGATAATAATAATAATCTGGGTTACACATTAAATACTAAAATCTTTAGAAACTCCCAGGTCTCATTCAAGACCAGTTGATTGGTCTGTTTGAATTACCCATCCCAACCAGTGTATGTGTGAGTGATGTGCTTATGTGTATATGTGTGTGTATATCTATAGATCTGTAACGTTATGTGTACTACTAATAATGTGCTTTTACTTATACCACACAAGCATACATTGTAATATATATTTATATGCAACATAGTATATGTTGTAACAGTATATCATGTAAATAAACATTTTACGTCAAGCTATAAAGTGCGCTTACTAAGTGAAGGACATTTAAATTATTTTACATAATTAAAATGTATTATGAATAACGCTGACAAGCTACTTTTTTTTTGAGACAGGGTCTCATTCACTCTGTCACCCCGGCTGGAGTGTAGTGGTGTGATCACTGCCCCTCAACCTCCTGCGCCCAAGCAATCATCCCATCTCAGCTTCCCAAGTAGCTAGGACTACAGGTGTGCACCACTGAAAGTCTTTATAAATAAATATCCCTTTCCCTTTATGACTTTTGCTTTGCATAGCCTTTTATCTAAAAACAATAGAAAAAAGTTTTTACATGTTTTTTGAAATTCTGACACTGTATCTGCTTTTCATATTTAGAAAGGTGCATCGTTTAGATAAAATGAGTTGACTTGTTGGGGGAGAAAATCATCCGGCAGAAGTGGATACAGGAAAGGTCCTGGAAATTGGAGACTGGAGTTTTCAACATGTAGAGAAAGGAAGATCTAAAGAGCAAGACAAAGATCAGGACAGAGCTATCCTGGAACTCAAATTGTTCAATAATGCTTAAAATAATAAAAAAGAAATAAGACTCAAAGGCAGATAAGTGCAAACCCAAGAGATAAATACACACAGCAATTTTTTTGTCTTTCTTTTTTATTTTTTATTTTTTTTTTGAGACAGAGTCTCGCTCTGTCGCCCAGGCTGGAGTGTGGTGTCGCGATCTCGGCTCACTGCAAGCTCCGCCTCCCGGGTTCACGCCATTCTCCTGCCTCAGCCTCCCGAGTTGCTGGGACTACAGGTGCCCACCACTACGCCCGGCTGATTTATTGTATTTTTAGTAGAGACGGGGTTTCACCGTGTTAGCCAGGATGGTCTCAATGTCCTGACCTCGTGATTCGCCTATCTCGGCCTCCCAAAGTGGTGGGATTATGGGCATGAGCCAATGCGCCCAGTAGAGAAAAAGTTTTTCCTTGCAAGGCAATTCATTAAAGAAAAATATAGAGATACAGATAGTCTATAAACATGTAAAAATCGTTCAAAGGAATGCACCTTAAATTCACATTGAGACTTTTTTTTTTAACCTCAATTTGGCTAATTTAAGAAAAGAAAAAGCATCTAGTACCTAGTGAAGTTTGAGTACCCTAGGAGGCAAAATTATGCACCCAGATAAAGTGTGAAATAATGCAATGTTAGTAGGCCAAAGGAACATTTGGAAGTATAAACTAAATGATCCTAAAAATATCCGTTATCTCACTGACCAATCTCAATTAAGGAAAACACTTGAAATACATGTTACAGTATTCCTGTTTTAGGAATAATCAAGCTATGTGACCACATTCACTTTTGAACATGCTCACTAATTTAGAATTTGTAAAACCTAAAATTGTATTACTAATAGCTAAAATTGTATTACTATGATCAAATGATCTTTTGGTTAAATACATTGTGAAAATTCTGTAATGTCATACCATGCAATAATTAAATTTAGTCTAATTTAAGATGCTGTAAGACTTTGGGAAAGAAAAACTTTTTCTCCTGTTATGGTAATGTAAAAGTCTTTTAGCTAGTAAGATGATCAACAGTTTATGTAGAAGATGTGCTATAATGTAGCCCAACATTATCATATTTTTATTTTGATATGGACATATACTTTATTTTTTATGTTTATGCTATCCAAACTTCTAATATTTTTCCTTAGGCTTTTTGTCACTCCTTGCATATTTAAAAAGGCTGTCTATTGTGCATATGAGATGTTTTCATCCTCTAAGTGTTGACAAATGGTTCCTCCTAATGTTGTTATTATTTAATTCTTACTTTATTAATATATGTTTAATACATCTAAGACTTATTTGGATAAGTGGCGTAATATGACCATATAGCTATATCATTTTCCAAATTGCTAAATCAGTAGTCCAAATAATGTTTATTACAAAAGCCTCCCTCTTCTTCACTGATTGTTTAAATACCCCAAATTATACATAACATTTTAATACGTTATATTAGCATTTTACTATTTTTATGCCAGCATCTCACTGTTAAAGTTATGTTAACTCTCCTTTCTCCAACAATAATAGAAGAAGGGAAACATAATGGGAGAAACTTAGAAGTTACACATATAGAAAAAAAAGATTGGTGTTCTGGTAAATATTAGCATATGATTGTAGGAGGAGGGAGTTTCCATGATCAAATGACATTAAGGGGTGTATACTAAATAAATACAAAATTCTACTTTGGTATTTCTGGAGAATGTAATGTGGTTTATCACTTTTAAATAATTAATATGTTGTGTTACATTAATCAATTACCTAATATAACATTTCTTAGATTCCTTAAATGAATATATTTGGTTGTTTTGGATTATTTTGAATAATCTGTTACACTAAATTGGCTAGTATGGTATTTAGGATTTTATCTCTTTTGTAAGTAAAATTGGCATGTAGTTGCCTTTATTGTCTATCATTTAGTAGAGGAGCCACGCCATCTTATTAAAATAAATTTGAGATGTCTTCAGTCTTTGTATACTTAGTAGATACAGCATAGAAACTAATAAATTGATATTTTGAACTTACTTTTTAGTCTGCTATCTCTTCCATTTCTTATTTACCCAAGTTTCCTTTTAGAAATCTAAATTTATATAGGAAGATAATATTTTCATCTTTTTAAAAATTTTTTAAATCATTATGCTTTAAAGAAATAAGCAAACAGTTCATAAGAAAGCTATCTAGACCAGGTGCGGTGGCTCATGCCTGTAATCCCAGCACTTTGGGAGGCCAAGGTGGGTGGATCACGAGGTCAGGAGTTCAAGACCACCCTGGCCAATATGGTGAAACCCTGTCTCTACTAAAAATACAAAAATTAGCCAGGCGAGGTGGTGGGCGCCTGTAATCCCAGCTACTCGGGAGACTGAGGCAAGAAAATCACTTGAACCTGCAAGGCGCAGGTTGCAGTGAACCAAGATCATGCCGCTGCAGTCTAGATAGTAAGACTCCATGTCAAAAAACAAAAAAACAAAAAACAAAAAAACAGAATAAAACAAACAAACAAACAACGGAAAGGAAAAAAGCTAATTAATATGGGGTAGTTCTTTGTATTTGGCTTATGCTTTTAATAAGAATGGCTTTATTCTCTCATTATTAACATAATAATTAAGTACTTAAATAAATATTATTTACAGGTGAATTAAAAGTACACAGTAATACATTAGATGCTCTTAATTGATCAAGGGCTATACTATTTTACCTATAGTTCATCAAGGATATTTAAAATCCTTGAACTACACCAGCATCTATTGATATTTCAATTTCTCTAGCATACATTTTAAGGGAAGCTTCCCTGGAGCCAAAGTACACGGGTTTAAATCCTAGCTGCACCACTTTGTCACTTGTGTGACCTTGTGTAATTTGCTTACCCTCTTTTTGTCATTATTTGCATGTCTGAAAACAGAATGATCATAAAAGTACCTACCTCACAGGATTGTTGTGAGAATTAAGGTTTTATATATATACTATATAATACTATATAATAAAATATATAATATATAATATATAAAATAAATATAATATATAATTCTTATATATATTTATTATATATAAAATATAGTATATATAGAATATGTATATTTTTTATTTTATTTTATTTCACTTTAAGTTCTGGGATACATGTGCTGAATATGCAGGTTTGTTACATAAGTATAAAAGTGCCATGGTGGCTTGCTGCACCTGTTGATCTGTCATCTAAGCACTTAAAACCATACCTGTCCCATAGGAAGTACTAAATGTGTTTATTATTTTACTCTGAGATGTATTAAAGTGATTGATTTTATTTTCTAATATTAAATTCTTATACAAATATATCTGCATATATAAACCAATAGGTATTTTATGTATCTTAGTGCTCACCTTTGGTTGTTTTTTGTTTTTTTTTTTTTCAGTAGAGATGGGGTTTCACCATGTTGACCAGGTTGGTCTTGAACTCCATACCTCAAGTGATCTGCCCACCTCAGCCTCCCAAAGCTGTGGGATTACAGGCGTGAGCCACCACACCCAGTCTCACCTTCCTTATATTGTTTTCCTTAATGTGGTTGGACTAATATTTTATTTATAGGCTATGGCAAGTTTCGACTGTGTATACTACTTCATGGGTCTATATGTTATGTCCTGTGGTCCAAATTTGTAGAATCCAATTTGTGTAGTTTTTTATTGCTGCCACAACAACTGACTGCAAACTTATTGACTTAAAAAACACAAATTTATTATCTAAAAAGTTTTGCAGTTCAATATTATGACATAAGTCACACTGAACCAAAATCAAGGTGTCAGCAGGGCTGTCTTCTTTTCCAGAGGCTCAAGGGAAGAATCTGTTTTTCTGACTTTTTCAGTTTCTAGAAGCTGCCTCTCTTTCTTGGTGTGTGGTCTCTGTTATTCCTCCTTAGTGATAATTCTGTCATCACGTATCTTTCACTGACTACAGCCAAGAAAAGTTCTTCATTTTAAGGATTCATGTAATTAGGTTGAACTCACATGGATAATCCAAGTTAATTCCTCCAGCTCAAGGTCCATAATCTTAATCACATCTGCAAAGTTATTTTTTGTTATTTACATATAAGATTACAGATTCTTAAGGTTAAGAGATGGACATCTTAGATTATTAATTCTGCCTTCAATTGTACATGGTATTTTAAGCATCTCCTTACCTATCAAAACTATATTCCTCACTTAAAATCTCTTGATATCTCATTTACTAATGCTTAGCTGATTCTCTCACTCACACCCTTTAAAATTCTTCCAAAGATTTTGTAACTACCTTGTTTAGTTGTTGCAGTTATTATGTACAGACTTCTCAGATGACTTTACTATGGCTCCTCCGTTTCAGAGACATTTCAGGGGGCACCTTTCAGTTATTTCCTAGATACAGACATTAAACAGAAAAAAACATTTCAGTGTACTTTCTGATATTTTCCCTCTCCCCTGGCAGTTAAATTATTTCATATCTAAATCATTCTTCTTCACCCAGTAACAATTAAAATGTCTCCCTCTTTCCTCCCTGTATTGATCTGCTTGGGTTGCCATAAGAAAATTCCTTACACTGGGTGGCTTAAATAACATAGATTTATTTCTCACAGTTTTGGAGGCTTATAAGTTCAAGATCAAGCTGCCAGCAAGGTATGTTTCACTCTGAGGGTTTTTCCCTTAGTTAGTAGATAGTCACAATTTTTCTATGTGCTCATATGACCTTTTCTACGTGCATTCAGAGAGATTTCTGGTGTCATATAGAAAATAAAGTTTTGCAATATCAATAAGAGTCAACAAATATAAAAAGCAATAGGCTTACATCAATACCTCTCTAATTTTGGAATATGGAAAAACAATAGGTGATGGAAATAAAATAAATGTTATGCTATAATGATATCTTCATTAGGACAAGAATCTCTTCAGTTCCCTCTTGTATCCTTATAATCTGTTCATATGATAGCATTAATAAAGCCTGTTTAAAATGATTACAAAAACAAATATATAGAATATATGTGGAAATAACAATACACCAGGAAAATAAGGACAGGAAGTATTTTTATAAATAATCATATAAAATTTCTAGAAATAAAAATATGGGGATAGAAATTAAAAATTCATTTTATGTGCTAGAAATCAGATTAGACACAGCTGAAAAGAGAATTTGTTAACTGGAAGATACATTTGAAGAAATTACCCAATACAAAGAAAAAAATAAAGAATTTAAAATATGGAAGAGTCATGAATGATAAAATAAGAAAATCTAATACATGTCCAACAGAAATCCAATATGTCTAAAAGTATAAAGGGAAAATACAGAGAATGTTGGGAGGCAGTGCTTAACAGGTGAGAATTTACTAAAGTATTTGAAAGAGTTGAATACTCAGATTCAAGACGTACAAGTGACCCTTATGCAACATGGGTTTGAACCATGTGGGTTCATCTATACATGAATTTTATTTGCCCTTCTCCATTCCTGAGATGACAATTATATTTTACAAATGATTTTTAAATAACATTTCCTTTTCTCTAGCTTACTTTTTTATAGGAATACAGTATATAGTACCTATAACATCCAAAATATGTGTTAATTGTCTGTTCATGGTATCTACAAGGCTTCTAAGTCAACAGTAAGCTACTACTAGTTAAGTTTTGGAGGAGTCAAAAGTTTATTACATAGATTTTCAACTGTGTAGAGGGTTGGCACTCCTAATCCTAATGTTGTTCAAAGATCAGCTGTATAATATGTCTTAAGTAACTTGCTTTATTTTTTCATTGCTTTCCACTGTTTTTAGAATTCAGACTGAATAACATTATTTAATTTATTTAAAATCTCCATCAGTCAGACTGGTAAGTATACTATCCTAGTGGCAAATTAGTAAATATTGAGGCTTTTATTCTGGCACATTTTATTTTGTTTTCATACTGGTCCTATGCAAAGCTATGGGATTATTGTGGGGGAGGGGGCAGGTGTGAAAAGGCCGTTCTATTGATTAATGAAGTTTTATTTCAGATTTTGTTTTTCCACATTGGAAATCAAGCTTAACCTGTATTTAATAAGCAAGCAGAGTACATTTGAAAACACAGGGTGTAGTCTAAAAGAGACCAAAAACAAACCAAAGAAAATTGCTGAAGGAAATCTTCAACTCTAGATGGAGTTCAAAACAAGATAAAGTGAAACAGAGGTTATGTGACCAATATAGTAGCAACTATCAGAGCCTAAATGCAGTTATCAGGGCAATATTGCACATTTAAATTGCTGGTTTCATAGTGGTAATTTAAGGTGTGTCTCACCCCCCTAGAAAACACTACAGTTTCTAACACTTAACCTAGTGTATAATGTCTTTTCATTGTGTTTACATATGACAATAACATAATTAGATACAGAATTGCTAAACATTTCCCCACAAGTAGTATTTGTATTTTTGTCTAAATAAATTTAGTTACAACGAAAAGGCCAATGGCATCATATATTTGGTTTTTTATGTCATCTTTATTTTTATTTTCAGTAGGTGTGTATAATTTTTCAGTCCTTAAATATAAGAAATGAAAGTAATGAATATGTCTCCATAGAGTATATTTATATCAATTTTACATAAAACAATATCTACTTTTTGATCTTTAGACTAAGTATCCAAATGCAAATATGTATGCTTTTTGTTTTACTTTAGAAATAATTTTATGCAAAATTCATGCAAATCAAAATATATAATGTTCATATGAGATACAGAGAATGATACTGAGCTAAATACTCATACAACAAACACCTTGTCCAAGAATTATAACAGTAATAGTACATTGGAAGACATTGGAATAAAATTGCATTCCTTGAGAAAATCACTATTCTGATTATAGTATTCATAATTAATTTGCCTTTAAACATTTTAACATATGGATGCATTTCTAAATGAATATGGTTTATTTTTGCATAGTTTTTAACTTTATATGAATGGAAACATAAGTTTAGTATGCTGCTATCTACTATTTTTACTAAATCTTATATTTGTAGTAGTTATATTAGTTTGTTTTCACATTGCTATGAAGAAACACCAGAAACTGGGTAATTTATAAGGAAAAAGGTTTAATTGACTCACAGTTCCACATGGCTGGGAAGGCCTCAGGAAATCTGCAATCATGGCAGAAGCTACCTCTTCACAGGGAAGCAAGAGAGAGAATGAGTGCCAAGCAAAGCAGGAAACCCCTTATAAAACCATAAGATCATGTGAGAACTCACTATCATGAAAACAGCATGGGGGAAACCACCCCCATGATTCAATTATCTCCACCCGGGCCTATCCTTGATGCAAGGTGATTCTTACAATTCAAGGTGGGATTTGTGTGGTGACACAGAGCCAAACCACATTATTTCCCCACTGGCCCTTACCAAATCTCATGTCCTTACATTTCAAAATGTCCTTACATTCCCTTCCAACAGTCTCCCAAAGTCTTCACCCATTTCAGCATTAACCCAAAAGTCCAAGTCCAAAATCTCATCTGAGACAAGGCAAGTCTCTTCCACCTGTGAGCCTGTAAAACCAAAAGCAAGTTAATCACTTCCTAGATACAATGGGGGTACAGGCACTTGGGTAAATACACCCATTCCAAATGGGAGAAATTGGCCAAACCAAAGGTTGTACAGGTCCATGCAAGTCTGAGATCCAATAGGGCAGTAATTAAACTTTAAAGTTCCAAAATGATCTCCTTTAACTCCATGTCTCACAACCAGGTCACACTGATTGAAGAGGTAGGCTCCCACAGACTTGGACAGCTCCACCCATGTGGCTGTGCAGGTTGCAGCCCCCCTCCCAGCTGCTTTCACAGGCGGGTATTGAGTGCCTGTGACTTTACCAGGCACCCAGTACAAGCTGTCAATGGATCTACCATTCTGGGGTGTGGAGGATGGTGGCCCTTTTCTCACAGCTCCACTAGGCGTAGCCCACATGGGGACTCTGTATCGGGTCTCCAGTCTCACATTTCCCTTCCACTCTGATGTAACAAAGGTTCTTCATGAGGGTTCCACCCTGCAACAGACTTCTGCATGGACATCCAGGACTTTCCATACATCCTCTGAATTCTAGGTGGAGATTCCCAAACCTAGATTCTTGACTTCTGTGCACCCACAGCCCCAACACCATGTGTAAGTCACCAAGTATTGAGGCTTGCATTATCTGTTCTCTGAAGAGCAATGGCCCAAGTTCTACCTTGACCCCTTTTAGCATGGCTAAAGCTGAAGCAGCTGTACCGAAGGGCACCATGTCTCAAGGCTGCACAGAGCAGAGGGGCCCTGGACCCAGCCCAGGATACCATGTTACCCTCCTAGGCCTAAGAGCCTGTGATGGGAGGGGCTACTGTGAAGGTCTCTGACATTCCCTGGAGACATAATCTCCATTGTGTTGGAGACTAACATTCAGCTCTTTGTTACTTATGCAAATTTCTGCAGTCTGCTTTAATTTCTCCTCAGAAAATGGATTTTTCTTTTCTATTGCATCATCAGGCTGAAAATTTTCCAAACTTTTATGCTCTGCTTCCCTTTTAAACATAAGTTCCAATTCCAAACCATATCTTTGTGAATGCTAAAACTGAATGCTTTTAAGAGAACCGAAGTCACCTCTTGAATGCTTTGCTGCTTAGAAATTCCTTCCACCAGATACCCTAAATCATCTCTCTCAAGTTCAAAGTTTCACAGATATCTAGGGCAGAGGTAAAAAGCCACCAGTTTCTTTGCTAAAGCATAGCAAGAGTCACCTTTACTCCAGTTCCCTACAAGTTTATCATCTCCATCTGAGATCACCTCAGCCTGAACTTCATGGTGCATATTACCATCAGCATTTTAGTCAAAGCCATTCATCTTGTCTCTAGGAAGTTCCAGTCTTTCCCACCAATTTCTGTCTTCTAAGCCCTCCAAGTCTCTAGGAAGTTCCAAACTTTCTCACATTTTTCTGTCTTCTTCTGAGCCCTCAAAACTATTCTAACCTCTGCCTGTTACCCAGTTCCTAAGTCACTTTCACATTTTCAGGTATCTTTGTAACAGCAATGCACTCTGGGGTACCAATTTACTGTATTAGTTCATTTTTACACTGCTGTGGAGAAATGCAGAGACTGGGTAATTTATAAGAGAAAGAGGTTTAATTGACTCATTTTCCACATGACCTCAGGAAACTTAACAATTACAGCAGAAAGCACCTCTTCACAGGGTGACAAGAGAGAGAATGAGTGCTGAGCAAAGTGGGAAGTCCCTGATACAAGTATCATATCTTGTGAGAAGTCACTTACTATCACGACAAAGGTATGGGGGAGACTTCCCCCGTGATTCTATTATCTCCACCTGGTCAGGCCCTTGACAACTGGCATTATTAAAATTCAAGGTGAGATTTGGGTGGGGACACAGAGCCAAACCATATCAGTAGTCTTCCATTTAGAGTTGCATCTCTGTATCTGCATGATGTATTTTCACATATAGTATATAACATATATTTCCATTTATTTCTGCATTCAAATGTTGACCAAATTTTTGTGCTTGTTGTTATAAACAATATTTCTAATAACATTCTTTCATATGTCTCCCTATGTAACATGCAAGGTTTCACTAGGACATGTATCTAGAATTTTGAGCATCTTTTCGTGTTTTTTAACTGTTTATGTTTCCTTTTGCGTTAAATGCCTATTAATGTCTTTTCTCTTTTTCGATTATGTTGGGATTTTTTTCCTGATTCTTAAACAATTATGTAATGCTCTTTGCCTAAGTCTATTCTGACTGATATTAACATGGCTATAAAGATTTCTTTCATGTATTCATGTAATATATATATATGCACACTATATTATGTTGTGTGTGTATATATATGCATATATACTTACGAAACAATTATTTTAGTCATTTGTATTTTTTTCGGTAGTCTACCTAGACAATATTTACAAATAATGACAGTTTTTATATTTTCCACACATTTGTACCATTTATTTTTGTTTTTGTTTTTGGGTTACTATGTTGATGTCAAAATGCGATAAAATAAAGAATAGAGGCCGGGCGCGGCAGCTCAAGCCTGTAATCCTAGCACTTTGGGAGGCCGAGATGGGCGGATCACAAGGTCAGGAGATGGAGACCACCCTGGCTAATACGGTGAAACCCCATCTCTACTAAAGAATACAAAAAACTAGCCGGGCGACTAGGCGGGCGCCTGTAGTCTCAGCTACTTGGGAGGCAGAGGCAGGAGAATGGCGTAAACCTGGGAGGCGGAGCTTGCAGTGAGCTGAGATCTGGCCACCGCACTCCAGCCTGGGCGACAGAGCCAGACTCCGTTTCAAAAAAAAAAAATAATAATAGAAATGGGTAAATATGAGTATTATTGTCTTATTTATATCTTAATGGAAATAAATGTAACATTTCAATATTGCTCTACTATTTGATACAGGATTTTGATACCTATATTTTTCAGATTAAATAATTTCTCTTCTTTCCCTATTTTTCTAATAGGTAGTTTTTGTTTTGCTCATTTACCATAAGTTGGTATTTACTTTGTCCAAATGTTTTCCTCTGCATCTTTTATCTATTAAGTTCTTCTTTTGCTTTTAAAATTGTTCAGATAGAGAATTAAGTTGGTGACTTTTCTAATGCTAAATCCATTTGCATTTCTGGGACAAATCCTACATGGTTTACACATTTTATACTTTGATGGATTTAATTTGCTCATCTTTATTGGTTTTTGCATCTGGGATCATGATTGATATTGGCCTGTGATTTTTCTTTCTTATATGTTTCTTGTTTGATTTGGGTTTTAATATTGTATCAGTCACACACATACTTGCATGTGTGTTTGTTTTGGGAAGTGCCCTTTCCTGTATTGTCTTCACAATTATTTCTTTTTGTTATTAACTACATTTGGTATTGTTTAATTATTATTTGGTTGAACCACCCTGTAAAACTTTCTAGTTTTTTTTATGTGCTGATTTCAATTACTATTTCCATATAGGTATTCTATGTCTTCTTGAAGCTCAATTAGAACGCTAAATTTTGCTGGGAATATGACAAATTAGTCTGCATTTTTAAATTTCTAATTCACTGGCATAAATCTTGTTCATAATATTTTTTAATATTACCTAAATCTTTACTGTATTTACTGCTGCTTTCTTAATTGGAAATTTACTTACTTGAGCCTACATTCTTTTTATTTTAAAATATCTTGCTGAAGATTGACAATTTTGTTAGTCTATTCAAATAACATATTCTGGCTTTTTTATCATGCTAAATGTTTTGTTTCTTAATCAATTTTATTTTATTATTTTCTAGTCATAATTTTTTTTAATTCTTCTATTTAGGATTGTTTGTTCTGTTCTCATTATTGGAATTTGATTGCATAACTTATTTATGTTTACCCTATCATAATATAAGTATCTTAAGGCTACAAATTTTTTACTATTAACTTTAGCTATATCCACTAAGTATTTACATATGAATTTTTCATTGATTTTTAAATATTGACTAATTTTATTTCAGATAATAGATTCTTGAGATGTTCTTTTTAAGACCATTTTTGTTTCTTTTAAAATATATCCTTTAAGATAACTTGGATTTGAATATTATTCAGCTTATTTCTGGACATGAAGGAAAGGAAATACATTACCCTAAGAAAGATGAAGAACCCTGAAGGAACAGAATACTTGGAAGGGTACTAGTTCAAAGTCAGATATTGTGACTTGAAGTATCAGAATCCTAGACAAGTGGAAATGTAAAGAAGGTAGATAGAACTCAGAGGGAAATTCAGGCCCAAAATATAAGTTTAAAAGCTGTTGGCATAGAGATTTATTTAAAACCCCCAGGAACTGATATGATCTTCTGGGGAGAGAGTGAATGATTAGAACATAAGAGGGCCCAGGACCGCAGCCTAAGGAATCCCAGCATCTAGATGTCAAGACATTTCAAGTGATAAAGTGGAGGTAGCTTAATTGGTAAGGTGAAGAAACATACTTGTTAAGCAGTAGAGAAATAATTTGGTAGCTGAAGGGGGACATTGATCAAAATTTTTGTTTTGTTTGTTTTTCAAGGAGGAAAGTACCAGAGCATGTTTGAAGGTTGACAAAAATAATTCTGGAGAAAGCGAATAGTTGAAGACAAAAGAAATGAGGAAAAATCTAGAGAAGTAAAAATGGAAGGGAACCTAAAATAAAAAGTCTGACAATACCAGATGTTGTCAAGGAGGTGAGACAACCAGAATTTTAGTTTAATGTTGGTGGGAATATAAACAGGAGCGTTAATTTTGTAAAAAAACCCATCAGTTTCTTATAAAAGTAGACATATCTACTCTATTATCAGCAATTTCACTCAGACATTTTTCCAAAGGAAATATAATCATATGTCCAGAAAAATAATGTTCAATGTTCAAGGGGAGTGAGGGATAAAAGACTACATATTGGGCAGAGTGTACACTGCTTAGGTAACAGATGTACCACAATCTCAGAAATTACCACTAACAAACTTATCCACTTAAGAAAAGTCACCTGTACTCCCAAACTATTGAAACTAAAATCATAAATAACAAAGAATGTTCATCAAAGTTTTATTTATAATACCTAACAACTAGAAAAAATCCAAGTGCCCATCAATATGAGAATAGATAAACAAACTTCAGTGCATTCAGAGGATACTATTCAGCCATAAAAAGAAACAAACTACTGATACATTTAACATGGATGGATCTCAAAATATGTTTTGCAGAGCGAAAGAAGCCACCCACCAAGGAGTACATACTATATTATTCCATTTATATGAAGTTCTAAAACAAGCAAAACTAATCTGTATTGAAGAAACAGAACAGCAGTTTCCTCTCTTAGGGTGGAAGTTGAATATTGATTAGAAACAGGATGAGGGAATTTTCTGGGATACAGGTAGTGACCTATATCTTGATAGGGGGTTGGGTTATACAAATGTGTGCATTCATCAGAACTCAACAAATATATATTTCTTGTGTATGTAAAATGTAGTTCAAGAGAAAAAAATATGGTAAACATATATTAACCTCTAGTTAATGATAGGTATGCTGATGTATTTAGGGAAAATGTAATGTTGTCTGCAATTTCTTAGAAATGCATTAAAAATTATAAGTTGGATTGGTGGGTAGATAATTGGATATGTGATGAAATGTTTATAGCAAAATATCAATGGTAGAACTTAGGTAGTGGCCACATAGATGTTCACCTTGAATCTGTTTGAAATTTTGTATCACAAAATATTGGGGAAATAGGCAATAAGGAGATAGTGTCTGGAGAATTTTTCTTGGACTGTTTTTTGGTTATTTTTTTGTTTTGTTTTGTTTTTAATGCCACTGCAAGGGTTTGGATGGAAAAAAAGGATTCAGAGAAGTGTTGATCCTAAAATGAACCAACGCTGACTGAAAAAGAAGAAATGGACACAATTAAGTCACTTATGTAGGATAAAACTTTTCACAAAACCCAGTGGCAAAATTATAAGAAATTTCTGCACATTTTTTTTACCCAACTTCTCATCAGTTTGTAAGATTCTTAAGGGCATAGCCAACATATATTTCTCTCTGTACACTTGACCTGTGGTTACCAGGCAATGATATTTCAATTAATCAAGTGCTCCTCTTCTTCTTCTATCATATTCCTGAACCATGCAAATAGCCAAAAATCATGACCTTGTAACTGCATACAGCATCTTCTTCTCCATGTCTTTCAGTGAATTTAAAAATATTCTTCACTTTAAGAATCTTTTCTTTTGCTCTCTAAATGTTTTGGAGTCAAATGCATCTTCATTTCCTTTTTTGCATGTCCCTCTGACAGCTGATGCAAGCTGGCAGAAAATGAGAAGTATTTAAAGTGTGGCAGCAGGGCTCAGTTCACATAAAGCAATCATCCTCTCCTCCGACACAGTCTTAATCATTCTGAACTGTGCTGGTTAAACAAGTCCAGTCTCACTATAGTACCTCATGCAGGATTTGAATTTCCCTTAGAGGGGCATGCCCTCATTCATTTGTTTGCATGTTTGCATTTTCTGTGGCAAGCAAGGATGAAAAACAAATGAAAGGTGAGGGTCATCTCTAATGGAGAAATGCTGGTGTAGGCTAACCTGAAATGTGGTGTTCTGGGCATCAGAGCAAACCTAAGCATCCTTTATGGAAAGGGAAAACATCACACAGAAGAAGCACTGCCATCCTTAAAATGTTCCATAAACTCAGTGTGCCCTTTGTGGGCACACTATACAAACTGGACCAAGAAATCAAAAGTACGATAAATCTTTTTGTTTTCTTTTTTAAATGACAAAGTTTCAGTAATGTTCTACTATCCAGGTTGAGGAAAAAAAGTAAAAGCAAAATGAGTTGAAAAGTGGCATGTACATTCAAAATTTAATTTTTTTTCCAGTTCAGCAATGTTAGATGTCATAGGTAACACAGGGAATACTTATTTAAGTTGTTCATATACTCTCAGAAGGAATCAAGATTAAAATAAGGAGGTGCACGTAATAGCATAAAAAGGAGCAAAATCTCAAGCTTTTTTCTAGGTGAAAGATTAGTCATTTAAGTCCTTTGAATCCAGAAAGCAAACAGCAACTGCTATATTTGCTTGCTTTAGAAACATGCTTGTTAAAAATAGTCCTCTAGACATTTCTACTCTGTTAAATATCTAACATACACTTTTTTAAAAACCAACCTTTTCTCATCAAAAATAAGGAACTTTGAAGTACATTTGATGTGATCAAACATGAGTGGACATATAAACTCTAGTTTAAGTAGCATGACACATCCAGGCATTTTAAAATATGTTTAGAAATTTTAGTGCACCTTATATTGAGGACTTTTGTTTTTATCTTCGGTATTGTTAGTGCTGTTCCAGAGTAGGTTAGTATATGCTTTAAATATCAAACATAAAACACATGAGAAAACATTTTTATTTCAAATTCTGATTTTTTTTCTTCCACATTCTGGTTGTTACTGGTATTAGACACGTAGACATGTAGAAAGATAAGGGACAAGACACAGATCACACAAACAAAAATTGAACAAAACACAGGAAGATGACATTTACAATGCAGCTGACAAAGCCCGTCACTTCACTTTAAATAATGTGGCAGGCTGCAAAACTATAGTAATTACTAGAATTTCATTTTCATTAACTAATAAACCAAGGAAAACAATTTAAGTATCTGAATGTCATTTTTCAAATGAATATAAACTGTAAACATTTGAATAACATCACAGCAGGGATAATATACCTAAGGAAATCTATTGAAATATGTTAGTGGATTCATCCTCTTCTATCACATTAAAACTGCAATTGACTGTAAACCTCCTACCACTCTCCACTGAGACTTTAATTGTAAAGATTCCTGTTACATATCATATTAGAATTTAGTTAAAATTGTAGAACACATTATTTCCAATCAGACAGCCAACCATCACTCACAAAGATTTTTAAAAAGGTGATTAATAATTCATCTCAGATAAGGAAAAGATCTATATTTATACCATCTTCTCAGCCACCATAAACTACCTGACAATTGTTCAGTAATGATGCCCAGTAAATTCTTTAAAATGGTAATTTGTCATTCTGTCACTTCATTTGTGACCTAAAATTCCTCACTTGAGGCATCATCAAATAAATTAATCACTTTCCAGGATCCATTTCTCTGTTCTGCACGTTATTATGCCCGGGCTCTCTTGTGTTTCTCTTCATTTACATATATTTAATGGCTGAGCCGTGGTTCACGATGGCACATAACGCACACATCTCATTACAGGTGAAATATTCTAACTGCCACTATCACTGGGAAAGAAAATAACTCTCCCAATTTAATTTTCCTGATGTAACAAAACCATGATTCTTCACTATGAAATGTTGATGCCATCCATCAGTCACAATCAATAAAATCATCATAGAAGTACGCCTTCTTCAGCATCTTTGCTTCATACTGGTATTATTTGAGGAAGGTAATTAAACTCATAATATGTAATGAATGTAAATGAAGTAAAAATCCTCATGTTAGCTATCTAACTATGCTTATATTACAGCGTTGATTTAAAATATTTCCCCCAACTTACTAATACATAAGACCCCCAAAAAGAGCTATCAGCTGCCAAGACAATATCCATCAATAAATAGAACTAATTTTTAAAGGAGCATTTTAAATGTAAAAGTACCAAGTTTAACTATTTTTAGATTTTTCACTTAAAATGATACATTCTCTTTGGATTTATGTATTTCCAAGCTTTCTGGAAATGTAGCTAGTAGTTTGGATGTACATGCTATCATGTCACAAAATTAGTGATTTTTTTTTCAGTAACCTGGTCTACTTGATTCCTGCCATTTAAAGGCTGCAGGTACCATCTGTTCTCAAGTAAGAAATTTTCTTGTTGAACTGGCAATCTCGCCAATCTCTGCCTTAAAAAGCCTATGAAAATGTAGATCAAAGAAGCAGGACATTTTGCAAACAGTGGTTTGGGAATTAGCACTTCAGAACTATTTCCACGTACTGTAAATATTCATCTCAAATTGCTATCGTATTATTTTTGTAAAGGTCAATAGGGAGTGTTTTAAAGTAAACTAGTGTCACATACACATCGCCCTGCCTCTAAGTATGTTACTACTTAATTTAACATCCATTAACTAGTTCTCCCCACATACCTAGGAACATTAATTTCAGGGGAATGTTGCCTTATAGAAGTCCATTTGGAATGAGGATTCCCTTCATTATGAATTCATCATCAGAAGAATGGCGACTTTCTTTATCTTGGAAGTGGTCCCTGTTTGCCTGTTTAAAATAATGCTTGCAAGAATGTCTAAAATATAAAGTGAAATATTAATTGTACATCTCTGTAACAAAGGAGAAAGTAGGTGAATACCACTGCTCCACAGATGAATGACCTAACTACAATATTGACAAACCATCTACATAGTACTATTTTCCTTCCTCATTAATTATCATATAGTTATTTTTAATGGGCACTTATTCAAGAAAAAAGAGACTGCAAGTGCAGTTTGCATGTGTTTTCATTAACACAGCAGCAATCTGTTAACCTAAAGCAACACACCAATACTCACAGATCTAGCTGGAAAATAGTGATTGACCACTTTCTGGAGTTTTTGTGCGACTACCTAAGGTGCATCTGCATTTTGGAAAATGCAATCAGTTCAGACTGAAGCAAGAACTGACAGCTTTCATGGCTGTTCCTATACAAGACTGGACTGTAGTCCCAGATGATCTTCTGGTATGGAATACAGTTCATTGAATCTTCAAGTACACATCAAAGTGACTTGGAATGGCTCATTGTGATGACGGTGATAGGGGATAGAAAATGAACTTCTATCATAATCTGACAAAACAGATACAACTCATGTCCTCTAGATAATATTATTAGGATGCAGTGGTGTGGATTAGAAGACGTAAGCTTGAAAAGTTTTTGGAAAATCTTATAAAAACTATAGCCAAATAATCCATAATGTATTAAAACAGAGACACTTGACAGAATATGTTAAACTGCTTTAAACAATAGGAAAAAGAGATAGAGAAAAATGCTATTTATGAATCATGAATAAACGCTACACATTTTAGCAAATTTGGTGCTCTGAATATTTAATGAACTAAAATATATTTTAAGAATAGAAAGATGAAGGTGAATAAGGTTCATGGCATGAACAAAGGAAAGAGGAAAGATCCTTGCAAATACAAATGCCTATATTAATTATGTTAAATGTACCACAGAAACCAGTGATTGCCCACATTGTGGAAGAATGCACTTAACAAGACCAAACCTTCAATGGGAATAGGAGACATTTCTTTATTATTTAAATAATCACCTCCTTTTTGCAGAAGCATTCACTCCCCCAGTCATATTTAATTATAATTCTACTAACAAAACCTGTCCAAGCTGAGATCCTTTGATATTTTACTCATATACACCCAGCCATTAAGATGTGTACCATAATAATAGCACTAGAAAATATTGTTACTACAATTGGTTGTCTCAAATATTGTTTTCTAAGATCAAAGAAAATTTGAGTTAATAGTTAGTAAACAGTTGCTAAATTAATGCTGCTTGGGGACTTCCAAGTAAATTGAAGTTTCTAAGGCGCTAATCTTAGTAACCCAAGGTAGAAATCTTAGTTTAGCCATCTGTCTATGGCCAAAGGACAATGTTTATAGATGTAAATAACCAGTTTTGCCTGAGACAAATCATTGGTGAAAATCTGGATTACCCTAGAATGCAAAGCAGTATACTGGGGCTCAACCAAGCTGTTTGATCCACTTGTTAACTATGTGACTTTGCTAAGTTACTTTTCCTCTTGAGAGTCTCTTTCTCCTGATCTACAAAATGGGAATTAAAACAAAACAAAAACATAATTCTAGGGTGGCTATCAAAATCAATAAGCAAATGGATGAAAGTGAGTTATAGAGCTTTAAATATTAGGATAAATTACATTTCTTTTTCTTTGGTGTTGTATTAGTCTGCTAGGGTTGCCATAACAAATTACCCAGACTGGGTGACTTAAACAACAGAAATGTGTTTTCTCTCATTTCTGGAGGCTGAAAGTCCAAAATCAGGAAGGTGTTGGCAGGTTTGGTTTCTCCTGAGGCCCTCCTCCCCTTGGCTAGCAGACAACCACCTTTATGTTCTATCTTTACATGACCTTTTCTTTGCAAGCTCACATCCCGTGTCACTTTGTTTTCTTATAAGGACACCAGTTATTGGATAAGGACCCTACCTTATGACCTTATTTAACCCCAGTTTTCTCTTTAAAGGCCCTATCTCCAAATAGTCATATTGAGGTTAGGCCTTTAACATCACTTAGGCATTTGAGTCAGATTAAACATCCTGTTCTTTTGCGGTTAGGTAGGAACCTGTGGCTAGTTTTGGCCAATTGGTCATGATTCTGTGCAACCATTTTAACTCTTCGTGTGAAGCTCTCCAGCACCCTATTTCCCTGCTATAGTGATCTGATTTTGAGTTGAGATGAAGTTTCACAAGACCTCATGAGGTAGCCCAGTCAGCTAGGTCTCTACATGGAGGAAAACTACCCTGTGGTGACTCAAAACTGTAGCAGATTTTGCAGGCACAACAAATAAACCCTTATTTTGATAAACCACTGTAAAAGGCATATCCTAAAGTGAACCTCGATGAGTTGTGCCCTTGTATAATCTATTTCTGTTGAGTGTAGGTAAAACCAATAACTTGCTCTTACCAAGAGAACATAGCAAAGGGAAGTGGATGGTCACCTCCTTGAATAGGTTATGCCACATGGCAAAGATAATGGGATGTCACACCCATGGCTGTGTAATGTTGTTAGAACAGACTCTGTCTTACAAATTAAAGGAGGAAGGCTCTCTTGGTATGATATGAATTGCCCAAGGAAAAGAGCATGCAGCAGGAAACTGTGGAGGGTCTCTAGATCCTGAAGGCATCCCCTAGCCAATATATAGCAAAAGAGCTGGACCCTTAGTCTTAAAATTTTAAAGAACAGAATTCTACCAACACCTATGTGAACCTGGAAGAGGACCTCAATCTTTAGAAAGGAACACAGCCTGGTTAACTTCTTGTGTGTAGCTTTGTGCCATTCTGAGCAGAAAACTCTAGTAAATTATGCTGTGACTTTTGTTTCATTAACACTGTGAGATAATAAATGTATTTCATTTTGAGCTAATGAATTGGTAATAATTTGTGAGCTGTAGTAGAAATGTAATACAACTGCTGAGATCTGGGGGCTTTTTGCCTTTACAGAAAAGACCTGTCTTGACTGACACTGGAACAACTGGCTAAGGTGAAACCAATAGGATGGATCGCCAAAGCAATTGAATAGAGTATGGGTTGAATTGTCACGACCAATGTGAGTACAGAAGACTGATGCCACTCAGAAGCCTGTCACACACATTTCCTACCATTACTAGTCTCTCATTTGCACTTGTGTCTACTGGAAAATGGGAAGAGGCATACTTCTTGAATTTCAAGATATCACAAAGCTTAGAGTGCTATCAAAAAGACTGGATTTCAGAAATAAGATCTGAGGATACCTATAAGTATAAATCTAACAAATATCAATTAAAATGAGACAAAAAGTAGGCTCTTTTTTTTTGTTTTTTTTTTTTGTTTGTTTGTTTGTTTTTTGTTTTTTTTACCAAATCCTGCTCTAAACTTTAACAACTACAACTACTTAATTTGCACACCATGACTTCAACCGCTCCTCTTACCTAACATAAGAGGCGTAAACCTGAAACAATTATCTTTCATTCTGGAATATTTGACACCACATTTAATTGGATGTCATCCTCTTTCCTCTCCTTAGTATCTTCAACAAAGAAACATGTATTAAGGACCATGATGGCTTATATACAGAATAAATAACAGAGACAATCCCTGCATATGGGAGGCTTCACATCTAAGATACTCTTTTGCACTCATTAAAAAGAAAAGATGGATATAGTTAAAATACAGTAATGCGTTGCATAATGATAGTTTGGTCAACCATGGACCACATGTACAACAGTGGTCCCATAAGATTATAATATGGTAGTTTTACTGTAGGTTTTCTATGTTAGATATGTTTAGATAAACAAATACTTATCAGTGTGTTACAATTGCATAGAGTACTCACTAGAGTAACATGATGTACAGATTGGTAGTCTAGGGGCAACAGACTATACCATATAGTCTAGGAGTGTAGTAGGCTATACCATCTAGGTGTGTGTAAGTACACTCTAGGTTGTTTGCACAATGACAAAATCATCTAATGATGTATTTCTCAGAATGCATCCCTGTCATTAAGGGACACGTGACTATAGTGAAATACACAATTCTTATACATGCAAAGAACTAAATTCTCTAAAGTTTAGAAATGGGCTGACTGATGAATCACACAATGGGATCTTAAAGCATGACAAATTCAGTCTTTGCTTGCTTTTGTTTGGGGGTTCAACACCAAACAAAACATCAGAGACAGCCCTGGTTACTTCAAAAAGGCAACATCACAATAGAGAGAATAAAGTGCAATATTTTCTCTACAGCATATAGAACATCAACAAGTACATTAAGTAAATAATGTCTCTTATGCACATTGCCACGGGAATCCATGATAAGAAAGCTCATGGTATCTGTTTGTGTATAAGCTTAATACTATTCACTACTGTCCAGTAGAATATAAACACAGACCTCATTGTAATCATGGTACTGTCTCATTTAGTCTTTGATTTTTTGTTTTTGATTGATTTTATAATACCTCGTTCAAAAATGCTAAAGTGGCTTCCTTTTTTTTTTTCTCTTTTGACAATGGATCGCAATAGGTACACTGAGTTCTATATCAAGGACCCTAGGTTGTCTATATTCAAACATTTAAAAGGAAGAAGTTGTTTATTGTGAATAATGCTGCTGTAATTCAGATGGGCAGTGGGTATGTGGACTTCAGCTTTTTCAGTGAAATGATGTCCAGTAAATATACGAGCATTTTTGCACCTCTGTATATTTTGCAAAATTGGATGGAATGGAACTGACAAGTACAACTAACTAATTCCAAAGTTTCTCCTAATTAAGTCATTTTAGTTTTAGAGAGGAAAACCTAAACTGAAATGTGGTCTCCCTGTTTTTCTTGTTACAAAATATAGTGAGGCTTTTTTCTTTTTTTTTTTTTTTTATTAACATCACCATTTGCTGTTCTGGTTTTCTGTGGTACTCAATTTCAATGACAACAATTAGTAGTAGATGTGCATTTGTTCCTCAATGCTGGGAATTGAATTTTTTTTATAAGCACATCCTGTTTTCAGTAATTGGATATACCACCAAGGAGTAAAACAAAAGATGAAACATCCTTCAAAGGAAGACAAATGGAATTAATATTCCAATCGGGTAATTACAATCCACGAGCCTAAATAACCTCTTGTCCTTTCCTTTTCAGTCCCAGATTATTGTGCAACATGGCTCTGTTCTGTTACACTTAAAGCCTACTTTCTTATACCAAACCCAAGAATGCTTTTCAAGTTTGGGTTAGAATAATTTATTTTAATGTTTAGAGGAATGAGTTCTTTGACTTTTTTGGAATTTTCTGGCAAAATATAGCAAAATAACTAATTTTTTCTGTTCTTGCTGCTCCTATCTTAATTTAAGGTTCAAATAATATACATCATTTACGTGACACAATGTAACATATAAGATTTATTTTGCTGAAAATAAATGTGGAATTTATGTTAAGAATATGGACAGGAGTCGTACAACCTTGGTTCAAATCTTAGTAATGCCATCTGTTAACAGCATGAAGCATGACCCTGGAAAAGTTACTTAAATATTCTTAGTTTTCTCCTATGCACAATAGTAATAGTTTTTATATTATTGTACATAATAATAGTAGTTAACATTTGTGAGCATTTAATATGCATCAATCACAGTTCTAAATCTTTACACACATATTGAGTCATCACAAGAGCCACTTGGAATAGTTTCTGGTATATTTTGAGCACTCAATAAATGTTAGCAATAATAATTATTATTATTAGTATCAGTAGCAATCATAATAGTAGAAACAGATGTAGTGGAATAGTTTCTGGTATATTTTGAGCACTCAATAAATGTTAGCAATAATAATTATTATTATTAGTATCAGTAGCAATCATAATAGTAGAAACAGATGTAGTGGAGTTCTTACCTCATTGTAATACTATTTGTTGTTATAGATTACAAACCAGGCTGTTAACCTAAAGGGGGTTTCAAAGGTTCTACTTCAGTTCTAGTAAGAAATTCAGAGAATATGTTATGAATACATATCAAGGAGAATGAAAATTTCACATTAAATCCTTAATATTTTTAAACTGACTTAAAAATATACTATGTATTGGCACAAAGTAATTTTCATATAGGTAAGTACAGAAAAGCAATCTGGAGAAAACATAGATTGTAATGTCAGTTCTGGAAATTAATAGAGCCTTACTGAAATACTGAACACTTGTCAACTCTCACCTTTTCTATTAATAATACAGCTTTTGTGATGATAGGGAGATGCTAGGTATAGGAATAAAAATTGAAAATGTTAGAGTGCCCTTCTTCCCTATGAATATTACAACTCCTCTGTCTTTGGACCCAAAATGCCCCACACCTCTTAAGTGGGAATAGAGTAAGAAGCAACGTATCACATGCATACACCTTTGTGCATGCTCACAAGTGTATCCACTGCACTCATGAGCACATTTTCTCCCTAGTTCACTCACTTATTCTCTGGAGAGAAAAGTTACTGGAATAAATTTATAATCTCAAACATCAACTCTCTTTTGAAATTGTTAAAGGATATCCACAATTATAAGTTTTGCCATCTATTTTAAAGTTAAGTCAGCATTTTGTTGTTCTTTGATATTTTTAAATGTCAAATAAATACTTCTTGTTAAAAAATAAATCAGTTCAGTAGGATGTAAAGTAAAATAGTTAAATCCTCCATTGTACTCCTTTGAAGGAACCATGACTGATGATAGATTGGTTTACATTTTTGCAGGTATCTTCTAAACAAAAACAAATACATTCATACACACAGATTTTTCTACAAATTAAGAATATAAACACATAATTCTATGATTTGCTTTTTTCTTTTATTTTTATTATACTTTAAGTTCTAGGGTACATGTGCATAACGTGCAGGTTTGTTACAAAGAACTCAAACAAATATACAAGATTTGCTTTTTTCTAGACAACATATGACTATCCTTTCATGACAGTGATCTTAGGTTTCTTTTAAAAAATATTTGAGTACTCTACACACATCGTGAAACAAAACAAATTCTGGAGCTTACATTAGATAGGGTGATCAAGAAAGTAGGAGGGAATATTTGAACAGAGGCTTGAATAAATATATGAGCATGCTGTCCCAGGAGATGGATTTATCATTAGGATGTATAGATTGGTCCATATTTCTGCTGTTTCAAGGAACTGAGTGATCAGTCCTATGTCAAATGAATGCTATGTACTTCTGAGTTTTTCCATCATAAAGATTTCTAAAAGTACAATAGATACACATTTAAAATGTCAACAACTATTTCCAATTGTCCTCCAGTCTAGTTTTACTAAAGTACCTCAATACCTGACATCAAGACTGTGTAAGTCTTCTGTTTTCCCAAATCCTTGCCAACCCTGTAGACTGTCATACTTTTTAATTGTTCTGTAAACATAATGTTGAGAAATAGCATTTCTACTTCCATTTCCCTGATTACTAGTGAGTTTACAGATCTTATCCTATAAGTTATGACAATTATTATTGTTTTTTATCTTCTCGGCCTGTTTACATATGTATTTTTTTCCCTAAGTGATGTGTAAGAGCTCTTTTTATATTCAATTTCCCTTTTCTGTCACTGGGGTTGAAAAAAATTACCCAGTTTAATATTGATCTTTTGACTGTGCTTATGCTGCTTTTCTTAACAGTTTTAGAAATTTTATCTAGTCAAAAATTACTAGTTTTCCCAGATCTATTCATCATTGAGTACCTACACTGTGCCAACCTCTTTCCTAGGAGCCACAGATATGGGATTAAAAACAATGTTTAATGGCCAGAAGTGGTGGCTCACACCTGTAGTTCCAACATTGGGGGAAGCCAAGGCAGGAGGACCAGTTGAGCCCCAGAGTCTTAGACCAGCCTGGGTAACATGGCAAAACCCCATATCTACAAAAATTATCCCAGTGTGCTGGTGCGAACCTGTAGTCCCAGGTACTCAGGAGGCTGAAATGGGAGAATCATTTGAGCCTGAGAGGTCGAGGCTGCAGTGAGCTGTGTTTGCACCACTGTACTCCAGCCTGAGACAGAGAAGGACCCTGTCAACAGAATGAGACCCTGTCTCAATTAAATATATCTATCTATATATACATATATATATAGAGAGAGAGAGAGAAAGAGAGACATAGGAATACATGTATATGATTATATGTCATGCAAAGGATGAGGATAAGCAAGAGAGGGAGTAAAAAAGTGTTTGGGGGAGGGGACTACTCCTTTAAATAAAGCAATCAAGAAAGGCCTCTCTGAGAGGATGATATTTAATAAGACTCCAAAAGAAAGTAAGGAAGTGAACCACATAGGGGAACAATAGATGTAGCAGGATCCTACTAAGTGCATGTGAAGAATGACAAAGGGGCCAAAGGCTGAGGGGATCCATGAGTGCTAGCCTATGATGTGAGAAGCCACTGGAAGATTTCAAGCAGACGGATGACATTATCTGACTTACATGACAAAGGATCATTCAGGTTGCACCACAAGGAGTAGACTATAGGAGATGAGAACGAAAGCTGAAGTAGAGAGAACATTTATCAGGAAATTGATCAGGGCAATAGTCCAGGTGAGAGATGTTGAGAGCTTCTAGGCATTTGGACACACTTATAAAAAAATTACTTTCATTAAACGCATAAAGACATCCAAGCATGGTGGCTCACACTTGTAATCTTAGCACTTTGGGACCCAGAGGTAGAATGATCACTTGAGCTTTAGGAGTTCAAGTCCAGCCTGGGCAGCACAGTGAGACTTTAACTCTACAAAAAATTTAAAGCAATTTGTTGAGTGTGGTAACATGTGCCTATAGTCCTGGCTACTTGGGAGGCTGAAGTGGGAAGATCACTTGAGTCTGGGAGGTCAAGTCTATAGTGAGCTGTGCTTGCACCACTGCATTCCAGCCTAAGAGACAGAGAAAGACCCCATCAAATAAAAAAGAGTATAAAGACAATATTAACATATATTTTCAATTTAATTTAAGTAACTTATTTTAGAGTCAAAGGTAAAATAACATTTCAGTGTCTTTTTCCCACATTTACCTATGTTAGGATGGAATGTTATACACTTAGATCTTTTATCCACCGATAACCTATTTTGTAAGGGACAAATTGAACAACAAGTTTTAAAGGTTTTTCTCACAAAATGCTTTTATTCACAACAAGTTATTTAAAAATGCATCTCTTCCCCACTGGTGTGAGAACTTTTATTTCTATATGTACATTCATGTATCACTTAACAATGGGGATATGTTCTACAAAATACATTATTAGACAATTTCGTCACTGAGCAAACATGCTAGAATGCATTGCACAAACCTAGATGGTATAGCCTACACCTAGGCCACGAGGCACAGCCTGTTGTTGTTAGGCTGCAGACCTGTGAAACATATTACTGCAGTAAATACTGTAGGCAATTTTAACAAATAGTAAGTATGTGTGTATCTAAACATTTTTAAACATATGGAAAGTATGTTTAAATACAGTATACAAGATTTTAGAAATGGTATGACTGTATAAGGCACTTACCATAAATGAAGCCTGCAGGAGTCCGGTTGAATTAGTGAATGAATGGTGATTGAATGTGAAGGCCTAGAATATTACTGAACACTATTATAGACTTTATAAACATTGTATATTTAGGCTACACTAAATTTATTTAAAAATAAAGTAATTGAACTATAACATTATGATGACTACAGCATCACTAAGAGATAGAAAATTGTCAGCTCCTTTATCTTCTTACAGGATCACCATATTATATGCAATCTGTCATTGGCCAAAACATCTTTATTCACTGCCTGACTGTACTTGAATATATTTCTGGACCGTGAATTCATGGATCTGTCTCTTCATCATCATACCAGGAAAATGTTATTCTAATTATTGTTGCTTTTAATATATTTAATATATTTTTAGATTTAGTAAAGACAGTAAAGTCATTATCTGACATAAACTAGCTACAACCCTTCTATAAAGCTATTTATGATAACTGATGTTATCTATCATCATTATAAACTAAAAAAAAGCAGAAAATAACGGCCAAAAACATGTGATTTTTGAAATGTTACTTACATTTCAGAATTGTTCCATGGCCATTAGCACATGCCCCCAAAACTAAATCCTTCCCTCTGTCTTCTGTGTTTCTTCATCCTCTGTTTATGAACTTCTATGATCCTCTATGAAAACAAATACTTCATTATGCTGTGTCTTATATCTAATTGTTTGTGCATCCAAATCTGCAGATTTCCAGATGCTGGAGGACAGAAACACTACATATGAAATTCAAAGAGCTTAGGCATTTAGCATAGTTTGAAGCAAGGCTTTTTAAAAATTTTTGATGAAGTCCAATTTATCTATCTTTTTATTTTGTGGCTCATATTGTTTTGCTCATATTTTGATGCCATATGTAATCAAACCATTGTCATATCTGCAATTGTGCAGATTTAGCTCTATCTTTCTTCTAAGAGTTTTAGTTTTAGCTCTAGCATTTAAGTCTTTGAAAAACTTTTGAGTTACTTTTTATATATGATGTGATAGAATCTAATATCATTATTTTGTATATAGATATCTAATTTCTCAATATCATTCACCTAAAACACAATTTTTCCCCCACAGAATGGTTTTGGCATCTTTGTCAAAACTGGATTCGCTTTCTTTCTCTTTCCAAGATGGTTGACTAGAAACATCAGATACCAGTTTCCTTCAGGAAAAAAAAAAAAAGTTATCAAGGGGAAAGTGTTGGACCCTAGTGAAAAACTCACAGGAAGAAACTAGGGCACAGACAAAGAAGGAAGCATGAGACTGGCAGGGATTGGCTGGGAGCCCAAAGGACTTGTTACTTCATCAAAAGGGTTGGTATGTGTGGTATTGTCTCCCTTTGCCCCTGCAGTAGACTACTGGTGTCTGAACTAAGAGTGCTCCTCTTTCCCTGAAAACCCAAACACTGCTGTGAGTGTCAATTTAGGGACTTCTTAAGAGCATTACACCAGATTACCACTCATGCAAAGTCACTTGGCCTCCCCCTAGATCCAAGCTGTGGTGGTGGGTGCTATACTTTGAGTATACACACTGGGGAACTGTGTCCAGCTCAGGAAACCTCAGCCCTTGTGTCACCATGTCACCAGAGACCCTGCAGACATTCCCTGGCACCCGCTTTGATTGTAACAGCTACACAGGACTTGCTGGACCTAGGGAAGTGGCAGGATTACCAGTGGTCTGGCCCTCAGGGAGGACTGCTCCAAAGAGAAGGGAAAGAGCAGCATACTAAGGGAGTGTGAACACAGTGAGACCAGTGCAAACACTTTCCTGGCCCGAGAGCTCCTGCTCGTAGGCTGAGAATGACTGTGCCACTTCCAGCAGAGATGTGGGTGGTGTGGTTGGCTCTGCAACAAAGGAGTATGGTTCCATCCCAGTGGACAGAAAGCCTCAGTGCTCAGGCATGGACATGGAGAGGTAGAGAGGAACTTCTCCTCTCCCCACCTACAGCTTCAGAGACAGCCCTGGTTTCACCTGTGAGAGTTTGGTAAAGACACATCAGAGGATGGCCATTCTAGGGCTACTAGGGATGGCCGTGTCCCCACTGGCAATGTGCCCACTGGACCCAGGCTTGCATGAAAGGTAAGGCCTGTCATCATCTCTACATGAACAGCAAGATTTCTGCAGTGGCGAGCAGGAGAGCCAAAAACCTGAGTGTTTGGGGCTGAAAGAGGAGATTTTACACAGAAGATATTACAGCAGTGAGCCAGAAGGCAAATGTCGTTCATGGCTCTTGGCTGTACTGCCGCCTGGAGATAGACAGCAGTGTCCATCCAATTTGCACGTCCCAAGCACTGAGACAAAGGTGTGGCAGGGAGCAGATCACATTTTTGCCTGCCCAGGCCTTGGAGCTGGGGCAGCCCCACTCCTCCTGTACAGAGATCTTAATAAATTTGACCCTGCTGTCCTAATCAGGGCTGGTACTTGTGCCTGATGTTGGGATTTCAAAGGGCAGCCTTGGTGGTTCAATTCAACCCAGGTTGGTCCCCAACTCAAGGACTGAAAAGGGAGTTCAAGCCACCGTGCATTCCACAAACCAGTTCATGTCCTAAGACAACTGAGAGCTTCACTAAGTAAACAAAGATCAAGCATAATCCCATCTGCTTTTGCTATAACCAGCTCTTACCCTTAAGCACCACCCTCTGGCTGGGAGGTTGAATTGCACAACCCACTACAAAATCTGCTGACACAAGTGCACAGCACTGGGAAACAAAATAAGCTTCCTGAGACCTCCATCATCCCAGCCCCACAGGAGGCAGTGAGTTAGCTCACATTCCCAGTCCATCACTATTATAGCCAGCATTTTAAAAAGCCACCATACAAAAGTTATCTACAACCAAGGAACTTACACAGTCTTTGCCACTGAAAGCACCCAGAACCAAACCCAACATACATTATACTTACACAACATACATTATAGTCACATCATCAACTGGAAAAGAAAAAATGTCTTCCTAAATGAAACAATAAGTATATTTCAAAATAAGAAGAGATAATTTATCCAGTTAAGAAGAACCCATAGAAACAATTTTGGATATATAGAAAGCAGAATATTACAACATGCCAAAAGGATCATACTAACTGTCCAACAATTGAACCTAAACAAAATGACATTTTTGAAACATTAGATAATAATTTTAAATATTTATTTTAAAGAAGCTTAATGAAATCTAAGACAATGTTGAAAACCAACACACACAAAAATGAGAAAAATAATTCAAGGTATGAATGATAAATTTGCTAAATATACAGATGTTAAAAACAGAAAAACAAGATAAACTTCTGGAATTTAAAAATTTGTTGAAGGAATTTCAACCTATTGCTGAAATCTTTAACAATAAACTAGACCAAGTGAAAGAAAGTTTCCCAGAGCTTGAAGACAGGTCATTCCAATTAATCCAGTGAGACAAAAACAAAGAAAAAAATTTTCAATGAATAAAGTCTTTTAGTATTACAGGGTTATGAAAACAACTAAGCCTGCAAGTTGTAGATATCCCTGAGGGAGAAGAAAGAGTAAAAAGTTTGGGAAACTTCTTTGAGGAAATAATTGAAAGTTTCTTTACTCTTGCTAGAGACTTAGACATCGAGATATAAAGACTCAAAGAACTTTAACAAGATACACTGCAAGACAGACTTCACGATGCCATATAGCCATCAAATTACACATAGTCAATATGAAGAAACAAGACCCAAATGTCAACAAGAGAAAAAAAAGGCATCTAATAACATATAAAGGAAATTCCATAAGACTAACAGTGGATATCTTACCAGAAAACTCACAAGCCGGAAGAGACTAGGGCCCAATTTTCAGATTCTTAAATAAAAATATTATCAATCATGAATTTTGTATCTTGCTAAATTAAACTTTATAAATAAAGGAGAAATAAAGTCTTTCTGGACAAGCAAACACTAAGAGAGTTCACCATCACTAGGCCAGTTCTGCAAGAAAGGCTTAAGGCAATCTAAACCTTGAAATGAAAGGTTGATAATCACCATCATAGAAACACATGAAATTATAAAATTCACAGACCTTATAAAACAGTAATTGAGACTACAAAGCAACTAGACAACAACTGACATTATGACAAAACAAAACCTAACATATCAATATTAACTTTGAACATAAAGGAATTAAATACTCCACTTAAAAGGTATAGATTGGTGGAATGAATAAAAAAAAGGATCTAACTATATGCTGCTTATAAGAAACCAATCTAACTGTTAAAGACACATAGATTCAAAGTAAAGAATGGAAAAAGATTTTTCAAACAATTGGAGACCAAAAACAAACAGGATTAGCTATATTTATGTCAAATGAAACAGACTTTAAATCTACAACAGTTAACAAAGACATAGTCATTATATAATGATAAAAAGATCAATTGAATGGGAAGATATAATAATCCTAAATATAAAAGCACCCAACACTGGAACACCCAGAATGATAATTCAAATATTATTTAATATGGTTTGGCTCTATATCCACACCCAAATCTCATCCAGAGTTGTAATTCTCACATGTCAAGAAAGGGACTTGTTCAGAGGTGACTGGATCATGGGGGTGTTCTCCCTCATACTGTTCTTGTGATAATGAGTGAGTTCTCATGAGAGCTGATGACTTTAAAGTGTAGCACTTCCGCTTTCTCTCTCTCTCCTGATACCTTGTATGATGTGCCTTGCTTGCCTTTTACCTTCCACCATGATCATAAGTTTCCTGAGGCCTCCCCAACCATGCAGAACGTGAGTCAATTAAATCTATTTCCTTTACAAATAACCAAGTCTCAGGTGTTATCTTATAGCAGTGTGAAAACAGATAACACAGAGAATTGGTACCAGCAGAGTAGGCTGCTGCTATAAAGAAAACCTGAAAATGTAGAATTGACTTTGGAACTGGGTAATGGGCAGA
Source organism: Rhinopithecus roxellana (assembly GCF_007565055.1). Lineage (NCBI taxonomy): Eukaryota > Metazoa > Chordata > Mammalia > Primates > Cercopithecidae > Rhinopithecus > Rhinopithecus roxellana. The sequence continues at coordinate 109,080,647 of NC_044562.1, read as the reverse complement.
GGTTGGAACAGTTTGAGGGGGCTCAGAAGAAGACAGAAAGATGTAGGAAAGTTTGGAACTTCCTAGAAACTTGTCAAATGGTTTTGACCAAAATGCTGATAGTGATATAGACAATGAAGTCCACATCAGATGGGGATGCGGAACCATTGGGGACTGAAGCAAAGGTGACTCTTGCTATGCTTTAGCTAAGAGACTGGTGGCATTTGGCCCCTGTCCTAGAGATCTATGAAACTTTAAACTTGAGAGAGATGATTTAGGGTATCTGGTGGAAGAAATATCTAAGCAGCAAAGCATTTAAGAGGTGACCTTGCATTTACGAAGAGATGATATGAAATTTGAATTTATGTTTAAAAGGGAAGTAGAGTGTAAAAGTTTGGAAACTTTGCAGCCTGACCATGTGGTAGAAAAGAAAAACCCATCTTCTGGGAGGAAATTCAAGCAGGCTGCAGAAATTTGCTTAAATAATGAGGAGCCAATGTTAATCATCATGACAATGGGGAAAGTGTCTCCAGGGCATTTCAGAGATCTTCAAGGCAGCCCCTTCCATCACAGGCCCAGAGGCCTAGGAGGAAAAAATAGTTTTTGTGGGTCAGGCCCAGAGCCCCACTGCTCTGTGCAGCCTTGGAATTTGGTGCTCTTTGTCCCAGCTAAAAGCTCCAGCCGTGGCTATAAGAGGCCAACATATAGTTCAGGCTGTTGCTTCAGAGAGTGTAATGCACCAAACCTTGGTGGTTTACACATGGTGTTGGAGGGAAAAATGGTTTTGTGGGGTAGGCTCAGGGCCCCACTGCTCTTTGCAGCTTTGAGACTTGGTGCTCTGCCTCCCAGCCAAAAGTTCCAACATGGGTCAAAGTGGCCAATGTACAGCTCAGGCCATTGTTTCATAGGGTGCAAGATCCAAGCCTTCATGGCTTATATGTGGTTTTGGGCCTGCAGGTGCACAGAAGACAAGAGCTGAAGTTTGAGAACCTTCACCTAGATTTCAGAGGATGTATGGAAATGCCTGGATGACTGGGCAGAAGTTTGCTGTGGAGGTGTAGCCCTCATGGCCAATCTCTTCTTGGGCAGTGCAAAGGGGAAATGTGGGGTTGGAGCCCCCCACACAGCATCTCCAGAGGGGCACTGCCTAATGTAGCTGTGAGAAACAGGCCACTGTCCTCTAGACTCCAGAAAGGTAGGTCCACCAACAGCTTGCACCGTGCACCTGGAAAAGCTGCAGGCACTCAATGACAGTCCATGAAAGAAACCATGGGGACTGTATACTGCAGAGCCACAGAAATGGAGCTTCCCAAGACCATGGGAGTGACCCCTTGCATTAGCATGATGCATGACCTAGATGTAAGACATGAAATCAAAGGAGATTTTGGAGCTTTAAGATTTTTTCTTTTTTCTTTTTTTTTTTTTTTTTTTTTTTTGAGACAGAGTCTTACTCTGCCACCCAGGCTGGAGTGCAGTGGCATAATCTCAGCTCACTGCAACTTCCACCTCCCAGGCTCATGCAATTCTCCTGCCTCAGCCTTCCAAGTAGCTGGGATTACACATGCCCACCACCACTGCTGGCTAATTTTTGTATTTTTAGTACGGACAGGGTTTCACTGCATAGGCCAGACTGGTCTTGAACTCCTGACGTCAGGTGACCTACTTGGAGCTTTAAGATTTAATGACTGCCTGGCCAAGTTTTTGACTTGCATAGACCCTGTAGCCCCTTTGTTTTGCCTTATTTCTCCCACTTAAAAAGGGAACACTTACCCAATGCCAGTACCTCCTATTGTATCATGGAAGTAACTAACTTGTTTTTGAGTTTAACATCCTATAGGTAGAAGAAACTTGCCTTGTCTCAGACGAGACTTTGGACTTGGACTTTTGTGTTAATGCTGGAATGAGCTAAGACTTTGGGGGACTGTTGAGAAGGAATGATTGGTTTTAAAATGTGAAAATACCATAAGATTTGGGAGAGGCCAGGGGCAGAATAATATGGTTTGGCTTTGTGTCCCCACCCAAATAATATCTTGAATTGTAATCCCCACATGTCAAGGGAGAAACTCAGTAGGAGGTGATTGGATCACGGGGACAGTTTCACCCATGCTGTTCTTGTGATGGTGGGTGAATTCTAACAAGAGCTGATGAGCTGACGACTTTAAAGTGTGGCACTTCCTCATCTCTCTCTCCTGCAACCATGTAAGACATGCTTTGCTTTCTCTTCACCTTCCACCATAATTGTTAGTTTCCTGAGGACTCCCCTGCCATATGGAACTGTAAGTAAATTAAAGCTCTTTTCTTTATAAATTACCCAGTCTCAGGTAGTATATATATAGCAGTGTGAAAACTGACTAATACACTGCTAGACCTAAGAAAAGAGATAGACAGCCATACAATAATAGTGGAATTTTAACACCCTACTAACAGCACTAGAAACATAATTTAGGCAGTAAATAAAGCAACAATGGACTTAAATTGGACTTTAAACAAAATTGACTGGATAGACATTTACAGACTGTTCTACCCAACAACTGCAGAATACACTTTTCACATCATTACACGGAAGTTTTAAGGTAGACCACCTGTAAGTCCACAAAACAAATATTAATAAATTTAAATAAATCAAGATTACATCAAGTATCTTCTCAGACCACAGTAGAATGAAAGTAGAAATTCATTTTAAGAGGAACTCAGAAAACTATACAAATACATGGAAATGAAAGAACATGATCTTCAATTATCTTTGTGAAAGCAATGAAATTAACACAGAAATTTTAAAAAAATTAAATGAATAAAAATAGATGCACAACAAAGCAAAACATTTGGGATACTGCAAAAGCAGTATGGAAAGGGAAGTTAATAGCATGAAATGACTACATCAAGAAAATAGAAAGATCACAAATTTATAACCTAACATTATACCTCAAGCAACTAGGAAAACAAGAACAAACCAAACCCAAAGCTAGCAGAAGAAAAAATTATAAAAGACATTAAAGAAGAGCTAAATGAAATCGAGACCAAAATATAAAAATAAAAAGGATTAATAAAATTAAAAGTTAATCTTTCCAAAGGATGACCAAAATAAATAGATTGATAGCTAGATTAACCAAGACAGGATGAGAGAAACTTCAAATAAGCAAAATCAGAGATGAAAATGGAGACATTACAAGTGAAGCCATAGAAAAATAAAGATCATGAGAGACTATTATGAACAGCTCTGCACTCACAAACTAGAAAACCTAGAGGAAATGGATAAAGTCATAAGTGACTTCAGTAAAGTTTCATGATACAAAATCAATGTACAAATATTAGGAGCATTTCTATACACTAATAATGATTAAGCTGAAAATCAAATTAATTCCATGTATTATAGCTACAAAAATAAATAAATAAAATACCTAGAAATTCATTTAACCAAGGAGGTAAAAGGTCTCTACAAGGAAAACTATAAAACACTGATGAATAAATGGAAAAACATCCTATTTTCAGGGATTGGAAGAAGCAATACTGTTAAAATGACCATACTCCCTAAAGCTAGATACAGATTCAATGAAATTACTATCAAAATACCAAAGTCAGAAAACTCACCTGAAACCTACAAGACCCTGAATAGCCAAACCAAGTCTAAATGAAAAGAATAAAACTGGAGACATCACATTACCTGACTTTAAATTATACAATAAGGTTATAGTAACCAAAATAACATGGCATTGATATAAAAACAGACACATAGATCAATGAACCAAAATAGGGAACCCAGAAATAAAGCCATATACCTATGACCAACTGCTCTTTGATGAAGTCAACTAAAATGTACACTGGGGAAACAATACCCTATTTAACAAACTACACTAGGATAATTGGATTGCCATATGCAGAAAAATGAAAGTGGACTCCTATTTCTTCCCATATACAAAAATTAACTCAAGATGATTAGATATTTAAAATTAAAACCTGAAACTATAAAATTCCTAAAATAAAACCTAGGAGAAACTTCTGGAAATTGACCTAAGCCAAGAATTTATGACCAAAACTTCAAAAGCACAAGCAGCAACAACAACAAAAGTAGACAAATGGGACTTCCTTAATTGAAAATGCTTCTGCACAACAAAATAAATAATCAGCAGAGTAAACAGGTAATCTACAGAATGGGAGAAGATATTTCCAAACCATGCATCTGACAAAGAACAAATATCCAGAATCTCCAAAGAAGTCAAACAACTGAAGAAGAAAAAAACAAAATGAATAACTTCATTTAAAAATGAGTAAAAAAACATGAAGACACTTCTTAAAAGAAGACATACATATTGCCAACAAACATATAAAAAATCGTTAAACGACATTAATGATAGAGAAATACAAATTAAAACCGCAATGAGACAGCATCTTATACTGGTCAGAATGGCTATTTTCAAAAGTCAGAAAACCCCAGATGTTGGTGAGAGTGTGGAGAAAAGGGAATACTTGCACACTGTTAGTGGGAAGGCAAATTAGTTCAATCTCTGGAAAACAGTATGGAGATTCTCAAAGAACTAAAAATAGAACTACCATTTGACCCAGCAATACCAATACTGGTATCTACCCAAGGGAAAAGAAATCTTAAAAACAAACAAACAAACAAACAAACAAAACACACATGTACTTGGATGTTTATCACAGCCCTATTCAGAATAGCAGAGATATAAAATTGACCTAAGTGTCCATCAACAGATGATTGGATAAAGAAAATATGCTAAATATGCTGTGTATATGTACACACAAACACACACACACACACACACACACACACACACACATACATACACCATGGAGCACTATTCAGTCATAAAAAAAGATAAAATCATGTCTTTTGCAGCAAAATGGATGCAATCAGAGGCCATTATATTACATGAAATAAATCAGAAACCAAAAGTTAAATACTGACTTGTTCTCATGCATAGGTGGGTGCTAAATAATGTGTACACATGTTCATAGAGAGTTGAGTTGAGTAATAGACATTGGAGACTTAAAATGGTGGAATGGTGGGAGGGGGTGGGGGATGGAAATTATTTAATGAGTCCAATGTACACTCTTCTGTTGATGGTTAAACTAAAAGTTATTTAATTTCCACATATATGTAAGTTTCTCTAATTTGTGTTATTTTGACACTATTTTATCATAGTCAGAAAACATACTTTATATTATTTCTGTTCTTTGAACCGTACTGAGTTTTTTAAAATGACATAAAATATTAGCTACCTTAAAGAATATTCCCTGTACTTGAAAAGAATGTGTATTCTGATATTGAATGGACTGTTCTACACATATCTATTAGATTTCATTTGTTTATAATATTGTTCAAGTCTTCTTTTTTGTTGATGTGTGTATTTGATCTATCTGTTATGAAAAGTGGGCATCTGAGTTCTCTATTAGTGTTCAATTATCTATTTCATCTTTCATTTCTGTCAGTTTTTGCTTTACGTATTTTGGTGCTCTGTTATTAGGTGCATATATATGTATATTGTCATATCTTCCTGATGGATTGATTATTTTATCATTGCAAATATCTTCCCTTATGTCTAGTAACATTACTTCCTTTGAAGTCTACTCTGTTTATTGTTATTATAGTCAATTCCTAATTATCTCTTTGCATAAATCTTTTCCCATTTTTTATTTTTTAAGTTGATTCATATATTTAAATCTCAAGTGTCTTAGATCTTGTTTTCTTAATCCTGTCTAAAAATTACTGCTTAATAATTGGAATATTTTATTCATGAAGTTACTATTGACATAATTGGATTTTCACGTACCATTTTAATTTTTGTTTTTATATCTCTTATGCCTTTTTCCTCCTCTATTCCTCTTTTACTGTGTGTGTGTGTTTTTGTTTTTGTTTTTTGTTTTTTTTTTTTTTGCATCAGGTAAATATTTTCCCTGGGAGTATTTAAGTTTTTTTTTTAATGAATGGTTTATTCTGTTGTTTAAGTTATTTCCACATTGGCTGCTTTCAGGCTTATCGTATAGATATTAACTTATAAGAAATGTCTTTATTTTATACAAACATAGTTTCACTGAGACAGGAAAACATTACTCCTATATAATTATTTTCTTTCCCTCCATTTGTGATATTACTCTTAAATATCCTACACTAATAATTTCTACAAACCAAATGATGCTTATTAAAATCATAATTTTATATAGCATTATGTACTTTAAAGAAGCTAAGGGAAAAAGGGTGAGCAAATATTTATTTATAGTTTTTGTTATATTAACCATCTCATCTATCATTTGTGATTCTGTTTGTTTATTCCCATGGTTTCAAGTTTTTATTTGTAGTCACTTCCTTAGTCCAATACAGCTTTGCATCCAACCCACATGTTCTGTGCTGTTATTAGACAATATATTACAATTCTATATGTTATAAGTCTAAAAATACTATATACACATATAGTGTATGAATGTATGTGTGTGTATATATACTATATGTATTAAATAGGTATGTGTGTATACATGTGTAGACTAGGCATTCTTAATTCAAAAAATTCAAAATCTTTAATACTCCAAAATCCAAAACTTCTTGAGCATTGACATGATGCCACAAGTAGAAAATTTCACACCTAACTTCGGTGATGGGTCACAGTCAAAAACACAGGCCCACAACACACAGTTCATTCAGCATCTGTACAGTAACCTGTTAATCAAGACACAGAATTGCAGGTGGAGACTGAAAGCCTGCTGTTGTTTTCTGTTGCTGTTGTTTAGCAGCCTACACAGGTATTCTGGTGCTGCTACTGTGCTTCTTAGTTACCATGAACACATAATTTTTTCACTATTAATGGTACATCATATTTTTTACTGTTAAGTACATATGTGTGAATAAGTATAAGAAAATAATTACTTATTGATAGCACAGCAATTCAGATTCAGGAATGATGGTGATGCCAACAAAAACAGATTTTCCACATGAGTGGCTGAGATAGTGACACTTTTGCTTTCTGATGGTTCAATATACAGAAACTTTGTTTCATACACAAAATTATTAAAAATATTATACAAAATTACTTTCAGGCTATGTGTACAAGGTATGTATGAAACATAAATAAATTTTGTGTTTACACTTGGGTCTCATCTCCAAGCTATCTCATTATGTATATGATGTATATGCAAATATTCCACAATTTAAAAAATCTGAAATCTGAAACACTTCTGTTCCCAAGCATTTTGGATAAGGGATACTCAACCTGTACATATATTTCCTCTGAATCTTTGTTTATTTTTCCTCATTAATGTCTTCAAATTTTCTAATTCTTTCCTCTGCCTGTTAAAATCTACAAATGGGCCCCTCTGGTAAATGTTTCATTTTAGTTATTACACTTTTCAGTTTCAGATTTTTCTATTTTTCAAATAATTTCTATTTTTTTGTTGATGTTCTCTGTCTAATGTAACACATTCATCATAGTTTACTTCCTTAATAATGGTTTTCTTTAGCTCTTTGAACATATTTATAAGGGTTACTTTGAAATATTTATCTATTATACACAATTTTGTTGCTTCTCACTGGCAGTTTTTGTTGCTTGCTTTTTTTCTAGTATTTGACTCATCCTTTCATGTTTCTTTGAATGTCTCTTTTTTTTTCTGGAAGCTAAACAATTTAGGTAATGTGTTGTAGCAATTTTCCTCTCTATTCCAGAGCTTGTTATTGATATTTTCTTCTTTACTTGTTTAGTAACTGGCTGGGTTGTTTTAGTGAAGTCTGTGTGATGTTGCTTTTCAGGGGATACACCCTTTGGTAAGCCCAGAGTTATTCTGGGTTGACAGTGGCTTCTACTGGGCTCTCTTTAGCTCTCCTTACCACACCAGATGTTAAGCTCCAGCAGTTGCTGGCTCATTGTTCGACTGTTTACAATAATATCCCAGGGCATAAATTGTTCCACAGACTAATCCAATCAAATTTAGGCTCCTTGAAGGTGTAGTTCCAAAGGTCAGTGTTTGAGATTTGTTCTGACACCAGAAGGGCTCTTGCAAGCTATTTCTCCATTTCTTTACAACAAGCTGGCTTCTCTAAGAATAGCTCATATTTCACATGAATGTGTTAATCACTTGTCAATTGCTTTTTATCTAAGATGTCCTCCTGAGAGGGTTCCAATGCCTGACTTTTTTGCATTTTGCTGCAAATGAAGTTCCTTTATTTAAAGCGGCCTTTGACGTTCTCTGTTCTATGACTTGCTTGTTTTCTCAGACAAAATATTAACCCAGTGTTTGGTGTTGGGACAGGGAAAATGGTGAGCTTCTTTCTAAGTGACACCCCAGTTGAAGAGCTGAACACTCAGTGGATAAGGGGGCAGCATTTTTAGGTATCTTTGGCTTGCCTCCTTTGTTCTTATAAAATGCTCATCCCATGAGCTAGGGCAAGGGCAATGCCCAGACACCACTCCCAAACTAGATCATTTGTCACATAAGTGAGGACTAGGCAATAAAAGGGGTCTTCCATGCCTTAGTCATACTCATCTAGAGCTTAGATTCAGAGAAAGGTAACTGGGATCAAGATGAAAAATGTTGATGTTCTGAAACTTAAGGGAAGAGAGCCCTCCAACTTGATGCTGAAAGAAGAGAGAAGTCTGTGTTCTTGGCTGTTCCACTTTGGAGTAGAGTTTCTGTCCAGCTGATGTGGAAAAAGGGTGATGAAAGGCATGGGTCATAGCTTAAACATCCAGGCTTTTGCAGTTTTTACTGAGTATAATAGATTTTTTTTGAATAAGTGTCTTTTTTTTCATTTACTATATACAATTTTCTGAAAACTTCAATGTTGTTTTTATTTATAAATATTTACAAGTTTCACTAGGGAGTGGACCCATGGAGCTCCTCACAGTGATATCAGAAGTGGAATTCCCATTTTCCTTCCTGTTGAAGTGCATATAAAGAGAATCACATAGAGGTACTTTTGTGATATCTGCTTCTTTTACTCAGCATTATGCATCTGAGATACTATTATGCTATTGTGTGTAGCAATAATTTCTTCTCTTTCATTCCTATATAATACTTCATGGTATGAATATGCCATAACAAGTCATTGTTCTCTTCAGTGTCATTTGGATCATTTTCAGTTTGGGGGTATTATAAGTAAGCTCTTATAACAATTATCAAATACTTTTTAATCAGCATAATCATTTGTTCTCAGCATACTCCTATGAATGAAACATAAGTCATAAAATATATGTATGTTTAATTTTAGTAATATTTGCAAATTTCTCAGGAATATTGTTCCAATATATACTACCACCAACAGTAAATAAGAGTTTCAGTTGCTGCATACTTAGACAACCTTTGGTATTGTCAAGTTCTTTTAATTTTAGCCCTTCTGGTAGCATTTTAATGGTATCTCATTCTGATTATATTTTCCATCTCCATCATAACTAATGATGTTAAGTATCTTTCCTATGTTGGCCAAATGAGTAGTGTTTTTTGGGTGCCATTTTGAGTTGTTTGTCCATTTTTTTAAAAAAACTGGTTTGGCTGTCTTTTCCTATTTTATTTTTAGGAGTTCTTTATATATTGTGTTAGATATGTGCATTGCATGTCTTCTCCTAATCTGTGGTCTACCTCTTCACTCTTTTTTTTTTTTTTATTATACTTTAAGTTCTAGGGTACATGTGCATAACGTGCAGGTTTGTTACATATGTATACTTATGCCATGTTGGTGTGCTGCACCCATCAACTCGTCAGCACCCATCAATTCATCATTTATATCATGTATAACTCCCCAATGCAATCCCTCCCTCCTCCCCCCTCCCCCCTCCCCATGATAGGCCCCAGTGCGTGATGTTCCCCTTCCCGAGTCCAAGTGATCTCATTGTTCAGTTCCCACCTATGAGTGAGAACATGCGGTGTTTGGTTTTCTGTTCTTGTGATAGTTTGCTAAGAATGATGGTTTCCAGCTGCATCCATGTCCCTACAAAGGACGCAAACTCATCCTTTTTTATGGCTGCATAGTATTCCATGGTGTATATGTGCCACATTTTCTTAATCCAGTCTGTCACAGATGGACATTTGGGTTGATTCCAAGTCTTTGCTATTGTGAATAGTGCCGCAATAAACATACGTGTGCATGTGTCTTTGTAGTAGAATAATTTATAATCCTTTGGGTATATACCCAGTAGTGGGATGGCTGGGTCATATGGTACATCTAGTTCTAGATCCATACTGTTTTCCATAATGGTTGAACTAGTTTACAATCCCACCAACAGTGTAAAAGTGTTCCTATTTCTCCACATCCTCTCCAACACCTGTTGTTTCCTGACTTCTTAATGATTGCCATTCTAACTGGTGTGAGATGGTATCTCATTGTGGTTTTGATTTGCATTTCTCTGATGGCGAGTGATGATGAGCATTTTTTCATGTGTCTGTTGGCTGTATGAATATCTTCTTTTGAGAAATGTCTGTTCATATCCTTTCCCCACTTTTTGATGGGGTTGTTTGTTTTTTTCTCGTATATTTGTTTGAGTTCTTTGTAGATTCTGGATATTAGCCCTTTGTCAGATGAGTAGGTTGCAAAAATTTTCTCCCATTCTGTAGGTTGCCTATTCACTCTGATGGTAGTTTCTTTTGCTGTGCAAAAGCTCTTTAGTTTAATTAGATCCCATTTGTCAATTTTTGCTTTTGCTGCCATTGCTTTTGGTGTTTTAGACATGAAGTCCTTGCCCATGCCTATGTCCTGAATGGTACTACCTAGATTTTCTTCTAGGGTTTTTATGGTATTAGGTCTAACATTTAAGTCTCTAATCCACCTTGAATTAATCTTCGTATAAGGGGTAAGGAAAGGATCCAGTTTCAGCTTTCTACTTATGGCTAGCCAATTTTCCCAGCACCATTTATTAAATAGGGAATCCTTTCCCCATTTCTTGTTTCTCTCGGGTTTGTCAAAGATCAGATGGCTGTAGATGTGCGGTATTATTTCTGAGGACTCTGTTCTGTTCCATTGGTCTATAGCTCTGTTTTGGTACCAGTACCATGCTGTTTTGGTTACTGTAGCCTTGTAGTATAGTTTGAAGTCAGGTAGCGTGACGCCTCCAGCTTTGTCCTTTTGACTTAGGATTGTCTTGGCAATGCGGGCTCTTTTTTGGTTCCATATGAACTTTAAAGCAGTTTTTTCCAATTCTGTGAAGAAACTCATTGGTAGCTTGATGGGGATGGCATTGAATCTATAAATAACCTTGGGGAGTATGGCCATTTTCACGATATTGATTCTTCCTATCCATGAGCATGGTATGTTCTTCCATTTGTTTGTGTCCTCTTTGATTTCACTGAGCAGTGGTTTGTAGTTCTCCTTGAAGAGGTCCTTTACATCCCTTGTAAGTTGGATTCCTAGGTATTTTATTCTCTTTGAAGCAATTGTGAATGGAAGTTCATTCCTGATTTGGCTCTCTGCTTGTCTGTTACTGGTGTATAAGAATGCTTGTGATTTTTGCACATTAATTTTGTATCCTGAGACTTTGCTGAAGTTGCTTATCAGCTTAAGGAGATTTTGGGCTGAGACGATGGGGTTTTCTAAATATACAATCATGTCATCTGCAAACAGGGACAATTTGACTTCTTCTTTTCCTAACTGGATACCCTTGATTTCTTTCTCTTGCCTGATTGCCCTAGCCAGAACTTCCAACACTATGTTGAATAGGAGTGGTGAGAGAGGGCATCCCTGTCTTGTGCCAGTTTTCAAAGGGAATTTTTCCAGTTTTTGCCCATTCAGTATGATATTAGCTGTGGGTTTGTCATAAATGGCTCTTATTATTTTGAGATACGTTCCATCAATACCGAATTTATTGAGCGTTTTTAGCATGAAGGGCTGTTGAATTTTGTCAAAAGCCTTTTCTGCATCTATTGAGACAATCATGTGGTTCTTGTCTTTGGTTCTATTTATATGCTGGATTACGTTTATTGATTTGCGAATGTTGAACCAGCCTTGCATCCCAGGGATGAAGCCCACTTGATCAGGTGGATAAGCTTTTTGATGTGCTGCTGAATCCGGTTTGCCAGTATTTTATTGAGAATTTTTGCATCAATGTTCATCAGGGATATTGGTCTAAAATTTTCTTTTTTTGTTGTGTCTCTGCCAGGCGATGTGGTGCTGAGAAGAATGTATATTCTGTTGATTTGGGGTGGAGAGTTCTATAGATGTCTATTAGGTCCGCTTGGTGCAGAGATGAGTTCAATTCCTGGATATCCTTGTTAACTTTCTGTCTCGTTGATCTGTCTAATGTTGACAGCGGAGTGTTGAAGTCTCCCATTATTATTGTATGGGAGTCTAAGTCTCTTTGTAAGTCCCTAAGGACTTGCTTTATGAATCTGGGTGCTCCTGTATTGGGTGCATATATATTTAGGAGAGTTAGCTCTTCCTGTTGAATTGATCCCTTTACCATTATGTAATGGCCTTCTTTGTCTCTTTTGATCTTTGATGGTTTAAAGTCTGTTTTATCAGAGACAAGGATTGCAACCCCTCCTTTTTTTTGTTCTCCATTTGCTTGGTAGATCTTCCTCCATCCCTTTATTTTGAGCCTATGTATGTCTCTGCATGTGAGATGGGTCTCCTGAATACAGCAGACTGATGGGTCTTGACTCTTTATCCAGTTTGCCAGTCTGTGTCTTTTAATTGGAGCATTTAGTCCATTAACATTTAAGGTTAATATTGTTATGTGTGAACTTGATCCTGCCATTATGATATTAACTGGTTATTTTGCTCGTTAGTTGATGCAGTTTCTTCCTAGCCTCGATGGTCTTTACATTTTGGCATGTTTTTGCGATGGCTGGTACCGGTTGTTCCTTTCCATGTTTAGGGCTTCCTTCAGGGTCTCTTGTAAGGCAGGCCTGGTGGTGACAAAATCTCTAAGCATTTGCTTATCTGTAAAGGATTTTATTTCTCCTTCACTTATGAAACTTAGTTTGGCTGGATATGAAATTCTGGGTTTAAAATTCTTTTCTTTAAGAACGTTGAATATTGCCCCCCACTCTCTTCTGGCTTGTAGAGTTTCTGCCGAGAGGTCTGCTGTTAGTCTGATGGGCTTCCCTTTGTGGGTAACCCGACCTTTCTCTCTGGCTGCCCTTAAGATTTTTTCCTTCATTTCAACTTTGGTGAATCTGGCAATTATGTGTCTTGGAGTTGCTCTTCTGGAGGAGTATCTTTGTGGCGTTCTCTGTATTTCCTGAATTTGAATGTTGGCCTGCCCTACTAGGTTGGGGAAGTTCTCCTGGATGATTTCCTGAAGAGTGTTTTCCAACTTGGTTCCATTTTCCCCCTCACTTTCAGGCACCCCAATCAGGCGTAGATTTGGTCTTTTTACGTAATCCCATACTTCTTGCAGGCTTTGCTCATTTCTTTTTCTTCTTTTTTCTTTTGGTTTCTCTTCTCGCTTCATTTCATTCATTTGATCTTCAATCGCTGATACTCTTTCTTCCAGTTGATCGAGTCGGTTACTGAAGCTTGTGCATTTGTCACGTATTTCTCGTGTCATGGTTTTCATCTCTGTCATTTCGTTTATGATCTTCTCTGCATTAATTAGTCTAGCTGTCAATTCTTCCACTCTTTTTTCAAGATTTTTAGTTTCTTTGCGCTGGGTACGTAATTCCTCCTTTAGCTCTGAGAAGTTTGATGGACTGAAGCCTTCTTCTCTCCTCTCGTCCAAGTCATTCTCTGACCAGCTTTGATCCGTTGCTGGCGATGGGCTGCGCTCCTTTGCAGGGGGAGATGCGCTCTTATTTTTTGAATTTCCAGCTTTTCTGCCCTGCTTCTTCCCCATCTTTGTGGTTTTATCTGTCTCTGGTCTTTGATGGTGGTGACGTAGTGATGGGGTTTTGGTATAGGTGTCCTTCCTGTTTGATAGTTTTCCTTCTGACAGTCAGAAGGACTGTCTGTTGGTCTGTTGGAGATTGCTTGAGGTCCACTCCAGACCCTGTTTGCCTGGGTATCAGCAGCAGAGGTTGCCGAAGATAGAATATTGCTGAACAGCGAGTGTACCTGTCTGATTCTTCCTTTGGAAGTTTCCTCTCAGGGGTGTACTCCACCCTGTGAGGTGTGGGGTGTCAGACTGCCCCTAGTGGGGGATTTCTCCCAGCTAGGCTACTCAGGGGTCAGGGACACACCTGAGCAGGCAGTCTGTCCGTTCTCAGATCTCAACCTCCGCGTTGGGAGATCCACGGCTCTCCCCAAAGCTGTCAGACAGAGTTGTTCGCGTCTGCACCGGCTCCCGCTACTTCCCCTGTTGGTCTTCAGCTGTGCGCTGTCCCCAGAGGTGGAGACTACAGAGACAGGCAGGCTTCCTTGAGCTGCTGTGAGCTCCACCCAGTTCGAGCTTCCCAGCGGCTTTGTTTACCTACTTAAGCCTCAGCAATGGCGGGCGCCCCTCCCCCAGCCTCGCTGCTGCCTTGCGGATAGATCGCTGCAGACTGCTGTGTTAGCAGTGAGGGAGGCTTCATGGGCGTGGGACCCTCCCGGCCAGGTGTGGGATATATTCTGGTGTGCCTGTATGCTTACAGCGCAGTATTGGGGTGGGAGTTACCCGATTTTCCAGGTGTTGTGTGTCTCAGTTCCCCTGGCTAGGAAAACGGATCCCCTTCCCCCTTGCGCTTCCAGGTGAGGCGATGCCTCGCCCTGCTTCAGCTCTCGCTGGTCAGGCTGCAGCAGCTGACCAGCACCGATTGTCCGGCACTCCCTAGTGAGATGACCCCAGTACCTCAGTTGAAAATGCAGAAATCACCGGTCTTCTGTGTCGCTCGCGCTGGGAGTTGGAGACTGGAGCTGTTCCTATTCGGCCATCTTGCTCCGCCCTCCCCAATGCCCTCTTCACTCTTTTTATTACATCTTCTGATGAACAAAATTATTTATTTCAAAATGAATTCCAGTGTAACAATCTTTTCTTTTAGAGCTAATTTTTTGTGCCCTTTTAAAGAAATATTTGTCTCCACCAAGGTCATAAATATATTGTCTTATATTTTTTTCTGGAAACATAATAGTTTTACATTTCACTTTTGTAACTATAAACTATCTTAAATTACACTATGTCTAGTATAGAATCTATTTTAAAGTTTATTTTTATTCATATGGATACAGAATTGGTCCAGCATTATTTATTAAACAATCTTATGTTCACAAAATTGTCATGGCATAAGCAGGCCTACCTCTTAATTCTTAGTTGCTTTGGTGTTTTCAACTACAACTACATCAAATCACACTGTCTTAACTACTAAAGTTTTACAATACATTGTGAAATCTAGTCATGTATATCCTTCATCTTTGTTCTTATTTAAGATTGCTATGGCTATTTCTGGTCATTTATATTTTCATTTAAGTTTAGAATCAGAATTTTAAAAATCTAATCAGTGTGTCAAAATGATTAAATCAGATAGTCATTTCTATCCACCAGTAAAAAGAGACCCAAGAGATTTCTTTATAAAATTTTAGAGGACAATAGGTGGGAATACACTAAAAGAAAAAAAAAAGAGAGAGATGTTTTAGCTTGATATTCTTATCTGTAGAATGATGTAGAAGAGTTTGGCAAAGCAGTTTAAAAAATACTGCTTAATACATTTATACATGTATTAGTTCATTTTCATACTGATATAAAGAACGCCCTGAGACTAGCTAATTTATAAATAATAGAGGTTTAATTGACTCACAGTTCCTCATGGCTGGGGAGACCTTAGAAAACTTAAAATCTTGGCAAAAGTGGAAGCAGGCACACCTTACATGGCAGCAGGAGAGAGAAAGCATGTGAAGTAGGAACCATCAAACACTTATAAAACCATCAAATCTCATAAGAACTCACTACTATCATGAGAACAGAATGGAGGAAACTGCTCCCATGATACAGTCAACTCCCTCCCTCAGCACATAGGGATTACAATTCCAGATGAAATTTGGGTAGGGTTGCAGAGTCAAACCACATCATTCCAACCCTGGCCCCTCCCAAATCTCATGTCTTTTCACATTTCAAGACCAATCATGCCTTTCCAACAAAAACAGAAATTTCTTCCACCTGATACCCTAAATCATCTCTCTCAAATTCAAAGTTCCACAGATACCTAGGTCAGGAACAAAACACCACCAGTCTCTTTGCTAAAGCACAGCAAGACTCACCCTTGCTCCAATTCCCAGTAAGTTCCTCATCTTCATTTGATGCCACCTCACCTTGGACTTCACTGTGCATGTCACTATCAGCATTCTGGTCAAAGCCATTCAACAAGTCTCTAGGAAGCTCCAAACTTTCTTACATCTTCCTGTCTTCTTCTGAGCCCTCCAAACTGTCCCAACGTCTGCCCATAACCCAGTTCCAAAGTTGCCTCCAAATTTTCAAGTATCCTTTTAACAGTACCCCTCTCTCTGCAGTACCAATTTATTCTATCGGTCCATTTCACACTGCTATAAAGAACTTCCCAAGACTGGGTAATTTATAAAGAAAAGAGGTTTCACTGACTCACAGTTCCCCATGGCTAGGGAGGTCTCAGGAAATTTACAATTATTGCAGAAGGGGAAGCAGGTACATCTTACATGGCGGCAGGTGAGAGAGAGCATGTGAAGGAGGAACTGTCAAACATTTATAAAACCATCAGATGCCATAAAAACTCACTACTATTATGAGAACAGCATGCGAAAAACCACTCTCATAATCCAATCACCTTCCTCCCTCTACACATGGGGATTACAGGTCCCTCTCTCGACATGTGGGGATTATAATTTGAGATGAGATTTGGGTAGAGACATACAGCCAAATCATATCAATATTCAGACTATAATTTTGGGTAATCAACACCAGTTCTACTCTAGTTCATCTCTATCATAAAGCATTTCCTACATTCTGAGTGTATACATTACCAACTACATGTTATCAACTAGAGCATATATACTGTAGTTTACAAAACAATTTCTTTGTTTTGTGCATATGAGTCTTATTTTTCATGTGAGTTATGAGTAATATTATGAGTTCCCTAAGGGCAAAGGTCTTTTAGATCTCTTTTTACCCCTCATGACAAGGTAACCCATAGTACTTAGTGAAATGCTCAAAGTATTGAAACATTCAATAAATGCTTCGTGACTGATTGGCCATTGACTGAAAGCCTGTCAACTGTCTGCTATTTAGCTGCTGGTATTTTCTATGTATTTCCCATCTAGCTTTGGTGATGATGTTCAATGGAGACAGATTTCTTTGCAAGTAATTATATTGCTTTTTACATTCTCCTTGAAGGAAGAGTGGTCATCAGTGTTAGAGATCTAGTATTAACACAGGAAAAGAAACATGGGTTAAAAACAAAAAATCTTTGAAGAGACTGCAGCAAATAATAATGGAGAAAGCAGTCCACAGGCAATGACACCTTTGGATCCCCTCATACCTAGTCAGTCTTCTAATCATACGCTGTAGAATGCTAACCACAAAACAGACATACTGTGATTATCTGTAAACATTAGAGGATATAGCATCGAGTTGTATTGCCTCTACCAGGACTCTAAGCCGTAAACTTGTAAGTACATTAGAAGCCGACACTCTTAGCAGACTTTGCTGAATTGCTGGCAGCATCAACATCTGATCGATATGCATGTTCACCAGCCAAGCTGACTAGTACATCTGTTCTGTGAAGAAACATACATTCTGCCTCTAGTACAATCAGTGTAATTAAAAATTAACATGCATTAATTGTTAGAGCTGATGTAAACAGCTGATGTTCCACTTAGCACTGTCTTCTGTACATATCATTAGGCAAAGCCAAATATTGTTAAGTAAACAGGCAGCGCTTACAAAAAGGAGAGAAATAGAAAACTAATTCCAACTAAATAAACTGACACTGTATTAAAAGTCAAATTAAAATGATTAACCAGAGCCAGATTAGGCTCTGGATCTTCAGAGGAAAACAATTATAAAAGTCACATTTAATTATTTGAATCTTATTTTGGTAAATGTATTTAGGCTCAGTCTGAAATAGAGTCAGTGCATGCATAATACACTAGGATTTCAAATGAGTAAAAAAGAACTCTAGGAAAAGTATGATTCAGGATTGATTTATGGCTGAAACATTCTGTGAGAATGCATCATTCACAGCCACTTCAGTAACCAGTGTTCTCTGGGGAAACCCAAATCTGATGTTTAATGTTAAAAGAGGTCTATTTTCTTCTGCATGCATCTGCATAACTACTGTCAGTGTCGATGGGAGTTTCAGGCACATACTGAGAGGAGAATATACACCTCACTACTTAAGTCTTGCCTGACTTCTTTTTTTAAATAATGTCATAGCAAAATGATTTTTCTATCTTGATTCGAAACCAGGAAAAGAAAAAAAAAAAATCAGCAAGCAAATCTGTCCAGTGAGATGCACTCCCAGCATAAGTTCACAGACCAGTTCTGTACTTACAGATTGCCTGGGGCATTCAGCTGTTTAGGGCCTCAGGCTTTTCCTCCCCTTCTGAGGTTTTCCCTGTAAGTGACTTGCCTGTCACTCTCAAGTCTAATTTAAAAATAGTGTGCATCTAAATTTTGAGAATGATTTCTTAGGTTATTTTCTCATGAAGTTTGACCAAGTTTTAAGGTACCAAAGTCCCAATAAGTGTGATTTTTTTGAAAGAAAATAAAAACTGCAGGGTGTTAGAATCCAAGGGAGAAATGGGTTTATCTAGAAATCACTAGGGAAAACATTGCTATTCAATGGTATTCATAAAGGTTCAACCCTTTTTTGTTTTTTGTCATAATTACAGTCATTATAAATAGAATAACTATAAAAATTTCCTTAACATTTAGGCATGTATACATATATACAATCGTATACATATTCAAATATGTAGTTATATATAATGTGTATATAAAATTGTAAAGGTACATATATATAAAAATATATATATATACACACACACACACATACACACACACACACAATAATTCTGGGAAATTCTGCCTAATTGCAGTTTCCTGTGTTTCTGCTGGGACTAGAAAATTATGTGCTAAAATGAAAAATATGCGTCTCTCTTAAAAAAAAATTGAAAATACTAAAGGTGTCTCCTTCACGTTCGAAGGAAGGCAAGATAAAAATAAATACATTGGTGTTCATGAAAGTAATATATTTTCTATAGTATTTTATAAGGATCTTATATAAAATATAATAATGATTATAAATCATCAGTGTATTCAGAAATTTCCCCAAAGAAGAAAGTGTGAATTTGTATTATCTTGTCTCCTCCATTTTGTAGGAGACCTTTATGAATGTAGTAGCAACTAAATAAATGATTTTCATGGAAAGGATTGGAGAGTAGAATATACATATATAAAGAATATTTGTAGCTAAAAAAGCTTCATTGCTACAAAGAATATTTATAGCTATGAAAGCTTCATTAATACTAGTGATTCTTAGAAGGTAGTTAATACTATTAGAATTGTTTTATTTCTTAATTACTATCATTTTCTATGTTATTTTATTTTGGAACATTGCTTTCACTCTCTTCTTCTTTGTGGGAACAGACCAAAGTTGATTTTCATATTTGATTGTGCTTCCAGGTGATGGAATTTTCAGCAAATGCTATGTATAATTAACAGTTAAAAATACATTTGTACACTAAAATTCTTTATAGCACCTCAATCTACAAACAATTTTGCAAATGGAGTTTAAAAAATAAAATTAAGAAACTGATATTCACATTTTTCTGTGAGCAATAAAGCAACATCCAATGTCAATATCATAGTTAATCATTTTGTCTTTGTATTTATTTCAGAAAAAAATAAAACTCATAGTTATATCTCTGAATCTTATATAACCAGTTTGTTGGTAAGGATTACTTTTTCTTGCTGTAGGATACATCAGACTTTCACTTTTTTTCCCTTCCTTTATCCAAAACTACAAATGTGATGTCTTAGAAAACAATAATTACAAACAAAATAATGTATATTCAGGCTACCAACATGGTGAAATATTAGCCCTCATGGGCTCACTTTGAGTGTTCATTATTTATGAGTGGTGGGACTATATGGCAGGCATAATATAGGAAGTAGGTCCACCTAGAGAACACAAATGTCTCAGGAGACATATCCAATGGAAAGGTGAGAAGAAATCAAAGATATCTTTTTATTGTTTCAGCATTTTGATTAGCCAAAATTAGAAATCAGGTAGCATTATTTATACTAAAGTAAGAGAGTCTCTCTACTACTATTAAAGGGACTCTCAAGATGCTTAAAGAAACCAGATGTCTTTAAACAACTCTTACTCTAGTTTGAAATCTCAGAGAAATGCTTTCATTTAAAGTGTACAAACAGCAAAGGATAGTGACATGGATGTAGTCAGAACAGTGTTGAAAACAAGGAAATTAAAATTAAAATTAAACTTTCAGCCTTCTATCACCCTGTAACAAAACTACTGTGCTCATTTTGGAAAGATAAAAGCAACCAGCCAAATTTAACTTGGTCCTTGAAGTTGCCCTGGAGTCCTGCTGTTTCTTGGTTTGCTCTCTCTCTAATGCTCAATCTACCTTGAGTGGGACCACAGTGTCTATTTTCTTCCTCCAATGCTCAGTCTTCCCCTTCCCTCTCAAGGGATGCCTCACCTCCTAATTCATAGAATTTTTAAAAGCCGGGAAGTAACAATTGCCTTAATATCCTACCAGTAAACCTACAAAATCACCTGCATCTTTATCCTACTCTCCTCCCCATTTTGTGAAAATGAAAGTGTTCTCCTTTTGCTAAGGCTACCATTTCTGCTGGCTTCCAGATTCTACCCTTTGTGACTTCTCAGAGAATCTCCTCTACTCATTTTATGGTCTCTCCTTCCTCATAACCACACTTCTGGCTAATGTTCTTTGCATGATAATGTCTCCAGTTTTCACCTCTTATTGATTCCTAAATGTCTTAGTCTGAGAAATCCAAGATCAAGGGGGCCACATCTGATGATACCCTTATTGTTGGCAGGGAATCTCTGCAGAGTCCCAAGGTGGCACAAGATATCACATGGTGAGGAGAATGAGTGTACTAGCTCAGGTTTCTCTTCCTTTTCTTCTATACCCACCAGTCACACTCCCATCATAGCTCATTCACTTATTAACCCATTAAGCCCTGAATTGATTAATTCATTCCTGAGGGCAGAACCCTCATTACCCCCTTGCCTCTTAGAGACCTCACCTTTCAATGTTTCCACATTGGGAATTAAATTTCAATGCAGGGTTGGAGGAGACAAATATTCATAGCGTTCAGCATTAGTTTGCAATTTTAGAGGAGCAGATACCAAGAAAAGACTTAATGTGCATTGAGATGTCTGGGAAAATACCTGCAAAAGAGAAAGCAAAGGGATCATGAATCAGTGAGGAAACCCTTCACACTGTGAGGAGGATCCCTGTGAAGGAGAGAGTGAAGGAAGAAGGATTGGTTAGGAAGAGTCTCAGACAATAGCACAGTTTTAAGATATTGTGTCCAGGAAATGGCACAGGGAGTAGAAGATTATTTTGGAGCTGTGAGATTTAATGTCTGCCTTGCTGGTTTTCACGATTGCTTAGGGCCTATTACTCCTTTCTTCCTGCTTATTTCTCCCTTTTGGAATAAGAATGTTTAACCTATACCTGTTCTGCCATTGTATTTTAGAAGTAGATAACCTGGTTTTTGGTTTTACAGGCTCATAGTCGGAAAGAGTTTGCCTTGAGTCTTAGATGACACCTTAGACCTTTGTGTTGGTGCCAGACCAAATTAAGACTTTGGAGACTATTGGGATCAAATGATTACATCTGGCATATAAAGAGGACATGAGTTGTGGGGGGATAGTGGAATGTTACAGTTTGGATGTGCTTTGTCTCTGCCAATGTTCATATTGAAATGTAATGGCCAATATAACAGTGTTGGGAGGTAGAACATTTAAGAGGTGATTAGGTTGTTAAGACAGATTCACGTCTTTCTTGTGAGAATGGGTTAGTTTCCACCAGATGAATTAGTTCTCATAGGAATTGATTAGTCCCTGTGACAGCTGGTTGTTATAAAACAGGTCAGCCTTCTTGTCCTGTCTCTCTCTCACATGCTTTTTCTGTGTGGTATCACCCACGATTTTATGATGCAGTTAGGAGACCCTCGCCAGACCCTAGCACCATGCTTCTTGAACTACCCAGTCTCCAGGACCATGAGCCAAAATAAAATTCTTCTTTACAGATTATGCAGTCTCAGGTATTCTGTTATAGCAACAGAAAATGGACTAAGACACCCCCACTGTGTTCAGTCATTGGAAATAGGCAGTCAATGGTAAATATGGACTCTGCTCCAACAGTGGTGAATCCAGAAGTGCAACACCTGGAGCTATCATTCGGTTGTCTTCCTGCAGCAGTATGTTTGAGTGGAATATTCTTTTGGCAACTGAGTCTCCTCCAGTTCATCAACTGTTATACCCCATCATTAAAATTACTCTCATCGAGCTTCCAATTGATAGTCAGTGAACTCTTCATAGTTGTAAATTTTCTTGTCCTATCCACTGCATTTGACACTGCTGACCACTATCTCTTTAAAATTCTCTTCTCTTGACTTCTGTCACACTACCCTTTCGGATTTTCTGTTGTTGTTGTTGTTTAAAATGTCTATTTCTGGTTAGTTTCCTCCTCTGAGAATTACATTTAAAAATCCACATTTCATTGTTTCCAAAATTGGCAAATGTCACCGTTATGTACCAGGATAGATAAAGGGACAAACTATAAAGTTTAGCATTGTTTTGATTTTTACATCTTGCTCTCTCACTATTCATACTATACCTAATTAACACAATGCTTACATTCTGCCCCTCAAACCTCTCAAATCCATCCATTCCCCTCCATATGCATGTGTTTACCAAAACAGCAAGACACTTTTTCTCTCACTTGGATTATTGCTAAATATCTCTTACACTAGTTTCTTTGTCATAAGTCTACTCACACTACAGACTGGGTGATTTTGCTAAATTTTAAATCTGTTAAATACCAATTTCTTGTTAAAAACCCTTCAAAGTCCTTGAGATAAATTTCAAACTGCTTAATACTATACTGAAGGCTCTTTAAAAACTGCCACCTGCCTACCCTTTTATCTTCACCTTTCCCACTTGCCACGAGACTCTGGAATGAACTCAAACAACACTTTCTTAAAAGTTGCTCATCTATGCAATGCTCTCTTTTTTAGGTCTGGCTGAATCTTTTTCCCTCTAATTTTCCTCCTGACAAACTTCTATCCATTTATTCAGTAAACGTTTTTGAAACTTTCCCCAGAGTCTTTGAGTCCAGATCTGGCACCTGTTCTCCATGATCTGAAAGCATCCTCTTCTATCACAACCTAACAGCAGTCCTCACTTATTCAAAAGCAATAAATTCCAAGATTCACAGTGGAGGCTTGAAACCCCAGATAACACAAAAACTTATAAATATTATGCTCTTTTCCTAAATATACATATCTATTATAAAGCTTATTTTATAAATTAGGCATGGTAAGAGCTTAACAATAATTAATAATAAAATAGAATAATAATAAAAATATATTGTAATAAAAGGTATGCAAATGTGGTCTCTCTCTCTCTCTCAAAATATCTATTGTTGAATTCACCCCTCTTCGTTGATTATATGAGATGATAAAGTAGCTACATAATGAGATGAAGTGAGGTGAATGACAGTGGCATTGTCACACAACATTAGACTACTCTTGACTTTCTGATGATGTATCAGAAGGAGGATCATCTGCTCTGGGTGAACCTGAATCATTGAGCCCTGACAATGTCGCTTGGATGTCAGGAGCAGATAATGTTAACTAACTGGGAGGTAGTATATACCATGTAGATATGCTGGACAAAGGGATAATTCATGTTCCAGGTAGGAAAGAGTAGGATGGTCGGAGATTTCATCATGCTACTCAAAGCGGCATATGATTTAAAAATTTATGAATTGTTTATTTCTGGAATTTTCCATTTAATGTTTTCAGACGACAGTTGACTGCAGGTAACTGAAACCTCAGGTGAAACCATGGATAAGGGCCTACTGTATTGTTGCTGACCCATTTCCTTTGCTAGCCATAGGATCCATGAAAATTGGAGTCTGTTCTACGCATTATAATGCTTGAGACATAATAGACAGTGAATCAATATCCCCAGAATGCATTTTAGCAGGATGGCCGCAGAGATATCGTCTTTTCTTCCCTATTCCTCACCATGCATATATTTAATAATTTGATCTGGGAGTCAGAACAGCTGATTTGGAGCCTTTATCCTACTACTAATTATCATGAATTCTTGAGCTAATCGCTCCAGCTTTCAGTTTCTTCATATCAGGATGTGCCCTGCAAGTGAGTGCTGTCCTTCATTGAGTTTCCATCAGAAAAAAATGTTGTGTTTCACTGAACTAGATGACCTTTAAGATCCTCTTCAGTTCAAAAACATATTGCCTCTGGGACTACAAACTATTACGTTGAGGTAGAAGACAAGTGTACAGAGTAACATCACTTAATTATATTAGTATTTAATTTTTACATAGTCTTCTTTTGTTAATACAACACTTAGTAATTTCTTTCATTAGTTCTAGTTGACCTCATGACAGCAGATTGTGTCTCTGTACCTTTAGCCACAGTTCCCAACTCTTCTCAGTCATCCAGCTTACACTTACTGGCTAATGTTCAAAAGGTTTGTCTACAGAGTCTTAGCTTCTCTCTTCCTCAGTTTCTTCCTCTGCAAAATGGGTATAGTAATAATATCTATAAAATGTTTAATAAATAATTAAATGAGTTTATTTTCTTCAAGGTCCTAGCACACAGTAAGCTGAATATAATGTTATTAATTATTATTATGGTAAGGAACCAAATCCTTTTTCATTTACCCTGTATTGATACTGGGATATATCATCCATCCTCATGAGTATGAGGTCATGAGTTGAAAGGTCAAACCTTTCAACTGGTTTGGGTTTTATTTTATTTCATTTTTTGTCTTCAGACCTTTAAATATTTTTCTAGCTTGATGGATGCCACAAACCTCCCACTTTTGTTTAATAATGTCAGGAGATTTTTTCCTCTTTGCGTAAGCAATTTATGTTACCAAAACAAGACAAGACAAAAAACACATACTAATTCCCTTTCCTCGTTGTTTCCAATGTTTGCCCCCTACAGATTTCTCCTTACACCTGACTATCCTTCTCACTCTTCAACCTGACTGTGTAGTATCATATAGCTTAAATAAATTGTGAAGAGTATTTTAGAGAAACTAACATTTATAATATGTTCTTGTATTTCTACTGCAATGACCATGGGCTCAGATCAATTGAACCCTCCAAATCTATTACAACTTTAAGGGAGAGAGAGTTTCATATCACAAATATTTATTAAAGATCACATGAGAACCATAGTACTCTCGGAGAAAGATAAAAACGATGCTTTTGAAAAGCTGTCTCTTACCATCCGGCCCCACAAAGCCCAGTTCTTCTTCTAAGATGAGAACTACAGTACTTAACATTTCAAGAAAGAAAGAAAACAAAAAGGGAAGCTTTTTTTATACTATACCTACTTTGTAGCATTACAGAAATTTAGCAGAAAAGACCAGACATCCCCAATACTCCCTCCGACTCTAACCTCAGTCTGTCCTTACTTCCATTGCCGCCCCAGGCAATATGGCATGAAAAGGCTCAGCAAGAAATATTCATTTGTAAAAGAAAAACAAATCATTATAGCAACACTCACTGGTCATTCTGTAGCAAATGTGCAATGCTCAGATTTTGTATTTTCCTGAAATAACATGCACATTTTAGGCATGAAATTATGATTGTTTGACTGTGAAATACTGCACCCAAACACCATGTGGCTTTTAGCAGCATATCATCATATCAAGAACTATTTTTACCCTTTGGCGATTTTTCCTGCTTTGGCTCTGAGAGCTAGTCCATACGGTATTTGTATGTGGCATCAGTGGCAAAGATTTTTTAGAAGAGTAGATTTCTTCATTTAAACAGCATCACTGTGTAGTACCATGTACCAATGATAGCACAGAATCTAAACTAGAAATTAAAATAGTGTGATTTCAGGTTAACTGGCAAGAAATAAAGTCAGTGAGTATGAATAAGAGAGGAACAAAGATGACAAAGGACTTGGAACATACGTGTCTTTTCATTTTCCTTAAAAAGTGATTTAAGTACATACTAAATTTTATAATATCAGAAGAATGACTTTTTTTTAATGCAGTATATCCTACATTTTTCCCCCAATGACTCTGAATCCTAGTGACAATGAACTTTGTCCAGCATCTCATTTGATGAAAGCAGGCAGAAAGACTTACAACTTCCACGTATTTGCTGCCTTTCAGAAGCCTGGGCAGAAGAAAAGAGCAACTTCTTGAAAGATTTAAGCATATATTGGTCCCCTTCCAGGACACAGACATGAAGCCATATAAGAAATATTTTGAAAAGACAACCAAAATTAGCCAAACTCTTTAAACTTTCAAAATGCTTGGAGCAAAAGTCTGTTTTAGTTTAATCCAAATTAGTTTGCAGACTTAACTAGAAAGAGAAGCTATAGGAAAATATGAGCTGGCTTAACGTGTGTGTCTTGTCTATAACTACAAAGTTGGCTTTTGTTTCTTGAAGAGACAAATCTGGTTATGGGGTTTTCCAAACCTGTGATGACATAAAAGTATAGTGCCTGTGATGCTGAGCATGGATTCTTAGATTCAAAAATTCAATTTACATTGAAAATAAAACAAAATTACACCAATTCATTTAAAATTTCTACCACCCCATTCTTTCTAAGGAAATAGCATCAGAAAGATTAATTACATCAGCGTTATGTTATACTCACTCAATGCATATTGCTGCTTGAGTTCATGTGTAGATGATTTCAAAGCTGCAGAAATAACTTTTTAAGTTCTACTTAGTTAATCATATATATCCTTCTCATAGTTACTCATGCAGTTACCCTTGTAAGAGGCTTCCCAGCACTATTGCTTTATAATAAAATGTTCCAGCGTGTCTATATATAAACTGAAGTTCAACTTGTCCATGCAATCTAACTTGTTGCATATGTATTGCAAAGAAATTCCATTTTGTCAGTTGATTTATTGTTGTATCAATAGAAATAAACTCTTGAACCCCAGGGGGAAAAAATTATGCTGTTTCATTCTACTTACGATGTTTCAACATAGTCCAAAAAATAACCAGGCTTATTTTCTCAAGTGAGGAAACTGAAATGAAAGCCAAAAAAAGTAAAATTTTGGTCAAAATCAATGTTTTTATATACTTTTATTTTAAGAACTACTCTTCTTTCTGAAAATGCACAAGCTTCATTTTGTAAGTTTATCTTTTCTAGAAAAGTATTGCTAAACCATTTGTTCTTTAAAATATATTGTATATATTAAGAAAGAGGATGATAGGTAAAAAAGGAATTAGATGAAGTAATGAATTTCTTTCTAGCTAATCCTTTTAGTGAAATATTTGCTTAAGCATTGGACTTGGTTGAAGCAATGTAACTGTCTTTGCTATTTTTCATCATATGTGTTTAAAGGTCTATACAATAACACTAACAGCAGCAGCATCAATAAAAAATAACCATTATGAAATAGTTATATGTTTTTTTGCAAAGACTAAAATAAAATAACATTTAAATTTCTCAATCTAAAAGTAGCGACTACTATTACCCCATTTTAGAGAAGAAGAGTCTGAGGCTTAGAGATGATAAGTAACTTGCTTCAGGTTACAAATCTAGCAGATGGCAGTCAGAACTTTGAAGCAATTCATCTGACTTTAAAGCTCATGGATAAACTGAATTACTCACATTCCTGTGTTCCCATCCTCTTGTACAGGAAATCAGCCAATTGGCTACTCAGCGAGCTAGATGACCAAAACTCTCTTTATTATTATTTTATTTCAGGTTGTCATTCTTCCCCACCCCTCTCCCCTACCCTCTCACCACCATCTGGGTGGGGAGTGTTGCCATTAAAAATGCAAGGATGCCTTTCAGAAAGGGTATTTGCATGATTAGCAAGGCTAATAGAAGATTGAGTTACTGTAGCTGATTAACTCTACTATGGTTGTCAAACAAAAGAAAGGGGTAAGGAATATCAAATGGGAAAAAAAAAGTCTAAATTAGATTCTCAGTTTCCCAGAATGTGACATATGAAGACTTCTCTAATGAAGAAAACACATTAGTTCTCTAAGTGATGGTACTTGAAGTTGTTTCAATACGTTATTCAGCTTTATGCTGTGAAGCAACTTACAGTACTCCAATTGTTTACTCACTCGGCTACATGTAAAATGTGTACTTAGGAATGCTTTATAATAAGATATTCAACAAAGTCTGTCTTATTTAACTGCACTGATTAGAAGGGGCAAGCATTTCACTTTGGCACAGTGTGGTGCACTACATCATTTCATCTCATTTGAAATATTACTCAGAGTTCAGAATGCCAAGCTTTGAGCAGAGAAGAACAATGTGTGGTTTTTTAAAAAAATAAAATAACAATAGTGATGATGAGAAGAGAATGAAATAATGCAATTCTTGATTCTGTCAGATGGCAACTAGTTCGGGGGTGGGAAGGGAAGTAAGTCCCATGATGTTGCCATAACAGAATCTAAAAAAAACCTTCCGAGATTACAAAAGAAGCAAAGTTTAAATCTACCCTGTAGGAGTGTGGGTCACCAAAGCACTGAGTGACTAAATGAGAAAGACTCGAAGAAAATGTCTGTGAGAAAAGCTACTGGTAAGGAAGAGAAAAAAAAAAAAATGCCAGGCAGCCTGAAAACAAACCTGACCTTAACGGTGACCATATTCAAAGTATAGCAGAAAACCTCCTTGAGCAAAGCCAGGGCAGTGAAGAGAACAATAAAAAGCTATGTGGAATCACTTACGCTTATTTTTTATTGGAAATAATGTATTTGGTTGGTGACCTTTGAGATGTGTTGCTGTCCACCTATATGAGTTCCAGAATTTGCTCCAAAAGAAGGGACATCTACTCCTTTTTGAATATAGAATGAGTCCATTTATCTGAAGATAAAAGTCATGTTAGAAAATTGTGGTCTATTGTCTCATTCTATCTCATCTTTAGGTGAAGAAAATGATGTCCAAACAAATTGAATGACTGCTCAATATCATTACAATGCCATTAGTGTAATCACTAGTCCATACTGTATTTGCAGAGTGTGTGTGTGTGTGTGCACGTACACACCACAGCAAGGTAAATTGTATTTTAATCCCTTCATGCTAAACCATATATTTATATTTTCACACTTTTACAATTTTAAAATGTAAGTGCATTTACAATTTGTACATTTAAAGAAACCACGTTTTAGTTTTCTTTCATTCTTTTTCTCCTGCCCCCCTCCCTTCCTTCCCTCCTTCCTTCTTACCTTCTTTCCTTCTTTCCTTTTTTCTTCCTTCCTTCCTTCCCTACCTCCCTTCCATCTTCCATCCTTTCTCACCTTCCCTGTTTTAGTTCCCCCCACTAAGAAAGCTATTGTTAAAGCTAAGATCCCTGTTACATTCTTGCCTTTGCCAGACAAGTAATTTCTAGACTGAGATCTAAACCAGTAACACAGAATACCTAATAAGCAAATCATGATTATGATGGAATTTTCAAGAGAATATCACTACCAGTATAGCTAAAAGTTTTTCTTGTTTAATCATTTCAAATGCACTGAAGCATTAGCTATACAATGATTAGAACACATCTTTCCTAAGTATAAAGTGTTTTCTTCACTCTATCACATTTATCATTTTAATTATTGTTTTCATCCACCAACAATGATTTAAGTAACAGAAAAACACTATCATGCATCTCTCACCTTTAAGCTTCTGGTCAGTACAAAGTAAAACTGAAACTAAGCCAGATTTTGTAAATTGCATCTGTGTAGACAATTCATGTTTTATGAAAATTAGACTTGTATAGAAAGTTGTTCTAAAATTATCACATTTAATTAGTTGCTAAAAGTATATTTTAATTAATATATGGTAGAGTAAGCTTCAGAGTTTTCACATACATTTGCAATAAATCAGAAAGTGTGGGTAAAGATTTTTGTGGGCTCAATTTAAAAGGCAATAAAATGAGATCAAGTTAACAAAGAAAGCATAAGTATTTACTTAGCTATAAAAATTTCAGATTATTTTATTAGTATGTTCATACGATACAAATCCTTTCTAAAAACCATCTCAATACAACTTCATAAGGTGCCTCATTGCATGAGTGGAAGAGTGAGGAGGGAAGAAATCAACACTGACCTTTTATTTTTGTTTCATTTTCTTCTATATTAGCATTCATATTTTATGTGTGCACTTCCTTTGAAAATTGCAACTTGTTTGGCTTTCAACCACTTTAAAGATTAGAATCATACCTTATGCATTGAATTTTACAATTAGCATAAGACTGGTTTTTGAGTAGTTTTAGGGGAAATAATAATCCCTCTTTTCCTGATTCTAACAGATAAGGATACTATTGATTTATTAAAATGCCAGGGCTAATTGATAAATCCAAATAATGTTGCTTCAAGAAACGGTACAACATTGAGATACTTGCAAAAAGTTTATATTCCTACGAAAAAGAATTCTCTACCTAACAATTTTTCAGATTGGGTATATGATGCAACTTTTATGACCGAAAGTTACCTTTTTTCTTGCTTTCTGTTGCAGATGTAAAGAAAGAATATAATTGCAACCAATCTGTACTTATCAGACATCTCTTTTCTCCAAACAGTCTTCCAAATGAAACAATACAGATCCATTAGTGTAATTATCGCATAAGGTCATTTACTACTTTATAATTGCTACAGGTTGTGAATGATATATGAAATGAAAGCATCTGCAGTGCAAATAGAACATAGTCAAGAATGTGCTGTGTGCTAATTAGGTAACCATCTCATGATAAGACCCTAGGGAAAGACAGAATGGCAAAATCTCACAGTGCTCTGCAGTCACAAGGCAACAAAACATTCCTAAGGAGTTCAAAAATATATCCATTATTAAGTATAATCCTTTCCTCTCCTCAGACTCTCTTAGCTCTGTTCCCTGCGTGCACACAACCCTTCTGTCTCCTTCATCCTGTGCAATGCTAATCAAGCCCTGACAGTCAAGAACCATTTGATTATTGTGAGAACTGCTCTCTTTATTCATATTAAAAATTGAGGACTCAATCTTTTATTTGAAGAGTCTTGGTAAGTTTCGGTTTTTTACTGTGTCTTTTCCTGGCCCTTTCTATTGTCCTTTGTGTTTCGAGAAATGCACATTGTGGAATAAGGATGTTAAGGCTCAGTCATTATGATAGGGGACTGTTGGGAAGGCAAGAGCGTGGTCCCTTTAAATGGCACGGAAGAGGGGAA
The DNA here is from genome assembly GCF_007565055.1 of Rhinopithecus roxellana. Classification (NCBI taxonomy): domain Eukaryota; kingdom Metazoa; phylum Chordata; class Mammalia; order Primates; family Cercopithecidae; genus Rhinopithecus; species Rhinopithecus roxellana. The sequence continues at coordinate 109,049,413 of NC_044562.1, read as the reverse complement.
GGGAAGTGCTGGGTAGAGAAAGGTGGTCCCTGGCTAGGGCTCCACCCCGACAGAGCTAGGTGAGGACAGGCATTTCCTGCCCAAATGTTGCATTTCCCAAGACCACCCTGGCCTACCACGCCCCCATCCTGGGCCTATAAAAACCGGAGACACTAACAGGCAGACACACAAACGGCTGGACGTTGTGAGGAACACGTTGGCAGAAGACACAAGCCGCTGGTCATGGAGAGCACGCCTGGCGGAAGAGCATGCGGACAGCCCCTGCTCGGCCTGATGGCAGGCCAGCCACCAGCAGAAGGCAGCAGAGTTTGGCCAGAAGCAGTCCGCCAGGCTAGGTGGCCAGACTCTAGGGGAAATCCAGCTTCCTTCTGGCTTCCCAATCTGCTGAGAGCTACTTTTACTCAATAAAACCTTGCACTCATTCTCCAAGCCCACGTGTGAACCGATTCTTCAGTACACCAAGGCAAGAAACCCCCGGATACAGAATTCTTTCTGTTCTTGCGATAAGGAAGGGGGTCTAATTGAGCTGGTTAACACAAGCTGCCTATAGACGGCAAACTAAGAGAGAACCCTGTAACACACACCCACTGGGGCTTCAGGAGCTGTAAACATTCACCCCTAGACACTGCGGTGGAGTTGGAGCCACACAGCCTGCCTGTCTGTATGCTCCCCTAGAGGTTTGAGCGGCAGGACAGTGAAGAAGTGAGCCACAGTCCTATGGCAAGCCCTTCAAAGGGGACACGGGAAACTTTTCCGTTTCAATTACAGCCTCAACTTAGCGGGAATGAATGAAGTTCATGTTACTTAAAGCAAAACCCTTCTTTCTTTATGCAGCAATCTAACAAATTTAGATAAAACGAAATATATAGGCCAGAAAAAAAAATGTTAACAAACTGGGTTCTTAGTTCTGAAATATCCGGCTGAGTATTTTATGTGGGTGAACTACAAATTTCAAGGATCTGACTGAAACTGAGCACCTGACACCAAATACATTGAACAATTTGACCAAATTAACCAGTTAGATGTTCTTTCTTCTCTGCTTTCACAATGCACTACTAAAAATATTTGTTTAATTGCCAGCTGTCCCCATTTGGGTAGAGTATTTAATTATATAAAGTTACCTGCCCAAATGCATCATCTATTCATTCTGTATACCAACAATTGCAATTACTTTCTTTTTATGTGTCTCTTTGCTATTTATATAATATTTCCCCCATATCTTGCTTTTTTCTTGAGTGCAACATAATGTACTTTTTATGATGTCACCCTGTCACTTCCCATTGCCACTCCAGTTCAACGGGGTTACTATGAACTTGTCTTTAGTGACAGCATTTGACCTTGTGGTTAGCTTTTTGCCTTTCTATTTACTGCTGTTTGTGACTCATAAGTGTTACTAATAAAATGTGTCTACATGCTTCACACAGCAGATTCAAGACCTTTGGTAACCTACTCTAGTCTGGAACTTTTGTCTATGTTGATTTTTTTCTGCCAGTCTTCTAATTGATGGGGTCTTTGTCTCGATAAATTTTCTCTAGTTTTTTGCTACTTCGTGGTTACTTAAATAAGCAGAACTTAATGCTTACTGCTTTTTATTCTATAGCATCAGTTTTTAGATTGTGAATGCAGTTTCCTAAATGTTGGTTGTTTATTCAGACAGGGTAAACATTTCTCAACTACATTTTTTATATGTCTCCTATAAGGGTTATTAATTTTTTAACTAAAAAATATGTATTGCATGCCTACTACATGACAGAAATAGATATGAATTCTCAGACATAGGGGAAAAAGGAGAGAATGTCATAATTATCACAGAGTTTGCACTACAGGTAGAAGAAAACCAACAAATAAACAAGAAGGTTCTCAGGTAGTTGTAAGTATTTGGTAGAAAATTATGAGTGCAATGCGATAGTGAATGCAAATTTAGACTGAGGATTTAAGAAGGTATCTCGGAGGATGTGATATTTATGCAAAGATCTGAATGACACAAAGGAGCTAGCCGTGATAAAATCTATGGGAGGAACATTGCAAGTCAAAGGAAGAGTTAGTGAAAAGGTCAAATGGCAGAAATAAGCTTAGTTCCCTTAGAAGTTCCTAGAAGGTCTTAAGCCTGGAAATATGTATACAGTGTAGCATTTTAAAATATATCTCAGGCTACAGTGGGAAGAATTGAAGAATCAGGGAATAAACAACAGGATTCTTAGCTAATTGTTGCAGTAGTCCAAGAAAGAGAAGATGATGGCTTGAATTAGGGAAGATGGAGATAAATGAATGCATTTGGAATATGTCTTGCAAGCAGAATTTACTGAACATGCTTATAGAAGAGATGGCAAGAAAACTAATGAGAGTAATAAAGGATAATTCCAAGAATTTTGATGATCAACAGGCAGATGTGAGTCCATTTACACAGACAGGAAAGAATAGGGCCTCAGGAATCTGTTCTTTGGGGAGGGGGAATGAAAGTTTTGCTTAAGATATATTTTGACTTACAAAGCCTTAGAATCATGCCTGTAGGAATGCCAGATTAGCAATGGAGATAAACTTGAGTTTTATTGGAACTCGGAGACTAAAAAAACTTGCCTAAGGAGTTTATCTAGATAGAAAAGATAAAAGAGATCCATGCCCCAAGGGCCCTCCAGCGTTAGAGGTGGAGGACAGGAAGCAAACAAAGAAGTGGAAAATATCATGATATCATAGCATCCCTGAAGCCAAATTTAATAAAGGGCTTCAAGAAAGAAGGAAAGGTTTGTTATGTTGAATGTTTGGGAGAGGTTCAGAAAATGACAGTGAAGTGACAACTTGATTTGCAACATGGATTTATTTATGACCTTGATAAGGGTAATCTGAGTACAGTGATGGAGACCAAAGTCCAGGGGTTGTGGTGAAAGAGAATATATGGGGAAAAAGTGATTTTAGTCAACTATTTTAACAAAAATTTTCTGCAAAGTTGAATGGGGCAACAGGATAGAAGTTGAACAGCAGTATAGGTAAGGGAGCCTTTTGCTACTCAGGGTATAGCATATTTGTGTGCTAATAGAAGAGATCCATAAAGGGGAAATTGATGGTGCTGGGGAGAGGCAGTACTGACCTTTATTACATCTTGTGAATTCTACAACTTTTTGTCACTTTCATTCACTAAACCTGATTTTAGGCTAATTTAAAACTTCAGTTTCTGTTTGATTGAAGAGAAGGATCTGTGCCTTTTCCTTTTCCCGGCTACTTGAAGGACATAAATAATTTGAAGTAATGGGACTAATATTGGGGTTTTCCTGTTAGGCTTGCTTCTTCTTTGGGGTCTGGCACCTCTGAGGTTGGAGGCAAGGAGGAGAATGAAGTAGAAAGGAGCTGCATGTCCATTGGGAACTATTCCTGGTTTTCTTCCAGATCTTTAATTCATAGGTTTTCTTGAAAATGGTATTTAGCTTTACCCCAAGACTGCCACACAGGAGGACTTCAGAGAGGGGAAATCCTGAATTCCTTCAACCCTGGTGGTTCTCCACATCTACACTTTCTCTCTAGAAAAGCTTCACTTCACATGGGCTGCCCAACATAACTTCCCTCTCTTCTCACCTCTCACCTCCTCACATCCTTCACAGAGAGCCATAAAAACTGACAGGTTTTTCCTCTTACACTTTAAGAGCTGAGAGTAAGTAAGTTGACTCTGATTTGCTCCCATCTTCTTCGTAGGCATAATACACTGTATTTGCCTTCAGAAATATCCAGATAAGAAGCAGAGACCAGGTCTAAGTTCATATTCTCCTTTGGTCATCAGGAAACATATCTCAACTTAACCTCTTCCAAGAATACTGTTATAATTTATGCTTCAATTGACATAAAAGAAAACTATAAATTTTATAACTTAGCAACCATTCAGCCAGGTAAGCAGATTTTCAGAATTTTTTTCTTCTTTTGGGCACCTGCAATCTCCATGAATTATTCTCCTGAAGACTCACTCTTCTTTATCACTTGGCTTGTGTAGAGAGAACTACTTTACCATATAAATGATGCACTTTTAGAAAAAATTCTCTCCGTTCTTGTCAATCATCTCACAAAGACTGCAGGGGAAGGTAAGATGGTTGCTCAGTGCCAATAGCAGTAGGAGTATTTAGCCAGAAAATTAGCAAGTTTTCCAACAAAGTTGTTGGAAGCTTGATTCTGTGGATCTTTGTCGACAAAGATACCTGGCTAAGAGAGCAAATGGGGACTAAAATCTCTTCTGTTTAGTGCTGATGAAACCTCAGGTCATGGAGCAGAACTACAGCTATCCAAGGGATGCCTCCTGTAATTCACTGTAGGTTGGTATGAGTTAGTGCTGCCATGCTTACAATTTTTCTTTTCATCCATGGGCCAATAGCATACTTCAAAGGAATAGGAAACATCCCAATCAAAATCCTTTTACACTATGTATGTGCATACTCATATAACTTTCATGTTTATCAAGCCATTTTGAAGAGTCTACTTTAACTATCATTTAGCATTAGGGTGGAAATAACCTGTAAATACATAAACCTTCCTTCATTCAACTGAAACTTATTGCTTGTGATATTTGAAAGGTTCTATTATAGAAAAACAATAACAACAAAAAACAGTCATTTAAAAGACTCAGGCAGAAGTGGGTAGAAACTCCAGTTCTGATATTTACTTACTAGATAACCTTGGACTATTTACTTAACTTCTTTGAATTTTAGTGTGTTCAAGTTTAAAGTGAAGCTCTTAATACTTTTTTCATGACATTAATTTGAGACTTAGTGAAATAATTATGTAAAACATCTAGTATAATGTCTGGCAATATGATGCATGTATAACAAGTGATGAATAATTTTATTAACACTCACTCTATTTAATGAAGTCTTGAAAATTATGCCCTGATAATCAATTTTGTTAAACTGTAAGCTATGTTCTGGTAGGAACCATGTCTTATTTCTTTCTATTTATAATATCTGCCACATAGTAGGAAAACTATAAATACCTGATGAAATAAACCAAATGGAATTCTTTGATGGAACTTAAAAGCAGCAGAGCTAAAGCACAACCAGATATTCAGTTACATTTTTCCTTACCACTTGCTAGTAGCAAACCACCAATTTATCAGCAAGCTGGTACCAATTTAAGGTAGCAAGCCAACTTAAAACTTTGGTACTTAAAACAGCACAATATTCATTCTGCTTACAAATCACAATTTGGGCAGGCCTTGGTTGGGACTACATACTCTAGTCAGTGTCAGCTGGGGTTATTCAAAGCTGGGGGCTGGAATCCTTTGAAGGCTTACAAATTTACAAGTTGGTCTCTGGTCTGGAAAGATTTAAAATGCTGAGGGCTGGACAACTTACTAGCATTCCTCTTTATCTCTATGTGGTCTTTCCAGCCTGATGGCTTCTAGCTCAGAGCTTCTAAGGCATGAGTCCTGAAAGAGAAAACGCCGGCAGAAGATGTATTGTGACTGAGATGAGAAGTCACTTGCACTATATTCTCTTCATGAAGTTGTAGAACAGAACATATTACTGTGGACTGTTTTGAAAACTACAGTGATCTAAGGTGGTCTAGACAGCATTTTGTGAATAAGAGCAATGAAATACTTTGAGCATTATACCTTTCCTGTTTACAATGACAGTAATACCTGCAAAATCCTGGCACATTTTCTTCAGCACATCATAAATGGAGGTCATAACAAGTCATAATTTTCCAGATATCTTTTCTCTGAACTCCTTGGTCAATTTAGGTGCTTACATTTGCCTCTATCTGCACACCTTCTGTTAGAATCAACATCCACAGGTACAGATCAGATTAAATGTTCTGAATTTAATTGTTTATTCAACAATAACAACAATCACAAAATGAAAATGGAAAATAGAAAATAAAGAGGGGGGAACTTATTGCTTGAAAGAGTCTTAAGAGACATGAAAACTATTTGTAATAATGGACCTACTAAGTCCTTGATTTAAACAAACAAATTAAAAGAAAAAAGAGAGATAACTGGGAAATTTGAACTCTGACTTAATATTTGAAAATTCTAAGCAATTTTTTAACTTTTACAAATTATAATAATAGTATATGTTTAAATTATAAGACTGTATCTTTTAGTGATAAATACTAATTGAATGATATGAATGAGATGATGTCTGAGATGTACTTCAAAATAAACCAGAGGCAGAAAATGGAGTAATTTAGACGGAACTGTGCACACTTTAATAATTGTTGAATATGGATGATAAGTACATGGAAGATTCATTGTTACCTTATTTTTAACTATGTTTGAAATTTTTTTATTTTAAAAAGTTTGATTTGTTTTTAAGTTGTGATTTAGAACTGGAAATCTATCTCAGAACTTCTAGTCTTAATCCTATCAATATTTAACTGGTGACTTGTTTTTCTCAGACCTCCTCATATGGGCTTCATACTTTTTATTTCAGTATGGAATAGAGATTAGAATCAGATTCCCTGATTATATTTGTCATTGTTTCTCAATTGTCCAATTTGCTATAAGCATTGCTTATATTGACCTTGTGTTCTTGGAAATCCCAAAAGGCTTACCTTTCTGATCCTTACCCCAACCTCGCAAGCTTAACCTTGGTCTACTTTGGATAACTACTGTTCAAAATATTTGTTGCCCTTCCTTGTAGAAAAAGTATCTATCCCTATCCATTGCCATCAAATTTGGCCATATAACTTGCTTTTCCCAGTAGAATGTGAAGAAAGATGTGTGATACTTCCAAGATAGGTTATCATGTGATTCTAATACTTTCTTTTCTCCCTGACATAAAACCAGCAATGTTTCAGATAGCAACTGCTACCTTCAGCCTGGATTCCAGAACAGATGTGACTTAGAACAGAGACGTAGATTTGTTGTAAACCACTTGCTTTGAGATTGTTACTGCAGCATAACTTGGCCTAAGTTGCCTGACACAAATTCTGTCCTATCAGCATTTGCTATGGCTTGTTCATTCCTGGATATACTTTTCCACCCACAACAATCCACCATCTACAAACTAGCCTGGTTAAGTTTGATGTTAGATATCAAATGAGGTCCTAGTTTTATAATTAATGACAAGAGCATCATAATCTAGATGACTTCATTTGTGATGTCAAAGAGATTCGAGATTAATGTTTATTTTTGTATATTCACAGCCAGCTAATCTCTGCAAGAAATTGTTTTGTGATTATTGGTATTATTGTGTTAAGTTGGTAAAATAATGAGCTCAGTTTATTATATGTTCTTAAATATCTGGAAACAAGTATTAGAATACTGAATAATAGAAAGTGAAATTTAACAGCTATAAATATTATTGCTCAAGTTTTCATCCTTTTGGTACAAGCACAGTGATAGTCCATTAAAATGAGGAATGTGCTATTTTTCTTTGAAGTCAAGAATGCCAGATTAGTTATGCATGAAAAATAAAGTAGTACTTTGTATTAGTCAAGACAGATTAGGTAACAAACAACCTCAAAATCTCAGTAGCTTAGCATCTATAATTGATTTTTGGTTCATGCAAAGTGTGCTATAGGTCAGGACAGTTGTCCTTTTGGGTAGTTGTCCTCTGTGTGGCAACGTAACAATCTAACCTGTTTGAATTTTACTGCTCCGCCCTCTCAACAAACAATTTTCATGATGAAAATTGAAGAAATATTGACTAGAGAATGTTGCACCAGGGGTTTTCGTTGCCTCCACCTGGGAAGGATACATTTCATTGGTCAGTTGGTCACCTGGTCTTACCGAAAGCTACGCAAGCTAGCTCAGTGAACACAGAAAGAAAAGGGATATTGATGAGCAGCAGTAATGTCTATTACATGGTCCTTTCATGTTTTAAATAATATGAAAAAGACAGCCTACTAAGGGATGGTTAGATTGATGGAAATGGAAAAAGAAAGGTTGCCCACAAAACATTTAATTCTAGGGTCATCGAATTCCCACCTGTATGCAAAATAAAATAATGAAAGAAGTGTTTTTACCATCAATGGAGTAAGATTACACCAAATTATACAGTACCATCTCCCACTATTGTATTTCTCTCAATAGAAAATAGGATCTACATCACTGGAAGAATAGAGTTGGCATAATAACAATAGCAGTAATAATAACAACAATATTGTTAGCTAACATTTGTTGAGGGCTTATTCTATGTTGGTCATTATTTAAATAGCTTTACAGGAACTATTTTATGTAAAATGTCCTAATCAGAGAAGATCTGGAAAACAGTTACTACTTACCTAGAAAGGTATATTTCAAATCTTTTAGCAATAACTAATAAAGTCAAAATTGCTTCAAAGAAAACATGAATGACAATGACAACAAAGAATGTCTGATCTTAATGACAATATCTTATTCTATATAGTAGTTTTCATATTTCTTTACATTCTCTTATGATTTGGCAGTAGTTCAAAGATAACATATGTGCATTCCAGTGCTCCAAGTATTTTTGAGTCTGTGCTAACATAAAATGTGCTTTCACCTCACCAACTTTGTGCTATAATACCAACTGCGGAATATTCTCATGTATGTCAATCAGACATAGAGTAGACACTAGATATCTTAATTCTGTCTTGGTCGGCATGTGGGTGGATGGGGGGAGAACTTAAACAAAGAAATTACAAGACTGTCTAAGCCCTTATAAAAAAATAAGGGAACAGGCATACAAAACTCAGTACAGTAGGGTGGAGAAGAATGTGATAAGGAGGACACACAAGCACTTGTAAAAGGTATTGGTAAACTTTTACTTCTTAAGCTGGTATGGAGTATGTAGGTATTTTTTATTTTAAAATGCATATATGCTATACACATTTGCATAGCATAATTTCACAAATAGAAGAAAAGTTTTTTGAGGGCAAAAACCTATACAAACACAAAATCACAGCTATATTTGATTCTTCAAATCACCTTATAAATTAATTTTGCAATGTTGAACAAAAGATTTCAGGGGAAGGTGATAATTCAAAAAATATTTTGAGGCAATAGTAACAATTTTCATTGACAGGTAGTTACACACAGTGGAAATATGTCAAAATTAATTGGGTTTGAATTAACAGTCATTCCCCAACACTAAACTATCAGGTACAGATTTTATGAGTGAAAGCACTCTTGTGACTTCTAACTTGTCTCCCTGGGTTTTCTGGCTGTCCATTAGATATGTCCTTAACGCCGATGCCAGTGTATCTTTGGAAAATGCAGATGTGATGCCTGATTCCTGCTTAACAACCTTCAGGGTCACTTGAATTTACGGGAAATGGTATCAGGGCCCTTACCTTCATTTTAAGGTTCACTTTCCTCTACTCTCATCATGTGATAAAAAAAATGGCCGGGCGCGGTGGCTCAAGCCTGTAATCCCAGCACTTTGGGAGGCCGAGACGGGCGGATCACGAGGTCAGGAGATCGAGACCATCCTGGCGAACACGGTGAAACCCCGTCTCTACTAAAAAATACAAAAAACTAGCCGGGCGAGGTGGCGGGCGCCTGTAGTCCCAGCTACTCGGGAGGCTGAGGCAGGAGAATGGCGTAAACCCGGGAGACGGAGCTTGCAGTGAGCCGAGATCCGGCCACTGCACTCCAGCCTGGGCGACAGAGCGAGACTCCATCTCAAAAAAAAAAAAAAAAAAAAAAAAAAGTACTCAGCCACATGCAGTCTCTCTCCCTTGCTTTTCTTTTCTCTTTTTACAACTTCCTGCTTTTCATATGCTGGACTCTTTCTCAGGTATGTCCTTCTCCACCTTATCTGCCTGCAAACTGCTACTCATGGTTTAAAATTTAGCTCAAGTCCTTACCTCTTCTTAGAAATTCTCCTGACTTTTCTAAGAGGATTTCAATACTTGCTCCTTAAGTTCTCCCAGCCCTTGCCTGTACCTCCATAGTTGCACTTAATGCATTTTGTTTGAATCTCTCTCTCCCACTGGAATGAGAGCAAAAGGAGAGTTAAGCCCTATTCTATTCATTTTTGTATACTTAGGGTTTAGAATAGTTACTGAAACATACTGGGCACTTAATAAGGGTTTATTAAATGAATGACTAAAAATGGATGTAGATAAGAATTTTTAGAGTTTAATGTGCAGAATCTCCAGTACAACTAAATCTGGTTTCCCTCAAGTTTGATTCAATAATTAGCAAATGAGTCATATTATTTCTTGCCTAACATGATAATGATCTTCTACTTATATCTCACCTACTGACTTATATAATGGTTTACATGGATTTCATGTGTCATGAACTGGGCACTAAGTTGTTGCTTTACATGTACACTTTCTAGTCTTCTTCACATCAGTCCTAAAATGAACATTGTTATCCCCATTTCATGGAGAAAAGCTAAAGTTTGGAATAATTAGGTAACATATCCAAAATAAGATAGCTAAAAATTGGTAGACTCAACCTCCAACAGTGCTCCAGATGGGTGTAGTAAAACTCTACTGCACAAGAACAGGTACCAGGGATTATACAGGTATGCTGATTTTTCAGTCTGCAATAACACAAACCACTAGCAAGCCTGGGTGATTTATTCCCAGATAACCTATTCTCAGACTACAGATTTCCCCAAGGGCCTGTTCCTATATCCATGACAGAAGTTATGTGAAGGCCTCGAATCTAGAGGCAGGAAGATCCTCTCCCTTTAAAATTAAAGTCTGCATTTCTGAACTATGGGAAAGGAAAAGTGTTTTAGTAACTCATTTTGAGAACTTTCATTTATACACTCTGGGTAAACACTTCCATTTTGGTCATGAATATTTGCTGTTATTTCCCTTAAGAATAACAAAAGTCTAAAGCTTCTGGCTTTCTACTCACATGTCAATAAGTAAAACAAAATAGCCTGTATTTTGTCTAGTGTGATCCCCAGTTGTAGATTCAGATTCTTAACTTTATCATTTTTTAAAGTAAAATTGTTTCACAACCATATCTAGATCATTCTATTTCTAATAAGATATTTGATCACTCCTGAAAATTCTGAAAAGGTCTATGAAACTTTGCTTTTTACCTGTGTTTGGGCCTATAGAAATCATTTATTTAAACTTTGTCCTTATTTTCCTTTGCTAAAGTGATAAGGAACAACTTTGTTTTTTTTTTTTTTTTTTAATGAGTAGGCTTTTGTTCATTGACTGGAAGATGATTATCAAATCAATTGACTGTTTAGTTTATTGAATGTTGGTGATTTATAAAGCATTGTGTATAAAATGCATAATTAAAAGATATATACAAGAAAGATGTCCAAAGGCAGATCTCCATAGCTAAAATAAAAGACCTGCCTATGACTTTGAGGGTATAAATCCAATAAAAGGCAATGTGCGCCAAAGTGGCTCTATTCATGCATGAAGTGCTTAATGAAATATGCTATTTCTAGTACAAATAATTGCCTTTGTTTCCATCATCATGACTGGGTCGTCATAGCAGGCTACAGAATAGAGTACATTTTATCCTGAACTACAATCAGGCAGTTCATAAAACTAATGGAAATGAAGATTTTGCTGTTTGAAGTGGTCAAATTTCCATTTTCAAACACATCACAGCTTATAACCACTGATGGCATTTGGGTTTACTTTTGAGTTTTAGGATAATAACATATTATAAAGAAAATCTACCAATTTTTTGTCAGTTGAACTATGAGAGAAAAAAGCCCATTATCTGCCTGGAAGTAAAGCTAACGCACATGGTGTTTTTAAATGAAAAATATATATTTGTTTGTAGCTCTGTGCTGTTTGTAAATTTAAGATCATTAGTCCTGCTTAAGAGACCAGAGAATTTGTACAAGCAGATAAAACTCTTTCTTCTCTTACTTTTAAATCTATTTTAGAAATAAAAGAATATTTAAAAAGCAGTGTGAGAGAACACTTTTTCTTCCTGTTTCAGTGGTCTGTGATCCATAAAATCTAAGTGGTTATTTAGAACAATCCAACCTGAATGGATATGTGTTGTTACATATCTTTGCCTTTCTAATAGTTTTCCTTCTGAATACTCCTTCCACCTATCTTTCTCTGTATGTAATTGAAAACCCCAAAGGCTTTCTACTTCAATTCAAATCCCACTTCTCCTTGGAGTAGTTCACCTCCTGCGCCTCCTAACCCAGTGATCTCATTTATTCAACAAATACTTTGGAAGAGCTAGTTTAGAGATCGTCTTTCATAACCTCCACTCATTAGGAAAATTTTGCTATAAGATTCCTAACATTTTTAACTGTTGGTTAAATCCTTTCAACTATTGGGAGCTTATTTCTTTGTGAAGCACCAATTCCTAAAACATCTTCCCGCTAGGTAAGCTAAAATCTACCTGCCTGTAATCTTTATGTATTGGTCTCTGTTCTGCTTCTTAAGAACAGACTGAAGTAATTAAGTCCCTCTTTCAAGTAATGGTCCTTCAAAAAGTTGATGAAAAGTGTGGTGTTTCACTCCTACATTAGCTCCAAGTCAAAATATAAGACCTGTCTTATATGCCCAATTTCTTCCACCAATCTCCATTAAGTACACATTCTAGTCACCCCATAATTTTGATCTTCTTCCACATACACTTCAGGTAAGTGATATTCCTTTTTAAAATATCACTCTAATAACTGCTCTGTATTTTGATATTAGTGGTATTTACGTGATCTTATACACTTACGAAGACATCAGACTACATTCAAAATGTGTGAATTTTTAGGACACGTAAGTGATACCTCAGTAAAAAAACAAAAATATTGGGGCAAAGATACTCATCTAAATGGATCATGACACCTCAAATCAGAAAATAATGCACCAAAGCTCCCAACTCTGTGTTTCTGGACACCATCTTTCTTTTTAAAATTTTCACCCACAATAATACTGGTAAATATGCAGTCAAGAAAAATTGCAAGGATCTTCTGCCATTTGTGGAAAATTATACACAATTAATTTTATAGGTCAAACATAATTCTAAACATACATTCCAGATTTATTTCTTTTTAACTTCTATGTGTCTTCAGTATTCATTCATTCACTCAGCACACATTTATGGAACCTATATTATAAGCCAAGGTAAACAAAAGACTTATGTACCCTGCCCTCTTATAGCTTACAGCCACTTGCAGGGAAATAGTGTGAAACAAAAGCAAGAGAACAAGGAAAATAATTACCATTTGTATTAATGTAATGGGGGATGGGTGCTGAGACAAAGAATAGCTTGAGAAGATGGGCAGACAAACCCAATTTAAACTGAAAGTTTAAGGAAGATAACATAAAGGAATTCACATTTAATTTACAACTTTAAGGTTACGTTACAAGAAGCAATGAGGGGAAGATGTAGAAAAACCATAGTATAGGCCAGGAAAACAGAGCTTAGCTTATTTGAGGAAAAAACTGAAGGCCAGAACTGTAAGGGTAACATAGAAGACATGAGGAAGAAATACAGGAGGAGAGCTGGGCTGTACTAAATCATATAGGCTATCATAAAGGAATGGATATTTTTTTCCTATATACTTTAAGAAGCCATTATCAGTTTTTCAATAGAAGAATGACATCATCTAATGTAAATTTTACAAAAATCACATCACCTGATGTGTACATAATAGATTGGATGTTGACAAGAGGAGAAATGAAAACACATCAATACAAATTTAGAATATAGAACTGGGTTAGGCTTGGACCACAATACTTAAGACCTCCACTTGATCTAAGATGTGTCATCGCCTTTTAAATAGGATTATTAAGCCTAAGATCTCAAAAGTGTAATGCACACACTTTTTGGGTATGCAAAATGATCCTTTGAGATGAGAAAAGAATAATATGAAATTTCTATTTATGTTAATTTTATCCCTTAAAATATTCTGATACATTTTTGCCTACTTCATAATATACATATTGTACTACCTTCATCCTTTTGTGTGTTATATATAAGCACATGTATAATAAAGGGGATGCTTGAAAAGTTATATTGATATAAATTTAACCAGCTGATATTCCATTTAAACTATCATCCTGTGTGTGTGTGTGTGTGTGTGTGTGTGTGTGTGTGTGTGTGTGTATTTCTTGTCCATAAGTCTGTGTCATACATATTTGCTTGAGCCTTACTCTCTCAAACAATATGGCCATAATGGCTTTAGATCACTTTACACATTTCTGTTAGTAGTAACAGTTCTAGGTTTCACTCTGTTTTGTATTTAAACTCTTTAGGAAGGAAAGAAATGATTACAAAAGTTTAAGCATTGCTGAAAAGAGAATGGTCATATAGTCATCTTTAAAATGACAGAAATACTGAACAATTTTTAAAAATATTAGCGACAATTAAAAACATAATATAATTTATAATTACCCCAAAAATCCCACAATTAACAAAAAACTTATGTGTAAACCTACAAAATAAATATCGTATCTATATGCTGCAAATTACATAATGCTGATAAAAGAAAGATCTTAGTAAATGTAGAGATATGCCATGATAATAGGTTGGAATACTCAACATACTAAAGGTGTCAGTTCTGCCTAAATTGATCTGTAGGTTTCCTGCATGCAGGTCTTATCAAAATTCTAGCAAGATTCTAGCCAGTAGAGTGAATCATTCTACCAGATATAAGGGCATACTAGAAAGCTAATAATCAATATTATGTGGTATTAACAGAGGGGTAGACACACAGATCAATGGAACAGAATAAAGAGTCCAGAAACAGACTAATATAAATACGCTAAACTGATTTTAACAAAGGTGCAAAAGCAATCCAATGGAAAAAAGTAAGCCTATTCAACAAATGGGGCTGGAACAACTGTATATTGATAGTCAGAAAAAATGAAATCCAACTTAAATCTCACATTTTATATGAAAATTAACTTATAATAGATTAAAAAAAAAATTGGGATCTAGGCCAGGCAAAAAGTTTTTAGAATGACAACAAAAGCATAAATTGTAAGAGAAAACAAACTGGACTTTATCAAAATTAAAATATTTGATCTGTAAAAGCTCATGTGAAGGTGAAAAGACAGACTAGAGACTGGGAGAAAATGCATGCAAACCACATAACTGACCAAAAAAAAAAACAAAAACAAAAACCAAAAAACCCAGTATCTGGAATATACAAAAACTCTCTAAACTGAAGAATTTTTAAAAATTAATTACAAATTAGGAAAAATATATGGGAAGATATTTCCCTGAAAAAATAGTCAAATGTAAAATAAGTACATGAAAAGATGTTCAACTTAATTAGCCATCAGAAAAATGAAAATCATAAACCACAATCGATACGACTGTAAATCTATTAGAATAGTTAGGGGAAAAAACAGTGACATCACCAAATGCAGGTGAGAATCTGAAGAAACTGAATCACTTAAACATTGGTGGTGAGAATGCAAAATGGTCCAGTTGTTCTTTTTTTGGTTTTTGTTTGTTTGTTTGAGACAGTGTCTCACTTTGTCAAGTGCGGGCTAGAGTGAAGTGGCACAATCATGGCTCACTGCAGCCTCAACTTCCTGGGCTCAAGAGATACTCCTGCCTCAGCCTCTGGAGTAGTTGGGAATACAGGCAGCTGCCACCATGCCCAACCTAGCACAGCCATTCTTGAAAACAGTTGGGCCAGGTGCAGTGGCTCATGCCTGTAATCCCAGCACTTTGGGAGGCTGAGGCGGGCAGATCACCTGAGGTCAGGAGTTGGAGACCAGCCTGGCCAACATGGTGAAACCTCATCTCTAACAAAAATACAAAAATTAGCTGGGCCTGATGATGGGAACCTGTAATCCCAGCTACTTGGGAGACTGAGGCAGGATAATCACTTGAACCTGAGGCAGGATAATCACTTGAACCTGGGAGGCAGAGGTTGCAGTGAGCAGAGATCACACCACTGCACTTCAGCCTGGGTGACCGAGTGAGACTCCGTCTCCAAAAAAGAAAAAAGTTTGTCAATTTCTTATAAAACTCAACAAGCAATTACCATATGACTCAACCATTGAACATTTGTGTGTTTGTCTCAAATAAATGAAAACTTATGTTCACACACAAATCTGTACACAAATGTTCACTGCAGTTGATTTGTAACAGCTAAAAAATGAAAAGCCCCAGACATCCTTTCTTGAGTGAATGGTTAAACAAACTGCGGTACATCTATACAATGTACAATGGAAGGCTACTTAGGAATAAGAAGAAACAAACGGTTGATACCCACAACTAGATACATGCCCAGGAATTAGGCTGAGTGAAAAGTGTCAATCCCTAAACATTAAATATTTTGTGATTTCATGTATACAGTCATCCTTCAGTATCTGCAGGAGATTGGTTCCAAGATCCCCAGGAATACCAAAATCCACATATGCCCAAATCCCATATAAAAAATGGAATAGTATTTGCATATAACCTACACACATCCACCTGTATATATTAAATTACTTCTAGATTACTTATAATATGATATAAATGCAATGCAAATATTTTTTAATCTGTATTTTAAAAATTTTATTATTGTATTATATTTTATTTTTCTGAATATTTTTGATCCATGGTTGGTTAAATTTGTGGATGCGGAACTCATAGAAAGAGTCAAATGTATAACATGTTCAAAATGGCAAAACTCTAAAAACAGCAAAAGGATGGGGAAGGAAGTTGGTGTGGCAACAAGAGAGATACTTTTCATGTTGGAGCTGTTCTGTATCTTTACCAATGTTGATACTTTGGTTATGATCTGATACTATTACACTAATGTTGTAAGATGTAAGCCCTGGGGGAAATTAGTATAAGGTATGTGTGATCCCTCTCTATTATTTCTTCCAATTGTGTGTGAATCTATAATTTTCTTAAATTAAAAAGTTGAAGAAAATGTAAGAATATAAGCTTCAATTAATGTATAATTAGTGTTATCTTTTTAAAATGGTGCATTTACCTCAATCTTTAAAATATATTAGTTATGTGGCAATTTCTAAAGAAAAAGCTGGCAATCAAAATAAAATATTTAAATATATATGTGTGTGTGTGTGTGTGTGTGCATGTATAGACATGTAAACATATATTTTGGGAGGGGAGCTGGGCATCAATAAAGCCCATTTTCATGCCCTCCATAAGGTTCATTTAAGCTTATTTTCCCATGAGGAAAATGTGACAGAATGGAAAATATTCTGCCCAGAACTTAACAAAATTTCTTCCAATAGTTAAAATGTTAAGAAAGGTATAATACTGATTTTTAATCCAAAATTTCAAATCAAATATTTTAAATTAATAGAATAATTTCTTTAACATAATACATACTTCCTAATAGAGTTAATATAAGTAGCATTCTTGCTTATGTGTATTTTCCTCTACATGGAATTTTAAAGGTGATTGAATCTTCCTGACCATCTTGTATACTAATGAATAATTCATAAAAGTTTAGTCATTTCAATAAATTCAGAAGCAGAAATGAGGTTCATGAGTCATGCACATATATGTGCTTTAGAATTGCTGTTTAGCACCATAATCATAACAACATAAATAATATATATAGAAAAAATAACTGGAAAGAAATTCTTACCATGTGGTTAGTGGTAACGTTAGAATGAGGAGGGCATATATATGGCACTCCTTTGTGTATCACAGCAGACATTATCAATCAATTACAGGTACTGTGGCCAAAGAATCTTTCTCAATCATCTATGCTAGAGTCATTACAAACATGTTAAATGTAGCAATCAAATTAAAATATTTTCCATTCCTTTATGAGAAACTGTGTTATAAACTGGTGTTCAAATTTTCTGTATACTGTTACTTTATGTGTGACAGAGTCTCCCTCTGTTGCCTAGGCTGGAGTGGAGTGGTGAGATCTCAGCTCTGTGGAACCTCTGCCTCCGGGAATCAAGTGACTATCTGGCCTCAGCCTCCCAAGTAGCTGGGATTACAGGTGGGCACCGCCACACTTGGCTAATTATATTCTATTACATTTTTAAAAAATCATGTGATTATATATTAAATAGCTTAAAATTGTAAGCTGGTATCAAAACTACCCAAAATAAATAAATTTTTTATCCCAAGAAGACTTGTTTAATGGGAATTTTTTACTATCAAAATTAAGAGAATAAAATACTTGAAGTTTTTATGAGAGAATAATTCCAAATGTTAGGGAGGTGTCAGAATTGTTTCCTGAACTAAAAACGTGACAAAGATTTGTATGTTCAGAGATAGAAATCAAGTCTTTTTCTCTTTTTGGAACTTCTATTTTTATTTTTAATTTACAAATAAAAATTGTATATATTTATGGTGTATAGAATATTTTGATATGTGTCTGCATCATGGAATGACCAAATCAAGCTAATTAACATATTTGCTACCTCACATACTTACTTTTTTTCTAGGGAAAATATTTGAAATCTACTGTCTCTTGGCAATTTTCAAGTATACAATGAATTGTTGTTAACTATAATCACCATGCTGTGCAATACATCTCCTGAGCTCACTCTTCCGAACAGAGGCTATGTGTCCTTTTACCAACATCTCTTCAATCTCCTATTTCCTCTTGCCCTTGGTAACCACCATTCCACTCTCTGTCTGCTTCTATGAGTTTGACTTTTTTAGATCCCACATATAAGTAAGATCATGCAGTATTTGTCATTATGCAGTGAGAATTAGCTGTCTGTTGATTGGCATTTTGTGTAATTTATTAATAAATATTCACTAGGAGACACTGAATTCGTTGGTTCTGAAGGAACAAAATAAAGTTAAATATAAAAATGAGGCTATTTTGGAGAAGGATATGAATAAGGGAAAGCATCATGTGGTGAATTATCTTATCCCTCTACTCTTTCTTCCAGCCAGTACCTCTTGACCCTGACAGAACTTGAAACCTCGATTAGCACCCTTGAGGAGTTAGGCCACTGTTTGGTGGCAAAAAAAAAAAAAAAAAAGGAGACTGCCACGCCCTCCCCACCACAAGTGTCAGCGCTTGTCAGCATGATAAGATAGAGGTTGGGAAAAGATATAATATTAAATGAATGGAATATTTTGATAAATTTTGAGGACTGGACCTTTTCGATGTAGTGAATTGAGCTTAAAAAATGATAGAGAATATTTTTGTGTGCTTCAAGATGAGAGGAAGTCATGAGGTCTGATGGAAGCTTCATCAAGAGTCAAGGTGAGGATTATCCTCTCAAATGATTTAAAAGACCAGCGAGACAACTAAATAAAGTTGATTTTGTGACATTCTGCTTATTCAATATGCTAACTACCCAATTATTCGCTAGTAGGACTATATAGAATGTGTGTGTACATTATAAAACGTACAAAGCTGATTCCCCACTAAAACTGACCTTCCAAATAGTCCATAGCTGTTGAACAGCTAACAGGAGTCAAGCACCTATCTCAATGTTGTGATTGTATAAGTGTCCCTGTTGAGCCCAAGGACACACAGGTGGTATGGAAGCGTCAAATCCTGTATTTTACCCAAACAATCTGAAACAAGCAACTATGCTTGAAACATTAAAATGTGTCTACTAAAGCTCTAAAATCTAAAATTTTAAGGAAAGGGTGCATTGCAATGTTGAGACACCTTATTTTAATGGCTTCCTATCTGATCACCATTGTATTCATTATCCTAATTAAAAATAAATATTATTTTTCAGTACACATACATGTAGAAAAAGGAGTTCATTTCGATGAGGCCACAGGACAGACACAAGCAATCAAGTAAACAATTAACAGTAAACACCCTTTTGGTTGGGATTTTGTGGAAAATAGTGTTAAAATCTCATATTAATCAACTTTGAGACTTCTAGACATGAGAGTACCTTTCCTTAATGGATACAAGAAAAGGCTTCAGGTATAAATAACAGATTTCAAGGAGTTCAAATGAGATTCACTAACACCAGCTCTTGTAAGTTTTAATAATATGCAGGCCAGAATTATTTAATGATACCTAAAGCAGTATCATTAGAGTCCTGGAGACATTTGTGTCTTGAACCCAAAGTTGAATGAACAGAAATCTGTTATTAATTTCCTTACTTATTTAGAACGTGTGAAAACTGATTGCTGAATAAAGTATTTAACAACTAAATTCCTTTTTCTAAAAGAAAAGACTCTTAATGTGAAATTACAAACAGGAAAGAAAGAAAAAATGTTCAAAAGGTTACAAAAATTGATGTATGTAAAAATGTCCATCTAAAAATGACACAACCTCAAAAAGTTGCTTTTTTTTTTTTAACAAGTATGTTCCAAAAGAATATGGCCACATTTCAGAGAGACATTTCTTCTCCCAACACCATGACAAGTGTTGATATCACTAAAAGGATTCTGAAAATGAATTCAAAGCAACATCATTTTTTTTTAATGTTGGAGAAAGCAAAATGACTGGTATGGTATGTCTTGTAAAGACCTTAGTTTTTACAGACTCAACTCCGTTCTCTTAATACTCAGAAAAGAGCGATTTGGACTGTTACATGGATCTTTCTCACAAACTTTTTTTAAGCACTCAGATTCACACACAGATGCACTTAGATATACACACAAACTTTTATATTTTTTAAAGTGAGCAAGTGAATTTATTCATGGTTTCACATGTCTTTTTTCCTCACAGTATATTTTGATCTCTTCTAAATAATATGAAAACAATTATTTGTAGCTAATGCTCTTATAAAGAGAGTTAGTAGAATTTTCTACAAGTACTGTCTAAGCCCAGGATGATTTTTCCAAATGGTCTGTAAATTCTCTGTAAATTAAGCACTGGCATTTCACTTCCCTTCTGCTAATCACGTCAAGCTACCTAATTCCTAACTGTAAAATCAAATGTCTTACTGACTTTCCCCTAGCTGAATCTTCTGGAGGATCCGCTCATATTAAGGATTCAATGGCTGTGCTTTAAATGAACCCGTTTCACTGGCAGGTGCCTGCTGGTTTCTAGGTTTTAAACGGTACCATTACTATCATTTATAAGGATAACATCACATTAAGAATGTATGAATAATTTAAAATTGAGTAGCATTCAGTTTCACAGTCTGTCTGGCACGAAGGTTTGAAAGTGCAAGGTCTTTATTTTATTACAAAACACTGGCTGTCTGGGTAAAAGGAGATGAAAAGTTACTAATTTCAGGCTTTACTTCAAACCCTTTAATCTTGCAAATAAGTGCTTTTGGTGAGGACTTTGTTATCTCCTAAAGCCTAGTCAGAATTGTTCATGCTCTTTGTCTTTTCCCAAGGTCTTTACCTTAGCCTAGGTGAGCCAAATGAGACAAAAGGGAATCCACTGAAGGAAGTGATTATTTAATAGAGCTTTTCTTTCTAAACCCGAACTCGTGCTGTTGGCAAACATTATGAAACACGATCGTTTCATTGCTATAAATAATGTTATATAATTAAAATTCCATTCTGCGGTTGGGAACAGTGTGATAAACTGTTTGCGAATTGGTAATTCTATTTATTAAAAACAGAGGCATTAATTTTGACACATTGAATTATAACACAGACAAACAGATCTTGTGTTTTAATTAAATGCACTATTTGATGAGCTTTTTTACTCTAAGATTTAATACTAGATCCTTCAATTCGTGTGGTATAGAGCAGGGGACGATCTCAGCAGCGAATATAGAGAAAAGCTCTGCTGGGATTCAATGGCACAGGGCAGAGCTCCTTGGACAGCTCCCTAAAGCATCTCTTCGTTGTGTCAGGCCCAGTACCATTAGCTGGTTTGTTAAGGCCTCTCCAAGTTCTTTTTTCCTTCCAAGGCTCCAGCACGGCTTCCAGTCCAGTAATGCATTCCTTACTTTCTAATCATGAAGCGGGACTGAATATTTTTAAAATAAATAAATAACCAAACTGCTTTGAGCTTTCTTTCACATTAAGCTACATTTAATATTCATTTCACATTTTTTCTATTAATTAAAAGTAAACCGTGTATTGTATGGTACATTATCCCTCTAACAGCCCCATGTGGAGATCATGAAGTGGAAGACTAATGGTGTAGACTCTAGCATTTAGTTTTAACCAGAATAATTTACATATCTGTGAGAAGAGTCCAAGGCATGTGTAAATAAGCAGAACTCTGAGATATCAAGATCCTTGCTCAGTTTACTATGGACTGCCGAGCTATAGGCTATGTATTTATTCCATCAGTCAGGTAATTTAATGAGACTCACACAGCATCTATTCCTGTGGAAGAGACAAAAGTTATTATTAAGGAGAGGCATGTGGCAGTAAGAAAAATGTGTTTGCTTGTTTTATTTTGTTCTATTACCCCAAGTAGCAAAGGTGATCCTATTCAATGTTCGTTAAAGTTTACCTTTATAATTTATCAAAGGAGACCCACATCAACAGTTTTTGCTGAGATTTCAAAATTGGAAACATTAAAATTTGATATAAAATGCCACATATTTAGGGAGCCTTTTCATTAGAAAAATAACTCCATGGCTTTAATCTATGGATTTTTATTAATGTACAATTCTATGAAGTAAACAGAAGAAAGTACATTAAAGAAAAGTCATCAGCCCTGAAAGGGCGTATTAACTTCCAATTACCTGAATTTTGGACAAGTTTTAAGGCAGGAAAACTGTTGCTTAAAGAACTGGGAAATTTAAATAAATGATTACAAAAGCTTAATTTCCAGTGAATTCTCTGGAAAGATTTACACTGTTTCATGAATAATGTTAAGCAGTCACTAGAAGACAGATTATTTTAAGAAAGAGCCCTGATTCTTTGATAAAATTTAAATTGAATGACGTCAGGCTTTAGTCGTCAAACTGGTTTAAGTAACAAGCTCTTAAAATATGCCTCGCATAAAATGGCTTTCTTTTTTTGAAAATCATTGTAAAGGCTACAGAATTCAATGAGGTCTATGACTATATGATGCCAACCATCCCTAAGAAAAGTGAAAAACACAATTGCCAAGGCTGTTTCCAAATATTCATAATTTTTGGCATCCATGTGGCCAAACAGAAATGAAGAACAGAAGTTAAGTTACATCCTACTGATAATTCTTTTTTTACTGAGATATTCAGGTAATTGCAAAGGCTGCCTATATAATTCAAATTAGTTGGATATCTATCTTAAATCTTCATTCTGCTTTACCAAAATGGAAATTAATATTAAAATATTTAGAGTTGGTTGAACTGAGGCTGTTCCTTTAAAAACCATCACAATCTTTTGTAACCCAAACCAACAGTACGAAAGCACAAATGTTCCGACATAGACACTGCATTTTTACATGGCCTCTGAAGTGTTCACACTCCTACAAAGGCTGTCAGACCTGCTAAATGGCATAGCCAAATTTCTCTTGAATCTTTTTATAATACAATGATGCATAAGTGTAAGTCAACGTAGCATTTGACTCTTCAAATACCACACCAAAAAATCCTTTAAATATGCAACTCAATCCATAGGATACATTTGAGCCAATTTCACAAAAATATCTGTAACTTTACATGCCCTTTGCTTATTATAACCTACACAAAATTCTTCCTGCACCAAAAACTCATGTTAAAATTCTTTACCTGTAGGGCAGATCTACCTTATTCAAATCATAAACTTTACTCTGATTAAATGAAAATAAGTCTATAAGGTACATATTCTTATAAAAGCTAAGAACAAATGTATTCTGTTTTCATTATCAAATAATCTTTATTTCAAAGAATATGGAAAATAATTTATTTCCAAAACACTTATCATATAATGAAAAATAAAACTAGCAATGGAAGACAAGCTTTAAAAAATTTTTATTTTTATGCATTTCTTGTTATACTGTATTTTAATCTTTTGTTTTTATCATGTTTTCCCTAAAGATTGTGAGTTCCTTAAGCCAGAGTCTACAGTTTAGCTATCTCTTTCTCCTCAACACCATTTATAGTGCCTAATTCACGGAACATCCTTTTTCAAAAACATCTGTATTGAATATTGAATGAGTAGAACTTTTCCAGGAGTCTCAGGAAGAATTTAAAATAGTTTAGTTGCTAGCTGGATTTTAAGACTAAGAAGTAAAAGGTAAATTGCTTTGAATGCGAAAAGTTATACATAAATAATTGAACACATTTTTAATAACAGAGATGTTCATTTGTTCTAAGAGATGATTAATTTCCTCTTCAAATATTGGTGGGTATGATAGATATACCACATATTTTTTAAGTTTAACAAAAGAAGAATCAATTCCTATTTTATTTCCACTTAGGTTTTATAAATTATTTCAGTAGCTCACATTTAGACTGTCCATTTTATGTTTTTAAGACATAATTTGGCATTTAAAAATATTGTACTTTCTTTGCTCTTCCAGTAAAGTGTGATAATATAGTCATATGTGTCAATTAAAAGATTGCTTGCTACATCATTTGCTGGCAGGGATTCAATGGAGTTACCCAGCAAAGTGAATCTTGAAGCATTTACCATTCTTTTACTGTGGGTCTTTTCTATATTTCTGTCATTACATTTCTTTGGACATAAATTAAAGCAGAGTTATTTTCTATTAAATTGCTCAGCTAGCCATTAGTGATTCTGGATTTTCAGTGTCTTTTTTCAGAATACACATGCACATGACCATATCCTTTTTTTACTGGTTTTGATTTTAAAATTCTGGCATGGGTCCAGGGTGTCTCTATATAGCATTTACTGAAATAATTCTGAATTTCCCTCATGCTATTGCAAAACATATATAAATATATTTTAAAATATATTTAATTCCTCTTTAAATCACAAGTTTAAAAATGGTTCCAAACATATACATGGACTGATGATGATAACATTATTGAAGCATAAAAAGAAAAAAAAAACTCTTTCGTGTAACATGAAGAATTTTATGATGAAATCATATGATTATACAGATACTGCTAGCTTGAGACAATAGGAACTGGAATGCTGTGGCCTGGAATCTCATTCTTTATGTATTAATAACAGACTTCTGAGCACACACATTCACTTTCAGATTTTTAAGCAATTAGTTTGCAGATGTCACTGAATAAATGGCATTCATTCCTTAAGCAGGAAACATACCTGTTAACCATCTCAGCCTATTCTAGCTTTAAAGCTGGGCTTGATGTGCACAGCATGCTCAAAAACTGTACTCACAGTTCAAATGAGCTGGATTACAGACCATGACCACTGAGACCCTCACATGACAAAGCCTTTGTGTAATTAATATGCAGGGTAAAATGCTCCCTGGACTGCTGCTAAAGCGATTTAAATCATGCACATAAAAAATGTAATCACAAATTTAGCATGGTGGACAGAGTAGTCACACTGGGCTTGATTGCATAGAAGGTTCCAAGTGTGTTTTAAATGTCCTTTAAGATTGAGATTAGGACTTGTACTTACAAGATGCATATTAATCTAAAACTCAACATTTTTCAGTGTGGGTTCACAGTAGGAGAACATTATGGGCAATAGAGGTTCATTCTAATCCCAGTAGGTAATTACACTTTGAAATAATATTCTTTAATTAAATCTTGTTTGCACTTGATTGATTTAAACACTAAATCTAAAACCCTAAATTTGAGTTTTTATCAATTTTTGATGCTTATTGCACACAACTTGGGCTTTAATTGATGTTTCTGAAGTTTTAAAGCCCTTGTCCACCATATCCTGGTTTAGAATTTAGTATAATTATCAACATTATTCTTTAATACTCTTGATGACTTCTGGAAACTCAATAAGTTTGAGCACTTTTACAATTTTAATATACATCTGAAAGGTTTTTAATATGTCACAATTCCAGTATTGACATACATGATTCTTCTGTCACACCTTTAACAGACACATAATCTAATCCCGTCTCTGAAATACTGACAGAGGGTTCTATTTCCAAAATATTTATCACTTGTAAGATTACAGTATAAAACTTGGGCTATAGCTAATAACAGACAAGGTACAAAGAAAAAAAAGGTTTCAAATTCCAGAGTTATTTGCATCTTTTCAAATTTAAAGCAATGTAATTAAGTGACAAAAAAAGTTACTACTTTCAGGTATTCACAAAGGAAAATTGTCCAGCTACACACACACACAGACACACGTATGTTCGTGAGTGCATCTGTGTGTGTGTATATATATACATATGTATATAAAATCTTTTATGTTTATATCTTCTTTCTTACCACTTGGAAAAGGTTACCAAAACTCAATTAAAAGACTCACTATGGCCATATTAGATTAATTTCTTTTATATTCAATAATCCATATGACGCCAAGTCTGTATTATAATTGCTAAAAGCGATATGTTTCACTGTCACCATTGTGAAAGAAGATTACTCTGGCAGGTAACATTAATATCTAACTGAATTTTAGTCTTGTAGATTTTGGAACTTTTACAATTTCTCATTCTTCCGACATAAGTGCTTTTTCTAAAAGAACGTTGTAAAAAATTTCATGTCTTGTGACCCACAGAACGGAACTTTGACATATATCCTAATTTGGTGCATGATATTATCTGTCAGAGATGATCAAAGATCTTCATAATTTGTTGCAAATTTGCAAATTACAATGAACCCTTCTTAATAGGCATTCATATAACCAACTGTTTTTATGGTTTACAGATTTATATCCAGAAATATAAAATTAGGTCTGGAGGCCTAAGCATTGTGATTTAAAGATTCTGTTCAACAATGTTTATATTTAAATTTATACAAATAAAGACTAGCTTGGTTTTAGCTTCAGCAGTGCCATATAGCAGCATCTTGCAGATGTAGCTCAGTAAATTACATTCATGATGCCATATTTAATAACTGAAAATTCACATTTTACTACAATTGCATTTGTCACTGCTGAAAAACAAACTAGTATGTGGAATGTTTTATTACAATGACTACATTCTTGTGAGAAATGATTAAGTCACTATAAGAGAAAAGTAAGGCCAAAAGACCTCATTCACCATAACGCAAATATTAATCACACATAAATAATACAGGTGTCTTACAGTAAGCCACATTCCCCTAAAATATAGATTACACATCCTAGGGGCAAATAGTAGCACGACAGACTCGAAATAAATCCCTCAAGCCATGGTGGCCAAAAGGAAATCATTTATGTTTTGACAGTTTAATATACTTTTTGTTTATGCATAACAGATGAAAATATTTACACCAATATAAGAGAGTGAAAGAAAAATTAAATCTGACTAATCGACCTGTTCAAAGTATGATTTTTAATTTCAAGGATTTTTTATAACTACTGGAAATAATAAATATGCTTTCTACAATTCAACCGTTTCCATTCGTTGTTAATTATTTGGCAGCAGCTAAAAAATAAGCCAGTCTCTCAACTCAGAGACAACTTTCTCTGGTATGCACACATGCCCCAGCTGAAGGAAAAGAGGGCTGACTGCCAGCCTAGAACACTGCAGGCTGAGATGAATGAACTAGATGATCCCTAAAAGCGATGTACAGGAAATAGAGCTGGGAAAGTTTCTGGGGAGAGGGTCCCAAGGTTGGGCATAGGGGAGATTTATTTGCCACAAATAGATCTCTTTTCATACTGATTAACCTTTTGAACATATGTATATGTTACTTTAGCAATAACAAATATTTTAAAGGTATAAATCAACAAAATACAAGATGATAATTCTTAGAAATAGATTTCATTTCTGTTTTCCTGCAAGTATTTATTAGGCATTTGTCTTACTTGCAGCACTGGGTTTGGGAATAAAGAAAGGGTAGGAAATTAGGAACCAGGCAGCTCCTTGACCTTAAAGTGTTTAAAATTCATTGAGAAATTTATCTGATAAAATGAATATCAAGAAAGAACATGTACAAACATGACATTATACGGTTTACATTAAAGCATTTCAGGAAAAAAAATTAGCATACTTAGAACACTCAGGTAGGTGGGGATATAAGGAGGCAGTGAGGATGAGTAGTTAGCCTTTGATAGGAACATAGATACCCCAGAAGGTAAGGAGCCTCCGAATTAAATGCTAGAATTCTGATATTGCTAAATGCATGAAGAAATTGTTTGTAAAGAATTGAAAAGCAACTGGAGGAGCTTCAAGATGGCTCACTAGACGCATCTGGCACGTGCCTCTTCCATGGAGAGGAACCAAATTGTGAGTAGATAATCACATGAATTAACAGATCATCTAAGTGAGAACACGAAAATTCAACCGAGAAGTGATGGGTAGCACTGAAAGCAAGGAAGGAGAGGAAATCAAGGCAGCCTGTTCATCAAGGATGAATTGGAGACTAGAGAGTCTTTCTAATGCAGGGACAAGGTAACTGAGGGACTCCCAGTCTCCCAGATGTCTACGTTCCCACCTGGGTGCCTACAATCTGAGCCACAGGAGAGTCCCTCTATCTTCATGAGCCACAAGACTAACAAAGGTAGCTGCCTGGAAACCACACAAAGGCATTGCTCCAGAGAGAGAGTTCTTGCTAAATCCCATAACTCCTAAGCTGCAGCATGGTGCCAATTTGAGAGGCTAGTCTCCACCAGAATGCATCCTACCCTGTCCTCAGGGCTGAGGTGGGAGTCATGGGATGCAACCCTGCTCACCAGCAGAGAGGCAGCTGCACATTTTCATGTACACCGAGGACAAATCCTGAAGCCCACAATTTCCACTGCTGTAAGCAGCTGTAGGACCAATGCAAAAGCAAAGCATACACCCTCCAGGGGCCTGCCTATGGTTCACTGAACCTGCTATTACCATCACAACTGACACCCACCATGTACCACCTATAAGTCTTGAGAACAGCCTGCCCAACCTATCACAGCCACTATCAACAATGGTATGGACGACTTGGATCCCAGAAGGTTGTCCCACTACTTCTAATGCCATAGGCCATGCCATGCTTGCTGCCCAGGGGCTTGAGAACCCACCTATCTGTCAAACCAATCATTGCCATTCCCAGCACCCAAGCAAACCACCTGGAGGCCCTAAAATTGGTCTGTCTAAATTCACTAACATTAAAGCCAACATACACTGCCCTGGAGCCCAAGACAGGCATGTACAGCCTACAGCTGCAACCTCACTAGGGTCTGAAGACTGGACTAGCTGGCATATCAGTTCCCAAAAAAACTTCACCACCACCTCTACTAACAACTGCACCCTAAGCCACAGAAGCAATCACAGATCCAACTGACAGTTTTTACAGCCAAATAAATCATACAGAGACTGCACTACAGAATGCACCCAGAATCAAAGACAAAGGGTCCTACCCAACCAACACCATAGATTTATCTCAGGAAAATGTCCTCCCTTAGGACAGCATATTCCAAAAATGGAAAGAAATACTGTTACACCGGATACACAGATATTAATGTAAGAACACAGGAAACATTTTTAAAAATGTGAAACCTCTGAAAGAACACAATATTGTTTAAGAACAAATCCCAATCAAAAACACATTTATGAAATCCCTGAAAAAGAATCCAAAATATTGATACTAAAGAAGTTCAGTGAGATACAAGAGAATTCTGAAAAATAATAAAGAAATAACTAATACGTTTCAGGATAGAAATGAGAAATTTACTGAAGAAACAGATGTCATGAAAAAGAATCAAACAGAAATTCTGGAAGTGAAGAATTCCTTGAAAGAAATAAAAAATATATTTGAAAGTTTCAACAATAAACAAGCTCAAACAGGAAGAAAAAATATCTCAGAACTTGAAGACAAGTCTTTTGAAATAAACCAGACAGATAAAATAAAATAAATTGAATTTTAAAAGAATGAGCAAAGCCTTTGTGACATATGGAATGCCATAAAGCAATCAAATTTCTAAATTTTCAGTGTCCTAGAAGGTAAAGAGAAAATGAAAAGGTTAGAAAGCCTATTAATGAAACAGTAGATAAATATGTCCCAAGCCTTGAAAAAGACTTAGACATCCAAATACAAGAGGCTCAAAGATTCATAAATTGATAAAATTCACAAAAGTCTTCTCAACAGCACATTATAGTTAAACTGTCAGAAGTCTAAGACAAAGGGTAAATTCTAACAACAGCAGCAGGAAAAGAATCTAGTCACTTACATAGAAATAACAGTGGATTTCTCAGCAGAAATCTTACAGGTCAAGAGAGAACGGGATGATATATTCAAAGTACTAATAGAAAAAAAACACTGTAAGCCAAGGAGACTACACACAACAAAATTATTCTTCAGTTATGAAGGAGTAATGAAGTCTTTCCCAGACAAGCAAAAGCTGAAGAAATTCATCACTGCTAGACTGATACTTCAAGAAATGCTTAAGGGATTCCCATACTCAGAAACAAAACAACAATGACTACTTACCATCATGAAAACACCAAAGTTAAAAACCATATAATAGAACAAACACAAAAAAGAAAGAGAAAAAACTGAAACGTTACCATTACGGAATACTACAAAACAGCAAAAGTAAAAAATAAGAAAGAAACAAACAAATGATATACCGAACAATCAGAAATCAATTAATAAAATGACAAGAATAACCCCTCGATATATCAATAATAACCCTGAATGTAAACAAATTAATCTTTCCATTTAAAACATATAAACTAGCTGAATGAATTTTTTAAAAAGCATGACCCAACTATATGCTCCCTATAAGAAATTCTCCTTACCTCTAGACACATATAAGCTGAAAATAAAAGGATGGAAAAAGATATTTCATGCAAATAGGAAACAAAAATGAGGAGGAATAACTATACCTATATCCAATGGAACGTACATAAATACAAAATTTCTTAACAAAACTAGCAAACTAAATCATATAGCACATCAAAAGAAAAAATACACCATGATCAAGAGAGATTCATCACAGAAATGCAAAAACGTTTCAACATCTGCAAATCAATAAGCATTGTATATCCTATCAACAGTAAGAAGGACAAAAACAGTATGATCATCTCAATGGATGCAGAAAAATCATTTGACAAAATTCAACATCCCTTCATGATCAAAGGTCTCAATTGGGGGTGGCTGACAAGATGGCCAAATAGAAAGAGCTCTAGTCTGCAGCTCCCAGGTAGATCAGTGCAGAAGGCGGGTGATTTCTGCATTTCCTACTGAGGTACTCAGCTTATCTCACTGGGACTCGTTAGACAGTGGGTGCAGCTCATGGAGGGTGAGCCAAAGAAGGGTGGGGTGTCACCTCACCCAGGAAGTGCAAGAGGTTGGGAAACTCCCTCCTCTAGCCAAGGGAAGCCGTGAATGACTGTGCTGTGAGGAATGGTGCATTCCAGCCCAGATACTATGCTTTTTCCATAGTCTTTGCAACCCATAGACCAGAAGATTCCCTTGGTTGCCTATACATCCAGGGTCCTGGGTTTCAAGCACAAAACCAGGCAGCCATTTGGGCAGACACTAAGTTAGCTACAGGAGTTTTTGTTCATACCCCAGTGGCACCACAAACGCCAGTGAGAGAGAACCATTCACTCCCCTGGAAAGAGGGCTGAAGCCAGGGAGTCAAATGGTCTAGCTCAGTGGATCCAACCCCCACACAGTCCAGCAAGCTAAGATCCACTGGCTTGAAATTCTCATTGCCAGCACAGCAATCTGAAGTCGACCTGGGATGCTCAAGCTTGGTGGGGTGAGGGACATCTGCCATTGCTGAGGCTTGAGTAGGTGGTTTTCCCCTCACAGTGTAAACAAAACCGCTGGGAAGTTTGAACTGGGTAGAACCCACCGCAGCTTGGCAAAGCCCCTGTACCCAGACTGCCTCTCTAGATTCCTCCTTTCTGGACGGGAGATCTCTGAAAGAAAGGCAACAATTCCAGTCAAGGGCATATAGATAAAAATTCCATCTCCCTGGGACAGAGCACCTAGGGGAAGGGGAGTCTGTGGGCACCACTTCAGCAGAATTAAACATTCCTGCCTGCCAGCTCTGAAGAAAGCAGCAGATCAAGAGAGCACTCAAGCTCTGTGGTGGGACAGACTGCCTCCTCAAGTGGGTCCCTGACCTGTGTGTCTCCTGACAGGGAGACACCTCTTGGCAGGAGTCAACAAACACCTCATACAGGAGAGCTCCAGCTGGCATCTGACGGGTGCCCCTCTGGGACGAAGCTTCCAGAAAAAGGAACAGAGAGCAATCTTTACTGCTCTGCAGTCTCCACTGGTGAGACCCAGACAAACTGGTCTGGAGTGGATCTCCGGCACACTCCAGTAGACCTGCAGTAGAGAGACCTGACTGTTACAAGGAAAACTAGCAAACAGAAAGAAATAGCATCAACATCAACAAAAAGTATGTCCACACAGAAACCCCATCCGAAGGTCACCAATTTCAAACATCAAAGGTAGATAAATCCATGAAAATGAGGAAAACCCAGAGCAAAAAGGCTGAAAATTCAAAAAACCAGAATATCTCTTCTCCTCCAAAGGGTCACAACTCCTCGCCAGCAAGGGAACGAAACTAGCTGGAAAATGAGTTTGATGAATTGACAGAAGTAGTCTTCAGAAGGTGGGTAATAATAAACTCCTCCAAGCTAAATGAGCATGTTCTAACCCAACACAAGGTAGCTAAGATCCTTGAAAAAGGTTAGAGGAATTGCTAACTAGAATAACCAGTTTAGAGAAGAACATAAATGACCTAATGGGGCTTAAAAACACAGCACGAGAATTTCGTGAAGCATACACAAGTATCAATAACCATAGCGATTAAGCAGAAGAAAGGATATCAGAGATTGAAGATCAACTTAGTGAAATAAAGTGTAAAGACAAGATTAGAGAAAAAGGAATGAAAAGGAGCAAACAAAGCCTCTAAGAAATATGGGACTATGTGAAAAGACCAAACCTACATTTGACTGGTGTACCTGAAAGTGATAAGGAGAATGGAACCAAGTTGGAAAATGCTCTTCAGGACATTATCCAGGAGAACTTCCCCAACCTAGCAAGGCAGGCCAACATTCAAATTCAGGAAATACAGAGAACGCCACAAAGATACTCCTCAAGAAGAACAACCCCAAGACACATAATCATCAGAATCACCAAGGTTGAAATGAAGAAAATTCACACATAACAATATTAACCTTAAATGTCAATGAGTTAAATGCCCCAATTAAAGACACAGACTGGCAAATTGAATAAAGAATTGAGACCCATCAGTGTGCTGTATCCAGGAGACACATCTCACGTGCAAAGACACACATTGGCTCAAAAGAAAGGGATGGAGGAATATTTTCCAAGCAAATGGAAAGGAAAAAAAGCAGGAGTTGTAATCCTAGTCTCTGATAAAACAGACTTTAAACCAACCAAGATAAAAAAAGACAAAGAAGGGCATTACATAATGGTAAAGTGATCAATGCAACAGGAAGAGCTAACTATCCTTAATATATATGCACCCACACAGGAACACCTGGATTCATAAAGCAAGTTCTTAGAGACCTGCCAAGAGACTCAGACTGCCATACAATAATAATGGGAGACTTTAATACCCCCTGTTAATATTAGACAGATGAATGAGACAGAAAATAAACAAGGATATTCAGGACTTGAATTCAGTTGTGGACCAAGCAGATCTAATAAACATCTACAGAACTCTCCACCCCAAATCAACAGAATATGCATTCCTCTCAGCACCACATCATACTTATTCTAAAATTAACCACATAATTGGAAGTAAAACACTCCTAAACAGTCTCTCAGACCACAGTGCAATCAAATTAGGACTCAGGATTAAGAAAGTCACTCAAAACCACACAACTACATGGAAACTGAACAACCTGCTCCTGAATGACTACTGGGTCAATAACGAAATTAACACAGAAATAAATGAGTTCTTTGAACCCAATGAGAACAAAGGCACAATGTACCAGAAGGTCTGGGACACAGCTAATGCAGTGTTTAGAGGAAAATTTATAGCACTAAATGTCCATAGGAGACAACAGGAAAGAGCTAAAATCAACACCCTACCATAACAATTAAAAGAACTAGAGAAGCAAGAGCAAACAAATTCAAAAGCTAGCAGAAGACAAGAAATAACTAAGATCAGAGCAGAATTGAAGATGATAGAGACACAAAAAAAAATCCTTCAAAAAAATCAATGAATCCAGGAGCTAGTCTTTTGAAAAGATCAACAAAATAAATAGACCACTAGACAGATTAATGAAGAAAAGAGAGAAAAATCAAATAGACACAATAAAAAATGATAAAGAGGATATCACCACTGATCCCACAGAAATACAAACTACCATCAGAGAATGCTATAAACACCTCTATGCAAATAAACTAGAAAATCTAGAAGAAATTGATAAATCCTTGGACACATACACCCTCCCAAGATTAAACCAGGAAGAAGTCGAATCCCTGAATAGAGCAGTAACAAGTTCTGAAACCAAGGTAGTAATTAATAGCCTACCAACCAAAAAAGCCCAGGGCCAGATGGCTTCACAGTCAAATTCTACCAGAGGTACAAAGAGGAGTTGGTACCATTCCTTCTGAAATTATTCCCATCAATAGAAAAAGAGGGACTCCTCCCCAACTCATTTTATAAGGCCTGCATTATCCTGATACCCAAACCTGGCAGAGATACAACAAAAAAAGAAAATTTCAGGCCAATATTCTTGATGAACATCAATGTGAAAATACTCAAGAAAATACTTGCAAACCAAACCCAGCATCACAGTAAAAAGCCTATCCACTGCAATCAAGACAGCTTCATCCCTGGAATGCAAGGCTGGTTCAATACACACAAGTAAAAAAAAGTAATCTATTATATAAACAGAACCAATGACAAAAATCACATGATTATCTCAATAGATGCAGAAAAAGCCTTTGATAAAATTCAACAATGCTTCATGCTAAAAACTCTCAATAAACTGTATATTGATGGAACATGTCTCAAAGTAATAAGAGCTACTTATGACAAACCCACAGCCAATATTATACTGAATTGGCAAAAGGGGGAAGCATTCCCTTTGAAAACTGGATTAAGAAAAGGATAAAATCTCTCACCACTCCTATTCAACATAGTATTGGAAGTTCTGGCCAGGGCAATCAGGCCAGAGAAAGAAATAAAGCATATTCTAATAGGAAGAGAGAATGACAAATTGTCTCTGTTTGCAGATGACATGATTGTATATTTAGAAAACCCCATAGTCTCAGTCTAAAATCTCCTTAAGCTGATAAGCAACTTCAGCAAAGTCTCAGGATACAAAATCAATGTGCAAAAATCACAAGCATTCTTCCACACCAATAATAGACAAAAAGCCAAATCATGAGTGAACTCGCATTCACAATTGATGTAAAGAAAATAAAATACCTAGGAATGCAACTTACAAGGGATGTGAGGGACCTCTTCAAGGAGAACTACAAACCGCTGCTCAAGGAAATAGGAGATGACACAAATGGAAAAACATTTCATGCTCATGGATAGGAAGAATCAATATTGTGAAAATGGCCACACTGCCTAAAGTAATTTATAGGTTAAATGCTATTTCCATCAAGCTACCATTGACTTTCTTCACAGAATTAGAAAAAACTACTTTAAATTTTATATGAAACCAAAAGGAGCTTGTATAGCCAAGACAATCCTAAGCCAAAATAACAAAGCTAGAGTCATCACACTACCTGACTTCAAACTATACTATAAGACTACAGTAACCAAAACAGCATGGTACTGTCCAAAACAGATATATAGACCAATGGAACAGAACAGAGGCCTCAGAAATAGTGCCACACATCTACAACCATCTGATCTTTGATAAACCTGACAAAAATTAGCAATGGGGAAAGGATTCCCTATTTAATAAATGATGTTGGGAAAACTGGCTAGCCATATGCAGAAAACAGAAACTGGACCCCTTCCTTACTCCTTATACAAAAACTAACTCAAGATGGATTGAAGACTTAAACATAAGACCTAAAGCCATAAAAACCCTAGAAGAAAACCTAGGCAATAGCATTCAGGACATAGACATGGGCAAAGACTTTGTGACTAAAACACCAAAAGCAATGGCAACAAAAGCCAAAATTGACAAATGGCATGCAATTAAACTAAAGAGCTTCTGCACAACAAAAGAAACTATCCTCAGAGTGAACAGGCAACCTACAGAATGAGAGAAAATTTTTGCAATCTATCCATCTGAGAAAGGGCTAATATCTAGAATCTACAAGGAACTTAAACAAATTCACAATAAAAAGATCATACAACCCCATCATGAAGTGGGCAAAGGATAGGAACAGGCACTTCTCAAAAGAAGACATTTGGACCTGGCACGGTGGCTAATGCCTGTAATCCCAGTACTTGGAGGCCAAGATGGGTGGATCACAAAGTCAGGAGTCCAAGACAAGCCTGGCCAAAACAGAGAAACCTCGTCTCTACTAAAAATACAAAAAAAAAAAAAAAAAAAAAAAAAAAAAAAAAAAATATTAGCCAGGCACAGTGGCAAGTGCCTGTATTCAAGAGGCTGAGGCAGAAGAATCACTTGAACCCAGGGGGCAGAGGTTGCAGTGAGCTGAGATCGAGCCACTGCACTCCAGCCTGGGCAACAGAATGAGACTCTGTCTCCAAAAAAAAAGAAAAAAACACATTAATGTGACCAAAAAACATATGAAAAAAGGCTCATCATCACTTGTCATTAGAGAAATGCAAATCAAAACCACAATGAGATAGCATCTCACACCAGTTAGAAGGGCGATCATTAAAAATGTCAGGAAACAACAGATGATATAGGAACACTTTTACACTGTCGGTGGGAGTATAAATTATTTCAAACATTGTGGAAGACAGAGTGGCTATTCCTCAAGGATCTATAACCAGAAATACATTTGACCCAGCAATCCCATTACTAGGTATATACCAAAAGTCTTATAAATCGTTCTACTATAAAGACACATGCACATATATGTTTTATTGCAGCACTATTCACAGTAGCAAAGACTTGGAACCAACCCAAAGCCCATCGATGATAGACTGGAAAAAGAAAATATGGCACATATACACCTGGAATACTATGCATCCATAGAAAAGGATGAGCCTATGTCCTTTGCAGGGACATGGATGAAGCTGGAAACCATCAATCTCAGCAAACTAACACAGGGATAGAAAGCCAACCACCACATGTTCTCACACCTAAGTGGGAGTTGAACAGTGAGAACACATGAACACACGGAGGGGAACATCACACACTGTGGCCTGTCATGGGGTTAGGGGATAGGGGAGGGATAGCATTAGAAGAAAGACCTAATGTGGATGATGGATTGATGGGTGCAACAAACCACCATTGCACATGCATGCCTGGATAACAAACCTGCATGTTCTGTACTTGTATCCCAGAACTTAAAGTAAAAAAAAAAAGCTCTCAACAAACTAGGCCTAGAAGGAACATACATCAACCTAATAAAGACCATTTGTGGCAAACCCACAGCTAACATCATACTTAATGGGGGACAGCTGACAGCTGAAAACCTTTCCCCTAAGAACTACGACAAGACAAAGATATCACTTTCACCATTACAATACAACGGAGTACTGGACGTCCTAGCCAGAAAAATTGGGCAAGAGAAAGTGATAAAAGGCATCCACATTGGAAAATAAGTCAAATTGTCTCTCTTTGCTGCTACTATGATTTTATACCTGGAAAAACCTAAAGTCACCAGCAACAACAACAACAAAAGAACCCTCTTAGATCTGATAAATACATCCAGTATAGTTGCAACATAGAAAATCAACATACAAAAATGACTAATGTTCCTATACACCAATAATGAAGTACCTAAGAAAGAAATCAATCAGGCAATCACATTTACAATAGCTACAAAAATTAAAATATGTAGGAATAACTTAAATCAAGGAGGTGAAACATCCCTACAAGAAAAACAACAAAATACTGATGAAAGAAATGGAATATA
Organism: Rhinopithecus roxellana; assembly: GCF_007565055.1. Lineage (NCBI taxonomy): Eukaryota > Metazoa > Chordata > Mammalia > Primates > Cercopithecidae > Rhinopithecus > Rhinopithecus roxellana. The sequence goes on along the minus strand of NC_044562.1, from coordinate 109,011,835 downwards.
ACACAAACAAAAAGACACTCTATGTTCGTGACTGGAAGACTTTATATTATTAAATTGACCATACTGCCCAAAACAACCTACAAATTCAATACAAATCTTATCAAAATACCAATATCATTTTTCACAGACATATTTTTAAATCCTAAAATTTGCACAGAACCAAAAGAGAGCCTGAATAGCAAAAATAATGCTGAGAAAGAGGAACAAAGCTACAGGTGTCACATTACCTGACTTCAAAAGTATATTACAAGACTATAGTAACCCAAACAGCATGGTTTAGTTATTAACAAAAATAAAAGAAACATAGATCAATGTAATAGAACAGAGAATCCAAAAATCAATTCATGCATATACACTGAGGAAAGGCATTCTCGTCAATAAATGATACTAGTGAAGCTTGATATCCATATGCAGAAGAATGAAACTAGGACTCTATTTCTCACTGTATGCAAAAGTCAACTCAAGATGGATTAAAGACTTAAGTGTACAACCTGAAACTATGACATTAATACAAGAAAACATAGGGAAAACATTTGAGGACATTAACCTAGGAAAAGACTTTATAGCTAAGACCTCATACAGCACGGACAACTAAAACAAAAATAGACAAATGGGATTACATTACACTAAAAAGCTTCTGCACAGCAAAGGAAACAATAAACAGAGTGAAGAGACAACCTGTTGAATGGGAGAAAATATTTGCAAACTATTCATCCAGTAAGGATTTAATATCTGGAATATATAAGGAATTTAAACAATAGCCTAAAGCCAAATGATCACATTCAAAAGTGGGCAAAGACATGAATATTTCTCAAAACAATTTTTCAAAAGAAGGCATAAAATGGCCAGCAGGTATATGAGATAATGCTCAGTATCACTAATCATCAGGCTAGTCCAAATCAAAACAACAATTTGATATCTTCTTATCTCAGTTAGAATTACTATTATTAAAAAGACAAAAAATAAAAGATCTTGGCAAGAATGTGGAGAAAAGGCAACTCTTATATATTTTGGGTAGGAATGTAAATTAGTACAGTCTCTATAGAAAACAGTATGGTAATTTCTCAAAAAACTAAAATTAGAACTACTATATTATCTGGCAATCTCACTATATTCCTTTATCCAAAGGAAAATAAATTAGTCTATCAAAGGAATACCAGCATTCACATGATTATTGCAGCCCGATTTACAGCAGCAAAGATTTATAATCAACCTAAATATTCATCGATAGATGAATGGATAAAGAATATGTGGCATATATACACAATGGAATGCTATTCAGTCATTAAAAAAATGAAATCATATAACTTGCAGCAACATGGATGGAAACAAGAGGTCATTATGTTAAGAAACGTAAACTAGGCCGGGCGCGGTGGCTCAAGCCTGTAATCCCAGCACTTTGGGAGGCCGAGGCGGGCGGATCACGAGGTCAGGAGATCGAGACCATCCTGGCTAACACGGTGAAACCTCGTCTCTACTAAAAAAATACAAAAAACTAGCCGGGCGAGGTGGCGGGCGCCTGTAGTCCCAGCTACTCGGGAGGCTGAGGCAGGAGAATGGCGTAAACCCGGGAGGCGGAGTTTGCAGTGAGCTGAGATCTGGCCACTGCACTCCAGCCTGGGTGACAGAGCGAGACTCCTTCTCAAAAAAAAAAAAAAAAAAAAAAAAAAAAAAAGAAACGTAAACTAGACATAGAAAGACAAATTTTGTATGATCTCACTTATTTGAGGGAGGTAAAAAAAATCACATGGAGGTAGACAATAGAATGATAGATACTGGAGGCTGGGAAGGGTGTGTGGGTGGGAGGGGGAATGAAGAGAAGTTGATCAATGGGTACATGTATTTCAGTATAAAGTATAAGGTCTAATATTTAATGGCAGAGCAGGGTAATTATAATTAGTAACAATGTATTATAAGCTAAAAGTAGCTAGAAGACAGAACAAACAGAAATGACAAATACTCAAGGTGATGAATACCCCGAAGACCCTGACTTGAGCATTACACATTCTATACAAGCACAAAATATCATGTGTACCCTATAAATATGTGAAATATTATATATCAGTAGAACAGTAACTTACTAAAAATTAAGCAAAAATCTTAAACACTTTCTAGAAAAATATTTACAAATGGCCAATAAAAATGAAAAAAAGCATTCAATGTTAATATTTAGGAAACATAAATGAAAACCACAATAAGATATTCTGAACACACTAAACAATCGAAGCAAAAAAGAATGACAATGTAAAATGTTGGCAAGGATGTAGGGAAACTGGAACCCTCCTACTTTACTCATATGGGTATGAATAGTACAACCACCTTAAGAAATGCATTAACAGTTTCTTATGAAGGTAAACAAACATCCACACTGTCATTCAAGAATTTCAGTCCTAGGTATTTATCCAAGAGAGATTAAAACATAGGTGTATAAAAGACTTACACAGGAATATTAACAGCCAACAACTAGGAAACAATCCAAAGACTCATCAACAAAAGAAAGAATAAACAAATTATGATGTATTCATACATTGGATTACTACTCACCGATGCATACTAATGACTCCTGAACATAGAATATATGTTGCTATGTATATGTATATGTATTGTACATATGTAACCATTTATGTATGTATGTACACTTTTATATATACATATACATTGTATGTATATGTGAATGCATCTCAAAACCATGTTGGGCAAATGAAACAGGATGCATAAGAAAATCTATCATATGGTTCTTTCTACCTGAAGTCCAAGAATAGGCAAAAGTAATCTGTGGTGATAAGTATAGACAGTGATCACTTCTTCAGGGCTGGGAAAGAATTACTAGAAAGGGGGATAAGGAAACTTTTAGGAATGACAGAAATATTTTATGTCTTGCTTGTAGTAATGCTTATACACATTAACAAACTGAACCAGTGCTCAACACATTTAACACTTAACATATGTGCATTTTATTGTATAAGAAATATGCCTTAGTACAGAAAAAAAGAAAAAACACGACTGTTTTCCATTTATTTATTAAAATATTTTTGGGGAAAAGTTACTATAATTACATACTTCATCCAAAATTTTTGACTTGTAATAGTGATTGCAATTTATTCCCTCCCATCTGGGATCTTGCAGCTCATTATTTTTTCTTTCCATGACAACAGGAAAGGATATAATACCTGGGTGCTCTTTCAGCTCTTTAGCTGGTAAGGGAAAAAGCTTTATTTAAATCACCTCAAGTAAGAAGATTATATTGTGAACATGCACATTGACCTAATTTTGAGAAAACCCAGAAACAGTCGTAGGTTGGACTTCTGAAATTTGGAACAGGTCAAAAATTCAAGAACTCGAAGCATGTTTGGGAGCTAGTTAGCCTATCCCTGCTTCAACGGAAGAACAATGTCAATCTCTCTTTGTTATCAATTCCTCCACTTCTGATCTAGCCACCACCAAGCCAGCTATCTCACATTCTAATGCTGTATATCTTTTGTCTTCCACTTAACACGTATTTGCTCCCTCATAGCCTCTGCTTGTTACTTTAGCTTACTCAACTCTACTGTTGCTAACAAAATAACTCCCCCTTTCTCCATATCTATTCAGCAAAATGTCTCCAAATAGAATATGTGAGTTGGCCTAAATGATCCTCATCTGTGTTTTGACTATATAGTAACAGAACACTCATGCAAAATTACCTGCCAGGCCATTCTACCAGGCAGCCTATAGACTAACTGCATTGAGGCAATTGTCCTTCCTCGAGTGAACCAGCTGTGACATAAAGACAGGGTAACGTGATGCTATCAGAGCAAGATATGGGTTAAGAAACTAAATTCAGGTTTTCCCTCAACATGGGGGTACTCATAACCAGAGAAATCTCCTTTAGATGGTGCAATAATTGGTAAGAAATGTGATTGGCCTGTCTTGTGCGTTGTTTCTCCCAAATAATATAAAAATAACTGAATTCCATGATAGTCTTTGGGGGGTAAGAGTTTGGGGGGAACTAGTGGGAAGGTACAACTCCCTGAGGTTGAAACTTAATTTGCACTAAATAACCTAAAACAAAAAATTGACAAAATATATATCAAGGTTTCAGGTGTTTTAAATAGAACACATTTACATGTGACATTTGTACCAAAAAATGCGATTTATCCATAATCACAAAATAAGATAAGGTAATCTTATCTTAAAATAAGATAAGATAAACAAGTTATCGTTTTAGAAACTTACAAGTTAAAAAACTCCAAAAATCCATTTTAAAATGATCAAGTAGGCCGGGCGCAGTGGCTCAAGCCTGTAATCCCAGCACTTTGGGAGGCCAAGGCGGGCAGATCACAAGGTCAGGAGATCGAGACCATCCTGGCTAACACGGTGAAACCCCGTCTCTACTAAAAAATACAAAAAAAAAAAAACTACCCGGGCGAGGTGGCGGGCGCCTGTAGTCCCAGCTACTCGGGAGGCTGAGGCAGGAGAATGGCGTGAACCCGGGAGGCGGAGCTTGCAGTGAGCTGAGATCCGGCCACTGCACTCCAGCTTGGGCGACAGAGCGAGACTCCGTCTCAAAAAAATAAATAAATAAATAAATAAATAAATAAATAAATAAATAAATAAAAAATAAAATAAAATAAAATAAAATGATCAAGTAAAAGCACATTCTATTTTTCTTACTTGATTTGTTTTTAATACTTGTTTCTGTCTTTCCTAATTGTCTAGTTAGTAATTCTCTTCAAATGTTATTTTCTTTCTCCAATGTCTACAGCACCAGGACTTCTTTATTGTTTTGCCACCAAAATGTCCAACCAGTCGACATCACAGACTCCACTGTCCCACCTATCAGTAGGAGTGAAGCATCCTACTGCCTGTCAATGAAAGAGTCTTCAACTTACCCCGTGGATTTTTCCTTCTTTCCACCCACTGCATTAATAAGAACTTTGCTTCTTAGTTATAGCTCCTAAATCATAGATTCTCCCTCCTTTGAATTCTATTTGAATCAGCATACAAATCTCCTAAATCCTATCTTTTAAAAAGAGGGAGGGAAGGAAGGAAAGAAGAAAGGAAGAAAAGAAGAGGAGGGGAGGAAAGAAGAGATAGGATGGAGAAAGGAAGGAAAACAAGTTTCTTTCTAACCTACTTCCCTTTGTACTGTCTCCTTCATCTCAAAATTTATTGAAATAATGATATGTATTCACTTTCTCCACATCCTGTCCGTCTGCTCTAATCTAATCTAATCCCACCATACTATCATTCTCACAGCATCAATAAAACTGCTCTTGTTAAAGTAACCACATTTTAAAATCCAATGGTCCAGTCTCTATTCTTACCTAATTTAAACCCTTATCAGTACTTGATAGGTAGTCTCTCTGCCTTTCTGAAAATATTTTCTTTTCTTGGCCTCAGGGTTTCTACATCTTAGTCTTCTTTCTGTTTCACTGATGGCCATTTTATGGTATCATTTGCTGGATTTTCCTACTTCGATTAACTTCTAAATTTTGAAGACCTGCAAACTCAGTCTTATATCTCTTTCTCTTTTGTATTGTCCACCTAGGTGACCTCATCCAGTCCCACAACTCTGAATTCCAACTGCAAGGTTCAGTCTATATCTTTCAAACTCAAAACTCGTATCTAACTGCTTCCTTTATTTAGATTATTGAACAGCAGAAGAAATTTTGTATAGTAAGTAACTAAAACACACTTTTTAATGTTTTCTTGTCCAAATTGCTCTTTCCTGAGCTTTCTTCACTCTGGCAAGATGACCACCATCTTCCCAGCTTTTCAAATCAAATATGTAAGTTCATGTTCTTCTCTTGCTAAATATGAGAATTCTCTAATGAATTCCCATTACTCCAAGAACTGAGTTGGTGAAGTAAGTTCACCATGCACTGGTTACTTGTCTGAGTTTGCTGAGAAATAACACTTATACACATAAGTTATATGTTATATAAGAGGGTTTTTTCACTTACAGATAGGCAGCAAGGGACAAGAGCACCATGGAATTCATTGCTGGATGGTCCTCAGAGTCTCAGGAAAGCTTCTTCAGGGTGGATGGAGTCTCAACTGCTTGTGCCCCACTTGCATCACAGCTGACAGACTCAGAAAGCAGCCTGCCCTGGATTTTGTACTGTGGAGTCACAAGACTTACTGCACTTTTAAAGCACTGCAGGACATCCTGTTGGTACAGGGGACTGGAACAGAGCCTAGGCTTTTAAAGTCAATCCCCCTTTATCTCAGAAATTTGCATTCCCATCAAATTCTAAAGTTTTTATTTTTTTTGGTTTTTTTGTTTGTTCATTTGTTTGTTTTTGACAACTACAAGTAAGAAAGGAGGGAGGACTCGGTTGATCCAAGGTTAACCAGAGAAGTATTTGGCAAAATCATGTTCTTCACCTTTATTTATTTACAGTGTTCCATGCAGTCTGACCCTATGCACGTTTCCATTGTCCTCTTTTATTACTCCCCTCCATTTTTTACTATGCTGTAGCCACATCGGATATTTTCTATTTTTTGAACATTATATTTTAAATTAAATGCTAGACTGGTCAATTGAATATATACACCAAAATTCTCTATCTCATGATTCTTTCATAATTTTCTTCATTAAAAGCATCACCCTCTTGTCTAGCCTTGACTTTTGACAATGAACCCAATTTTAATATGTAGTAATTTTGTATGCCAAACTGATGTCTTGTCTCTTGTATATGTGGTAATGTTGATTTTATGGCTACCATTAAAACACATTTGCTGTCATTAAAATTCATACAATGATTTCAAATGGAAAATTAAAGAAATTATCACCGTCTGATATTTATCTTGTTGGTTTTTTCATTTACTATCACAGTAGAATGCCAACTCTATCAAAGTAGAAACTGCACCTGTCTATTCTCTACTATCTTTGCAGAGTTTTGAACAGTCTGGCATATAGTAGACATTCCAACAACTTTCAAATAATTGCGATGAAAATTCAGGAAAGTATATGTGAATAGTGTGTGACCCAACGTACATTAACTATTACTGTTTTAAGTTATTTTTTCACTGGTATCACTATTTGTATTAATAATGTTATAAGTGGTCATAGGTAAAATAGTATGTACAACATGTATATGTGTTAGGAAGACTATAGTTCTCATTAAAATGTTAATGTAATGGGGCATGTGTTTAGCTTTATTCCACATGTGCAATGCTAGCTTTCACTGACTACTAGTGAAAGCTTGGATGTGGGAAGGAAGAGCCTCCATTACTTCACATAGCCATGGGCATGTAGTGTTCTGTAGCAGCCACCTGGGATAGGTGGTAAATTGAATACATGTCAGCCATGTGAAGCTGGATCCCACCTAGTTGATTTTCAAAACTGCTACCACCAAATGTCCCATTCTCTCTCCCTGCTTCCAGCTTAGTGGTTTGTCTGATGCTTCCAACCTCAGGCATCTTTTCAACATTTTCCTAAGGAAAGCCCTCAGTGGTCCCCAGTAGGGCCTTCACCACTATTGGCAAAAAGATTTAAGGAAATGAAAGAAGCCTCTCTCCACAAAACGCATAAGGTTGCTTCATGAAAGAGAATGATTATCTTTAGATTTTTCAGCTCAAAAAGAAAACATGTTACCTTATTTTAGATACTCACATTAAAATGAAGCCTAATATATGAATAACAATAACAAAAAGATTATTCCAGCAGTACACTAAGAAATAGATTCTTTGTAGTTTACGTGGACCCAGTGACTTTTGTAGGTGCTAAGCAATTCTATTTTTGTGGGCCCCTTTCTCAATAAAAATTATCAAAAATATATTTTCTGACCATATTAATTGACATAAAATGAATGTCATTACATATTAAAATTTTTTCTTTACCTAAAAGTTTCTTGTTTTCACTTCAGATTTTAAAATAAATTAAAACCTTTTCATAGGCCTCTAAAAGAAGGGAGGCCCAATTGCTGTGCCTACAGTGCCTAATGGATAAGTTGGCCCTGCTCAAATGAGAGGAAAATATTTTGAATGCAGTTTGTCTCTCAAATGGCTAAATCATTATTCAAACCAAGCACTATATTTGTATCTCACAGAGTTTTTATAGTTTTCCATATCACTAAATAATCATTTAACATGTACTTAGAGCACTTAGAACACATAAGACAATAAACACCAGGACTGTGGTTGCCCAGATTACTAGAAGACCTAAATTGAATATATTTCTCTAACCAAATTAAAGCAAAATTTTAAAATAATCAGACGTGTTGCTATTTAATATTCCTGAACATATGGGTTCACAATAGCACTCATTGATTTTTTTTTCTTTTTGGTAGGATCTTTCAAAACTAGAAAGATCTACATAAAAATAAAAGTTATATCTTGGTCCATTAAAAGTAAATATGGAATTGGTAAACCAAATATTTTATTACAATGATTAATTACTCTTCCTTTTCCCCTTCTCTTCCTGCAATTATTCAGACAGGGTTTCATATTCTGTGTCCTACCTCCTTTCCCCAACTTGTCCATAGGGAGGATAGCTATACATTCCAATGAGCCTTGGGAATTCTCTGTTTATCCTTTTGCCCCATTACCTCCCTTTCACTCTTAAAAGTTAGACAATGAATCATAGTCATCCTATCTATAGTGACTCAAGAGTTGATTGTTCTTTCAATTCCATTTATACTCTTGTCAAATTAAACTATTTTAATAGCAGAGAAGGATAAGGAAGCTATTTGTATCAGATTAAATCCCTTGAAACATAGGTCTGTATATGTAAATTCCAAATGTAAAAATTACCATTCGCTTTCCATTGGTTATATAATGAAGTTAATATAAGAATCTCCTTAATCTGATTTTAACCTCTGAATATACCATCCTCTCTCCTATCTAATCTATTCACTGTTCTCCCCACTTGCTTTTGATCATACTCCTCTCCTAGACTCTTCAGATGAAATATTCTGTCCATCCCAGGCCCAGCCTCAAGGAGCCAAATCTTAAAAACTAGCCTATCCTGCCAGCATCCCAAGAAGACCTTTCTCTTCCATCCTCTCCCACTACTGTGAAGGGATATTATCTGATAATTCAATTTTTCCTCAACATTGATAACGTGCTTCATAGGTAGAGAATAGATAAGTGTCTATACAGTTATTTCAGAAATTTAGTTGTGTCTAAAATATGTCTTCTTCTACCTCCTGAAATATTGTTGGAGCTTCATCAAACATATTCTTAAATTAACCTTCAAATATCCCTGAGAGGGAAAATTTTTAAGCTTTTTGTCAACAATTTATAACCTAGTATAAGTTAAAATTTTGAAAATAGGTTTTAATAAGGAGAATGGAGGCTTTGAGCTAAAGGAAGGGAAAAACAGTATCTTGCCAAAAGAAAATTGTTTTGATTTCTAGTCTAGCTAACTCAATAGCCCATGAAATCTTTACCTGCTAGAATCTGCTTTGAACCCATTTAAAAATATTCCTGTGTTGTGGAGGCATCACAGTAGAGTGTTTTAAAAATAGTGTGTTCCAGAGTCTTTGAACTGTGGACATGAACACTGTTTCTGCCATTGATTTGCTGCAAAACCTTGTGCAATGTAACAAACTTCTCTAAGCTTTAAATTATTTAATCTGTAAAAGATGATAATTCTTAACTAATATTACTGTTATAAAGATATGTGAAAATAACCTTACTATTGTGCCTAGTTTACCGATTTCAGTGAAAAAATAAAGACACTTCCCTTTGCCACTTTTCAAAAAAAAAAAAAAGAAAAAAGTGAGACATCACAAATGTATCAACATTACAAGAAAAGAAAGATATGTAAAATTAGAGCAATTTACAGGGCAAAATATCTGACTGGAAATAAGCATGTTAGGTAAAAAATATTCCAGACCCCACCTGTAGAGAAAGCACTGTATTTTCTCCGTCTTTCCCATTCTGGGAATTTTAATCTCTGTAGGAAAAGCAAAATGAAACAAAAGCAAAACAAAGAAATTCTGGGATTCCAGCACAGGAGATGATGGGAAAATGCCACCAGCATGTGAACAGCAGACTAAATAAAAGTTCCCACACGTAAGGGTAAGACCACCAATCTTCTTCTCATCCCACTTTCAGTATATACAGCTAAGCTTACATTACCCTACATACCCTGAAAAAAAAACAAGTTGGCCAGCAGGCTGTGCACCCTCTAGTAGAATGGTCAATTGGCAGTCCTTCCTTTGCAAAGGAAGTTTTCAGTTAGCATAACCAACAACTATCAGATATTTGCAAGAAGATCTGAACAAAAGATCTTGAAAAAAATGAACCATCAAAATAAATAGGAAATAAAAATAAAGATAATAGAATTGTGGAAAATATAATGTCATCAGTACATTAAGAAAATAGACAACATTGCATTCATACAATATAAAGATAGAATGCCACTGAAAAAATTAGAGAATAAGACATGGGCCATACATGTCAAAAATATTTTTAAAATTAAAAATCAATATTAGAGTTAGAATATAAGCTCAAGGAAATATCTTAAAAAGAAAAAAAAATGTGATAAGTTGGATGAGAAAAGGTAAAACAACTAGAGGATCAAATCCAAAGCTTTAACATCTAACATCTGACTAGTAGAAAACACAGACAGTGAGAGGGAAATTATTTTTTTAAAAAAAATGCGTAAGGGATGGTTTCTGAATTAGAAAATATATATTTTCAGATATGTACCCAGTATGAAGAATGACAAAGATTCATGCCAAAGTACAAAATCATAAAATTTCAAAATGTCACATATTAAAATTAGATTCTAACTGCTTCCCAAGAGAAAAACAAAACACTCTCCTTTAAAAAAGTTAATATACAAGGGATCAAGAATCAGAGAGATACGTGACTTCTTTGAAGAAACACCAGGAGCTAGCAAACAATGGAACAAGTATGGTTAGGGGACAGATATTTAAGATGGAGATAGCATCAGACAACTTACTTTCCAAGAACTCTTTCTCGGAAAGCTTATTAGAAAATTTACTCCACAAAACTAAAGAAGTAAAACAAGGAGAAATAAAGGTAATTCCAGAAGACAAGTATTAGCTATTAGCAGGCCTAGATTGAAAACCATCAAACGAGATTTGAAATGGCGCCTTCTGAGAAAGAACTGAGAAATAAAGTTGACAAATTCAAAAATATGAAGGCATAGAAAATTGTACTAAATATTTGAGAGTCATGGGGAGATTTAGCTGTGAGTACAAAGAAATTAAGCAAATTAAAAATAACAATATGTGGAGCCCAGTGGTGCATACCTGTAATCCCAACACTTTGAGAGGTTGAGGTGGGAGGATAGCTTGAGCCCAGGAATTTGAGACCATCCTGGGCAACACAGTGAGACCTCATCTCTTAAAAAAAAAAAAAAAAAAAAAAAAAAAAAAAAAAAAAAAAAAAAAAATGGGTCAGAGGATTGCTTGAGCTTGGGAGGTCAAGGCTATAACGAGCTGTGATCACACCACTGTATTCCTGCCTGGGTGGCAGGGTAAGACCCTGTCTCAAAAAAATAAAATGAAATTTTTTTTAAGGAAAGTTATCAAAAGCAATGCAAGAAAAGAACTACTCCCGCTGAATTGGTCTGCTTCCATCACATCTTGGAATCAGAGCTTTTTGCTGTGAGCTGGAGGATGATTAGAACTTTGGGCTATCCACCCAGCAGGAATTGCAGAGGTCAGCCCCCTTCAAACTGATGAATTTCCATTTATCTAGGCCTTCTTTAGCCTTTAACTTCTGAGCATAAGTGAGCTCCTGTTTGGGGGCATACAATAATCTCATAAAGCCACTCTTGTCTTGGTTTTCAGTTGACTGGTTTTCCCCACCACTAGCAAACTGTTCTATCTTCATTCCAGTTTATTAAAGTTTGTAAACTGTGTGCCTTTTAGCAGTGGGAGACCAAGTCCTTTTTGTTTTAATTTTCGTAATTTCCGTTTATATTTATATATTATCCAAAAAATGTGAAAAGAAATGAAAGAAAAATTCTGTGACCAGTTGAGACTTCATTTGATGCCTTGCCTTTGGTAGAATAAATGATTTCAAGAATGCATACCTGGGTATATGAGAGCTAGGTATGTGGAGCTCCCTTCCAGGTAGTTGTCTTTATTTCATATGTCCTTTCATTCTCAATTTATGTTTGGTTTCACGGAATTAATGCTAGGAAGTTACTAAAATCCTGACTTCCACTAACATTAAGTCATTGTGCAAATACAATGGGGGACAAATAGTCCAGTATTTCTAGGTTTAACTGGGATACAATTGGACTGAAATGAGAAGCAGGAATGCACAATGTGAAATAAATTATGGGAAACCAAGAGCTTTAATCTTGACTGTCTTCTGGCAACATAAAAGAGAAACACATGAACATCGATAGCAATTGCAATAGACAATTTAAAACAACATCAGTGTGTCCCATATCCAAACATCTTGCCATGGATCAACCCAATGTTGTAATAGGTTGGACAAATGAAACCTGGTCCCTTTCTATATGCTAGTTGCATCCCTTACCTTATTATGAGACCTCTCTCTCTATTAAATGACTTGTGTAACTAGTCAACTTGCCATTTCCTTGTCAACTAGCTAAACATTGAGAGTAGTGAACTTGCTAAATTGCACTGACTGTCTTGATGGAAGTTTCTGGAAGAATATTATGAAAGGTTGAGGGTAGATTTTACAGTCACTAAGTCCGGGGTGAATATAATAAGAATCCACTGCAGAAGTGGACATAGGCTCCCAGGAACCACGTTACTAAGGCTATGCTCTCAGCAAATGGCCATATGAATCCACCGGTGGCCCTGTAGTGGGTAACTTGCTGAATGGGCACTGCCATCTGCACATCCAGATAGATACTTGACACGTATTGCCCTCAAATTCCGGTGAAGTTGACTGCGACACAGCAGGTGCCATAGGATAGCTTGTGCTCCTTAGATTCATAGCATGTTCAATGTTCAAGGAGTTAATTAAAAAATACTCTCCAGATTTACACATTTTCTCAGAGTAGATCAAAAGAGGGTTTGGAAATACAAGCCTAAAGTAAATAAGACCAACTGCTGATTTTTCAATTAGGTTATGTTTCAGGGATACAAAATTACATATTCCTTTCCTATGCACGTCCCCTGCACTTTTTAAACACAGAGCAACCCATTATTAAGCTATTAATCACCTCTTCCAGTTAATTGCTAGAAAATGACCCAGGTTTTAGTAGTAGTGTTGCAATTGAAAAGCTCTTTGATATTTGGCAAGGTAAAGTTACAGGCAGTAGTAATTTGAGACAGTGAGGCTATTAGCTGCTGTTTAGAATCTCAATTACTCTAAAGATAGATAATTACAAATAAAACAAACTTGTTCTCCTACATTAGTAAGTGCTTCTCTTTTGCTTTATGAAATTTATGAGTGATTTTTTCAGGCACTAAATATAATTTCCATGTGAAAAATTGACCTTAACAGTTTGAAGTATAGCTACAAGGAGAAGCCATGTTTTCATCGAAGAGAATAAATGCATTTCCTGAACTCTGGCTGTTAAAGCTAATTGATTTATTGGCTCTCTATATAGTGTGCTATTGTCTTTATGCTCTTGGGATGTGAAAACTCTTCAGAAAAGAGCTAAATTCTGCCACATCAATATGACAGTTGAAGCACCCCTCTCCTTTATGTAAGTGCAAGGTTTCTTGTACCTTAAAAATAAGAAAGAAAAAGAAAATCTCTTTCCAGGATTGGTTGGAGCTAAGTGCATGCTGCTGCATCCCTTGGCTTATGGAATGTGTACTTTTACTGCTTTAATGTTCCTGAGAAGTTAATAGTGTGGGGGTTCTTTTCTTTTTAATCATATTCCTTTCATAGTAAAATATTTATTCAAGCAAATGTAAAGTACTTGTCAAAATATGAGAATACGAAATTCCCATTTTTAGGTTTCTTAAACACAGCAGTGATACAAAATATAAAGTTATGCATTTTCCCCCAGGGCTAGTTTTTAAATTCATGAAATTACCAAATATGTTTTTGTTTTATTTCCCTTCTACCTTTTGGTTGCTATATAAATTAGTAAATATGAGAGAAGTTTCTCAGCTACAATTGATCTCAACATTGTACATAATCATCTGCATGAAAAATTAAGAAGAAAAACAAATAAAGTGAAAACCACAAACACTGAAATGGTTCTAGCTGGATGTTCCCTTAACATGAGGTATACTCGACAGACTGATGATGGCTTTAAGAAGAATCTCAGTTCAGAAGGCAAAACAAGGGTGATCATTTTATAGCGTGTGTACATCTATCAGGCTGACGCCAAAGGCCATGGAATACTGATGGAATGATTCCAGGTTCAAGGTATGCTACACAGCCTGCAGGCCCATGGGCCATCAGTGAGCAAATTTCACCTTCTCCCGTTCTAAACCTGCTCTTTATATAGTTGTTGATTTGGGTTGGTTGGAAAGATAGGATGATAGATTTGGTTTTTTTTTTATAAGTTTCTTTACCTCCAATAATATATACATAATAGTATTGAGTATAAAAAATATACTGCATAAAAAATATGTTTTCTCTCACAGTAAGAGCATTAGTATATGATTTGCTAATGTCACTATCATGTTTGGTCCAAGTGCCTATTAAGACTGTATGCAGACTACTATAAGAAACAGAAAAATAAAGAGAAGCATACATATATTAAAAGGAAATGAATAAAAAAATTTCCCTTGCTTGTCAAGAATGTCTGAATAATAGCTGAAAAAGAAGTTAATTCATTTAAGAAAATAGGACTTCTCTTTCAGACACTCGTATTTGGGGTTATTTCTCTATTCTCTGCCACCAGCATTTATTACCCATCAATTTTCCCTAAAGTCTTCCACAATATGTAATTGTTGTATTTTTCATAGTAGCACATCTTTAGAGCTAACCAGTAGAGTGTTGCTTCCAAGTTTAAAAGGGAGAAATGTTACTAAGTGAATAACAAATTGAAGTTGTCTTCTGAATGCAGAAAGTTATGCAGTCTTCATTTGAAATCAACAGTTTTGGAACAGAGAAAGTTTGGAGTTTCAATTAATTTCACTTGAACAATGTAAGTTAGTTTATATGTTGAGACAAGGACAAGACAAAGCTTTATTTTGAAATAGGACGTTTTATCAACAGGCTGCAAATGTTTTCTGAATGGCCATTGGAAATAGTGGGTACGGGCATATGGGATACCATTTAAGAATGGATATATTCCTGGCTGGGTGCTGTGGCTCATGCCTGTAATCCCAGCACTTTGAAAGGCAGAGGCAGGCAGAGCATCTAAGGTCAGGAGTTTGAGACCAGCCTGGTTAACATGGTGATGCCCCGTCTCTATCAAAAATACAAAAATTAGGTGGACATGGTGGCGCATGCCTGTAATTCCATCTACTCAAGAGGCTGAGGCAGGAGAATCGCTTGAACCCAGAAGGCGGAAGTTGCAGTCAGCTGAGATCACACCATTGCACTCCAGCCTGAGTACAAGAGCAAAACTCCCCTTCAAAAAAAAAAAAAAAAAGAATGGGTATATTCTCATATTCAAAATTTTTATAATCTAATAGTGAAATATATATGTTGTTTCATATTCACTATTAGATTATAAAAAACTAACATACATTCACTATTAAATTATAAGTATAATCATATATATATATACACACACACACAAAAACACATATATGTATAATGTTTCTCACTGAAGTCCCAGGGGCCTGCAGGCTTTGTGGGATACCTTAAACCTGGAATTATCTCATCAGTATTCCATACTCATTGGTATCAGTCTGACAGGCGTGCACACACTATAACATATTATTCACTATTCACTAACGTATATTCACTATTAGATTATATATGTAACTGGCAAGTAATCCCACCTCTTCATATGCATCATAATGTTGGCTCAAAAAGTCAGAGATGGAGTGAAGTATCTGCTAGTAGTGAGTATTCCCCTAAATTTGAATTTACAGAATCTTCACATTTATTGATTCTAGTGTTTCGTTGTATCTTATAAATCTTTGCATCTGTAGAAACTTTCACAGTGACCAACACATTGTAGTACCTAAGTAAACAGTCAATGACTGAGTGAACAAATGAATAAGTGAATCTCAGCATTTCCTTGTGATAAAACACTAAGCACAAACGGGGATGGATTACAGACTTTTCTGAGACCGTGCCTTGGTTCACATATGGGAATCCTTTGTTTCACCCACCATTGGAGAAGAGATATCTGCAGACACTCTGCAAATCTCTGACTATGTGTACGTGTGTGTGTGTGTGTGTGTATGTGTATATATACACACAAATTTGTGAATACACTATAAAAAGCAGAAAAAAATCAGCCTCTATCCTAAGATTAGAATTCTTTTCTGGATTTTTCTGGTCCCATAATGTTCACAGTAATTATATGACATTGACTATCTATATACATTATATCAGCCAAGTCCTTCCTATTTAGCATTTGATTCAAACTCTAGGATAAAACTCTGTATTTGAGTATCTGACAGATTATTTTTTTCCTAGTTGGACTCCTACTTATTTTTTCCTTTGTTTGTTTTTGAGATGATGTCTTGCTGTGTTGCCCAGGCTGGTCTTGAATTCCTTGGCTCAAGTGATTCTCTTGCCTCAGACTCCTTTTTAGCTGGGACTACAGGTGGACACTACCATGTCCAGCAAGGATTCCTACTTAGGATGTCTCCTAGTCGGCTATCAACTGTTTCCACATACGTTGTATATTTACCTTAATTTAGTGAATAGAAAAAGATGAATTGATCATAGTTTATCACATCTTTCAGGTCTGTATCAATTAGACTCACCATTCTCAAAAAAATTATACTATTTTCTACCTGAATAAGCATTAATAGTCTTGCAGATACAAAGGAGAAACTAATCTGATCAACAAAAGTCTAAACTTGGTTGCTTTCATGTCTTCACAGATAATCAGAAAAAACAAATTTTTATTTATGAATTACAGTAAAGTACCTAAACAGGTAGCCTCTGCTGACAAATGAGTGAGGAGGTGCAGAACAATGGTTTCATGGTATATTCATGGAAACCCAAACTAAAGCATTTCCATTTCCAGTGTTACTTTTTCAGTAACTACTCATTCTTGGTGAGACAAAGAGTTTGTTGTTCAAAGTAATGACAAATGACAGGTACTAGGTAACACACAGAAGTCTGAAGATTCAAAATTAAAAAAAAAAAAAAAGGCAGGAGTATGACAAAGCAGAATACTTCAAATCTTCTAAAACAATTTTAAAGTTCTTCTCTGATCATACATGACCAAAACTTATGTTAACCTAATAATGCATAATATTCAAGTTCCTAACTAATTGTGCTTGGACAATGGCCCTCTAACACAAAAGATCACTTTTCAGAATGTGCACAGGCAATAATTACAATTTTCAGGGAAATGGCAACTCAGGAGAAAGAGTATCAATTATATTACTTCGAGTAGTTGTAAGTCTTTGTCATCCATTTTTGTCAGAATTTTCAAACAAGTATGAATATTTTCACATAGGTATGGGAGCCTATTGCTTGTCTGCTTGTTCTATCCTTCCTCCATGAAATGGGTAATGAGGCCTACTCCCACTGATATGGTACATAGAGAATGAATTGTTTGACTAAGTCAACCATAATAAGATGTCCCAAGAGCCTGAGAAAGTTTAGAATAGTGTCTCAAAGAAATCATTATTCTCCAATCACTTAACTGAATTTCATCTTTTTGGTTTGTTAGGGAGACTGGAACAGGTGTTAATATCCACATATTGTACAAGAGGAAGAGGAAGAACAACAGACAAAGAAAGAACACAGATCAACCCTGACTGTATATGTCTGCACATAATCCACTGCCCTATCCACTTTTCTACTCAGGTCACGTGGTTTTAAAACCCAGCCCCATAGTAAGTTTTTAAAAAATACAAATTTAGAAAAATTAGAAATAACAGGAAAAAAAAAAACGGTGTTTTTTCGCCGCCAAATTTTACATATTTTCTTAGAATTTTGAGAATAAATAAAAGGAAGTGTGTCCAAATCCTATTTCATTTACCTGTTCCTTCAGTGCAAAGGGAAATAGCAATCCTGTGCAAAAATGGCCACTCCTGCCTTCCTAGCATTCTTCTGTGTTATAAAGCCCTTTATAAGATCTGATACCCAACTGAGTACTTCCTTTCACCATTAACTCTTTAAACCATGAATATTTAAAGCAAACAAAGTTTAAACCCTTTACTCTTTTCACAGTTAGTATCTATAATCCTTTTTTCCAGACTAGGTATTTCTAAATCGTGTTAAATCTTTCATCTTCCTTCTGGTCAATTTCAAGGTTTTTATTAAATCAAATGCAATTTTTTTATACCAGCCTTTCTTTTGCTTTTAGGCACTTCTACTGGCTTAGCAAGAGCTGTTCAAATTAGGTGATTATTTTATATGCAGTACATTGATTTAAGCAGTCCTAATTTTTAGACAATAATCTCTAGGTGAATCATTAATTTATTTATCTCTTTTTTTTTAATGCATGGAGCAATTAAAATTTGTCCCGAAAAATTGAGGATATTTTCCTTTTGTGGAATTTGAAAATGGTTCGATTTTTCTATTTTGGCCAACAACCCAAACTGTATTTTCAATAATCCTAAAAGTTAAAAAGGTAATAAGCAGATTCACAATTAAATATTACATTTTCTTCTGATAAATTGTTAGAGGAATAAATTGTTAGCTGCAGTATATTGATTTTATGGTACAGTGATTCCATAACAGGGTTTTTTCATCACCTGAAATAATTTTATTTTCTATAAAGTCATAAAATATTGTATATCAGACTTTGTTATTTATTTCTCTTAAATCACAAAACCAAAGGAAAGGTAAAGAGGAAGAACTGCTAACCTCTGGTGACCAAAGGTGCACTTGATCTGTTATTTTGTATTCTATACTCTTCAAAAGAGCAATATAAACAGAATTATTTATGCCCAGCAAAATGTTGCTTAATTACTTATGCACCACTGTTTGCTTGTATTTTAAGCTCTCTCTACCACCCACAGGCAGACGTTAAACAGCTGCTAAAAGCTAGCTTTAGTCTTGACTGTTTGAAATTAGCATACTTGAGCTTTGAAAAAACTTTGTTACCAATTTACATATGCATAGAGACTGATATTTAGACTCACCATATGATATGTCCCTCAAGAGCTTTTCTTATTGCCTCCATCCTCAGGTCTCAACCTAGAGACTGTAAATCTAGCAGGTGATTAATTCTATACCCTTGAGAAACTAGCAATTAGCACTTGCAACCAGTAAAAAATTGTCATTTCAAAACCCTGTTTACTATGCCCATGTATTTTCTATGAACTCACAGTTAACTCTAAATAGATGAGTATGGCAATATCTGCAGACATTTCTGTCTCTTTATGTAAAATATAATATTGCTACCAGCTAATCAACCTATTAAATATATATAATTGACATTCCTTTTTAAATATAAAATAGCAAGATGTAGCAAGCATGGAAACACTATACATGATGTTTTATGTTACTAAACCTTAATCAGTTCATTTCAACATGATGACTTTGTAGGGTTTACCTGTTCTGTGTCAATTCTTATCTCTGATAGCTGAAATTACCGTACTTCCAGATGTTCTTATGCATTATTGAGGTCTTCTGCAGTAGATGCTGGAAAAGGTAAGATAAGGTTTTATTTCTTTGTAGTAGTCACAACACTGAGATCAAAGACGGTAAAGTGCAGTGCTTAGTATTGAAAACTATGATGAACCTAACATTTATTTTCAGGTCGCAAACCTATCATAAAAACTGCTCATCAATCTTTAGTTAACCATTTCATGTGTAATCTGTAAGTGGAGCAAGAAAATATTTTGAAAGGTTTAAAAATACATATTTGACCACATAATAAACTAATGCTAATTATGCATATAGATAACACTATAGTGGAAGCTCTACCTTGTAAGACAAGAGTGAAAATTTAAAAGAAAATAGGGACATTAAAATGATTTCATAGAATAATTTGTGTTAAACAATTCACTTTGGTCAGATTTAAGAATCTGTTAAAGAAGAATATATATATATATATATATATATATATATATATATATACACACACACACACACACACACACACATACACATACACATACATATATATTTTTAAATGGTTTCTGATAAAATCTGCCAGTGCTCCAGAGAGTGCTAACTGAAGTGAAAACAGAGTAATTCCATTTTCTGAAATGTTTTCAGTTCAGTTCAAGGGAAAGAAGATAGGTGAAAATAGCTAACATGCATGCTACCCGCAGTGTGTTAACTTACTATAACCAAAACATTTCATTTTGAATTATATGTTACACATTTGTATGATTACAAGAGTAAAAAGAAAAAAAAATGCGATTTAGAATATCTTGATTCCTAACTTGAGTAATCATCAGTTAACAGATAGCATTACTTTCAAAATAGGCAGTAAAAATTCAGAAGACCCATGCAGGAACAATTTAGTTCCCAGTATTAGAACACCAAGGGCAATGGATCTCCTTTATTCAGAACAGCAAAGCTAGAAGAAAATGCCAAAAGATCTCTTAGAAAAGTGGACCTTATTTCCTCCAGTTGCACAGTCATTAGATGGTCTGCTAAAGAGGCCTGCTAGACTTTCGACTAATTACATCATCGGATCATCATACAGTTAAAATCAGTTGCAGGGCACTCATACACAACTAAATCCCTGCGTCTAATTACTATTTTGGTCTCTTTTTCCTTGTGACATGTTGGTGATAGATCATTATTTTTTCAGCAATTTGTTCACATTTATATGCAATATAATTGGATCTGATTAATTATTATGATTAATGACTGCAGAATTTCCTTGCAAAGCTATTAATACTGGTAGTATCAAATGAAAGACATGGACAAATTAAAGCCAATGGATTCCTGTTGCTCGCACTTGCAGCGCCTGGGCTAAAGTAACCCTTTGCTGTTCCCTAGCAAACAGAAAGTGACTGCAAACCTGAGCTCTTCGAATGGTTTTCAGAAGCTCATAATGTGTGAAGTGTTTAGGATGCTTTTGGGATTATTTAGGTGCATTGTAAGTGAGTAACCTGGCACGTCTATGTTCAAGGAGCACATAGTATTATTGATTTGAAGTAGTAAGAAAATGTGTAGCATTAAAAATATGTAGAAAGCTATTAAGAAATAATTGTCTTGAAGGATATTTATAATTTCTCCATTTTCCTTGACAAACATGATATAAGGCACTTAGTTAACTTCTATTAAATGTCAGATTACAAAATTACTAAAGGACATATTTATGTAGAGTGTGTTTTGTATTTTAAATTATATTCTGGCTTAGTAGTAGGATATTACATGTAAAAAAAGCAAACAACGCCTGAGTAGCTTAGGGGATCGACTTTCCTGTTACCTCTGGGACCTGACTTTAAATCTGGCTTTGAGCAAACTGAAGAAAAATCATTTCAATCTAATGGCAGCAGCAAATAAAAAAAAATCAGATAGTTTGAGTTCCTTGAAGGTGCCAGCAAGATTTTTGCTTTATGAAATGTCCAGAATTCTGGGCTTTAAAGAAAAGAATTGGGTTTGGAGGATGCATGCCTGATTATAAATTGTGAAATCCAAAAGATGTTGAGTGTAATTTGCATCTTCATAAACAGTACCAGCCTTGCTCATAGCATGAGTCTTAACAGGGGGCATGACGGCTTGAATCTTGCTGAGAAAATGGATTCATTTCGTCTGACCCAGAATTGGTAGTGGTGCCTGCATTAAAATCAAGATTCTCAAAAGATTTAAAATATAGCTATTTAGTTATAACCAGATGCAGGTATCTGATAATATTCAATGTGACAATGCTGGAAAATTATTATTTTTTTAACTTAAACAATTCTTGCTAGCCAACCCAATATACAAGTGCAAGAGATGAATGTGTTTTATAAACAACTGTAATTTTTCTGTGATGATTCATATGAAACTCATCAAAAGGAGAAAGAAGGTAGCCTAAAAGTATCATTGTGTGGAGGTGAATAGCAAAACGTTTAAAGCACATATGACTCTTTAGTCATTTGAGTTTTTCCCAGAGCGTGAATTCCCGTGAAGCTTTCACACAATTATTGGTATTGAAGTGTAAAATTATTTATTCAAATTCACACATTTTAAAAGGTATGATTTGTTTAATCAGTATAGAAATGATTAAAACAAATGCAAGAACCTCATTAAAAATCTTCTAGTTTCTACCAGAATAAGTAATTTGGCCTATCAGAGTTCTTAAATAAGCCACCACCACCCCATTCCCCTGCTGAATGGCTTTGTATAAATTATTTATATAAGGATAATGCTAGTTTTTTTTTTTTCTGAGAGTAGAAAAATGGGATTAATGTGAAGATCAACACTGAAGCTGTTTTCATGAGCTCCTTGTATATGTAAACCATGTTTATGGCAATTACTTTAGAAATTAGGGCTGGCCTTCACCCCAGGTGAGAGTAAGATTTGTGGTGAAAGGCAAGAAACTTGTTAAAGGGTTTCATTTCTTTTCCTAGGTAAGCATCACCGCCCAGGAGAGAGAGGGCACTCGCATACCTGATAAATAATGTTGGGTGTTCATAGTTGCTAATATGAGAAAGGTAATGAAACAATTAGTAACAGAGCGATTAATGACATTATTAAATATACTGTGTATGAATTGCCATTAAGAAAATTGGTTTTGAAATAAATATTTTGTGGAAAAATACAACATAAGGCAAATAAAACTACACACCATCCAGGACATCAATAAGAATAGGCCGAGACACTGGGTGCTTACAATTAATGCAGATGACCTATCTGTCACTACAAGGGAACATCTTTCCATTCTCCTCTTATCTTGGTTTCAGGTAGTCACTTCCAAATACTTGAGAAAAAACAAACAAAAAAACCCACATAACATTCATAACTGTAATACCTTGTAGCAACATGTATCCAAATGTTTTACATACTTTCACAGGAGAAATTTTATATTTGGCATATGTATTGTTATTACAGAGACAAAGAGACCCTAGAGTTGTGTCTGATATGTATGATCAAAAGACTCCTCAAAAGAAGACCTTTTAAATTTTAATCAAACAAAAGAACAAAATGATCAGAATCATTCCCATGTTACCATTTTAGAAAATCATCTTATTTGTCAAGTATTTAACTATTCAGAGCCAATAACAAATCATCTAGCAAACCAGGAGAAGAATCAGGAGTAATACTAGGTCCTTGAATCTGACCCCAGCCATGGACTTACAGCAAACCATTTAAGAGGCAGCATCAACTCAGTGCATCTTCTAAGGGACAGAATCTCTAGAAGCTGCTCTCTGGTGCACTACACTCTAGGTAGTCTGTCTTAATTCAATTCTAACATCAAGAATCTATCCAAACAAGGAAGGCTCTGAGTAAACCTGATCAAGACTGAACAAGGATTAGAAACTTCTCTACCCATTATTGAATTAAACTACCGTGTCAGAGTATAATGCAACCCTGATAGGAATGTCGAGTCTGGGTTTGCCCAGGCTTACCTATAGAATAGAGTATGCAGCAAGATGTGGCTAAAATACAGGCACACAAAGGGGTATAAATCCTTTAAATTTTTCAAAACCCAATAACATGATTTCCATCAGTTTTTTCTACCATATAGTGAGCAACCTAAAACAGCTGGTGACTACTTCTTTTTCTCTGGAATACTCGTCTTTCCTAGCCATTGATGAGTCCATAGTTTTGTGTTTTATTTTTGTAGTTGCAGTATTGAGTCTTTTATTTAGAGTTTTTAGACTCTTTAGAGACCATCTACTTCATACTCATCATTTTGTAGTTGGGAAAACAAGGCCCAGAGAATTTAGATAGTTTGTCCAATATTATATAATTAATAAGTGTCAGGGTTCAAAAAGGCCCAATTCTCTTGGCTATAAACCTGTAGCCCTTTCCAATCTACTATATAGTTGCTAACCGATATTTTAAAATATAACACTTACAGCTCAATTTTTTAAAATTCTGATCAGTCAGAATTCCCTAGGAGATTCGTGTTTTGTCTAAATAATCAATACTCTAGCTTAAGTAAAGCATATCGTTTACAAATATTTCCCTGGAAAATGAAATGAAATTGGAAAAATCCTAAACATCCACCTAACAGGAATTAGTTCAATATATCAAATACACTCATATATAAAATGCTGTTAGGTCATCTCAAATAATGAGATAACTTTTCTTTTTGTATTGCAGCCTGAAAAAATATGCATTATATGTAGTTAAATGTTCCAAATGCAAGGAGCAAAAAAGTAAAGAATGATCCCATTTAAAAAATTTTTAATTTGGTTATATAAGAATGTCTAGCATAATACACATCAAATATTTAATAGTGGGTATCTCAAGGGGTAGTAACGGAGGGAACAAGGGGGATAATTTCATGATGTGCTACATGTATTTCTGGGCTCTCTGATTTTTTTTTTTTTTTTAGAAAGTAAGGAGATATTTGCTTTTATAGTTAAAAATTAAAAGGTAAAACTAAAGAAATTGCATAAAACTAAATTCTAAATTTTACAGTCTTACATGACATTTACAAAGAACAACTTTGTGGGTTTTTTTTTCCACATTCTTATCACATTTCTGAGGTGCAGACATATTTTGGTAAGCAAAGTATTTGGTATTTTTTTATTTTTAATTTTTTAAATACTCCTTTAAATATTTACTATTTTTTCCTCAATAGGAATATAATAACTAATGATGGATGTATAGTTACAAAGTAAGATACGTAGCTTTACATTTTTATCAAAAAATAAAGAAAAGGTTATTATATTTTATTATAATAAATACAGTGCCAGTTTATGCATGAAAATGATGAGTGAAAAAAGAAACGATTAAATGCTTTGTTTTTGTTTTTTGTTTTATTTGGTTTGTAATTCTTTAATATCACTTCCAAGAATGTTGGTGCACACTTTTTAGTTGAAATATTCAAAAGACAAAGCAATTTAGTTGTTTGGCAACTTTCTATGACTCTGCCATGCAATTTTAACATGTAATATTTCACCTCTTCTATTTTCCCCATATACAGTATATTCTTGGAATAAAAAGATGTAACTTCATGTGGAAAATCATACTCAGTATGTAAAATCAAACATGTTAGGAATTTGGAACTCCTCAAAAGAAGACATTCCACAAATACTACATTCGAAGAGCCTTAGAATTGCCTATTTAATGTAGAAAACAGTATCAGAACATCAGTTTTTAAATTCTCTTCTCATCTAAAGTCTGTTATAGCTAAGAGTTTTGAAAAGATTTAATATTATTTTTACTTTTGCTAAAATCTCTAACAACAAAACAAGGTTCTTTCTTAGTGTTACACCTTAGAATACACATTACATTCATAAAAAATAAAAACTTCTAAAGCAAAACATATGCCTGTAAATAAAACTACTGATGAGAAGAGAGATGTTGTTTCATAAGTGGTGAATACATCTGTTCTTTTCTTGATGCTAAGAAGTAAAAAAAGGTCTTTTATGCATTTATTCTAGTAGATAGTGCAATAATTTAAAATTTAACATTTCCATATTAGCAACACTGTTTCTACTTAAATATTCAGTGTTTGACTTATAATTATTTAATGAAAAGGAAAGCCTCATTTTATTTCTGATGAAACAATGTACAGAGAGATTCCATTGCTCCCCTAAATCACAAAGCAAAAAATAGAAAACCAAATCAATAACCAAAGTAAAGCTGATGTATTGCTATCTCCAGTAATCTTTTACTTTGAAACACCATTTACCTGTTGTGGTGTTTTAAATTCCAGCATTTTAGATAAATATTGACCAGGAAGGGCCCATGTTTTCTAATCAAATTTTTACAGTAATTACATTATATCAAAATTGCTGTGCTTTATATAGTTGTTCATCTAAAATATTGATGATAGTACATTACAAAAAAGAATAAGATCAGCAGCAATATTAGTAGCCAGAAATGTGCTCTTGGATATTCTTATTTCTCTGAATTTTTAATCCCAGAAGAAACATATTCAGAATGATGAACATGCCTTAGAAATTGAACTTTGTAAATCAAATGTTTAGAATTCAAGAATCTGAACATCAAAGAAGGTCAAATGGCATACTGTTTCACAGGGCCCTACAACCACTAAATATGTGGAAAATCACATATTGAGATACAAGCAAACACAATTTAGTAATGATCATCTCTAGTGACATTATGGCTTTGCAAGTACACAGGCTTTGCTAGTATGCAGATTCAGGAAAAGAACAATGATTTGCCATTTTACCTGTTAGAAGTTACCCTAACTTCCAGTTCTATTGCTGTGAAAATACTCCATCAAACTTTGTTTACAGTAAGAGGAAGATGGCTCATCTCCAAATGTTGAGCTGAGACACTTGAGTAAATTCTGTTAGATCAAAAATAGCAGAAATAAGCTTATTCACTAGGAAACATAATTGCAGAGAAATTGGAAAACCAAGAAATGTTAAGAGGAAATAGTTGTAAAAACACAATGGTGGTGGAGATATAGAGTAAGAATAGGTATATAACATCTAGGTGTAAACTTGAAGATAAATATTTTAATAATGAAAGATCCAGGAATGAGAATTTTCTGATCTCACAATGAAGAACAATACAATTTGCTCATGCCATTGGCAATACTTGTCAAATAAAACCATATAGTTTGTGAACAGGAAGTATATTAATACACTCCACTTTTTTTCAAAGATGAACACATGAAATCCATAAAATCAGAGAGAAAATTTCTCAAACATGTGCATGCTTTTCTTGTGAATTTACTACACCAAGAATCTAGTCACTCAACTCTGAATCACGGCAAAAATATATCTCCCAAGTTACTGCAAGATTAGCTGGGTACAAAGAAATGTCTGCTGTTAAAACAAAACAAAACAAAACAAGCCAAAAAAAAAAAAAAAAAAAAAAAAAAAAAAAAAAAACAGTAAAAGAACTAAGAATCAACCTTGGTTGCTAGAGGAACAGAGACCAATTTTAGTAATCTCATCTGTTTCAATGTATGTATGTATTAAAACAAGCCTTCTACAACTTAGAGCCATTGGTGCAACAATGACCAGAAAAACACTTGGGAAAGCCATTCTATGATATTTCATGATTGCTCTGCCTGTCCATTTTTGTGACAAACTGCTCTTGGAAAGACTGTTAATATCTGTATTCTTTTGCTAGGGCTGCCATAACAAAGTACCAATGGCAGAGTGGTTCAAACAATAGAAATTTATTTCTCGCAGTTCTGGAGGCTGTGAAGTCCAAGATCAAGGTGTCATCAGGGTTGGTTTCTCCTGAGGCCTCTGTCCTTGCCTTGCAGATGGCCATCTTCTCACTGTGTCCTCACATGGTCTTTCTCTGTGCTCTTTTTACCAATATATCTCTGGTGTATCTCTGGGTGTCTCTTTTTACCAACGTACTCTTCTTCTAAAGATATCAGTCAGAAGGGATAATGGTGTACTCTAGTGGCCTCATTGTAGCTTAATCACCTCTTTGAAGTCCCTATTTCCAAATGCAGTCATATTCTGAAGTATAGGAAGTCAGGGTTTCAACATATGAATTTTGAGAGATACAATTCAGCCCATAACAGCAACCTTTGCACTCTACCCTAAACATCCATTTCAGTCTTTCACAGTGCCCTACTCTGCAGAAAATGTTACTTCATTGTTCTGAGTTCCTCAGTATACAATGGGAGTCCATATTATAGCAGTATTTATTTTTAATCTCTGTAAAAGTACAATAGTTACTTGTCACTAGTTGCTTAGATATTTCTATAAACATAGTAACAAATATAAAATGATTTTGAGAAAATTGATGCAACTATTTACAGAACTATAACAACTTGAATGAATTTCTCTAGTCTAACTTAGTAATTTTATGCTCCTACTGCTTTCTGAAATGCTCTCATTAAACCAATAATCATTTTAATTAACAAGTGTGTTTATGTTTCTTTTTTATTTCTATCTTTTCATTAAAGTAAAAAGTATTATATTTTTGATTTTACATCTATAATACCTAAATTTGTCATGTATATGATACATATTTGTGGATTCAGTAATTGTTAACTAGTAGAAAAATTTATAATTAGTGCTTAGTAGAATAAACAATTATTTACATATATATTGCATGATTTGGTGGCTTCAGGAAAAACAAAAAGTTAAAATGATTATTTTTTAATTTAAGAAAATTTTCAGACTGGAAGGTTTTCTATATTCATATTAACCTATGTTATTGTTCACTTTGGAAGAATTTTTAGCTAACCTTTCTTAAGGAAGCTGTTAGCAAAAGATAACCAATTTATGAATGTATTTAGTTTCATGAAAATGTGTTTAATGAACAAAGACTGCTTAATACTTTCTAGAAAATTATGGGCTAACTAAAAATATTCTTAATATATTGTTACTAATATTTCTAATTCTCTAATAATTGTATTACATAATAATGAGTATTAGATATAATGAATATTGAACAATCACTAAAAAAGTGACTTTGATATTTGCAATAATTCCCTAATTTTAACTTCATTATTAATATTTGAAAATATGATAATTGCTGTCCATTATGGTACAGTTGAGTAATATCGTTATTTTAAAGTTTTAAAATGCATACATGATAGGATAAAAAGCTCCCTATAATAATTAGTCTCAAAAATGAGCCCCATTATTTAGCTCTCAAAAGTATGCAATAGACCACGTACATTAATAGCACCCTAGTGGGCTCTATGGGTCTCACTGACTTCACTGTAAAAACACAGTACAAAGATCATAAATAGCACTCACACACACTCATTCACTTACATTAATATAAGCCATCATATGAAAGACAAGAGTAGTCACTGTTCCCTATAAGTGGCCAGATCTGGCTATTTCATCCTAAAAATAATCACTTATTACTTCTAATTAATAATCTGAATTTTTATATTTCTTTTTAAAATTCTAGGCCAAAAGAACATCTGCTAAAGAAAAAAGCTACCTAAAAAGTTGTAGCTAGATGAGTTTATTGTATTATTCAGAATATAAAGAGCAGAGCTTTGAAATTTCCATGGTCAAACTATGTATATCCATAACCGCAGGATTCCAAGCAAAGCAAACAAACTAAACAGACAACATTAACAAAACTATTCAAAATACTCCTTTTTTTCTAACAAGAGGTATCAAGTTTTGATATTCTTAATTTGTTACCCTCTTCCGGAGATATCAAACATCAGTCCACTTTTTTATGTGTGCAACTTTCTATTTCGTCATCATGTCATCAAATGTACAAGATATGTTTATGTAAAACTTCAGCTGAAATGCCAAATAAGGTTGGTAATGAAAACTGGAAACCAGGTCAGGCATGGTGGCTCACGCTTGTAATCCTAGCACTTTTGGAGGCCCAGGCGGGCAGATTGCCGGAGCTCAGGAGTTCAAGACCAGCCTGGGCAACGTGGTGAAACCGCTCTCTCCTAAAATAGAAAAAATTACCCAGGCATGGTGGTGTGCACCCATAGTCTCAGCTATTCAGGAGGCTGAGGCAGGAGGATCACGAGGATCACTTGAACCCAGGAAAGGGAGGCTGCAGTGAGCCGAGATCGTTGCACTGTACTCCAGCCTGGGCGAGAGAGCGAGATTCCGTCTCAAAAAAAAAAAAAAGAAAAAGAAAACCAAACTGTTATGTTATATGGCATAAAAAGGTAGCACCAGCCCCCTCCACAAAAATTTAAAGCAACATTTATTTATTCTCTTTTTAACTATGTACACTGTGACACTAAATCTTTGTGTCAATGGGATAACATACTTTTTAGGGGAGAAAAAAGCACAGGCGTATGTACTTAAAACTTTGAAATGGAATAGGATTCCGTTAATAATTTAGAGATAAATAGAATCTATAGAATTTATAGTTGAGTTGACCCAAAGTAGGCTGTCATTAAACATCATAGCACTAACATAATAAAGAAATTAGGATGCATGATTTAATAAAAAATTTGTTTACTCTAGTTGTATAACCTATAAATGTTCAGTCTATTTGAGGTCACCCAACACTTCGGAGTAAGAAAATGTCTAGCAACCTGTTGGGAATCCTAAGAAAAGCCACAACATCACTCTTCTCAAATGACAGTATACACAAATTGTAACTCTAAAGTTGTAAAATTTGTAATACTCTCCTTAAAAATTCTATCTTCCTTTGGCATTACTTTTTATAGGACACCAGTGCATTATCTCCATATCAATAAAACAGTTTTCCTTCCTAAAATGGCCCCAAATTTAGAAAAGAGGAAATTGATACTTAAGTATATGTATATCAAATCTAATAAATGAATGTGCGTGTACGGTGGTGGTGGAGTGCTGGGGGAGTTTCCTTACCCTTAAACCAAAGAAGTTTCAATTATAATATTGGACGTATTTTTTTTCCCCAATTTTTTCAGGAGAGCTTCTTCATAATGAAGGCATTTTCTGTAAATGACAGATCAGTGAAGACATCAGTTTGAAAATGTAATTTAGAAGGTACGTAGAAGTAGGAAAGGCAAGAATGAGGTTCATAATCAGTTAGTGCCTTTGCATTGTATTAGCAAAATACCATATCATCAATCTCCTTTCTTTTTCTGTGTCTGACTCTGCCACCTTTTTGGCATGCACACCCGGAGGAGCATAATTATAGGCATGTAACATATGCATTGTGACTTTGAAAGTATGGAATTTAAATTACTTCAGTACATTAATCACCCTTACACTATAAGTCCATTTTACTGTGCAAATGAGGAAAACCTACTGCTTGTTTACCATACTTTGAAAAACTTAAAAAAAAAACTGTGCATTGCATAATTATTGGATTTGTAAAAACATGCTTTGATCAAATGAAATGGCCATTTAGTTTGTTCAAAGCTACTTTCCATAATCCATTACACAGCATAAATTTCACATAACTGCTCACATAGCAACTTGTAAATATACCTGTATATTTCCTTCATTTTAGCATCAAAGGAAAAAAGTGAGTAAAGATGTAACATGTAAATCTCTTTTACTTACAGCTTTTCATTTGAGTTAAAAATCTCAAACTATTAGAATTAACTCAAAAAGCCTACAATAAATACATGTTTGACAGTATTTCCCTTTCCCTTTCTGCATTATTAATATTAACAAACAAAAAGCTTGGGTATCTGGTAAATACAACAAATTCGACAAGATGTAAATATACCAGCATCCCTCCGAAACCTGAAGTAGACATTCATTACGTTCAAAAAACCTAACACAAGCAGAAGTCCAAATCTTAATCTGACCCTAAATAAAATAAAGGAAGGTTGGAGAACATAATTTTGGCTTTAATTATTATCTTCTGAGAAGCAGTAAAATGTGGTCTGCGGCATGAACAAATAAGAAAGAGTAGAGTTCAGTGAGTGGTTCCATTTATTTCCTTCTACCAGTTTAAGGGAGGAAAATATGTAAGAGTTCTGAGAGAGAAAATAATCAAAACCAATTAATACATGCTCTTGTTGTTCATAGAGTTCAGATGGTGCTAGTCTCACTCCATCATCCATTAGACACCAGGTCCTAAAGTGTTTTTATTTTCAGTTTCAAATGGCTGTTAAGTAGCTAATGATAAAGTGAATTTCTGTACTGAAAATCATACTACATTTGAGAAAAAAAAAACCCTTTTCCTCACCACAAATTTTCAGTTCTGTTGGTTGAAATGTGAATCCTGATTCTATAAAATTCTATAGAATTTATATCTATACTTTTCATCTATTTTTTAGAATTTTATGTATCTCCCAAAAACTACTGATATTAAGTTAATAAGATTAAAATGAAACAAATCAAGACTGTATGGAGAAGCACTGTCCAACTGAAATGCAATGAAAGTCACATGTGTAATTCTAAATTTTCTGGTAGCCACATTCACACTCAAAAAGAAAAAAAAAAAGGGTGAAATTAATGCCAAATATTTTTATTTAGCCCAGTACATTAAAAATATGAACACTTTACTATATAATGCACATAAAATGCTATTAATTAAATTCTTTACATTTTTATGCCAAATCTTGGAAAACCAGTATATTTTACAATTAACCACGTCCCGATATGTACACTAAATTTTCATTAAAAATACATAATTTGTATATGAATTTCACAGAATTTACAAAGCAGTAGATTTACACAGCTAAATTTCCAAACACATTTTGAAGTTTTTCAATAACTAAACCAAACATCAGATTTAAATTTAAATTTAAATAAAATACAAGTAAAAACTTATTTCCGTAATCACATTAGCTTCATTTTAATTGTTCAATATCTACGTGTGACTAGTAGCTGTCATAAAGGACTGAGCAGAATAGAGAAATGATAAGAAAAATTAAAACTTTAATAAGAAACACTGATGGCGGCCAGGCGCGGTGGCTCACACCTGTAATCCCATCACTTTGGGAGGCTGAGGCAGGCAGGTCACCTGAGGTCAGGAGTTCAAAATCAACCTGGCTAACATGGCAAAAACTTGTCTCTACTAAAAATACAACAATTAGCCTGGTGTGGTGGCATGCGCCTGTAGTCCCAGCTGCTCGGGAGGCTGAGGCAGGAGAATCCTTGGGAGGCTGAGGCAGGAGAATCACTGAATCTGGGAGGCAGAAGTTGCAGTGAGCTGAGATCATGCCACTGCCCTCCAGCCTGGGTGACACAGCATGTCTCTGTCTCAAAAAACAAACAAACAAACAACAACAACAAAACACTAATGACTCTATTATCTAATTAAAGACTGAATACAAGATCCTGTCGATTTCTGTTATATTTGTAACTTCTTGGTTAGTATTTAGCTAAATTGCCATATATGTAAACAGTATAAAAACCTATTCACATTTAAGTCTCCAGTTTATTGGTAATTTCTACCCCATATTTAGGCAAATGCATTTGAAGTTTGTAAAAATATTTAATATGATTGCCACTGAAAACATCTGAGTGAGGATTTTGAAACACAAAAACAAATTAACATTGAGATAATATCTTCTTCATAGAATCGTAAATGCTTGTAGAGAAGGTCAACTGTTTGATTTATTAGGTAATATTTATTTTATCATTGAACATTTAAGTATGAAAGTATTTTTTCTGTCTTTTATGTTATCAAAGTCCAGGACAGTAAATTTAATAGTTCTTGGTGATATCCCACAACATTGGGTAAAGTCATAGCGACTGACAAAACTATGATGAAAGAAACAATTGTCTGTCTGATTTTGAGAATGTATTTGTCAGGCATTGTATTAAGCTGCTTTATATTTACCATTTAACACTGAAAAGCAAAGCCACTATGCATTCGGCATTATTATCCCCATTTTATAGGTAAGAACATCAACATCAAGGCTTGGAGAGGTTCAATAAAAGGCTGAAGTCAAATAGTTGTGTGTTCGAACTGGGCTACAAATTTAGATCTGCTTGATTCCCCCAGATAAATTTGTTATTACCCCACAATACTATCGCCCATAACTGTCTACTTTCACACAATATCTTATAATGCTTATTTCATTCTGTATTTTTTCTTGATTGCACATATAATCTGTCGATTGGACTATGAATTATTTTAACCATGCCCATGTCTCCTTTGAATTCTACTCTTCATGTAAAAAGTTTTCAGTAAATTCGCGTTTTGCTGAATTGAACTGAAACCTGAGTTCAAGTTCCCTACTCTATTGTCAATGGCTTTTCCTTAGTAATTACCAGTGGTTATTCTTTTATTCTCTCTGAATTCCCATTTCCTAATATATACAAAATAAAATAACTTGATTATATTCACGGTTTTCAAAATTATATTTTAACAACAGAATATATTACTTTAGGTAAATACTGTATGGAATCACAATATGAAAAATAGATGAAAACTGATATATATGGTTATTTAACTTCCCTTTCCTCTTGGTGTCCTCAGAAGAAAAATATAGGACTAGACAAAACTATAAACTAAACCAGGAGTAGGAATGCTTAGTCTTAATCTTGTCTAGGTCCATTTACATCCTATGGACCTTTCTTAGAATAATATTTTTTAAAGTACAAAATCAACTATGTATAAATAAAAGAAAGCCAATAACATTGATATTTCATTCAATCATCTTAGGGGGTCCATGTAACTCAAGTTAATAACTCTATCAACTAATCTTTAAAGTTCTAGCAATTATACGCACAGATGCTATATATACATAATGTACATATAGGAGCGAACAATTGATTAATACTCACTTTATCAACAAACATTTTTGTTCCTCGTAGGTGCCAAGCACTATTATAAACACAAACAGTAAACCAGATGATAGAGACTCTACGCCCATGGACTTACCTTATGTTTAGAAGTAGAGTTATAATAAAATGTCAAATATATAAAATTACCAAGACAGGGAGTTTTGATATTATTGTAATAGTAACAGGAAGACATCTGACTATTTTAATCTGCAACTGTGTGGACTTGAGCAAGTTACTTGTTCTCTCTGCGTTTCAGTTTCCTTTCTGTAAAGTCCATATTATAATAATAGTGCCCACTTTTTAGGTTATTATTCCTTTTATTAAGATAATATTAATACATGTAAAATGCTTAGAAAAATTCCTGTCATTCTGAAAGCAATATATAAATGTTAGCTATTTAATAGGGAAGTAATCTAAGCATGTAGAAAAAGAAAACAATTATATATATTTAATATCAACACATGTACATTTTCAGTGTACAGTCAGCCCTCTGTATCCATGGGTTCTGCATCTGTGGACTCAAGCAACCAGAGATCAAAAATATTTGAAATAAAATTGCATCTTTACTGAACATATACAGATTTTTTTCTTTTTATGATTCCCCAACAATAGAATAAAACAACTATTTGCATAGCATTTACCTTATATTAGGTATTATACGTCTAGAGATTATTTAAAGTATACTGGAGGACGTGCGCCGGTTACATGCAAATAGGACACGATTTTATATCAAAGACTTGAGCATCCTCAGATTCTGGCATTCATGAAAGGTACTGGAACTCAACTCCTACAGATACCAAGATATGTCTGTATTATTATTCAATTCTTACTATTTCCAAGTTGTTATTTCATATACAATTATTAGAAATGTTTCAAAATAATTTTGCATAAGTTTTGTCAATAAAAATGTGAAAGTTGTATTGCATACTCAATTCTAGGAATTGGGGTTTTATGAAATCATTCTTGGCTGGTATTTATTTACCCTTAATTTTCTAGTATTGGGCACCTTTACAATTACATAATGACTCATATATGCCCGCATACAAACCAAGACTGCTCATTGAGTTCATTCATTTATCTTTGTCTTAGAATAGATTGCTTTTTCTTTTCTCCTAGTTGATAAGTTGAATGTGTTTTCTGCTATTATCTGTAAAATATTATAATAATTCATGTTTCCCTTCAATTCCAATCTCTATCACAAATTTCTCGATGTCTTATACCATCTGCCAACCACTTACATTCATTGTTTACATTTATTTTTAAGAAACTATTGCTGAAGGTCTATTTTTAACTCAATAAATATGACAGAGTTCATGTTTGCTACCAAATTTTGATGCCAAATAGTGAAGCAGCTTTAATTGATTGTGAATATTACAATCTTCATATTTCCACTGTCATGTCAGGACTTTCTTCTTTTTTTTTTTTTTTTTTTTTTTTTTTTCCTTTTTGAGACGGAGTCTTGCTCTTGTCACCCAGGCTGGAGTGCAATGCCATGATCTTGACCCATTGCAACCTCCACTTCCTGGGTTCAAACAATTCTCCTGCCTCAGCCTCCCAAGTAGCTGACATTACAGATGTGGGCCACCAGGCTGGCTAATTTTTGTATTTTTAGTAGAGATGGAGTCTCACCATGTTGGCCAGGCTGGTCTCGAACTCCTGACCTTGTGATCCACCTGCCTCAGCCTCCCAAGTGTTGGGATTACAGGCATGAGCCACTGCACCTGGCCCATGTCCCCACTTTCAAGGATTCCCTTCCCCTATGACTATAGACATGACATTCATGATATACTGCAACCTTTTCTATATTGATAAAATTAAACAAAAAGTAATATGCACATGTTTGTTCACTGCAGCACTATTTATAATAACAGAGACAGGGAATCAACCTAAATGTTCATCAACAATAAACTGGATTTAAAAATGTGGTACATATACACCATGGAATACTATGCAGTCATAAGAAAGGATCATATCCTTTGCAGGGACATGGATGGAGCTGGAGGCCATTATCTTAGCAAACTAACACAAGAACAGAAAACCAAATACATGTTCTCACACATAAGTGGGAGCCAAATGAAGAGAACACATGGGCACATAGAGGGGAACAACACACAATGAGGCCTTTTAGAGGGTGGAACTGCAAAGTATTGTCACCTAGTTGACATTGTAATTATGACTTCAAAAGGCCATTCCACCGTTCTATCAATCCAGTTTCTTCAGGATGAGGGGGAACATGGTTTAAAACCAGTGAATTCCATAAGCATGAGCCCACTGCCGCACTTCTTTAAGCATTGCATGCAGGATAGGCAAACCCATATCCGGAGTAAGTATCTGTTTCAGTGAAGACAAACCTCTGCCCTTTCCATGATGGAAGAAGTCCAATATAATCCAACTGCCACCAGGTAGCTGTCTGATTTCACTCCAAGGAATGGTGCCATATCGAGCTCTCAGTGTTGGTCTCTGCTGCTGGCAAATTGGTCACTCAGCAGTGGCCGTAGCCTGGTCAGCCTTGATGAGTTCAATTCCATGTTGCTAAGCCCAAACATAATCTCCATTCCACCGTGACCACTTTGTTTATGCGCCCATTAGGAGATGACAGGGGTGGCTGGGGAGAGAGGCTGAATGGTGTCCACAGAATGGGTCATGCTATCCACTTGATTGTTAAACTCCTCCTCTGCTCAGGTCACCCGTTGGTGAGCACTCACATAGGGTATAAGTATCTTCAAGTTTTTTGACCACTCAGAGAGGTCTGTCTACATACCTCTTCCCCAAATTTCCTTGTTACCAATTTTCCAATCATGCTTCTTCTAAGTCCCTGACCATCCAGCCAAATCACTGATCACAGTCCATGAATCAGTATATAATCGCACATCTGACCATTTCTCCTTCCATGCAAAGTGCACAACCAGGTGCACTGCTTGAAGTTCTGCACACTGGGAATATTTCCCTTCACTGCTGTCCTTCAGGCGTGTCCTAGTAAGGGGCTGTAGTTCTGCAGCTGTCCACTTTTGGGTAGTGCCTGCATATCATGCAGAGCCATCCATGAACAAGGCTCTAGTCTTCTCTTCCTCTATCAATTGATCATAGGGAACTCCCCATGAAGCCATCAGTGCAGGCTGGGGGAGAGAAGGCAAGGTGGCAGGAGCAGAGACCATGGACATTTGAGCCACTTCCTTATGTAACTTACTTGTGCCCTCATGACCTGCTCAAGCCTGATCATATATATACCACTTTCATTTGACGATGGAATGCTACTGTGCACAACCCACTTTATGGCTAGATGGGTCAGAAAGCACCCAGTTCATGACAGGCAGTTCAGGTCACATGATGACTGGATGATACATAGTCAAATGTTCAGTTTCCACCAAAGCCCAGTAATAGTCTATGAGCT
The DNA here is from genome assembly GCF_007565055.1 of Rhinopithecus roxellana. Lineage (NCBI taxonomy): Eukaryota > Metazoa > Chordata > Mammalia > Primates > Cercopithecidae > Rhinopithecus > Rhinopithecus roxellana. The sequence goes on along the minus strand of NC_044562.1, from coordinate 108,974,317 downwards.
GTCTCTCAAAAGGAGAGTAATTATCTGCAGCAGATGTCAGGGTCTTGCTCCAAAATCCTAGAGGCCTCCTCTGTGATTCACCAAACAGCATCCTTATCTGTCACTGACACTCAAGCGCCATTGGATCTGCTGGGTCATATGGTCCAAGTGGCAGAGTAGCTTGCACAGAAGCCCGGACCTGTTGCAGAGCCTTCTCCTGTTCTGGACCCTACTCAAAACTGGCAGCCTTTCAGGTCACTCGATAAATGGGCCAGAGTAACACACCCAAATAAAGAACGTATTGCCTCCAAAATCCAAATTCAAGTCACTCGATAAATGGGCCAGAGTAACACACCCAAATGAGGAATGTATTGCCTCCAAAATCCAAATAGGCTCACTAAGCATTGTGTCTCTTTCTTGATTGTAGGAGGGGCCAGATGCAGCAACTTGTCTTTCACCTCAGAAGGAATATCTTTATATTCCCCACACCATTGGACCCCTAGAAATTTTACTGAGGTAGAAAGTCCCTGAAGTTTAGTCAGAGTTATTTCCCATCTTCTGGCATGCAAATGTCTCTCCATTAAGTCCAGTGTGTTTGTTACTCATTGCTCACTGGATCCAATCAGCATAATGTCATCAATGTAACGGACCCCTGTGATATCTTGTGGAAGTGAAGACATGAAGGTGTGTCCAAAAAAGATTATGACACAAAGCTGGAGAGTTGATATATCCCTGTGGCAGGACAGTAAATGTATGTTGCTGGCATTGCCAGCTGAAGGCAAGTTGCTTCTGGTGCACCTTGTGGACAGGAATGGACATAAATGTATTTGCCAAGTCAATGACTGCATACCAGGTACCAGGAGATGTGTTAATTTGCTCAAGCAATGAAACCATATCTGGTACAGCAGCTGCAATTGGAGTAACCACTTGGTTAAGCTTATGATAATACACTGTCATTCTCCAAGATCCATCTGTCTTCTGCACAGGCCAAATGGGAGAGTTGAATGGGGATGTGGTAGGAATCACCACCCCTTCATCTTTCAAGTCCTTGCTGGTGGCACTAATCTCCACAATCAGGGATGTGATATTGTTTTTGATTTACTATTTTTCTAGGTAGAGGCAATTCTAATGGCTTCCATTTGCCCTTTCCTACCATGATAGCCCTCATCCTGCCAGTCAGGGAGCAAATATGAGGTTCTGCCAGCTGTTAAGTATGTCTATGTCAATTATGCATTCTGGCACTGAGGAAATGACCACAGGATGAGTCCAGAGACCCACTGGATCCACTGTAAGTCAAACCTGAGCTCCAACTTCATTAATTACCTGACCTCCATAAGCCCCTACTTTAACTGGAGGACCACATGATGTTTTGGGTTCCCTGGAATCAATGTCAGCTCAGAGTTAGTGTCCAGTAGTCTGCAAAATGTCTGATCATTTACCTTTCCCATTGCACAGTTATCCTGGTGAAAGGCTGGAGTTCTCCTTGGGAAAGGATGGGAGAAAGATTCTCTGCATAAATTGTTGGTAGTGTAGTGGGGTCCTTCTTCCAGGGGACCCAGCCTCCCCTTCATTCAAGGAGTTCTGGGTCTGTAAACTGTCTCAATTCTGGAAACCGATTGAGGGGTCATGACTCTGCTTTTATAATTCAAATTAGTCTTTTGTCCATGCAACCTAGGAGTTTTCTGCTTGAATAAGGTAGGAATGCAGTAGAGTAGGCCTTCTGTAAATTTCACTGCTGTGATCACCATGATTAATTAGCCAATGCCAGAGCTCTACATGACTCAGACTATTCTGATTGCCACTTTGCCTCTGCTGTCCATTACAGTAGCTACACCCACCTTGCCTTTGATGGTTGAGTGATACCACTTGTCCCCTGCCACCTTGGGATCTAATTATTCCCATTGTATTTAAATTTTGTAATTTAAATTTTGTAGTTGAGTGACTGCGGTTCCCACTGTTAGATCTGACACACAGAGAAGATCAATTACAGGGCTCTTCAAAGATGCAGGTGCTACCCTCACAAATCTGTTTCACAAGGATATATATTCTGGACCCTCCCAACTGGGATAAGTAGGTCTAAAGTGACTAATCCACTCCACCATCCCAATCTTTCTAACCCTTTGGATCCCTTCCTCTACATTAAACCAAGGGAGATCAGGCATTTCCAGCTTGCTCACAGTGGGCCATCTTTTAATGTATATTTCGGCTAACCAAGCAACTATTAGAACCTTTTTTAACTCCTGAGCTGCAACATTAAATACAGAGTCTCTATTTAGGGGGCCTAAATCAATAAATACAGGCTGATCCAATTCTATGTTTCTTCCACCATTATCCCACACCCTTAATATCCATTCCCATGTGTGTTCTCCAGATTTCTGTTATACAAATTAGAAAACTCAAGCATTTCTTTTCGAGTTTAGCACACATCCTTATGGGTCACACTCTCAATCTCACCTCTTTAGTCTAGGGACTAAAGTCTAGTTATAGGTCTAGAAGCAAACAGGGGTGTTGGCTCCTGAGGAGAATCAACATTATCTTGTCTGGCAGCTGCCTCAGGGGAATCCATCACTGTTGCCTCAGGCAGAACAGGGTTTATTTCCTTAGACAAAGGTAGAAAGACTGATGGCAGCATGGATTGGGGAGGGGAAGTTGCCACAACTGGGGATGGGGAAGCTGTTTCTTCTGACATAAAAGGTTCATCAGAGTTTACAAAATCAGTGTCCCTGGCTTCATGAGGGTCATCCCACACATCCCCATTCCAAGTTTCAAGGTCCAATTCTTTTCCAATAAATGCCCTCACATTAACAGTAGACACCCGGCAAGGCTGTGCATGCACCTTTCATTGCAGGTCAACCACTCATGTGATAAGAGCTTGTGTCTGTTTTTCCATAATTTCAGCTCCCTCTCTACCGGAGATAAGACTGTCACTCAGGGCAATCTTAGCAGATTTGAGGCTGAGTATCTACTTTGAAAGCCAAGAGACAGAATCCCTGAGTTCATCATTTTCTTTCATCTCTTTATCCACTGAACTTAAGAACAACCAACCAGCTTCATTATGCTCCTAGGTTCTCCACATATGGTCAAAGGTATTAAGTGTAGAGTCACTAAACTCCTTGCCTGTCATGAGCAGTGAATCAGGAGTGTCAAATGCATTTATTTTGCATAACTCTCTAAACAGTTTACACTAAGGACTATCAGTGTTCTCTATGCTATTAGAAGTAGAGTCCTTAGCATTTTTGGGTCTAATCATATTAAGAAGCCCACTCCAGAAACCCCAAAATCAATGAAAGAACTCCATCCTTAATATTTTGTTTCTCTAGAGAACCCCTCCTGGTACCAAAATCTGTACTAGTCAGAGTTCTCTAGAGGGACAGAACTAAATAGGATATATATATATATATATATATATATATATATATATATATGGGAGTTTATTAACTCACATGATCACAAAGTGCCACAATTGACCGTCTGCAAGCTGAGGAGCAAGGAAAGCCAGTCTGAGTCTCAAAACTGAAGAATTTGGAGTCAGATGTTTGAGAGAAGGAAGAGTCCAGCATGAGAGAAAGATGTATAGATGTATGCCAGGATGCTAGGCCAGTCAAGTCTTTTTCCTTTTTTTCTGCCTGCTTTATTTTGGCTGAGCTGGCCACTGATTAGATGGTGTCCACCCAGATTAAGAGTGGTTCTGCCCTTCTCAGCCCACTGACTCAATTGTTAATCTCTTTTGGCAACATTCTTACACTCACACCCAGAAGTAATACTTGACATCCTTCAAATCAATCAAGTTGACACTCAGTATTAAGCATCACAGTATTATTAATCTTTTTAGTTTTAACCATTTTGGTGGGTTTACATTGATATGTCATTTTGGTTTTAATTAGCATTTCCCTGATGAATACTGATTTTGAGTTTATTTTCTTGTGCTTCTCTGTCATTTGGGTTTCTTCTTTTGTGAAGTGTGGGTTCAAATATTTTGATCACATTTTTAAACTGTTTTTTATTATACAATTGAGTTGCAAAAGTTCTTTGTATGTTCTGGATACAAGTCATTCAACAGATATATGTTTTAGAGGTATTTTCTCCCACTTAGTGGGTTGCATTTTCATTTCCTTAATATCTTTTGAACAGGAAGTTTTAAGTTCTTAATTATCACTTTTTCCCTTCACAGCTGATGGTTTTAGAGTTCTTTTAAACAAATATTTGCCTAAATCAAAGTCACAAATTTTTTTTTCTATGTTTTAGGATGTTTGGAGTTTTATGTTCTACATTTCAACCTGTGATCCATTTTGCATTAATTTTTACAGATGGTAAAAGATAGGAATATACTTTTTTTTGACTCATAGGTATCAAATTGTCACTGCACAATTCATTGAAAAGATACCCTTCGCCTCCCTGAATCGGCTTTACATTTTTTGTCAAAATCAATAGATGGGTTGGTCTAATTTTGAACTCTCTATTCTGTTTCATCAACCTATTTCTGTACTCTATTTCTACACTTTTAAAAATTATTTCATTTTAAGTCTTGAAATCAAGAGTCAACATCCTCCAGTTATTTTTCAAAATTTGTCTTCCTCTTTTAGGAGGTTGGCATTTCCATAGAAATTTTAAAATAAGATTGGCAATTTCTATGAAAATCTCACAAGCATTTTGATTCTAATTGCAAATGCAAAAAATATGCAGATCAATTTGCAGATAATTGATATCTGAAAAATACCGAGTCTATGAATATGGTAATCTTTCCATTTGTTTATATATTCTTTAAATTTTTAGCTTTTATTTTCAAAATATAGAATGATCATTTATTTTCTGAAATTTATTCATAAGTATGCCATATTTTTCATGTTGATTTTTAAAATTCATTTTTCAACTTTTTATTGCTACTACATAGAAAAACAATTGATTTTTGTATACTAGACTGAAATCCTGCAAACATGTTAAACTCACTTATGAGTTCTAGTAGCTACTTTTATTTATTTATTTTAGATGTCTCAATTCAATAATAGCATCTACAAAAGGTTTTAAGTATGAATTCAATTTCTCTAATTAATTCAACTTACTTTTAAGTGAATTTTGATAGTTTGAATCTTTCAAAGAATATGTTCATTTTATCTAAGTCATTTACTTATTGACATGAACTTGGTCATCAGATTCTATTTTTCTTTTAATTTCATAAGTCCTATGGTACTATTCTTTCTTTCAATGTTGATACAAGTAATGTGCTTCTCTTCTTTTTTTTCTTATCAATATGACTACAATTATACAAAATTAATTATTTTTCAAAACATCAGCTTCTCATTTCATTGATATTCTCTATTGTTGCTATTTGCTATTTTACTGATTTCTGCTGTTATGTTCATTATGATATTTCTTTTGCTTACTTTGAGATAAGTGTACTTTTCCTTTTCTAATTTCTTAGGTGGAACATTGCGTTATTAATTTGAGACTTTCTTGTTTGTCTTTCTGGAAATACATTTTGTCTGATATTAGTGTGGTTAGTTCAACTTACTTGTGCTTATTGTTTACATTGAGCATCTATTTCTAGTCTTTTACCTTTGGTATATTTGTGTCTCTGTATTAAAGTGTATCTCATGTAGACTACATATAATTGGTTCTTATATATATGGTTCGTATATATATATGGTTCATATATATATGGTTCTTATATATATGTATGAACTGACAATCTGTCTTTTAATCAGAGTATTTAATGCATTTACATTTCCTATAATAATTGATATATTTATGCTTACAATTTTACTGCACATTTTTGTTCTTCTATTTCTGATTTCTACGTTTCTTTGTGTTAATCAAATATTTTGTATTATTTTACTTTAAGACTTCTATTGATTTTTAGCTATATGTCATTTTATTGTGATTTTACAGTAGCAATAAGAACATTGTGATTTTTAAATATATTAATAGATGTAGAATTAATAGTAAGTTACTTCCAGTAAAATATAAGAAGTTCGCATTCGCTTGTTTTTATTTGTTCTCCCAAGCTTAGTGCCTTAGTTGTCATATACATCATATCTATATACATTATAAACTTAATAAATGCTAAAATTTTTATTTAGTTATACATTATTTTAAGACTACTAAGAGGAAGAAAATAACGTTTCTGTAATTACTTGCCTGCTGTTCTTCATTCCTTCTTATACAGTCTATTTCCTAACAAGTGTCATTTCCCTTCAGACTGAAGATTTTATTTAGCATTTAATGTAGTTCATTCTGCTGGCAACAATTTCTTTAAGTATGAACTTACCTGAAAATGTCTTTATTTTGTCTTCATTTTTCACAGACTTTTGAGGTAAAATAGACATATGATAAACTTCATATACTTAGAATGTACAAATCGTTTCATGCATATATGATTGTGTGAATTTATGAAATTATCATGAAAATCAATATTACAAACATATCATCACTTCCAAAGATTTTCTAGCACCTCATTGCTGTCCAGCTCTTTCTCCACCCCAACCCTCAGCCAACCACTGATCTGCTTTCTATCACTACAGATGACTTTGCATTTTGAAATTTTATTGTAAGTGGAATCAAACAGTTGTCTTCACTTTTAAATGATAAATTCACTTGATTTAGAAATCTTAGTTGCCTTGTTTCTTCAGAATTTTGAAAATGTCAAGCCAATGTCTCCTGGCTTCCACGATTTTTGTGAGAAGCAAGTCATCAAAATTACTGTGATTCTCCCACGTCGTTACTTTCAAATTTTCTTGTTTGACTTTGTCTAGGTATAAATTGGCTATTATTTATCTAGAACAATATTTATTTATTTTCAGTCTGTCTGAAGTCCAGAGGGCATTTGATTCTTTAAATTAATATGTCGTACCAAATTTGGAAAGTTTGTGACACTTTTAAAAAATATTTTTGCCACTTTCTCTTGCTTCTTTCTTTCTGGAATTTCAGTTGCTGGTATGCTGGACCACTTCATGAATTGCTACTCGTCTCAGGTTCTACTCATTATTCTTCAAAAAAATGTTTTTCCTAGGTTTTGGACTGGGAAATTTTTATTCATCTGTATTCAAGTTACTGTCACTTTTTTCTCCCATCTTTCACATGTAGTTGTGCCCATCTTATTTCAGAAATTTTTTTCTTTTTGAGACAGAGTTTCACTCTTGTTGCCCAGGCTGGAGTGCAGTGGTGCAATCTTGGCTCACTGCAACATCTGCCTCCCAGATTCATGCTATTCTCCTGCCTCAGCCTCCCAAGAAGCTGGGATTACAGGGGCCCATCACCATGCCTGGCTAATTTTTGTATTTTTAGTAGAGATGAGGTTTCACCATGTTGGCCAGGCTGGTCTCCAACTCCTGACTTCAGGTGATCCACCCACCTCAGTCTCTCAAAGTGCTGGGATTACAGGCATGAGCCACCAAGCCCGGCCAAACCCTCCATTTTTTAAGAGTTTGCATTTCTGTGTTGAGATTGCTCATCAGTTTGTTGTTTTTTTCTTTCTGCTTTTGTTTTTATTTTCAGAGGGAGCCTCACTCTGTTGTCCAGGCTGGAGAGCCGTGGCGCGGTCTTGGCTCACTGAAACCTCTGCATCTCGGTTTCAAGTGATTCTCCTGCCTCAGCCTCCTGAGTAGCTGGGACCACAGATGTGCACCACAACACCCAGCTAATTTTTGCAGTTTTAGAAAAGGCAGCGTTTCACCATGTTGGCCAGGCTAGTCTCAAACTCTTACCTCAAGTGATTTGCCCTCCTCTGCCTCAAAAAGTGCTGGGATTACAGGTGTGAGCCACCACACCTGGCCATCTTCTGTTTAATTTTTGATGCTATATTTACTTTAAAATACTTAAATGTATTTTTAAGTAATTCTTAGAACATATTTTAAGTGGCTGTTTTGAAATTTTTCTTTGATCATTTCAATATCTGGACCTACTCTTAATAGGATTGTGTTGACTGCCTCTTTTAAATTTTTTAGTTTTACCTGCATATGGGCCATATTTTTCTGTTTCTTTGCATGTCTAGTAATTTTTGGTTGGTATTTGCATATTTTGGATAATCCATTGCAGTGACAATGGATTTTCCTGAGGATGATTAGATTTTTGTTCTGACGGACAGTTATGTTGCCTAGAATCAACTTGCAAGTTTTTCTACTCCAAGTTTTGCTGGTACTTACATCTCTGCCCTGTTCTTATGCTTTCCAATGGCTAAATTTTCATTTGAACTGATTGCTATGGGGCTCTTTTATACCTACACAGTTTGGCAGGTTTCCTTGTTTTTAAGGATACTCTTAATTTCTGGTTACTCTGTGGGGTTTGGGCTCTGTAATCTTACACTTCAGTCTTTTTGCAGCCCAATATATTTAAAATCAGAGAACACAATTATTTAAGGAAAGTATCAAGTTCATATTTCTGGTTCCCTATTGCTGTAAGTTTCAAGAGTACCTTTCCTTCTGGTTTTTGCCTTTGTTTTCAGTATTCTCTATGTTCTCTATTTGTACAAGCAATCACCCCAGGTCTTAAATAATTTATGTTCTAAAGGAGTCTACTCTTTCTTGGTATTTCCACTTCTAGAGATTTCCCTTTAAGTTTCCATGTGACTTTCAAATCTGAGTGCTAGTTTCTGGCATATTTTATTAGTAAAGCTATGGTTTTCCTACTGCAGTTTCTGATCCCTCAATGATGTTTCCTTCTGCTATAAGTCAGGGATTAGGCAGCACATAAGCCAGAAAGCTGCAAAATCTCTCCCAGTTCTGTCATTGGACACTTTCTAGTGTGCTTAAATATACATTTTTCTCCACTTTTTATAATTTTTTACATATTGAAAGTTCATGGGACCATTTTACGCCATTTGTTTAACAATAGCTGAATCTCTGATGCAACTATTGTTTAGTGTTCACGAGCTAGATATAGAATTTCTAGTGGTCTTTTCTGTGCTTACAAAGTTTTATTTGGAAACCAATGGTGCTCCACAGGTAGTATTAACATTTTTTCTGACATGAACTAAATAAAGACATATTTGTGATTTTTAAAAACTAGATACACATCTTTGATCATTTTTATAAAGCCTCTTAAATTTGATATGTTTGTTTGTTATTGTGCTAATCAGAGTTGCCAGGTGAATGAAACCCTGCAAGAGTCAAGAAACTTAAGTAAACTTTCGATTTAGTCACTAACCTATCTGCTCATACATCAACATTTTAAAAGAATTTATTTTCTGTTAGAATACCTGTAGAACCAAAAACAGTAGGCAATGGAAAATTCCTGGAAAATTCAACATATTGAGAAAAAGCTTCATCACTTATTTTGTGGGATTTTGTGTTACAATTCAACATAAAATTTGTTGAACGAGAACGATATAACATAATAAGGAACATTGCTATTTTTCTTGCCAGGGAAATGAGACTTACCCCAGAGCACCGATAAGTGGATTGGTTCCTATTTTCCTAATACTTAACCCAATTCCTGTACCATGTAACGTGAGTTCCACTGGCAAGATAGAAGGGCCACATTTAAGGAATATGTGTAGTTCTATATTATGGAGGTCAATGTAAAATTTAAAATATATAAATTAGATCTGCATTTTAAGTTTGGATGAAAATAATATAAAATGATTTTTGATGCATAAAGAAAAAATGAAAAAGATTTACTTTTTAATCTTCTACAAGAATGAAAAAAATGTTTTAAAACCTTTAAAATATTTTTTCCTAGTTGTCAGACTCAGCCAGATTTCTTAAATCTTGGTTATTTACTTCTATAGTCATGAGCAGCAAGTGACCTATTTTTTCGACTGTCGATTTGTTCTCCAGAAGTTTGTTTTACATTCAACACTTCTGATATTTTCACACCATTTTAGCTCCAACTTGGCATACATAGTGATGCTCTCACACCATTCTATCTTAGAACTAGAATTTCACAAAAGAAAAAATAAGTAGAAACTTCCTGCTTCTCTAAAGAAGTAAGAAAGAATTGGTGGTGTGGTAAGCAGATGGTAAAACTATGGATAGGGGGAAAAAATATGTTCATGTATTTAATAATCCATCAGTTTAGGCAAGTTATTAACTTCTCCCTGAGTATGATAATCTCAATTTAGTTCTGTAATGAAACCCAGTGTATCAAGAGGGCAGAGGACTTTGGCAGAGTAGATTTGTAGAATAACAAAATGGCATCACTGTTGGCAAACTAAACCACACATCAGGGTATTTCTTCTGGTCTAGGAAGAGTCTCAGAGTCAGGGAAGAAAAATCACCGTGATTGTAGTCAGGATAATAACACAATTTTTATCTAAACCTGGACATTTTTAAGAGAGAAACACTATTAAAAATGAGAGTAGAAGATAAATGTAGTCTGACTCTACTGTGCAGGGCCCACTTTATGTATAGTCTTCTTAGCAATAGGCAATCAGAGAGAGGAAAATCTGAATGCCAATGCAGAGGAATCAGAAATGCAACTTGCCAATTTAGAGTACTAAACAAAAGCTCCTAATAGCGATAAAGAGTGTTCCTTGAAAGATAGTGCTCTATGTTGATACTGACTGAAATCTCAAATATTCTGCAACTCATTCTTGCAAGTCAACTAAGAGCCTGGACAAAATGTGGCATGGTATATCATGAGGAGATAGATATATCAAAATTATTTGTAAATAATCAAAACGATTTATGTTTCTAGATCTAAATAAAGAATCACATATTCTAAGCCAGTTTTTCTCTAACACTAGAATTGGGAGATATAAAATGTTACTATAGATAAAAATGATTCTATTGTTAAATAAATTTGGAAAAGTATGATTTAAACAAATTAATAATATTTATGACTACAGACCATCACAGTCTTTAATTTGCAAAGTTCACTAACTCCAAGAGTGAGTAGTAATAAGCAATATATATTTATCTTAAGTCTGATTCCCCATTAGCAGAGCTGGAGATAGGCATTCTAGTGTAAATGATTTATTGAGACAATGTTCCCGGAGCAAAATACTGTATCAACTGGAGACTACTTTCACTTAGCTCCCCTCAGAGAGCACAAATTCCAGCACAAAGTTAGTCCTGCTTTGCGGCAAAGTGTCTAGCCTCTACATGACCCTTTGTCAGTCAATCATTGGTTAGGTGTTACCTGGATTCTACCTCCCATTGTCAGACAGCTCTTGTTTAAAAAGAAAGAGGGTAATTCTCCAGGGGGGAAAAAACGCGGGGATTGGGGAGTGAGGAAAGGGAGGGGGATAGTGGTGAACTCTTAGTAGCTGAAAAATGACTCTATCTGACAGTAAAAGGGATCTAGCCAGGGCAGTCTTCATCTGAGCAGATAATTGTAGTTTGTTTTTCAACATATTAATAGGAGAAGTATTATTTTAACACAATTGAAGGAACACTGCTCTGAGGACACCATGCATTACACAAAGTTTTTGTATCTACTTTGCACTCTGTTATGCTAAACTCTGGCATTCTGGCAGGGAAATCCCAAACTCTTCATCATCAGATCATTTCCAAGCAAATAAAACCACAAGCTCCTGGGGTATAAATCTTGACATCTGGAATACTGACAGAAAATTAATATAAAACCAAACTTCAATTCATAAAGTTGAATTTTCAGATAATATAGAATCATCATGGTTTAATTTTTTTATTTCCTTATTGAAAGGGGCTATGGAAGTCTCAAAAATACCGGTGCAGTTTTTGGGTTGAAAGCTTCAGGAAGACATAATATTAAATATAAGTGTTTAGAACTACTGTTTGCAACAAACAAATAAATAATTATCAAAGTGAATTATATGTTGATGACCTATTAAGAGATATTTTTTATTTTAACTTAACCAAAAATCTAATAGTTTTTACCAACTGAAATATTCAAAATAGTATTCCAGCTTTTTTCATTGCATTGAGAATACTTAAAATTTAAAGATCAAGGTTAAATAATCCAAAATTTCTAGAAAATACAAATGATTAATTGAACCAAAGGTTTTTTAATTTTCAAATGTAATTTGGAATATTATTATTAAGTCAGTTATATAAGCAATAATAAAATAATATTCAATATAAACATAATTTTATAATTTTTAAAAATATATTTCCCCATACTAACAACCAAATAAATTAACTTGAGAATATCAAAACTTAAGGTCATCAAAGATACTGAATATTTTCTTTGCATATAAAACAGAAAACAATAACTGCAATATCCTTTGCCTTTTATAAAGTAAGTGGTTAAAAGTAGTGTGCTCCCAATTCATTAAAAAATCCATAAGTTGGGTTTCATCAGAATTAAGTACTTCTGAGTTTCAAAGCAGTGCTAAAATCATAAAACAATAAGACACAAACTGAAAGAAAATAGAGAAAAGATTTTAACAGAACCTTTCCAAAGAAGAAACACATAGAGCAAATAAGCACATAAAAGAAGTTCATCATGATTATTCCTTAGGGAAATGGCATTCCAAACCTTTTATAATGGCTAAAATTTAAACAACAATAATAATATGAAAATGTCATCAGAATGTGGAGTTCGTGAGTAATGTGGAGCAACTGGAACACTCACGCATTGCTGGTGGAAATGCAAAATGGTTCAACACCTTTGGGAAACAAGTAATTCCTTACGTTAAACATATACTTATCTTGTAACTTTGCCATCCCACTCCTAGCAATTAACCCAGGGAAATAGCATGTTCACACAAAAACATGAATGCAAATATTGAAAATGGCTTTCCTTACAATTATCAAAAACTAGAAAGAAAAACAACTCAAATGGGTACTGAATAAATAATATACAATGGAATACTAGTCAGTAGTGACAAGGTAAAAACTACCGTTACAGCAACAACATCATGGATAAATCTCAAATGTATTATGCTAAGTGAGCAAAGCCAGAATTGAAAGGTCTAGCACTGTGATTTCATCTACATGATATTCTGAAACTGTCCAAACTCTCAGGGATAGAAAACATTTCAGTGGTTGCCAGGGGCTGGGTTGAGGAAAAAAGTTGACTGAAAGAGACATGTAAGAAGTTTGCAGCATGATAAAACTCTTCTATTTCTTGATGTTACAAAACTATATGTGATTATAAAACCCACACAACTGTACACTGAAAGGGGTAAATGTTACTGTATGTAAATTATATCTTTATTTTAAAGATGGGAAAAAGTAAAGTGTATTTACTTAATAAAGTGATTTTTCTTATCAGAATATTGTGGTGGTCTAATTAATCTTATTTTGATGCTCTAGCTTGAAGAAAAATCACATGCTACTTGTCATAGTATCCCATTTGTGAGAAAGTTCTTCACCTCCTTACGACGAATCAATGAGAAATCTTCTAAACAAATCTTGGTTTAGTTGACCAGTTAGTGAGACTTTAGGAATTCAGTCAATTATTATGAATGTACTGCAATCTAAATTTTTCTAGTTATATGCAATTTTTTAAAGTGTGATCCAATTGATTCTAATATCTGAAAACCATTGTCACATTGAAATGATTTTCCACTGAAATGGTCCTTTTTAATTAAAAAAATAAGTATTGTTCTTTATGAGACAAATCTGTCTACATTAGAGGACTTCAAAAAGTAGTATTTATTCCAAGTATTCCTATACCAATTAGCACTAAATTTCCACATATACTCCATATAACTTGGAAAGACTACAGCAAATTATCTAGTTTGATAAAATGCAAGATATCCTCATCTAATACCCACAAGCATAATAAAATCTGGACTTGTCACGCTGATATCAATTGCACCATTCCAATCTTTGTTTCAAATGAATTATTTCCACCCTGTAATCCAGACAACTGAAAAACTTCCCTTTCACACATCTTTATTTATCATCTCTGTGCCTTTGCTCAAATAGTTCACTGACCTTGAACATCCTTCTTCCCTATCTCGCTGTGCCCAAATCCCATTCCTTCTGAAAAGATCATGTGAAATGTACATTCCCTTATGAAGCCTTCCTTGACCACCCAACATTTAAGTAATTAATCAGATTCCTTCTTTGCTAGAATTTCTATAGAACTATATTATACCTAATAACATTTTTTATGTTATAATAGAACTGCTTATATACATGTATTGTATCCATTACTTGATTATAATATATTTAAGGAGACAAAATATTCTGATTTAGTTTTAATTCTCTCCCTCCATCAGGCCATACCATGCTTAGCACATGTTGAACTCTCAATACATATTTGACAAATAGAGAAGGGAAGATAACAGTTCTCAGTTCAAATAAAAATGAGTTGAAACAGTATGTATGTTCTGTACAATCATTAAAATAAAACAAGTCTCCTTGTTACCATTTCAACAAAAAGTTATTGCTGTTCAAGAGAACAGAGAGACCTAACTAAAAAGGTAGAAAAAAGAAACTATCTTTTCTGATAATATTGACTCTTTATATTGATACTCATAAACATTTTTATTTATTCTTAATCACTGTAATGCAAAAACTTTATCATACCATGCACTGTAGACAAAATATTAAGAACATAGTTTCCATTCTCAAGACATGAAAAAACATAGGTTTGTTTAAACCTGGGTGTCAGAAAGGTGAAAATAAAACCTAATTTAATAAGAACTATGAGAAACATAAGTACAGGGTGTTTTGAAAATGCACAGCAAGGCATTACAGCTTTGGGTGACAAGGAAACTTCCTAATGAAGAGGAATGAAGGTGTGTCCTCAAAAGTAAGAACAAATTTCCCAAGTAAAATCAAGAGTGAACTTAAGGCTGTGTAGGATACAAACACCTGGAAGTAAGATGGAGTATGACTCCTTCAGTCTGCAAGTATGCCTGTCTAGGTGAGGTGCTAAAAAGAAACGATCCAAAACAGCCTAGCCCAATATGAAATGTGAGGGATCCATGGAGATGATGGAAACAGCTGACCTGTGAGGCCTCCTCCAACTGCCCTCCCGCTCCAGTGTTTAAGGAGCATTTGCGGGTCATTCTCTGTAGATACTACTCAACAAATGATCTGACACTTGCTTTATGGCCTAGTATGTGGCCTGTTTTGGTGAAAATTCTATATGCCCATATATTCTGTAGTGGTTGTGCATAATGTTCTATAAAAATGTTAATTAGCTCAATTTTGTTAAAATTATTCCGATGCTCTATAAACTTCTATAACTGTCCACTTGTTTTAAAAATAGTATACTGAGAGATATGTCTTCAATTATTATTGGGAATTTGTCTACATCTTTTTTGTCTATTTTCATGTTATAAGTCTTCAACTATTATTGTGAACTTGTCTACATCTTTTTTGTCTATTTTCCTGATTTGTCTTCATAGACTTTGAAATTAGGAGGTTAATTGCATATACATTTAGAATACTTGGGACTCCCTACTGAATTGACCCATTTGCCACTTTGAAATGTCTTCTGTTATCTTTCATAATTCTCTTTGACTTAAAGTCTACTTGATCCAATATTAGCATAGTGCAATATAGGTTTTGCTATGCTTTTGCTTTGGAATTACAATACATGTATACTATATTTGGGTTTTATTTTATAGTGCCTGACAATTTTTTAAACTGAAACTTTTGTTAAAACTTTATGTTGTAATTTGTACAGTTAGGTTTAAATATGTTCTGCTATTTGTTCTCATGTTTGCACATCTATATGGCTTCTTTATTCTGTCCTTTCTTGCTTTTTTTAAGTTAATAAATAACTTTTTTATAATTCTGTTTTAAATCCCCTACTGGCTTTTTAAACATTTTGTATGTTTAATTAGCTACTCTAGAGATTACAATATACATTTTTAACTAATTAGAGTCTACATCAAATTAGTGTTTTACTCCTTTATAAATAATGTAAGAACCTAGCAAGAGCATATTTCTATTGATTCTCTTCTCTTATAATCTGTACTGTTGGATGCTAGATTTTACCTCTATGTAGGTTACATGTCCTAAAATCCATCATCCTTTTTGTTGCATTAAAGAGCAAATTTGTTGCATTAAAGAGTAAATTTCTTTAAAAAGGTTAAAAAGATTAAAATGTGTCTTTAATATTTACGCAAATATTTACTGTATTCCTGCAGTCCCATATTCTTATCTAGAACATTTCCTTTCAACCTGAAAATTTTCCTGTAGTATTTCCTATATGTGAGTCTTCTGGCAATGAATTCTCTTAATCGTTCTAAAAATGTCTTTATTTGATTCCATTTTTCAGTGGTTTTCAATGAATATAGAATTATAATCTGACAATTATTTGCCTTAGTATTCCATTATAATTTTGACTTCCAATGTTTGTATTTAGAAATAAGCCTTTAATCATTGTTGCTCCCCTGTAAATATTATATCTTTTTCCTCTGGCTGCTTATAAGGTTTTCTCTTTAACTTCGGTTTTTAGCAATTACACTATGATGTACCTAGGTATGAATTTCTTTGCATTGATCTTACTCGGGGTTTGCTAAACTTCTTGAATATGGAGATTGAATTCTTTTTATCAGTTTTAAAGAAATTTTTGATAATAATTTTATCAAAATTATTCCTGTACTTTCTCTTCTTTCATTTTGGGTCTTCAATTACACATTAGATGACATGGCAAGGTCTCACATCTCTGACATTATTTTCTGCTGCTTTTTCTTTCTTTGTTTTTTCTCTCCACTTCAGACTGAATCTCTTTCTTTGAGTTCACTGGGCATTTCTTCTGCCACATTCAGTTGTTGTAAACTTATCCACTTAACTCATTTCAGGTATTTTATTTTTGTTTCTAGAATGTCCACAAGTTATTTTTCCTTCAAGATTCTAATATGCTGTTGAATTTTTTTATCATTCTTTCATTTTCCATTTTTTTCCTTATTTTCTATTACACATCTATGGTAGCTATTTTGAGGTATGTGTCTGGGATTACAATGTTTGTATCATTTGTATTTCTGCTTCTATGGAATAATTTTTCTCTGCATTACATGGTTCACATGTTCTTGCATCTTTCCATATATTTCACAGTTTTGATTACATGCCACAGATTCTTTATTTTGAAAATGGTAGGTCATTTGATATATATTTTTCCCCAGGCAAGGTATGTCCTGTTCTCATAAGTCAGGTAGGGTAAGAGGCTGATCGCCTGGATGTATTTGAGAACGGAACTGTGTTGAGGCTGGTTTGCAGCTTTATTTAGTATCATTTACCTCATGTGAAAATGTTTTGAGGGCTTGAACATTTTTGTGTTTTACTGCTGGTCCCCTTTGCAAGAAGAACTGTCTCCTAACCATTCATCTGTGGGAGTTTTTTTCTCTGCCTTTCCAGGCTAGCTCATTAGTCTTTCACCTCCAACAAAATCTTTAAGGGAAAACGGATGGTGATGAGTGGGGGCACAATCAGTGAGTTAAGGGGTCTTGAGATTCCAGTAGGTCACACTGGTCAGCGTGCTCATTACAATTTCACTGGTTTATTCTCACATACAATCCCTCAGCTAAAGGGAGCTCCACATTCTGCTCACTTGTGTCACTCATGCCCAAAGTGACTAAAGCAACCATCAAAAAACAGTGGCTACTAATATGTATTTATCCATCTATCTTCCTTTATAGAATTGAGGTCCTTTAGGCTTCTTATAACCACAGTTTTCTATGCCTTTTAACTTATATGACAGTATAGTTCCCTAGTTTTTAAAGTACAGATTTGCTGTAACTTTCTATATTCTAACCAGAAAAGGATCTAGTTTTAGTTATAATCAAAATATAATGTTAGTAATTCAAAATGAGTTAACATATGAATATGTATAAATGCATATATATACACACGCACACACACACATATATATATACACACACACACACATATATAATTTCCCTAAATCTGCCCATACATCTCAGGGATTCCTAAAAGATTAATGTTTCTTAGGAAATAGAAAGAAAAATAGGCACCACCTGCATGGCTATTGCAAATAAAAGTTTATTCACAAAGTCCTAGATAAATTCTTAAAATTGGTAAATATAAATTTAGAAAGCATTTCTTTACTTAGTTTTAAAAGTTCATTACTTCTGCCTTTTCTACCACCATAAATAATACCAAAAAAAAAAAAAAGTGACAAACTCTTAATGAGCTATAAAAAATGACAGAGTTTCAAAAAGAGTAACTTTTGAAGTTGTGACCATGAATGATCATGCCCTTCCACACATGGCTACTTGCTACAATGGTCAGAGCCAAGACACTGGGCTAAACTTCAGCTTGGAATCTGACCATAACATGGCAATGTTCCTTTTCCAACTTATGGTACAAATAGTATTTTTATGAGTCTAGGTACATTTTTGGAAAATGGAAATGATCGTATTTGCCTCTGGATGATGATTGCAAAGAAAATAGCTCATCTTAGAGACAGCATTTTTATAACTACAAAAAAAGACCTCTTTAAAAGTTTTTTTCTTAAGCAAACAATAGCAACTGTACAATTTCAAAGTTTACCATTTTTTTTTAATAGGTCATTCCAAGTCAAGAGTAATCAGACGCACAAAAGGATAAAGAGAAATAGCTGAATTTACTCCAGTAAGGGGGACTTGAACAGCTATTGATTTAGGGATACTGACAGACCAAACTTCAGAATTGCTATGACGTATAACCATGCTTTTCTTTGAAAACCAGTAAAATAGTATTGTATTTACAAATCTTAGATGTAAGTTTTCTTTAGATGCTAGCTGGAGATTAAAATTAAAAGACAAATTTGCTTTCTTTTCTAAGATGAAACCTATGTACATTTTGTTTTTCTTTTTTTCTTTATTATACTTTAAGTTATAGGGTACATGTGCACAGCGTGCAGGTTTGTTACGTATGTATACACGCGCCATGTTGGTGTGCTGCACCCATTAACTCGTCATTTACATTAGGTATGTCTCCTAATGCTATCTCTCCCCCGACCCCCTCCCCACAGTAGGATCCCGTGTGTGATACTCCCATTCCTGTGTCCAAGTGATCTCACTGTTCAATTCCCACCTATGAGTGAGAACATGCGGTATATGGTTTTCTGTTCTTGCGATAGTTTCCTGAGAATGATGGTTTCCAGCTGCATCCATGTCCCTACAAAGGTCACGAACTCATCCTTTTTTATGACTGCATAGTATTCCATGGTGTATATGTGCCACATTTTCTTAATCCAGTCTGTCATTGATGGACATTTGGGTTGATTCCAAGCCTTTGCTATTGTGAATAGTGCCGCAATAAACATACGTGTGCATGTGTCTTTATAGCAGCATGACTTATAATCCTTTGGGTGTATCCCCAGTAATGGGATGGCTGGGTCAAATGGTATTTCTAGTTCTAGATCCTTGAGGAATCGCCACACAGTTTTCCACAATGGTTGAACTAGTTTACAGTCCCACCAACAGTGTAAAAGTGTTCCTATTTCTCCACATCCTCTCCAACAACTGGTGTTTCCTGATTTTTTAATGATTGCCATTCTAACTGGTGTGAGATGGTATCTCATTGTGGTTTTGATTTGCATTTCTCTGATGGAGAATGATGATGAGCATTTTTTCATGTGTCTATTGGCTGTATGAATGTCTTCTTTTGAGAAGTGTCTGTTCGTATCCTTTGCCCACTTTTTGATGGGGTTGTTTGTTTTTTTTCTTGTAAATTTGATTGTGTTCTTTATAGGTTCTGGATATTAGCCCTTTGTCGGATGAGTAGATTGCAAACATTTTCTACCATTCTGTAGGTTGCCTGTTCACTCCGATGGTAGTTTCTTTTGCTGTGCAGAAGCTCTTTAGTTTAATTAGATCCCATTTGTCAATTTTGGCTTTTGCTGCCGTTGCTTTTGGTGTTTTAGACGTGAAGTCCTTGCCCATGCCTATGTCCTGAATGGTATTCCCTAGGTTTTCTTCTAGGGTTTTTATGGTTTTAGGTCTAACATTTAGGTCTCCAATTCATCTTGAGTTAATTTTCGTATAAGGAGTAAGGAAAGGATCCAGTTTCAGCTTTCTACTTATGGCTAGCCAATTTTCCCAGCACCATTTATTAAATAGGGAAGACAATTTCATTTCTTTACATAATTAAGTTATTGATAAACTATCACTTTCATTATAGTGCTTCCACAGTATTTCTTTTTTTTACTTTTATTTTAGGTTTTTTACTTTTATTTTAGGTTTAGGTACATGTGAAGGTTTGTTACATAGGTAAACATGTGTCATAGGGGTATGTGGTACATATTATTTCATCACACAAGTATTAAGGCCAGTACCCGGTGGTTATCTTTTCTGCTACACTCCCTTCTCCCATGCCCTACCACCCAAAATAAGACTTAGTTTCTGTTGTTTCCTTTTTTGTTTTTATAAGTTCTTAACTTTTAGCTCCCAGTTAAAAGTGAGAACATGCAGTATTTTTTTTTCTGTTCTGTGCTAGTTTGCTCAGAATAATTGCCTCCAGCTCCATCCATGCTCCTACATAGTATTCCATGGAGTATATGTATCATTTCCTTTATCCAATCTGTCAGATAAATAAATGGGCATTTAGGTTGATTGCATGTCTTTGCTCTTGTGAATAATATTGCAATGAAAATTGTGTCTTTATGGTAGATGATTTATATTCATCTGGGTATACACCCAGTAATGGGATTTCTGGGTATAGTGGAATTTCTGCTGGGTCAAATCGTCATACTGCTTTCCACAATGGCTGAACTAATTTACACTCCCAACGACAGCTTATAAGTGTTCCTTTTTCTTTGCAACCTCGCCAGTATCTGTGATATTTTTTATTTTTACTAATAGCCATTCTGACTGGTGTGAGATGGTATCGCTTTGTGGTTTTGATTTACATTTCGCTAATGATCACTGATATTGAGCTTTTTTTCATATGCTTGTTGGCTGCATGTTTATTGTCTTTTGAGAAGTGTCTGTTCATGGCCTTTGCCCACTTTTTAATGGATTTGTTTTTCTCTTGTAAATTTGCTTAAGTTCCTTATAGATACTGGATATTAGACTTTTTGTCAGATGCATAGTTTCCAAATATTTTCTCCCATTCTGTAGATTTGTCTATTTGCTCAGTTGAGTTTCTTTTGCAATGCAGAAGCTCTTGTTTAATTAGATACCATGTGTCAATTTTTGCTTTTGTTGCGATTGCTTTTGATGTCTTTATGTTTGCCTGTTCCTATGTCCAGGATGGTATTTCCTAGGTTGTCTACCAGGATTTTTATATCCAGTTGTGAGTTTTACATATAAGTCTTTAATCCATCTTGATTTGATTTTTTATATGATGTAAGGAAGTAATCCAGCTTCAATCATCTGCACATGGCTAACCAGTTATCCCAGCACCATTTACTGACTAGAGAGTCTTTTCTGCATTGCTTGTTCTATCAGCTTTGTGAAAGATAAGATCAAAAAAGATGAAGAAGGGCATTATGTAATAGTAAAGAGTTCAGTTCAACAAGAAGACCTAACTGTCTTAAATATGTATGCACTCAACACAGGGGCACCCAGATTCATAAAGCAAGGTCTTAGAGATCTACAAACAGACAT
This sequence comes from Rhinopithecus roxellana, assembly GCF_007565055.1. Taxonomy (NCBI): domain Eukaryota; kingdom Metazoa; phylum Chordata; class Mammalia; order Primates; family Cercopithecidae; genus Rhinopithecus; species Rhinopithecus roxellana. Next base: position 108,952,962 of record NC_044562.1, on the reverse strand, counting down.
AGACTCCCACACAATATAATGAGAGATTTCAACGCTCCACTGACAGTATTAAAGAGATCATTGAGGCAGAAAATTAACAAGGATATTCGGAACCTAAACTCAGCACTGGGCCAAATGGATCTGATATACCTTTACATAACTCTCCACCCCTTCCCCACCCCCAAAAAAACCACAACAGAATACACATTCTTCTCATCTCCATAGGGCACATACTCTAAAATTGACATTGTAGTTGGACATAAAACAATTCTCAACAATTGTTAAAGAACTGAAATTATACTAAACACACTCTTAGACCACAGCACAATAAAAAGTTGGACATAAAACGATTCTCAACAGTTGTAAAATAACTGAAATTATGCCAAACACACTCTTGGACTACAGCACAATAAAAAAAAAAAAGTCAAGACTATGAAAATCATTCAAAACCAATGCACTCAAAATCACTCAAGACTATAAAAGTCATGCAATTGCATGGAAATTAAACAATATGCTCCTGAATGACTTTGGGGTAGACAACAAAATTAAGGGAGAAATCAAGAATCTTTCTGAAAATAATGAGAGCTAAAATAAAACACACCAGAATTTTTGGGACACAGCTATGTCTGTGTTAAGAGGAAAATTCATAACACAAAATGCCCACATTAAAAAGTTAGAAGGATCTCACATTAATGAACTTCACAACTGAAAGAATTGGAGAAGCAAGAACAAATCAACCCCAAAGCTAGCAGAAGATAAGAAACAATAAAAATCAGAACGGAACTGAAGAAAATCAAGATGTGATTAAAAAATTCAAAAAATAAAGAATCTAGGAGCTGTATTTAAAAAAAATTAATAAAATAGACTAATAAAGAAAAAAGAGAGAAGATTCTAATAAATGTAATCAAAAGTGACAAGAGGGATATTAGTTCATTCTCACACTGCTATAAAGAGCTACCTATGACTGGGTAATGTATGCAGAATAGAGGCTTAATTCACTCAGAGTTCTGTAGGCTGTACAGAAAGCATAGCTGGGAAGCCTCAGGAAAGTTACAATCATGGTAGAAGGTGAAGGGGAAGCAAGCACATCTTACCATGGCAGAGCAGGAGAGAGAGGGCTAAGGGGGAAGTGCTACACACTTTCAAACAACAAGATCTTATGAGAACTCACTCACAAGAACAACAAGGGGGAAATTCATTTCCATGATCCAATTGCCTCACCCCAGGTTCCTCCCCCAACACTGAGAATTACAGTTAGACATAAGATGTGGATGGGAACATAGAGCAAAACCATGTTAGCAGATATTACCACTGAACTCACAGAAAAACAAACAACCATCAGAGAATACCATGAACACCTCTACACACACAAACTAGAAAACCTAGAAGAGAAGGAAAAATTCCTGGACACATACACCCTCCCAAAACTGAGCCAAGAAGAAACAGATTCCCTCAACAGACTAATAATGAACTGCTAAATTAAATCAGTAATAAATAGCCTACCAACCAAAGAAAGCCCAGGACCTGATGGATTCACAGCCAAATTCTACCAGATGTACAAGGAAGAGCTGGTACCATTCCTACAGAAGCTATTCCAAAAAATTAAGGAGAAAGGACTCCTCCACAACTCATTGTATGAGACCAACATCATCTTGATACCAAATCCTCACAGAGGCAGAACAACCAAAAGAACTTTAGGCCAATATCCTTGATGAACATTGATGTAAATATCCTCAACAAAATGCAAACCTAATCCAGCAGCACATCAAAAAGCAAATCCACCATGATCGGGTAGGCTTCTTCCCCGGGATGCAAGATTGGTTCAACATATGCAAATCAATAAATGTGATTTGTTGCATAAGCAGAACTAAAGACAAAAACCACATGATTTTGCAATAGATGCATAAAATGCCTTTGATAAAATTAAACACCCTTCCAGGTTAAAAACTCTCAATAAACTAGGCATTAAAGGAACATACCTCAAAATAACAAGAGCTATCTATGACAAACCAACAGCCAACATCATTTTAAATAGGCAAAAGCTGGAAGTCCTAGCCAGAGCAACCAGACAAAAGAAAGAAATAAAGGACATCCAAAGAGGAAGAGAGGAAGTCAAACTATCCCTGTTTGTAGACAACATGATTCTTTATCTAAAAAAACCCATAGTCATGGCCTCAAGTCTCCCCTAGCCAATAAATAACTTCAACAATGTTGCAGGATACAAAATCCATGTACAAAAATCACTAGCATTCCTGTACAACAACACCACCAAATCAAAAGCCAAATCAGAAAGGCAGTGTCATTCACAAAAATAATAAAATATCTAGGAATACAGCTAACCAGAGAGGTGAAAGATCTCTACAATGAAAAATTTTAAACACTCTTCAAAGAGCTCAGAGAAGACACAAACAAATAAAAACGCATCCCATGGTCATGGATAGGAAGAATAAATTATCATCAAAATGGCCATATTGCCCAAAACGATTTACAGATTCAATGCCATTCTTATCAAGCTACTAATGACATTCTTCACAAAACTAGAAAAAAAACATTTTAAAATTCGTATGGAACTGAAAAAGAGCCCAATTAGTCGAGGCAATTCTAAGCAAAAATAACAAAACTGGAGGCATCATGTTACCTGACTTCAAACTATACTACAAAGCTACACTAACCAAACAGCATTGTACTGCTACAAAAACAGGCATGTAAACCAATGGAACAGAATAGAGAGCCCAGAAATATGGCTGCACATCTACAACCATCTGCTGTTCGACAAAGCTGGCAGGGCACTTGTTTTGTAAGCACAGGATTATAAAATTTCATTCTCCCTCTTCTATACCAAAGAACAAAATAGTTTTCCACATGTCTATGACATAATTTATCCTTTTAATGTTATTTTTAAAGTAAGCTTTTCCTTTGAATTGTCATCGTTAGATTCAGTTTCTAGAAAAGTAGAGACAAAGTCGCAGTCTAAGATTCCCTTTCTTTTCAGACAATCCTAGATTATAAATTGCTTTTTTCATTCACTTTTTAAATAGCTATTTTTACTAAAGTTTTAAAAACTCCTCAGTTTGTATAGAAAATCTGAATAAAATATAGTATAAAAATAACTCATTTCTAAATATGCATACGAAGATATGGCTAGGAAAAAAAAAGATTATTTTATTTAGTTTAACATTCTGAGGAACTGAAAAATCAAATACTTGATTCCAAACATAAATTTAGAAAAATAATTCTTCTAAACAATATACTTTATTTTAAGCTCTCCCTATCCCTCATGAATCATTTTGGGGAATACAAATATTAACTTAGTATTGGAAAGATGGTAAACAATAATGATTGGTTGCCAAAAACTGTTTAAGATATATATGATAAAAGACAGTGAAGAGATAGTTGAAAATCTGATCTTTCCTCTTTAAACTATATTAAAAATAATATTAAATAATTGCATGCAGAATGTTTACTCTTTGCATTATATTTTTAAGATAAACTATTTAAATTGATTCTATGAAAATTAACAAAAATGTTGACTAATTTACTTAAACAAACAGTACATTCCACTTCTGCTTCTTAATCCAAAGGCTTAAGATTACACTGCAAAAGAAATTTCAAGATATTGCACATTTGTAAAGCCGAAAATATGACTCTCAAAATCTAACTGTACTCATTTAATGATGGTAATATCCACAAAGTAGATAGCTTAACTTGGAATTTTAAAGGCAATATCAGTGATAAATTATTGTGTTTCTTTTCCTCATAACTCCTAAAGAAACTTGTCTTTATTATTTAATCCTTCAAAATGGTGTAGTTAATGAATATTTTCTCATATAAAGTAATCAAAGTGGCATAAGAATCCAAGAATTTCATACCACTGGTCAATGCATGCAAAGTATTTGTCTCTGGTAGAGAGATTCAAGGAAATTCTTGTCATAATATCTAACTACTTCCTATGATGTTAGTCATATGTGTTTAAATAAATCCTGAAACTGTGTTGCCCATTATGCATACATAATTTTATGCATGATTTTATCTCTGATCTTCTGGACTATATAGTTTAATTCTGCACTACTTCTCAGCACTAAGAGCCTATAACCACTCTGTGAAAACATGGTAGAGTAGAAATTACACTAACTACAGTAACTGGTGCATAATTAGATGTGCCATTTAATTTTTTAATGTGTTTTTCATTACCTGTAAATTAGAGAGCTTGTTGGACTGAAAAGCATCAATGAGAATGGGTTCTTCTAACACTACCTGTAGGAATTTGTGTGTCATCCTGCTGTGGCAGGGAGTTTCCCATCTATAAAACAATTTATTATTCTGGTTTCAACTCCTAGTTCCACTGATTCTCCGTATTTTAGCATTCCCATATCTGCATAAACTGTTATACCTTTGCTGAAGATAAGCCTTTCACTGATTTCCACCCCAAGATCTTCTCACAGCAATCATGTGGTGATATTAGTGGGTTTTACTGACCTTGAGAGGAAGGGCGATGGCTCAGTCATCTGCAGATCCTCTTTCTATCACATTTTTCTACCAGATCCCTCTCCAAAGAAATAAACACATTTTTCTCCCTCCCCACCTATCCTCAGTCTTCAAGTCTGATATCACACTAAATGTTTTTCCACTGACCTGGAGCCGTCTTTGTCTTACTTTCCATTCCAAGGGTTTTGAGTAGGTTTCAAAGTATCAAAGTAATTATTTCCATAAAGAATGCAGCTCACTCTCTAGAAGGAATTATAGTAACACTTTTTTTTCTATTTTACTATCATTTGATTTGACATAAAACATCCTTCCAAAACAGTCAAGTTTCACTTTTCAGATATTGTGTGAAAACGTGATAACCTCTTCTTTGCACTCATGATTTTGTTAAAATTTGATTATGTTCCTCTCAACTTTTATCTTTTCAGCCTCTATTTATATATACACTATGTATATATATCAGCCTCTATTTATATAGATACATATTTATATATGTATTTGATATACATATTAAGCATATGCAGACATATATGCTTAAGGAAATTCTTTAATTCCTTTTTTTCAGTGTTAAAATTTCATTAAATCATTCTGACCTGCTGCCTTGAAAATCTCTTGGTCATTATGGTTCCAGTCGCTTTGAAAGAGATAAACTCCCATTCCCTTCTTTAATAAGATTAAAACCAATAAATTAAAACAGGATGTTACAATCTATCTTAATCAGGACTTGGAAAATATATGGCCTCACAACCAGTACCTTTGTAAGACATGATTGTGAAGCCAATACACTAAAGTATTAAAATCAGGTCACTAATAGTTCAAGATTTGCAAACTTAAACAATTGAAAGATTTTGCAGCCTATTTAGCATACTTTATTTTTGCGAAAGGTTTTGAACACTTGTACACTTGTTAGGAAAAAATATTTTATAAAATTAATATTTCAAAATAAAACATGCTATAAACTCTACTTTCAACAGAATATAATCTACAATGGATGTATACTAAAACAAAAGCCATTGGAAGGGTTTAAAACAACCATAATTTATTATTTTAGGCGAATGTGGGTTAAGATTTGCAATGTACAGCTTCGATGCCACCATATAAATACAAAGCCTTTTTCTGCTCAGAAACAAACAGGTAGAAATTCACAATATAAAGATTGCATAGGCATCTATAAAAGCTTTTAAACTATCCCTACAAAGCTGCTCTACCAGATATAGATTGAAAGAATTCATTATTAAAAGAGGGATCAAAACAGGCTGCAATTATGCCCAGTTAATCCCTTCAAAACAGTGTGGTATTTCTTCACCAGAGTAATTATTTGCACAGGAGAGAAAATAACAACCATATAGAACAAATTAAAACTTTACCTTCAGATGCTACCTCAATTGTTATGCAGATTTCACTCTGTACATTCATTGACAAGCAAGGGAATCAAAAAATAAGATTTTTCTTCTCTAATAAAAATATTTTAATATTATTTACTTCCTACATAGTTGAAAATGTTATAACATTTCATGTACTTTCTCTTTTATACTACCATATACATTTTAGCACACTTAAAGGATGTCTTTAAATACCCATGTATTAAAAGGGTGAGCAAATACATCAAGCATCCTCAGAATTTCTGTAGTCTGCACCTGAATGCATGTGCAAACACACATCAAATGACCACTGCCGTGTACAAACTGCTTGTTTAGGCTTTTTTAAATACGACGATCACATGTTTAAATGTCATGCTGGGATTTAGTTAACTAAGGTGGCAGGTTCTTAAGATGGAGAATTTATTATGTTGAAATTTTCCAAATGTAAGACTGAAAAGGAAAAAATACGTCAACTTTTATTTATTTCCCATATAAATACAGGCAATTTAGTTCTTCCCCAAAATACAGGCGGATTAGATGAGTTAGACAGTAGTCAATTCATTTTGCATAGGAATGGCTCATTAAAAAAAAGGGCCCTGCATTTGTATTAAGCTCTGATTGGACAGAGCACAAAATGAATTTACAGTGTCACTCAGAGATGTAGCAGGACTAATGAGGGAGGAATGGTGCAGCGTAGGGTGGGCAAAGCTGTAGTGTGTTCATTCATTCCTTCAGCTGGTACCGCGCACGAAACTGAGGTGTCCCTCATTATGCATGTGTCCCAGGGGCATTCTTTAATATTTTAATAAATAACAACATCAGCCCAACAAGAAATTAATGAATAGTATCATTAATAATGAGCTAGAGTCTTGTAGTGATAGGACAGATATTAAATTGAACCACTGTGGTGCTATCTCTAGAGACTTGGGATATTTCCAGTGGCAAACAAGGCGTCTGAATGAAGCAACCAGCTCTCTGTGCCAACAGCTTTTACAACAGGTTGGGAGTAATAAAAGAGGATTTTCTGCACGATAAAGTTAAGCCCTAGAAAATCTGCTGGTGTAGATCGGTGTGAAAAGTACTGCCAAACGTGATCCTTAATTAAACTTTAATTAAGATAAAGCTTTCATTTTTTTTCTCTTCCAAGAAAAGAAGCAGCCAAATGGGCCTTGGCTGTTTGCTACCAAAATCTAACCTAAAATCATTTTGTATTAGACCATAAAAATTATGCTAGAATGATATTAAGGTGCTGACTTAAATCCGCCAAATGAGAATATTATTAGGAATAGCTGAAATGGCATAATTTCTTGCCGCAACAGTGTGAACATGTGTGCGTATGTGGAGTTGTATGAACAATGAAGGGGTTCTCTGTCTTAATTTCTCACTTTCTAGTATCCTCATTTTGAAATCACTTTAAAATGTTTCAATTTTGCTTTGCAATATCAAGAATATTTAATCTTAAAAACAAAGATACGGGTTATAAAACTTTTCAATTAATCTTGGGCCTCTGATTATATTCCGATTATATTAAATTGCTTATAACTTGAATAACTGTTGTCATTTTTATAAAATTGCTTCAGATGCTGAAAAAATATTTAACTTTTCTTCTTCTAATTACATGACAGGCTATTGTTAGTTTTATTTATGTTAATACTTTTCTTTCTGTATTTTTGTAAACTAAGGTGGTATAATTTAGTTCCTGCTTTTCAGTTAAATCATAAATTATGCAGAGATGTGTTATGCTGATGAATAGATACAAGACTCAAAAGAATTACTAATAACTATTTTATTCACATAGTTTACATAGAGTATTAAATATTATTATTGTGGAGTTTTCACTCTCTACCTACCTAATATTTGCTATACTGAAAAACACTAAAAGATGTCATTTCAAAATTCATTTTCAGAAAATTTGAACATCCTTTTTAACACAGAAATCTACATTTGATTATTTTAATGAAATCTATCTCTTTCAAATTTCTCATTCATACCCTGAATTGTTTTTCTAGTTTCTTTGTATTGTTTTTCTGTGTTCTCTTGTATCTCATGAGATTCTTTAGTATCATTATCTTAAATTCTTTTGGGGGGATTTCATACTTACTTTTTTTCCATTGGAATCTGTTGCTGGAGAATTATTTGCTCCCTTGGAGGTGTTATATTTCCTTGCTTTTTCATGTTTCTTGTGTCCGTACATTGATATCTGTGCATCTGGTGTAACAGTTGCTTCTTCCAATTTTTTGGATTTGCTTTCATAGGGGAGTACTTTTTCCTGAAGTTGTATCTGTGGCGTTGGTCTGGCAGGGTACTTTGGCTTTGATTCCAGGTGTGTGTAGTAGTGTGGTCTCTGTATGATTTCTTCAGCCTTTCCCTGCATTAGGGACCCCCTCCAGGTACCCAGTTGATCCCAGCAGAGTAGGCTGCCTCCTTCTCTCTCCTTGCTTGCTGTAGGTGGTTGCTGGCACTTCTTTATTAAATTCCAGTGTTCTACCTTAGATCATCTATTAGAAGTGTGATGAATATCGACTCACTATTTTGGTTCTTCTTTGTGGTGGAGGTGAGTACCAGGTGCCTCTAGTCAGCCATCTTGAAGCTCTTTTCTCCCTTTCATATTGTAATGGAATGAAAGATGGTTGTAAGATCTACACATTGCTGCGATGGCTCTATGGTTTTTATTCATGTTCAATGCTCTATGTTTTTATTCATTTTCAATTACATGCCTTATTACATACTGACAAATTTGAAACACTTTGCTCTTCAGTGACAATTTTCAGACTAATAAGAATTCTGATAATAAATAGAGTATAATCTGTGCAATTTTATTATGCCTTTGCAGTTTATCACTAATTTTTTTCATAATATAAAATTAATGTCATTCTTTTATTTTAGGAATGGTTTTTATACGCTTTCAGGCCTAATTCTGTTAACCAAGAATGAACACTGTCAATAGAAAGTATCCAGGTTTTTATCCAACATACGGCCTTTGAACAATGGAGGCATGGAGCAAAGCAGAACTAATGCTAACCTAAGAAAACAACATCTTCATTTTCTCCTTCTTCTTATAGTTTCCACACCAACGCTAGGACAGTTTAGGAAATAAACATCTCTTCAACTTCTAAATAGCGGCAATTGAAAAGGGTGGACTCATCTATAACAACATAGATAGAGGTCATCTATAAGAAGAGCTATTATAAATGTTCATTTTATGGCAAGTACTATGTCATTAAAAAATAGTCGAAGAATGTTAGAGTAGTTCTTGTCAACTTCTGGCTTAGATAAAGAACAATGGCTAGAATGCTCAAGGTATGAAGAAGGAAGTAGAGAACCTGGTTAGTTTTCCCTGATCTGCTTGTTAATTGTGACAAGGTGCTCCTGGGAAGAAGCTGAGTCAACGAGATGAGATCAAGAACAGGACTCTAAAATTTAGCAAAAAGAAAGTTATTCACTGCCCTATGTATCTCATTTTATTTGATCTGAATCAGGTTAATTATGCCTCCTTTTTACACCATGCATACACAGATCTCAAGTCAAATAAACATTTAAATTAGTTCTACTCTAGAGAGCTTTGAGCCATTTCCAACTCACAGATTATATTCTTTCACACGAGGAAAATTAGTTTTTCAAATTGAGTTTCATCAAATGTGTGTCAGTAAGATCCTTTTTGACTGCAGAACTGAATTAATCTATTGTTTATTGAAAGAAAAAAACTATAGTGCATTATGTTACATGTCTTTATGATCACAATAGCGTAGTGTCTCTAGAATAACATAGAGTCAATAGAGCAACAGTTAACAAAGCATATTCTTATTGTGCAGCTGAGACGAAATAATTTATACAACATTCTCATAATCTTAGCATTTATGTATTATTTGTAATCTCCGTCTTGAGCCAGTCATTCATATGGATGATGATTGGATCCTCCCACACATGAAAAACTAAGTACAAAGATGTTCAACACATAATTATTTACCATAGGAAAAATTTAGAACTATCCACAAATCACAACAGTGAGCTTGCTAAGTAAAATATGCTCTATGAAATCAATAAATTACTGGGTAACAATTTAATTATAAAAATTACTATTTTAGGCCAGGCACAGTGGCTGATACCTGTAATCCCAACACTTTGGGAGGCTGAGGTGGGTGGATCACTGAGGTCAGGAGTTCAAGGCCAGTCTGGCCAACATGGTGAAACCCCGCCTCTACTAAAAATATAAAATTAGCCGGGCATGGTGGCATCACCTGTGGTCCCAACTACTCAGGAGGCTGAGGCACAAGAATTGCTTGAACCTGGGAGGCGGAGGTTGCAGTGAGCCAAGACTGTGCCACTGCACTCCAGCCTGGGTGACAGAGTGAGACTCTGTCTCAAAAAAAAAAAATTACTATTTTAAAATTTAGTAAGATCGTAAATACTTGTGTTATAAAGTTTCAATATTAAATTCAAAATTATGATAAAGACATGTATAAGAATGTTCACAGAATTGCCCACAATATTAAAATTTGAAAAGGTTCAAATATTTATCAGAAAAGAATGGATATATAAACTTGTTTTCCTTTTCATTATATGCTAATGTTTCTGTAATGAATATTCATTATAGAACTCTAATAACAGAGGCCTTATCCCTGAGGGACTGAGCTTAAGACATGACAATTAAATAGGACATTCCAAGCTAGGTATGCCAAGAACCGGATGAGTGAGGGGAAACAGTCACACTATAGACTCCAGAAGGATGCTCAAACAACTCCCTGACAAGAGCAGCTTGGAATGTTCACAAAGATGGATCTTGGAGAAAGAGTCTATAATCTAACTAAAACAGAGAAGCAGGCTTAGATTTCAGGCAGACAAAGTGATGTGAAGAAGTGGCCTAAAGTCTACCTATTGTACTCTTAAAACAATGAGTAAACCATTTGGTTATCAAAATAGTTTTGTAGTGGCAATAGGAAGTGACAGATTGTAGTGAATCTTAATTCTCGAAGCAGAGAGTTTGCATTTTGTCTTGTGGCATGTGAGCCATGGAAGATTGTTGAGCTAATTGATAAAAAAGTTTAGAAAGGTGAAACTGCTGTATAGTGTTTTCTTAGGTTGAGCTTCTCTAAAAGCAAATGTGGAGACTACAACTTGAGTTTATTTTGGTGGAACTCTCAGGACACAATCGATAGAGAGAGGAAGTAGGACAGGAAGGGAGAAAGGCATTAAAGGTGCATTAGTGAGTGAGCGATCATTGTGAGTAACTTGGGTTCAGCATCACTGGGTAGCCTGTGAGAAACCATGAACACATCTCATAATTACATTACAAATGCTGCAGCCTATCCATGCCCAGGATGATCAGGCTGGGTCATTTTCCATTCACTTCTACCCCTTATTGATTGGAAGTTGGCCCTGAGAGTGTTAATTTCCTGGAATTTTTACATTGTCCTGTCTATGGTCAAACAAGCTCCTGGGATGCTACAGAAATCCCTTAGGCAGAGATGGAGAGAACCACAGGCACTTGAGCACACCTTAAACAGTCTACTGCATGTAAAGATGAATTCAAGAAGACCAAGTAGAAATGAAACAAGATACCACCAATAGATGCACTGGAAAAGAATGAAATTGGTAGAAGAGAACACATTTAACAGGACATTAAGCACTGGGAAATTTATATCAAAACCCCCTTTAAAATAACTGTGTTCTGTGCCTTATAGTTTCATTTTTAACATCTAGTCTTAGAAAATAAAATATATGTAAGGATTGCGCAAAGATATGCTTGTGAAAGGACTATTTACACTGCTGAATTTAGAGGCAATTTCTAACCAAAGAGTTTGATGAGGATGATGATGATGATGTTGATGATAGTGGTGATGATGATGATAATGGTGGGGAGGGTGGTAGACAATGGCGATAATGTAAAATAATAATACAAATAGTTAACACTTGTTAAATACTAAGAAGACACCTGGCATGACTCTATGTGTTCCATAACTATTATCTCATTTGTTTTTCATAATAATCCTATGGTATTAGTTGCCCTATTTTACAAGTGAAGAAACAAGTGATAGAAAGATTACGTACCTTCTCCAAAATATTACATATTTTGTAATATTTGAAAGAGGCAGAGCCAAGAATCAAACTCAGACATCCCAGCTCTAAAATACAGAATATTGTAAATCAATGGAAAATGAGATTTACAAAGAATTTGTGGTCATAGGAGAAGTGCTTATAATGCAACATTAAGTTGGACTACAGCATATAAAATTGCATATACATAGATATGAATTTAGGCTGAATTTAGAATACTAGCAATATTTTGAGCTGAGCCTATATAGATTTCTCTCTAACTACAAGTACATAAGTACATAGAAATGCTAGCTAATAGGCAACACATAAAAGTTTAGTAGAAAGAAAAATTCTTGAGTGCCAGAAGAGAAAATGAAGTTTAGAGTAGATTGCTACTATTACAAGTCAATGCTGCAGGAGTACAGTTGAAATTGCTTCAAGATTTAGGACCTATAAACTAGAGAATGCAGCTTTAATACTCCATAAGGAATTTTTTAAAAATCTACTAGATCCAGAAAGATTTAGGCTTTATCCAGGTAGAAAAATAAAAAGCTATCTATGAGGAGAAATCAAAAGCACAAGCCTGTAATCAACATGGATGTGAATTCAAAATTTTACCAACATTTATCCATTCAACAAACGTTAGTAATGTAAAATAAAACAATTATAATAACTGTAACTTGAATTTTGTGTGATTAAAGTTAGGTGAACTGAAAATATGAAACAATAGTATCATGGAAATGAAACTGTAAGGAAGAAGTTTTGGTTAAAATATGCTAACAGTATAGCATGGAGAGGATAGTTATGCTGACGGGCTTATTCAGTAAAGTATGCATGCTAAGAATCCAAGGGTAGCTGCTGAAAGAAAGGAAGAAAGAAAAAAAGAAGGAAGGAAGGAAGGAAGGAAGGAAGGAAGGAAGGAAGGAAGGAAGGAAGGAAGGAAGGAAGGAAGGAAGGAAGAGAAAGGAAAGAAAGAAAGAAAGAAAGAAAGAAAGAAAGAAAGAAAGAAAGAAAGAAAGAAAGAAAGAAAGAAAGAAAGAAAGAAAGAAAGAAAGAAAGAAAGGAAGGAAGGAAGGAAGGAAGGAAGGAAGGAAGGAAGGAAGGAAGGAAGGAAGGAAGGAAGGAAGGAAGGAAGGAAGGAAGGAAGGAAGGAAGCTGGTGGGGCTGGGGAGTGGTAAAAAATCAATACATTTAATAAAGGGCAACAGAGGAGAAATAAGAAAGAATATTGTAATCAAAACTCACAAAACAAGATGATAGACCCACCATCCAAATATATTAGTTATCCTAACAAATGTAAAACAGTAACATTTTTAATTTTATCAGGTTAGATTGTAAAAATCTGTCCATATGTTCTTCATAAGAGACACACCTAAAACCAGGCAAATAATAATCAAAATGAACTGCTATGCCAATGTTAGTATCAGACAAATTAGTCTTTAATTTAGGGAGAACGAAGGTCATTAAATTACATAAAAAGAACAATTAGGAAGGTATAATATTGCTAAACCTACATGAACTTAGAAAGATAGTCTCAACATACATAAGAAAAAAACTATTATTAAGAATTTGAAGCATACAATCATAGTGGGAGATTTTAACTTACCACTTTCAGAAACGAAACTGAGCAGAAAAAAATATTTTTAAAAGTTTGCATATTTGAATGACTACTTTATCATTAAAGAGGATAATGCCAAGATCAACAAAAATTCTGGAAATATCATACATTTCTTGGGTAGAAATCATATAGCTCAGTGGTTTACTCTGTCAGAAAAAAGAATCAATTGCAGTACATGTTACGTAGTCACTACTTTCTTATGTTTTCTGAAGACATTTGGTAGTCCCAAGCTTAGCTAACGGTTCATGGTATGGTGATCAGATAACTCTATATAGACTGGAAGTTGCCTCAAGGGGATATTTCATTAATTTTGGTGTAACATATTAAAAATAAGGATAAAGTAATAAAATTTTTGTGAATCAATCTAATGCTATCAAATGTATTATTAAAATTCCTTCCTTTAAAGCAGGGAACAAAATAGCATTATAGATTACTATTTTGTTGAGTATGTGTGTGTGTATATGTATGTACACATTTTAAAAACATAAACTTTTTTTTTTTTTTTTTGGGACAGAGTCTCACTCTGTCGCCCAGGCTGGAGTATAGTAGTGCAATCTCGGCTCACTGCAACCTCTGCCTCCTGGACTCAAATGATTCTCCTGCCTCAGCTTCCCGAGTAGCTGGGATTACAGGCACACACCACCACGCCCAGTCAATTTTTGTATTTTTAGTAGAGACGGGGTTTCACCATGTTGGCCAGGCTGGTCTCGAACTCCTGATCTCAGGTGATCCACCTACCTCGGCCTCCAAAGGTGCTGGGATTACAGGAGTGAGCCACCATACCTGGCCAAAAAATATATATTTTTTAAAGTATGCTGATGTATATAGCAGTAAATTAGCAGTATTCATATGCATTTTATACATGTACCAATTATACCTAGATGAATATACAAAATGCTGGCAGGAGTGATTGCCTCTGAGGTGGGATACTTAGTGGCTGAGAAACAGGCAAGAGGAAAGTTAATGTGCATGGCACACTTTCTCTTCATTTGGAACCACATGCATGTTTAACTTACTCAAATAATTAATATTTACAATCAAAATGCACTTATTAAATGAAATTTTAGTGACTGTAAATAATTTGTGCAGCTTAATATTTTTGTCTGAAAAATTAATAATAGCAATAATGCTATTGCATATACAAATAGGATGCCAATGATGTAAAAATTATGCATAGAAAGAACAGATTTGTGCAAATATATTAACAGTAGAATACTCCTGGTGATAAAATATGGAATTTTGTTACTTTTGAATTTTATGTGAATCTGTATGTGTTTCACATTGAATATGTAATTTATTAAAAATCAAGGAAAAATACTCTTTAAAGGGAATACTATTATAACCATGAGCTTAGATATTAATAGTAGAATTGGAAAAGACGTTATGAAAAGGTTTTTTCAACTGTTTGGATATTGACAGACAAATTTTAAAAAGGATAATTCTGAAGTTTGGCTTGATCAAATGGCAGTTATTAACAGGAACAGAGAAATTAAGAGGAAAGGAAGAAGACATTTGAGTTGAAAGTGATGACAAGACACAAAGTAGAAATGTCCAGCAATTTTTTAGGAGTGTTAAGAATAAATTTTTAAACAGAATCACCAAGAGAGTTAATGAGCTGTTGTTTGGATTTTAAGGCCTTTTATTAACTGGCCCTACTTTACTTCTACAAGCTTAAATCCAGGACAGCAATAATAAATCAACAGTAAAAATTCTGAAATAAATGATTGGCAAGTTATAAACTGATTTATTACGTATTATGTCATTCACACTATGAAGAAGAAAAAACTGTTATATGATCTATTTTACCAATGAAGAAATCCAGGTTCAGTGAAGTCATTGAGTACTTTGCCCTAGGGTCTAGAATTCAGGTCTCCAACTCTCTGTACAGAATTTTGAGTGAAGTTTGTATTAACTCAGGCCAAGCATTTGCAAATAATATTAGATACTTTCTAAACAATATCTAGACGTGAGTATATTTTAAATCTGAACCTCTGTAAATAATTATTTTTATTCTTAGATTAGTTTTCTATTTTACCAATTCCATCATTAATTTCTCTCTTTCCTATTTCAAAATGTAAATTTAAATGTTACATAATTTTTTATTCTGTTAACTAATTCGGTTATTCTGAAAATGGTTTACAAACTGTAGAAAAACACTCTGGGGCGTTTTGAAGGGAAAAATCTTACAATTTTTATGCTTTATTACCTCATATGTTACTGCCATGAGCATAGTGTCAACATTCTTGAAATAGAATTATTAACTTTCATTGGCGCCTACTTCACAATATCATAACTGAATCAATGTGGAGGGGTAAGTACATAATTTTGTGCAACCTCTGCCTCCCAGGTTCAAGCAATTCTCCTGCCTTAGCCTCCCGAATAGCTGGGATTACAGGTGCCCACTACCAGACCTGGCTAAATTTTTTTGTACTTTTAGTAGAGACGGGATTTTGCCGTGTTGGCTAGGGTGGTCTCGAACTCCTGACCTCAGGTGGTCCACCTGCCACAGCTCCCCAAAGTGCTGGGATTACAGGCGTGAGCCCCTGCCTGGGCCTTTTCATTCATTTCTGAGGTTAGCATTGAAGAATCCTGATTCCTGTTTATAATACTGTTGAATGCAAACAAAATGAATGCCAATCACCATTATTTCCAGAAAAAACAAAGATAAAAGTCCATTTTATAAGTGGCGACACAGTCTCTCAGCATGTCAGTGAACAGGATATCTTGTCATCAGCTCTTCTTATATAAACAGATCAGTTAAGGTGGCAATGTTTGAAATCATCTGATGATTTTGATCATATTATTGCCATAGTGGTCTCTGAAGATTCCTTGATCATAGATGATGAAAAGGCATTTAAGTGCATAAAATAAACACCCATTTGTGGAGTCCATTGTCTACCATTGACAGATATGACTTCTTTCAATTTTAAATAATAATCCTCTATCTCTCTTTAGAGGGAAGCAGCATTTGGTCTGCCTTCTCAAATTAATTTTTGCTACTAGAAATGAATATTTGTGATTTTTGAACTCACAGACTAGCTAAGGAAGAATTTGTTGACACTGACAGCTAGATTTTGAAAAGAGGTTTCTACTAGGCCTCTAACCAAGGATATAGAAACTGTGAGCACTTACATAGGCATAACTCATTTTATTTTTTATAATGCATTTTTTACAACTTAAAGATGTGACAACCTTACATGGAGCAAGTCTATTGAGACTATTTTTCCAACAACATGTACTCATTTTTTGTCTCTGTGTCACGTTTTGGCAATTCTCCCAGTATTTCAATCTTTTTCATATCATATCTGTTATGGTGATCTGTGATCAGTGATCTTTGGTGTACTATTGTAATTGTTTTGGGGTGCCATGAACCACATCCATATAAGACAGCAAACTTAATAAAAGTTGTGTGTATTCTGATGGCTTCACCAATGGCCAATCTCCAGTCTCTCCCCCTTCAGGCCTCTCTATTCCCTGAGACACAACAATATTAAAATTAAGCCAATTAGTAACCCTACAATAACCTCTAAGTGTTCAGGTGAAAGGAAGGGTCCTATGTCTCTTACTTTAAATCAAAATCTAGAAATGATAGAGCTTAGTAAAGAAGGCATGTCAAAAGTCAAGATAGTCTGAAAGCTAAATCTCTTACACTGAACAGTTAGACAAGTTGTGAGTGCAAAGAAAAAGTTCTTGAAAGAAATTAAAAGTGCTACTCCAGTGAATTTGTGAATGTTAAGCATGCAGAACAGTCTATTGCTGATATGGAGAAAATTTGAGTGGTCTGGATAGAAGATCAAACGAGCCACAGCATTCTCTTAAGCCAAAGTTTAATCCAGAGAAAGGCTTTAACTCTCTCCAACTCCATGAAGGCTTTGAGAAGTAAGGAAGCTGCAGAGGAAAAGTTTGAAGCTAGCAGAGATTGGTTCATAAGGTTAAAAAATATAAGCCATCTTTATAACATAAAAGTACAAGGTGAAACAGCAAGTGTTGTTGTAGAAGCTGCAGCAAGTTATCCAGATCTCATAAAATTTCAATCTAAACAAAACAGCTTTATATTGGAAGATGCCATCTAGGACTTTCATAGCTAGAGAGGAGAAGTCAGGTCCTGGCTTCAAAGCTCCAAAGAACGGTCTGATTCTTTTGTTGCAGGCTAATGTAACTAGTGACTTTAAGTTGAAACCAATGCTCATTTACTTTTCTGAAAATCCTAGGCCCTTAAGAATTTGTGCTAAATTTGTTCTAAATCTACTCTGTCTGTGCTCTATAAATGAAATAACAAAGCTTAGATTTGGATGACAACATGTGTTTGCAACATGTTTTAGTGAACATTTGAAGCCCCCTGTTGAGACCTACTGCACAGAAAAGAAAAAAAAAATATTCCGTTAATATTACTACTCACTGACAATGCACTTGGTCACCCAAGAGCACTGTTTAAAATATATAAGGAGATTAATATTGTTTCCATGCCTGCTAACACATGTCCATTAGGCAGCCCATGGATCAAGTAATTTCAAATTTTAAGTCTTATTATGTAAGAAATACACTTTGTAAAGCTACAGTTACCATAGATAATCATTCCCCTGATAGATCTCAAGAAAGTGAATTGAAAACCTTCTGGAAAGGATTTGCCATTCTAGATATCATTAAGGATATTCATGATTCATGGGAGGAGGTCAAAATATTAACATGAGCAGGAGTTTGGAAGATGTTAATTCCAACCCTCGTGGATGACTTTGTGAGGTTCAAGAATGCAGTGGGAAAAGTAACTGCAGATGTGGTGCAACAATCAAAAGAAATCGATTAGAAGTGAAACCTGAAGATATGACTGAATTGCTACACTCTCATGATTAAACATGAGCAGATGAGGAGTTATTTCTTGGATGAGCAAAGAAAGTGGTTTCTTTAGATGGAATCTACTGTTAAGGAAGAGGCTATGAACATTGTTGAAATGACAAGAAAGGATTATATTTTACAAACCCTGTTGATAAAGCAGCAGCAGGGTTTGAGAGGATCAACTCCAATTTTGAAAGAAGTTCTACTGTGAGTAAAATGCCGTCAAGCAGCATCACTTGCACAGAGAAATCTTCCTTGAAAGGAAGGGTCAATGAATGCAGCAAACTTCATTGTCTCATTTTAACAAATTGTCATAGTCACCCTAACCTTCAGCAACCACCACTATGATCAGTCAGTTGCCATCAACATGGAGGCAAGACCCTCTACCAGCATAACCAGGACAACTCGTTGAAGGTTCAGAAGATCATTAGCATTTTTAGCAATAAAGTATTTTTATAATTAAGGTCTGTACATTAATTGCACTCTTAATAGACTGTAGTATAGTGTAAACATAACTTTTATATGCACTGGAAAACAACAAAAAAAAGTGTGTGACTTACTTGACTGCAATATTTGCATTATCAGGATGGTCTGGAACCAAATCCATAATGCCTGTACTTCGAAAATGGGGTCAGATGGCTAATGGGGCTGGCAAATGGTAATCTGCTGGCATAACTACCTAACTCCAGCGCAGTTATTTGTATTTGTGATTTGAGGTCCAAAATAATGAGGCCACAACAGGGACTGAGGAAGTGGGATACTCTTTCTAGATTTGACTCCATGTCTCTTCTTCTGTCAATTAAACAGTCCCCCAGACAGGATGCTTATTTTATTCTGGCAATAAGTATTGGGCAAGATGTTCAACATGCTGATAAATTATGTAGTAAATAAATTATGCAAGTGTATTATTAATTAAGGCATAATGAAATAGTTAGGTGGCCTTTTCATTTGACAGCTAGGAGTTAAAATTCAAGAGAGCTGTTTATTATATAGTACAAATAGCATTAAGATCTCAAAGTAGAGTACGGGAAAGGTACATGTCTATATGCACTAAATGCTCATATTTCTGGTGACTCTCATGCAATTACAATGCACTAGCTACCAAGTCATTTTTGATAGTATTCTCTTAGCTTTTAATTTCTCATGTGGGGAAAAGATTAAATAAAGTTCTCCATTACTCTGACTACACTACACTGCAGTCTGTACAGAGTCTGTCTACACTAGAATGATACAATAAAACCATAGCAGTGATATATGTAAAAGTCACACTTTGTTTAAATGATTGTTGTTTATTTTATGCTGCCATCCAAAGAAATTGTCTAAAAATGGGGATTGATTCACATACTCTCAAACTATTTTATGAACGTGTTAAGAGAGAGTACATGCCATGATTGTGTCTATACCTATATCCCTGTGCATGGAACTTCTATATCTATATCCATTTAAAAATGTGTATATCCATGATTCTGTGTGTATATACACAATGGAGAATGCTATTTAGATCTCTAAATGATTTTTCCCTGCCCTTAATCTGTATTTAATCAGGAAACCATTCTGTAATGAGAAAACTGTTCATTTTAGTCTTTTATGTTTGCGATCCCAAGGTTCCTCCTTAGTGATTACATTTAGTAACTCCCTTTCGCTGTCTGAAAGCACAGGCAGTTTTTCCATAATAAAAACTGGATTAGCATGTATCAGGAAGAGACACCACCAGCTGTCACTTTGAAATCAGACCACTCGGCCCTATTTGAGATGACAATGGATAAACTGATAAATGACAGGCAGTTTTCCTATATTTATCTAGTAAGTGGTTAATATAGGCTAACACTGTCTGTAATAAAGCTATAAACAGGGTCAAAGAAGAAGAAAGCTTCATTTGAATAGGATATACATTATTAAAAGAGAAAAATCCACTATAGCACACTGTATTATTTATTTCATTAAGTTGAGCTACTCTAATTGTCACTAATAGTTTCACTTCTCTTTCCTTATTTATTTTGCTGTCTTCTCATTTGATAATGTTACAGTTATGTTACTTCTGCTGTACAAATTCTGAATATGTTTAAAGACAAAATTCAAAATGATCAAAACTTTTTTCTTCTAATCATTTCTGCAAATCATAGCATTTCAGAGAATTCTCTGTAACTGAAATTAGTGAAATAATTTTATTTATCACTATATTTAGCAAGTAGTATGATTCAGGCAGACCTCAAATATTGCCACATTGTTAAACTAATCCAAACTACAGATGAACTAAAATAAAGGATGTATGAGCAATATGTATCAATAATAGTTTAGAGGACACTTATATTGATAGTGGGCTATCTTTAATCATTAGGAAATTAAGAGATTGTGATACTCTGATATTTGTCACTTATAGTAATGGCCTTGGGGGTTTAAACGATGACTGCTAGATTTAGGGCCTTTTAGTTAAATAATTTGTTTTTAGGTTGTTCTTCTTTAATTACTTAAATTATAAAAATAATTATTATCTTTTCAGATGTTGAAAATACATACATCAAGAAAAAGTTAATAATCCTCTCCATTACCCCCTTTATTTTTGAGCTAATCAATATTATCAGATTGGTATCTGCCTTTACCTGACTTCCTTCATGTTATATTATACCCATGTTAGAGATGATGAAACCAGCACAGATAGATTAAGTAATTTGCAAAAGACACGGACCAACCAAGTAATACAGCCAGGATTTAAACAAAGGCAGTCCACTTCCAACACCTACATCAAAACCATTTTACTGAAAGGCTGCTTCTGTTAGATTTTATGACCGAATAAGTGAATGAATGATTTAGGTGACATAAAAGTTATGTTGACCCCCATGTTTCATTTTGGGTGAGTATAATCATTAACAGATATTGGGTGTGAAGGGGATGGAGATTTGGAGTAGGAGTTACATGAATTCTTTTTAATTACTTGAGTTGTATTTTAAAGGACATTTGTGCTTTAAATGCTTATAAAACTTCCAAATTGCATATGTTCAGCTGGCACAATAGCAAACCAGAAATGTCTGGACTGGATATACAGAACTGAGAGCAGCAGCACACAAGTAGTGCTTAAAGCCATGTATGATAAAGGAAGAGACACCAGTCATTTGATGATGCCACGTAAGATGCAAAGTAGAGAAAACTAGAAAGAAAAGACTGAAAAGAAGTAGCCAGAGTAACTTGTTTGCTGAGGTCAAACAAGAGAAAGAGAAATCACAGAAGCCAAGGATGTTGAGAGTACTTAAAAGAAAAGAGTAGTCAAAAATGCCCATCACTTCAAAGAGGCAAATTAAAGGAAAGCTAAAAGGAGGATATTGGATGTGGCAATTAGAAAACCATTCTACATTTTTTTGTTGTTGTTGCCAGATTAGTGAAGAGGTAAATAGAAATCATGAAGGTAGAAGGCATTTTCATAAGTTAGGTAATAAAGGACAGAGGTTGATAGGCCAAGGGATTTCAGGGTCACTGTCATTTTGTTTGTATTATTTTGCATGGTTTTGTTTTACTTTAAGTAGGAAAAGTAGTTGAGTATATTTAAAAACTGCAGAAAAAGAATCAAGGTGAGGGTAGGGAGATTGCAGGGGATAAAATCTGACCTGTTAACCATTGTATATACCCATAGCATCTTCCACGGAATCTGATATCAAGTGGATGATTTCTCCTCCTTCTAAGAAATTCACTTTCTGGAACTTTTATTTAGTGGTGGATATGTTTTCCTCTGGGAAAAAAAAAATATATATATATATATATATGCAGAAACACAGGCCTCAACACTCCCCTTTCTTCACCTTGGGATATATATGTGATGTTTCCTCAGTTAAAAGATAAGTGATTCAGGGGCCTGTCAGCACACATGTTCCATTAAACAAACATTGCCCCCAAACTCACTCAGTCTCTGCCCTTTGCAGACACTGGGAAGGGCTGGTGAGGCTGTCATCTGTCACTGTGCCCTAGCTACTTGTGACCGAATGTTCCTATAAACTCCCTCAACCTCCAAATTCTAAGAAACTAAAGTATTAAAGTACTTTTACACTCCAGTTTATTTTTCCTAGTACCAGAGTTTATACTCTGCATGCTTGCTGGGGTAGTACACCCACATACAAACACACACACACATACACACCCACACGCACACTCATAATGTGTAGCTATATGTAACAAAATATTATATATATTATATCAGATAATATGATTTTCTAAAATTACTATCATGCAGAAATGTAAGGATTGGCCAGTTGAACACTAAATGACCTAATTTGTTAATAATGCTATTATACCCTTAACTTCCAAATTTAAAGTTTTAATCTTTAAATCTCGAGAGTTATATTAAAGGTTTTTGGACATAAGATATTTTTAGAAGGGAGGGGGTTCAATGATTAAAATCACATATACCAACATTACTGTGCTGTTTTAGTAAGAAAATAACTGAAAGAACTGTCTAAGCTCTCACTTCTATGCTTATTGTGAATTTATGTTTTTAATTAAGCACTTAATTAAACACTTAATTGTAGGTCTTTTTGGAATCTCAACCCCTTTCACATATGAATGTCTATTTTAAGAGATCAATAAACAATTTTCCAACATTATGCTTTGTTATTTCATATTCTATTCACATGTGTTACTTGGCCAGTTTCTTTTTGGTTACCTTAATGTCTTTCTTTTTTTGAGATTACAGATATAATCTTAGTCATTTTGCCATTATTTATAAAACCCAAAAATAACATGAATAAGGTCTTTTCCCTTTGCCATTGTTTTACTCAAATAAGATTAAACTTAAGTTTCTAAATGTGGGAAGCCTTAACTAGAATAGCGTCGCAAAGAGAAACAAAGGTTCTTTTTTCCCCTTAAAATCTGTGTATAATTATCATAGTTCTGCACTTGATTTGGTGTTTCATTAACTCGTCTATTAAGATTTGATTTAGAACTATTATGACTGACGTGGATAATATACCAGACCCCTGTCCCATCACACTAACATACATAAGTTTAAAATAACTATTTTTTATTATTCTGTTGCCAGGTAATTAAAAGTATATAAAGGCACCCACAAAATTATTAGATACCTGAAAAACTCTCTTTTTGATTACTCATTGGTCATTCACTTCTATTGTTTCTTATGCAAAGAACCTGATTTTGTTTGGGTATGGGGCAGTCATATGCTTAAGATGAGATGGGGCACTCTCAGTTCTCATCTCAAAGTTCACTAGGCCCAGTGGCTAAGTTTTGATTAGTGTGAGTCAGTCATCAGGAATCTTGTCTCCTTGACCATGGTTGTTCAATAACAGGCATGCAATGGAATTCTGATTGATGGGCTGTAGAAAAAGATAGTACTTGATAAATCTCTTATAAAGAGACACCAGAAGAAACATTTTCCCATCTAGTTCTTGAAATTGTATGTGTGAGAAAACATGATACTTGGAGCTTTGCCATTTTATGACTATGACAAAATAAATTCGAGGTCAAAGCCAGTATAATGAGGATGTTAGAACTGAGTTGTGAAAAATGCATAGATTCTTGATCATTTCACATAATACTAAATTAATTAATCTTCAGATCTTTCTACATCTTTGTTCCTTTTTCACTAAATAAAGTAAGTTTAAGAAGGTCATATAATACAAGGCCAATACAAACAACTAGGAGTATTCCTATATAATGACAACATAAAACTGGATTTCTTTAATGTCACTAGATAAAACATTGAGGATAAAATTAATAAGATATGTGCAATATTTATACCCTGAAAACTATAAAACTGCTGAAAGAAAAGAAAAAAGACCTAGAAAAACTGATTTACAGATTCAATGTAGCCTCAATCAAAATTCAAGTAGGCCTTTGTAGAAATTGCAAGGTAATTCTAAAATGTATGTGAAATGCAATGACCCAAATTTTAATCTTTAAAATGAAGAACAAATCTGGAGAACTTACACTGTCCTATTTCAAGAATTACAATAAAGCTACAGTAATCAAGACATTGTGATGCTGACAAAGAATAGACATTCAAATCAATGGAATGGAAATAACTCAGAAATAAAAGTAATGCATGTATCATAAACTGATTTTTGACAAAGGTGTCAGGGTAATTCAATGGAGGAAAACAGTCTTTTCAACAATGGTTCTGGAACAGCTGGATATGTTTATACAGAAAAAAAAAAAAAAAAAAAAAAAAAAAAAAAAAAAAAAAAAAAACCTTGACCCCTACTACACAACATTTGCAAAATTTAACTCAAAATCAGCCATAGATCTAAATGTAACAGTTAAACCTATAAAACTTCTAGGAAAAAAAAAAAAAAAAAACCAGAGAAATTCATTGTGACTTTATGGTCATTAAAGATTTCTTTGATATTATTCCCAAACCTAGATTCATATAAGAAAAAAATAAAGATACATTGTACTTCTCCCAAAATGAAAAACTTTTACTCTGTTAAAAAAAAAAAAAAAAGAAGAAAGAAAAACTTTGAGAATATGTGAAGGATCATCTTCTTACAACTCAATAATTGGAAAACAATTAATCTCATTGAAAAGTTAAGCAAAAATGAGCAAAAGACTTGAGTAAATACTTTCCTGATGAATTGCAAACAAGCACATAAAAAATGTCAACACCACTGTTTATTAGGAAAATGCAAATTCAGATAACAATGAGATACTACTACATGCTCATTTATCTTAATCAATCCAAGATGCTAAAACAAAATGCCATAAACTGGGTAGTTTAAACAATACATATTTATTCCTCACAGTTCTAGAGGTTGAGAAGTCCCAGGTTAAGATGACAGCAGATTTGTTTCTTGGTAAGGGTCCTCTTCCTGGCTTACAAGTGGCCACCTCACTGTAGCCTCATAAGACAGAGAAAGAAAGCTCTGGAGTCTCTTCCTCTTCTTGTAAGAGATATTAATACATCATGGAGGCCCTACCCTCATGACGATATCTAAACCTAATTACCCCACTAAGGCCCTACCTGCCAATTCCATCATACTTGGGATTAGGGCTTCAACAAATGAATTTTGGGGTGGAAGAAGCATTCAGTTCATAATACTACTTGAATGACTAAAATAAAAAATCTGACCACACCAAGTGTTATTGGGAATGTGATGCCATTGGAATTCTAATACACTGATTGTGAAAATGCAATGCAAAATTATAACAGCCACTTTAGGAAAGAATTTGGCAACATCTTATACAGTTAAGCATACATTTACTCTAAGACCCAGCGATATCACTTCTAGGTATTTTCCTAGTAGAAATGAAAGTATATATTCTCACAGAAGCATGAACTCCAATATTTATAAGGCTTTATTAACAACAGACAAAAACTGGAATATTTATCAATTGGTGAGTAAATAAATAATTTGTTGAATATAATGAATATAAGTCAGCAACAAAATAACTACTGATACACACAACAACATAGAAACATTTCAAAAGTGTTATGTTAAATAAAAACAAGCCAGAAACAAAGACAACATGCTTTATAATTCTGTTTATATGAAATTCTGAGAAAGGCAAAGATGGAAATCAGGTCAATTGTTTCCAAGCGTTGATGGGGGAAATAGGGAGGAATTGACTACAAGAAGTACAAGGGACATTTTGGGGTGATGGAAATATTCTATATTATGATTGTGGTTTAAATTTGCAGATACATATATTTTCAACACTTATTGAATTGTGATTTTATTTTATGTGAATTATATATTAATAAACCTGATAAAACTTAAATGTATTTTGCTTGTTCCTGCATCCCTTTACTCCTTTCTTTATTCCTTCAACTAAAAAAAAGAACACCTAGACTATGATCCTTTGATGCTGTGACCATTTTGAGGAATGTAAACACTTTGCAAAATGTTTCCATTTTTTTTCACTAATTCCGACTCTCTGAAAAATAGTATATGTTCCAGGAATTACATTTTTTTTAGGATAAAAGCACTGGCATTGCAAGTACTATTTTGTTTCTTGAGGCAACAAATGCCAAACGTTGTGGGAATTCAGACCAAAGAATTAGACAAGAGAGAATAATATATGGTCAGTATCATCTTATGCCCTCTGTTATTACCTAAACTAGAGTGCAAAATGTTGAACTAGCAATGATCTTGATCCTTCACATCACTTTCAATCTTTGAATAGATTAGAAAAGGTTACTAATAGTTTTTGAGTCTGTGTTTTCTCTCTCTCTCTCTAACAAACCACACAGTTTTTCATATATAAATTCCATTTTTACTTCTTACAATTAAGAAAGTTTGCAGTGTTTAAAAGTGAATTAACTACAGTCTTATTCTAAAATTCAAATTAAAATGCTTTTGAGATGTGGATATATTTAGTTAACTCTTTATTGCCACTTTTTTGGCAGACTATGAAAAAAACAGTATTTGTACAGCATTTATAATTTTACTACAGCCAAGAAAAGTGAACAAATTTCTGACAAGAACTCCATCCTTATGCCTCAACAAAAGAGACTTAAATAAATCTCAGATCTTAATCTGAAATCTGAGATGATTAAACCAAGAAAATCACATTTGGTATATTAACTCCTTCTAGCTTTCTTCTACTTTTTCTACTGTCATTGTGTATTGTAATCATTTTCTTTACAAAATTTTCTTCTCGTTTTTTAAATTATTCTTACCATGAGAAACTAAGTGTTCAGGAACAACAGAAAGGTTTGAGAGACACAGGTTATATTCTGATTCTCTTCATACCTCAGACACTAACTTAAACAATTCTCTATTTTACTCGTTAATTTTCTTAAACATAAAAATATTAAAAATAACCATAACAGCTAATGCTCACATGGTAAGGACAGGTCTTTTAAATATGATAATCACCAACAGTATATTTAAAAATACAACAATCTTCCTCTAAATTTGGGTGCATACAAGAGCCTTTAGGCAATTTTTTATGTATGTTTTTGATTTCTTTGTTTTCTTGGCATACCTTATTTTTATAATAAACCAATCAATATTATCCATTGTTTTAGAAGAAAAGAAGGTAAAATCCTCTCTTCTGACTGCTGACATTTTTTATTTGTGCATATCAACATTGTTTTTGGAAACTCTACAAGTATCTCCAAAGTATTTTAATTTATTTAATTTAAAAGTAAAAATAAGTAAACTTTAGGAAAGTAATAAGTAGAAAACAAAATATTGGGAATTACTATATCTTTTCAGATACATATAATTCTGTGTTGTAATTTCCAATATGCTTTTGAAATGAAAATATATCAAAAATTTAAACAAAAAGCAAAAATCTAGGAGAAAGCTTGTAGTTTATTTTCTTAAAAACTGGCAACTTTAAGCCGGTTTTTTTTTTTTTTTTTTTTTTTTTTTTTTTTTTTCCTGTGCTCATGAGAAAAGAAATTCCATGTTTTCTAGAACTGTTTTAAGATCATTTAGTAATAAGCTGCAAACACTTTTAGCTGGTGGAAAAGTTGGTCTCACAGTGCAAACAATACTTCTTGGTTTCAGAAGAGGGGGAGCTAAAGGCCAAAGGGTAAATTCCACTTGTAACAGGCTGCATATTTTTGTGGGCAGAGTCAATGCCAGAATGGTCAACAGCCTTTACACCACCAAGCTGGCTTGTTGCTAATGGGATCCACTTCCTTTAGATATGATAGAAAACTCATGTTGAAAAACTAAATGTATTGATAAGTTGTGGCAAATTGACCCCTGCCTTATTTTCTTAAATCTGTGATTTATGTATTTTCCTCATAAAGATCTGCTTTATGAGGTTTCGTCTTTGTTGTATTCAGAGTGTAGGAAGACAAGGAGGGTGTGATGAAGAAAAAGCCTGTGAAAGAGTTTGTTTATAACATTTGTTCTTATTGTTTAGAAGAATTTTTAAGCCATTATGGAAAAGGCCAAAAATAAGGAGAAGGGATAATTATGAAGACAATATTTTTAAGAGTCTTTTTGAGAATAGGGGTAAAAAAAAAAAAAAAGCCAGTTATAAAGAATGTCTCCCCAAATCCAAGTTTCCTGTCTAATTAGGTTCTGGCAGAAGTTACATTCTAAAGCGCTCTTCAAAACATTTGGGAATTTTAAAAATTCTCTCTACAGGGGACTATATTGGCAAGCACAAGCCCAACAGTGAAGAAAATGAAGGAATCAATAAGCCATCCCAAGTCAAAAGAGGATGCATTCTTGCACTGTACCTGCCCAAGGGAAACATATTATGCATGTTAATATAAAGAAATAAAACTTTATGAGAAAGCTTATATTGTATCAAGTATGGTAATATATATCTTGTTTTGATTCATAGCAATTTTCTTACCAATTTTTAATTATTCTACTCAATAGATAATGATGACATTACCTATGAAGATATAATATTTAGGGTGGTAATTAAATGTACACCTTTATTGTGAAACTGTGAACTCAAAGAACATTGGTGGAGATTATTTATGTTCTTTTATTTCTGCATGATTCCAGGCAATAACTGTTTCAAATGAAAGAAAAAGGTCAAAAAAAAAAACTAGCCAATATTTAGTAATACTTTGGAAACACACACCCACCACCCACAAATGTTCATCTAAACTATGACTTGGAAGTCATTGGCTACCCATCAGAAATATTGAGGATCCTTAGTGGAAAATTTTATGAGTTAAGATAATTTGGGTTCAAGTGCCATCCTTGTTACTATTTTGGGTTCATGAATAAGAACTTTGTAACTCTGCAGTTTAGCTTTCCCATCAGTAAAATAAAGGCTTTCTGATTTGCAAGGTCTTCTCAAATTCTAGGAATAAGTAACTAGTAAGCACCAATTGTAGACCACCGCTAATTTTCCTTATCTATTCTACATTAATTCTTCTCAGTTTCATTTATTTACAGTTAATCTGAGTAACAAATTTAACATTAAAGGATTAAAGAACAACGATTTTTACTTTGTTCCATCTTTTAGATAATGCTTTAAAAAAATCCAGAAGCATTAAAGTCACAGAATGTTGAGAAATTTCAGGCAATTTAGCTGGTCCAAGAGGGAAAGTCATTTCAGCAATTCATCATTTTGCTTCTTAAATCTGTCTATACTACTCCCCTTTCCCATCCAGGTTTTTGTGTCTTATATGATAATGTCTTAGCTCAGGCTGCCATTTAAAAAATACTATAGACTGGATGGTTTAAATAACAGAAATTTATTTTCTCACAGTTTTGAGGACTAGACATACAAGATCAAGCTTCCTGTCAATTTGGTTTCTGGTGACAACTCTTTCTGGCTTGTAAACTTCCACCTTCTCACTGTATCCTCACATGGCAAATGAGAGAGAGAGTTCTTGTGTCTCTTCTTATAAACCCACAAATCCTATCAGATCAGGACCTCATTCTTATGACCTCATTTAACCTTAATTACCTCAAAGACCCTATCTCCAAATACAATTGGAGATTGAGGTTTCAACATATAAATTTTTTCAGGGGACACAAACATTCTGTCCATAACAGATAAAATAACATCTACTCTCTCAACAAGGTTAGAAATTGTCTGACTCCTTCCTTGCCTTATTAGTAGTTAAGTCCAACTGAATTCTTCTTCTCAATGCATTTCCAATTCTACTTTTTCTTCTCTCCTTTTAAATGCTTCTCATTTCTTGGATTTTTCCAAGCAGATACAGTGAACTTCATAAAACAATAATGAATTCTTAGTGACCCAAGTAGTGGTATTCTGTGTGTGTGTGTGGTGGATAAGGAGGTGTGGCTGGGGAGTGGGGATAGTAATTAGTCAAATTACAACCACAAGAAACGCTTTTGTAAAACATATTTTTTCCAAGAAGTTCTCTTCTCTACCTATAAATTTTCATTTATTAAAAAAAAAAAAAAAAAAAAAAAAAAAAAAAACAGTACTGGTAATCAAACTGCATTCTCCTCTTTTGCCCAACTGCAGTGTCACCCCAAATTCTAAATTACTGAAGTTCAGAATAAGTTTCACAGTTTTTATTCTGATGTTTATTCCAGAAAGTAACCATGATGTACCCTTTTAGGCTAAGTATGCTTTACGACAGGGGTCCCTAACCAGTACCAGTTCATGGCCTGTTAGAAACTAGGGCACACAGCAGTAGGTGAGGAGTGTGTGAGCAAGTGAAGCTTCATCTGTATTTATAATCACTCACTATCACTTGCATTACCACCTTAGCTCCACCTCCTGTCAGATCAGTAGTGGGATCAGATTGTGTATGGCTCATGTGAGGGATCTAGGTTGCACATTTCTTATAAGAATCTAAAGCCTGGCAATCTGTTCCTGTCTGCCATCACTCACAGATGGGATCGTCTTGTTGCAGGAAAACAAATTCAGGGATCCCACCAATTCTACATTATGGTTAGTTGTATAATTATTCCTTTATATACTACAATGTAATAATAATAGAAATAAAGTGCACAATAAATGTAATACACTTGAATCATCCTGAAATCATCCCCCCTCCCCGGTCCATGGAAAAATTGTCTTCCACAAAAATGGTCCCTGGTGCCAAAAAGGTTGGGGACAGCTGCATTACAACAAACACGTACACACACTCTACTTAACCACTCTACACTAGTCACAAATACTAAATGTCATCCTAAACCAGTGATTCTCAAACTTTTTGGTATCAGGACTGCTTTATACTTTTAACTAGCATTAAAGAATCCAAAGAATTTTTGTTTGTATGGGTTATGCCTATTGATGGATATGATATTGGAAATTAAAACCATAAACTTCTTAAAACATAAGTCTACACAGCATACATTCTGTTAATGTTCAGAGTGATTATGTAATTATAAGTCAAATAGCGTATGGAAAACTGCATGGCACTCAAGAGAGAATGAAAGTAAGAAAGCCAGATAACATCCTGGAATCATTATAAAAGTTTGAACTTGTTGTCTCAAAGAACTCCAGGAGTCCCGTAAACTATATTTTGTGAATCTGTACTATAGACTTTTCATAATTACTAAGTATCAGTCTTGAAATTTTTGATCCTAATATCACTTCATCCCCAGTTGTACTTTTTTCTACAGGCATAGTTCTAATGTCAGGTTCTCTATGAAGCATTTGTTGACCTAGTTATTCCGTAATGATGGAGGTGATAACAAAAAAAATCAATAAAATCTATATCAGAGTAACTAGATTAAATGATATATTTATAATAAAGTAAGTGGTAATATATTTATACTAAAATTATATTAAGATAATATTTTAGGTAGAGTGGAAACACTTGCTAATGGGCTATAAAAGAAATAGAGAAGAGAACTCAGCTAGATGGTAGAATATGAGGCAAGCTTCTCATGCCATCCCCAACAACAATAAGAATTTTGCACCTATCCACAAAGTCTTTCTGTGAGATCCTCGAAATTTAGGTGGGAGATTATGAAATCCTGGTGGAGTCCAAACCTAGAAAGGGTGTTTTGAGAGTACAGACCAGCATCCAGGTTGCAGACCCTCTGATTGTGTTCCTAGATTCAAACCTGGCAACAGTGTAATTCCCCAAAGGGCTTGGCTACAATGCCATTTGGACATGAACCTGCAACCAAAATCATTTACCAAGGGACCTGGAAGGAATCACGCACACTAGTCTCTCAGCATAAAGGCTCACCTGCCCACTAGCATTGATCTTGGGAGTGGATCTGAAAGTTACCCTGTAAATCAGCTCTAGCCACCCTCACCTGCGATCTCAGCTTATTATGGCTCACACAACAACCCAGAGGGAAACTAACTTACATCTCAGAGCCTGGGAATTACCCATTTGCCTGAACCTTTGTGATGGACCCATTGTCCTACAATAGTTCCTGAGGGGGCCTGGCAAGAAGTTCTGGGCCTTCTTTCTACAACTGGGGAATTCCTCTGTTACTGCAGGAAACTGCTGGGAAGCACACATGTCTACACCACTGAGATGGGCTCACCAGCATCTTTTCACCTCAGATTCAGAGGGAATCTAGAGTCAGCTTCAGTACCCTTGCAGCAGTCATGGCATTGTCCCACCTATATAGGAATCTTCTAGGAGACATACATCCATCTTGGCCACCGGAAATGACTCCTAGACTTAAGTTTCTGGCCAGCTTTTCCATACAGCCTGGGTAACCCCCTTAGGTTTTCCCCAGATCCACATGGACAGAGGTACCAAGCCAATCTTGGAGCCCTCACTGTGAACCAGGGATTAGGGCAACTGCTAGTGCTGAAATGGTTGCAGTGATCACAGTCTCTGACAACAGTATGCTTAGATGACTGGATAGGACCACCGAAGAAAGACAGGCACAAACAAAGCCAGAGTGCAAAGACTGGAATGAATACCTAACTTATCAATGTGCAGACACTGACATATG
This sequence comes from Rhinopithecus roxellana, assembly GCF_007565055.1. Lineage (NCBI taxonomy): Eukaryota > Metazoa > Chordata > Mammalia > Primates > Cercopithecidae > Rhinopithecus > Rhinopithecus roxellana. The sequence continues at coordinate 108,920,383 of NC_044562.1, read as the reverse complement.
TCCACAAGCATCAAGAACAATTAGGGAATTATGACCTCACCTTATAGACAAAACAAAGTGCCAGAGATGGATTCTAAGGAGATGAAGATGCGTGGTCTATTAGAAAAGAAATTGGAAATAGCTTGGTTAAAAATGCTCAGTGAATGTCAAGAAAACAGAGAAACAATTCAGAAATTTATCAGAGAAATTTTAAATAAATATTAAAACAATTTTTTAAAAAATTAATATAATTATCATATTACATAATATAATAATCCACCATGCTCAGGAGGCATGAGAGATTTGAAGTGAGGAGAGAAGGTATCAATAGTCACCCAGAAGTGTGAGTGAGTGAAAGGGTTATCGAAATGTAGAATTCTTGGGCAGAACCAAAGGTCTGCTAGGATATTAGTAGTCATAGAATTAAAAGTGAAAATAGTGTGATAACAAGAACTAGCAGAGATCTTAATTTGAGATCTTATTAGTCTGTTCTCGCACTGCTACCAAGAATGACCTGAGACCGGGTAATTTATGGAGAAAAGAGGTTTAATAGACTCAAAGTTTCACATGGCTGGGGAGGCCTCAGGAAACTTACAGTCATGGCAGAACGCAAAGGGAAAGCAAGGCATATCTTCACATGGCTGGAGAAGGAGGAAGAGAGCAAAGGGGGAAGTGCTACACACTTTTACATAACCAGATCTTGTAAGAACTCACTCACTATCACTAGAACAGCAAGGGGAAAATCCGCTCCCATGATCCAATCACCTCCCACCAGATCCCTCCCCCAACACTGGGAATTACAATTCAACATGAGACTTGAGTGGGGACACAAACCCAAACCATATTAGGATTTATCCCTAAGGGATCTGTGGCTGAAAAACATTTCAATATAATTGATTTTGTAAATACTCCTTTGTAGTATGATCATATGCATTTGTGTATATTTGTGTGCATTTAAAAACATTTTACTGGGCCGGGCGCAGTGGCTCAAGCCTGTAATCCCAGCACTTTGGGAGGCTGAGATGAGCGGATCACAAGGTCAGGAGATCGAGACCATCCTGGCTAACACGGTGAAACCCCGTCTCTACTAAAAAATACAAAAAAAAAACCAGTTGGGCGAGGTGGCGGGCGCCTGTAGTCCCAGCTACTCGGGAGGCTGAGGCAGGAGAATGGCGTAAACCCGGGAGGCGGAGCTTGCAGTGAGCTGAGATCCGGCCACTGCACTCCAGCCTGGGAGACAGAGCCAGACTCAGTCTCAAAAAAAAAAAAAAAAAAAAAAAAAAAAAAAAAATTTACTGAAAGAGGTACAAAGAATATATCAGACTGACAAAGCAGTTCATGCCACAGATAAAGGTAAAAATTTTTGGACTTTATGGAGTATCTATAAAAGTCACAGCTGGAGGTCAGTTGAAGGACAAAAACATTGGGGAAGAATCCACTGCTTGATGTTTGCTGATAGAGGCAAACCATTTTGTGAAGGGACTTTCTTACTCTGAACAATAATCCATCAATGCATGTTGAATAAATGAGTATACCCACCCAATAACCTGGGCCACCCACTTTCGGAGGTAGATCCTTAAATACCTTTGATTTTTTTTCTACAAATATTGGTATTTATAGACTTTTAAAAATCTTACTTCTTGAGTCAATTTTTGATATTCATCTGTCCATATGCTACATTATCTAGTTCTTCCAGGCTATCAAATCTATGGCTGTAAAATTGGGTATTTTTTCCCATAAATATTTCAAACTCTCATTTCTGAAATTTTACCCCTTTCTATTCTTAATGTTTACTTTTGCATTTTATTTATTTTTCTGCACTATCAGACTTGCTATGGGTTTGGTTTCTTTACTAGATCCTTTCAAAGAACAATCTTTAGAATGTAATGATGCGATCTAAGCTTTTTGCTGTGTTTTCTGTTTGTTTTGTTTTGTTGTGTTTTGTCCTACCTTGTCAATCCTGAGTTTTAATCAATACCAACTTCACCGACGTGCTAGCAGGGTGATCTTAGGCAACTTATTTAAGCTTCTTGTGCATCAGTTCTTTACCTGTAATATAGGGATAATATTTTCCTACCTCATACAGTTGTTTTGAAGTCTCAATGAATTTTTAATTAGAGTTAGAAATGTGACGGGCTAATAGTATGCTGTCAAGAAATACTTTGTTGATGAGCATTGTTTTCTGTTTTCTCATATATAAAACACACAAGGCATTTTCTATTTTTCTTGTTTTCTAATAAATAAATGATGGCTATACATTGGATATGGCTTTCCATATCCTTTCTCCTCAGCTCTCATATTTTTGGTCACACAAGAGCAAGTTTTTTTTAAATTTCAGACTCATTTTTTTATTTTCACCATCTTTGAGCTTTAACTTGGATAGGGCATTTAACATTTGGGCTTCAATTCTCTGTGCAGTAGAATTTATAATTAAATAGGGGCATACTGTATACCATCAGCATTGTGTTACAATTAACATAGAATAAAGCCATACAAATTCTCAGTGTGCATTTGTTGAAGAAATACACACATAAATCAGTGAAATAGAATAAAGAATCCGGAGAGATAAATGCCTATGTCAGCATTTAAAAATTTGAATTATTTAGAAACAATTGACTACTTTATAAATGACCATATAATAATTGACTATTTGGAAAATATGAAGTTTAATCCCATATATGCATGCAACATACCTAAAACTATATTTTAGATAGGTATAAAGACAAATGCAAAAAATTCAAAGATACAATACGTTAGAGAAAAAATGGAAATATTTTTAATTGTCTTGAAATTAAAAAGCCTTTTTAAATAAATTACAATCTGAAATCCATAGAGAAAACATTTGACAGATTTGGCTAATTTTTATACTTTAGTATTTTCAAAGATCTTATGGCCAAAGATAAAAGCAAGGCACCAACTAGAAAAATATTTTCAACATATATAATAGTCAAAATTTTTACAATCAAAATATATATCTACCTCCTACAAAGCAAAAAGAATAAACAATGTAACAGAAAATGGAAAAAGAATAAGAGAAAGCAACTCAGAGAAGAAATATTATCAGCCAATAAATACACAGGAATACCATCAACCTCACTAAGATCCGACAAAGATAATCTAAAAATGAGATTTCAATGTTTTGTTTTATTTTGTTTTGTTTTTTGAGGCAGGTTCTGGGTCTGTCACCCAGGCTGGAGTGCAGTGACGCATTCTCGGCTGACTGAAGCCTCTACCTCTCAAGTTCAAGCAATTTTTGTGTCCCAGCCTCCCGAGTTGCTGGAACTACAGACATGCCACTACGCCTGGCTAATTTTTGCATTTTCAGTAGAGATGGGCTTTCACCATATTGGTCAGGTTAGTCTCGAACTTCTGACCTCAAGCAATCTGCCCACCTTGGCTTCCCAAAGTGCTGGGATTACAGGTGTGAGTCACCATGTCCAGCCAGATATCAATGTTTTGTCAAAAAAAGGAGAAACAATTTTTTTAAAAATATTAATATCCAGTTTTGGTAAAGGTGGAAAAATGAGCAAATTTCTATATTTTTAGTTAAGCCTTTTAGGAGAGAATTTTTTTAATGACAAAGTTATTCCACATCTAGAAATGTATTTTAGAGAAATGCAAGCACATGTGATCAAAAAAGACTATGCAAAGGTATTCATTACAGCATTGATTACTTATTTAAGAAAAAAAATTTAAGTCTTCTTGATGTCTTTCACTACAGAATGATTAAATAAATTATGATTCATTCATAAAATACCTTGCAACTGTTTTAGAAGTATAAGGTAGAACGAAATATACTGACATGTAATGATTTCTGTAACACTGGGGGCACAAAGTCATCTGCATATATACAAATACATATTTATATTCCTTTTGTGTGAGATAGTGACAGAGAAAGAGAGAGACACATAAAAAGACAGAGAAATGAGGGGCAAAAGGAAGAAAGAAAAGGAAAATGAAACATATTCTTGTATTCATACAGGAAATATTTATTGAACATCTGCTATATACCAGTTTTTGTTCCATGATCAAGACAGACAGGGTCACTGCTCTTAAAAAGCTTTTCTTCTAGAAGCGACAATGAAATGTAAACAAGAACATGAACAAATAAATAACTATGTAAGGAAGTCATCCACATAGTAATTATTCACTCATTAAGAAGTATTATAAAGAAAATAATATGGAGAATAGCATAGAGAATAAAGAAGGGCTGTGGCAAATAATAGATCAGTCCTCAGAGAAGCCTCATTTGAACTGAAACCTGAATGATGAGAAGGAGCTAACCAGAGAAGGGAAAAGAGAGCTTCCAGCACAGAGCATGGCATCTGCAGTCTCTGAAGCAGAAATTAGTTTAGAGTGCTTAATTTAGGAAAAAGGAGACAAACCAATATGACTGGTGAATATCAGTACAGAGAGAAATGTGAGAGCCAAGGCCAGAGAGGTAGGTAGGGACCTGGTCACGTGGGGTCCTGAGGGTCATAGCAAAAGGTCTGGACTTTATTCATAGTGAAATGATTATGGGAGGGTTTCCATCAAGTAACAAAACTTGATTTCTTCTTACATGTATTCACTTTCACCACTACATATAGAATTAATTGCAGGGGCAACAGTCAAACAGAGGGACCACTTAAGAACGTGTTACGGTGGTATAGATGACAGAGTATGGTGATGTGCATGGTCAGTAAAAATGGAGAAAGTTAAATGAGTTTAGCATACACTGAGGAGGAAAAGCAGCAGGGCCTACTAATGTGGAGAACATGAGAAAGAAATCAAAGAAGACTCCAAGGTGTTGGAATTCAGGAATTAGGGTAGATGGTGTAATGACTTATTAAATGGAAAGACAAGGGGAGGAGCAGATGTTGAACTTGCAGGAGTCAAAAACTCAGTTTTGGTCATCATAGGCTTGAGTTACTATTAATAATAAAACTAACTCTTCTGTAATACTGTGTATGTTTTAAGCACTTGTCATATATTACCTCACTTAATCTTTATAAAGACCTATAGCATAATACTTCTATAGAGTTAGAAACTTTTTAATTTTTTTTTAAATTGGTACTCTATAGTTATAAGATACTCATAAAAATTCTACATTAACTTAAATACATTTGTTTCTTATTTTGTCACTCTAGGTGTGCACTTTTTAAAAACATGAATGTCAACAGTTGCAGATAAAATTTAGAAAATTTTACAGGACAGTTGAACATTTTGATTTATTAAACCTAAAAGAAATGATTTTAAACATTCCTCATAAATCTGATCCCTGACTCTGAGAGTCCAGGCTCATTGGAGGAGGAAAAGGAGAAGAGATTACATCAAAACTTTTCCTCGGGTTTCTCTATTAGCTAAGGCAGGGTGACTATTTGTACATCTCATGCTCTGACGCTCCATTCCTAACATGAAGACTAGTGAAAAGTTAAACAAATTACTATTTTAACTGAGTTTGAAGAAGTTTATAGCTGTAAACTTAACTGGATAAAAATCTTGACATTCTATGGGTTTCCAGTTTTATTCAGCTCTTAAAAGAGAACTCTTGTCATCCTGTTTCTATATATATTTTAATTGCACTTTGTTCTAAAGAACTACATTCATCCCACAGCAAATTGGAATGGGATGCATATGTTTGCTCATAAAACCTATAACAACCCTTAAAATGTAATAAATTTTCTCTAAAAAGACTGAATATTCATTCACAGTCCCTCAAGCCACTCCCAGGAAAAGCAGTCTAATTTATCTTCTCCTAAGACCTTCATAACAACTACTTTTTTTTCTGAAAAGAAAGGAGGAAAAACATTTCTTCATTTCCCTAGTGATGTCTGGGACAATGCTTTGTCCAAAGCACCTGATTGCAACTTTCTTCTTCCTCGATCCATTGACAAGCAGTTTGTAAAAGTATTATTCTGTAAAATTACTAGACAATGGACGAATGATGCCCTTCCAAACAACATTTCTTGAAATTTCTAATCAAAATGTTCTGTCTGAAGTAGCTTGGGTCTGACAGCAAGCCCCACCATGAAATGCCAATGTTTATTCATTCAGCTCTCCTCTGCCTTTCGAAGATGACTATGGCTTTGTCCTCCTGCAGGGAAGAGCATGCTCTTACGTTTCCAGACAGCATTTGACAAAGTTCCACATCAGAGATCAAGGTCTTGGTAGAGAGATTGAGGTCTAAAAAAGGAGGAAAACAGAATGGACATAAATGTACATAAAATGGATTGAATGCTGGCTAAAGGGCAGAAGAGGGTATGGTCATAAATAAAAACTTTTCATGGTGACAAAAGGTAACAGGAGATATATTATTGGATCATTGTGAGGATCCCACTTATTTATTAACTGTTAAGGTGAATTTGGCAATCGAACTGAAAGGAAAATATCTGGTCTTTTAAATATAGTCATGTTAGAGAAATGGAGAATAACATTGATATTCTGTTTTCTGCAGGAAAAAGCAACAGTAAATTATGGGATATATATTTTATAAATTGATTCAAGCTAATAGGCCTTCAGTTTGAAATGATAATCTATGTTTTTTGGTATCTTTTATCTCCACACTATTATTAAAAATAACAAGTAAGCAAATTGTAAAAAGAAGGCAAAGATTGAAAGTAGAGTGTCCATTAAATGAAACTGAAAAGAAGAATATTTTTTCAAGAGAACCAGGAAATTATGAACTCAGCATGTAGCTATCATTGCTAGGGACCCCTTTGCCCTCTGACTCATCACCCAGAGTGTGTCAGATAAAATACAGGATTCCTAGTTAGATTTGAATGTCAGATAAACAAATAATAAATATGTGGTATAAGTATGTTCCATGCAATATTTATAGGATACACTGGGCACAGTGGCTCATGCCTGTATTCCCAGTGCTTTGGAAGACAGACGGGGAAGGATCACTTGAGCCCAGGAGTTCCAGGCTCCAGTGAGCTATGATGGTGCTACTGCACTCCAACCTGGGCGACCCTTCCTCAAAATAATAATAATAATAAATAAAAAGTAGAAATAATTTTTTAAAAGATCATGGGATCTAGTCATATTAAAAATTGTATGTTGTTTATCTAATTCTAACTTTATCGGGTACCCTGTTTTGTTGCTGCCTCCTGTTGTTGTTTTTTTAAGTCTTGCCACCCTAACACAGGCATAAACTTCCAGCCAACAGTTCTGAACATCTATAAACTCTCAGTGAAAATAATGGGATACTTGGGACCATGGTGTGGAAGGAGCACCTTTCCTGTGATTAAAGTGAAATCAAACAGAACTAATTGTCATTATTAAATTAGATTTGGGGGAAAATATCTTTGATTTTATTCTCTTTAATGTAATCTTCCTCCCGCTTTACTTTTCCTGTTCTCTTCATTAGGAATAAGATAGTTTGTAGTAAGTAACATTTTACTGTGACTAATGCTATAATGCATTTTTGAGTCTTAAGGATGTTTTTGTGTCTTGGTTTCTTTTAATAGAAAAAAATTGTTTTAGATTACTTTAAACATATCAATGTAATTTTAGATAGTTTGAACCTAAGATTAAATTCTTCAAAGATCCTATCAATACAGGATAATTTTTAAAAAGCCTCATGAAAGTGCCAGGAGGGACAGGAAATGTAGTCTCTCTCCTCCAGTAGGTCGTATTGTATCTTTGAATAACTCCGTGGCTTCTTTTGGCCTCTGTTTATTCATATATGAAAAAAAACAAAGTTTAAAAATATCAGAAGATTATATTAAAATCATCTCCTGTCTCAACACTTTAAAATTGCAAAAATTAGAATTTAACAGTTATATTGAACATTGAAACTTTTATAAAAATTTACCTGTGTTTAATTGATGCAATTCTTCTTCTTCTTCTTTTTTTTTTTTATCTATAGTTACAGGGCCTATCCAACTAAAATTTCTAGAATAGTCCAACTTTAAAATTCATTCCAGGACTAGCATTTCCAGCAATATGACTGGTTATTATGAAAACTCCCTTGCTACGAAAACTGCTTAAAATATAACATAAAGCCTTTGATGTGCATAGGTGAGCTCATGAGGCAGTAAAGAGCTATCCCCATGGAATGAAAATGGAGGAAAATTAAACACCAGAGAAGGAAATGGACACTGACCGTTATTGTAGTTGTCCTGCTTCTGAGTGTGACTATAGGGGTAGCTTGTAGTTACTGCTAGCCTTGGCAACAAAGAGTTTGGCCTTTCCTTTTTGTTTCTTTTTCTGAACTTTCATTTTAGGTTCACAGGGTGCGTATGCAAGTTTGTTACACTGGGAAATTGTGTGTTGCTGGGGTTTGGTGTACAAACAATTTGCCACCCAGGTAGTGAGCATACTATCTGATAGGTAGCATTTCAACCCTTGCTCCCCATCCTTTCTCCCCCCTCTGTAGTCCTCAGTGTCTATTGTGCTCATCTTTATGTGCATGTGTACCCAATGATTAGCTCCCACTTAAAAGTGAGGACATACAATATTTGGTTTTCTAAACCTGTGTTAATTTGCTTATGATAATGATCTACAGCTGCATCCATGTTGCTGCAAAGAACATGATTTTGGTTTTTTTTAATGGCTGCATAGTGTTCCAGGGTGTATATGTACCACATTCTCTGTGTCCTATCTACCACTGATGGACATCTAGATTGATTCCATGTCTTTGCTGTGATGAACATACACATACATGAATCTCTTTGACAGAACAATTGATTTTCCTTTGAGTGGGCATCCTTGTCTTGTTCCAATTCCTTTGGATATATATATACAGTAATGGGATTGTTGGATTGAATTGTAGTTCTGTTTTTAGTTCTTTGAGAAATCTCCAAACTGCTTTCCACAGTGGCTGAACTAATTCGCATTCCCGCTAACAGTGTATAAGCATTTCCTTTTCTCTGCAGTCTTGCCAACATTTGTTTGTTTTTATTTTTGGACCTTTTAACAATAGCCATTCTGACTTGTGTGAGATGATACCTAATTGTCGTTTTTATTTGCATTTCTGTGCTGATTAGTAATGTTGAGCAGTTTTTCATACGTTTGTTGGCCACCTGTATATGTTCTTTTGAGAAGTGTCTGTTCATGTCCTTTGCCTACTTTTTAATGAGGTCAATTAGTTTTTATTGATGTGTTTAAATTCCTTATAGATTCTGAATATTAGACCTTTGTTGGATGCACAGTTTGCAAATATTGTCTCCCATTCTGTAGGTTGTCTGCTTACTCTGTTGGTGGTTTCTTTTGCTTGGCAGAAACTGTTTAGTTTAATAGATCCTACTTGTCAATTTTTATTTTTGTTGCAATTGCTTTTGGAGACTCCATCATGAAATATTTGCCAAGGCAGATGTTCATAAGAGTATTTCCTAGGTTTTCTTCTAGGATTTTTATAGCTTTATGTCTTACATGTAAGTCTTCAATCCATTTTGAGTTGGTTTTTGTATATGGTGAAAGGAAGGGGGTCCAGTTTCAATCTTCTGTATATGGCAAGTCTGATATCCCAAAACCATTTATTGAATAATGAATCCTTTCCCCATTTTTTGTTATTGTGAACTTCGTTGAAGATTAGATGGTTGTAGGTGTGTAGCTTTATTTCTGAGTTCTCTAACTTGTTTCATTGGTGTATGTGTCTATTTTTGTACCAGTACCATTCTGCTTTGGTTACTGTAAGCTTGTAGCATAAAGTCCAGTAGTGTATGCCTCTGGCTTTGTTCTTTCTGCTTAGGAATACTTTGGCTATGCAGGCTTTTTTTTGATTCTACATAAATTTGAGAATATATTTTTCTAATTCTGTGAAAAATGATGTTGGTAGTTTAATAGGAATAGCTTCAAATCTGTAAATCACTTTGGGCAGTATGACCAGTTTAACAATACTAATTATTCCTATCCACGAGCATGGAATGTTTCGCCATTTGTTTATGTCATCTCTGAATTCTTTCAGCAGAGTTTTGTAATTTTCATTGTAGAGATCTTTCACCTCCCTCTGTAGCTGTATTCCTAGGTATTTTATTTTTAGTGTGTTTATTCTGAATTAAACTGTGTTATTGACTTGGCTCTTAGCTTGGAAGTCATTGCCATATAGAAATGCTACTGATTTTTTACATTTGTTTTGAATCCTAAAACTTTACTGAAGTTGTCTATCAGTATTAGGAGCCTTTGGGCAGAGACTATGGGGTTTTATAGGTATAGAATCATATCATCTTCAAAGAGAAATAGGTTGACTTTCTCTTTTCCTATGTGGATGCCTTTTATTTCTCCTTCTTGCCTAATTTCTCTGTCTAGGACTTCCAGTTCTGTGTTGAACAGGACTGGTAAGAGTGGACATCCTTGTCTTGTTCCAATTCTCAATGGCAATGCTTCCAATTTTTCCCCACTCAGTATGATATTGGCTGTGGGAGTTTGTCATAGACGGCTCTTATTATTTTGAGGTATGTTCTTTTGACACTTAGTTTGTGAAGGTCTTTTCTCTAAATTTTTGTGGTTACATAGTAAGTGTATATAGTTATTGGGTACATGAGATGTTTTGATACAACATGTAGCATGTAATAATCACATCATGGAAAGTGGGATATCTATCCCCTCAAGCACTGATTTTTTGTGTTACAAATAATCTAATTATGCTTTTTCAGTTATTTTTAAATGTACAAGTAAGATATTGTTGACTATAGTCACCATGTTGTGCTATCAAATACTAGGCCTTATTCATTCATTCTACTTTTTTGTACCCATTAACTATTCCCACCACACCCCCACTTCCCTTCTTGGCGGTTTTTAACATGAAAGGGTGTTTGAATTTTATCAAATCTTTTTCTGCATCTATAGAGATGGTCATGTGGTTTATGTTTTTAGCTTTGTTTATGTGTTGAATCACATTTATTGATTTTTATATATTAAACCAACTCTGCATCCTGGGAATAAAGCCTACTCATTCGTAAATTCACTTTTTGATGTGCTGCTAGATTCGGTTTTCTAGTATTTTGTTGAAGACTTTTGGGTCTATGCTCCTGAAGCACACTGGCCTGAAGTTTTCTTTTTTGTTGTATCTCTGCCAGGTTTTGGCAGTAGAATGATGCTGGCTTCATAGAATGAGTTAGGGAGGGGTTTTTTCCTCCATAATTTTTTTGGAATAATTTTAGTAGGATTGGTACCAGCTCTTTTTTTTATGTCTGGTAGAAGTAGCCTGTGAATCGATCTGGTCCCGGGCTTTTTCTGGTTGGTAGGTTTGTTATTAGTGATTCAATTTCAGAACTCATTATTGGTCTGTTCAGAATTTCTATATCTTCCTGGTTCAATCTTGACAGGTTCTATGTTTCTAGGAATTTGTCTGTTTCTTTTAGGTTTTCTAGTTTGTTTGAATGAACGTATTCCTAATAGTCTCTGAGGGCTGTTTGTATTTCTGTGGGTTTGGTGGTGATGTCACATTTGCAATTTCTGATTCTGTTTATTTTGATCTTTCTTTTCTTCTTTATTTATCTAGCTAGTGGTCTATCAATCTTGTTTATTCTTTCAAAGCACCAACTTTTGGGTTCATTTACCATTTGTAGGGGTTTTGCATATTAATTTCATTCGCATCTGCTCTGATTTTGGTTATTTCTTTTCTCCTACCAACTTTGAAGTTGCTTACCTCCTATTTTTCTAGTTCCTCAAGGTGTAATATTAGGCTGTTAATCTAGATCTTTCTAACTTCTTGATGTTTAGTGCTATAAACTTTCCTTAGAAGATTGCTTTAGCTGTATCCCAGAGATTCTGGCATGTCATGTCTTTGTTTTCATTAATTACAAAAAAAAAAAATTATTTCCATATTAATTTCATTTTTTATCCAAAGGTCATTCAGGAGCACGCTGTTTAATTTCCATGTGATTGTATGGTTTTGGTATTAATTTTTATTTTTATTGCACTGTGGTCCAAGAGCATGCTTGGTATGATTTTGGTTTTTTTGAATTTGTTGAGAATTGCTTTATGGCTGAGCATGTATTCAATCTTAAAGTATGCGCCGTGTACAGATGTGACTAATGTATATTCTGTTGTTTGATGGCATGTTCTGTAGAAGTCTGTTAGGTCCATTTGGTCAAGTATCAACTTTAGGTCTCATATATCTTTGTTAGGGCTGGGTGCAGTGAATCATGCCTATAATCCCTCCACTTTGGGAGGCTGAGGCAGGCAGATCACTTGAGTTCATGAGTTTGAGACCAGCCTGGGGAACGTGGCAAAGCCCTATCTCTATGAAAAAATGTGAAAATTAGGCAGACATGGTGGCATGTGCCTGTAGTCCCAGCTACTCAGGAGGCTGAGGTGGGAGAGTAGCTTGAGCCTGAGAGGTGGAGGTTTCAGTGAGCCAAGATTGTACCACTGCACTTCAGCTTGGGGAGCAGAGAGAGACTCTGTATTAATGTATTTGTATTATATACTACATATTATATATGTATATAATATATAATGTGTTAGTTTTCTGCTTTGATGATCTGTCCAATACGGTCAGTGGGATATTGAAATTTTTGACTTATTATTGAAGTGGGATGCAGTTATCTAAGTCTCTTCATAAGTCTCTAAGCACATGTTTTATGAATCAACTACATTTTTGAGAGAATTGTATCACCGAAAAAATTCACCAGCCTGTACTTAAAAAGCCTTTTACTGATCATTAGAATAATGCCAAATTCTTCAATATGTACAGGCAGCTTGTAAACACTGTACAGCTCTGAGAAGTGCATATTGCGCACCACCCACCTTGGATATAGCCAAATTAAATAATGGGCAGGGGAGACTTTACCAAAGAGTGGAGTCAAGGATCATAAACATCAATGGACAAGATTTTTTCTCCCAGAGAGTCAAATTAAGATAAACAAAGAACTTCCTCTACACCTAGGGAGGGACCCTTCATAATGACTGTCATAGTGATTTTGTAATTGCTACGGACCAGCAACTATTGTGCATCTTTTATCCTTTCCAAATGGGGTATTAATTGTGAATTTTTAATCACTGCTCCACAATTGTATATTGGGTTGGTAGGGGAGAGGAAAAGGAGACAATTTGCTGCCCATGAACAACATCTAAACTTGATGAACAGAACTGTCCATTAGCTAGAGATCCTGGTTGGATTTAGAGTTGTGACTCTTGAGGAGGAGATGTGTGATCCATATTTGAAAGGAATTATTTAATGGATGTGATAAGAAGATAGACTCTGGCAAGAGTATCCTACATGCTTACCAAATAATTTTCCTTTTCCTCCTCGTCACACAGTTTAACTGCATTTTCTACCATCACTCGCAGTTAGTTATGGACACAGCACAGCTTTGGCTAATGAAATTTGGTAGAAATGGGTATGTATTTGCAGCATCTTATATAGTTTTCAAGATAGTAGATGCTCAGTAGAAAATAATGAACACTTTCCTCTCCTCTCACATTTCTTTTCAATTTAGTTATTGCATTAATACTAATTGAGTACTCTTATTCTTTGGCCTGCTAGGACTCGGACATGTAAGGCTGACCAAAGACTTCTCTTCCAATAATAACTTACAATCCGCAATATTTCACATACCCTCACCACTATCAGAATTTACTTCTCTTCCCTCTATGCCTACTAAGTTTTCCAAAGTTATATCAATTAAACTGTTAAACCATTATTAAGGGCATTCTCACTCATTTCTTGTTTACTTCAATGCCCTAACTTTAGAGACACACTTTCATGAAGGATCTCTCAGGATGTGAGTTAGGTTAGTGAGGATTTGCCCTTTCTGATGTAATCTTTCCACAAGGATTACCCTACTTCCAGAAATTGATAATAAACCAGTTAGGGAAAGTTTTATAATAACATATCACTCTAAGTACTTTTCTGGGAATTGCATTATCAGGCTCTTGATATCATTGATAAAAATGCAATTGCAATGGCATGAGTCTTAAACACCTCTTTGGAAAACAGAAATATGCCTGATAGATCACAAGGCCAAATTTAAGTTTTTTTAATCTAAGATATCTTCACAACAGCAGTACCATTTGTCTTTCTTTTGTGTGATCCAAAATTAACGGTGAGCAATCTAAAAGAAATTATAAAATGGTAAATATATGTGTTCTTTGAAAATAAACAAACACTTTTTAGACATGACCAGTTACTTAAACACACTATTGATCATTATAATGGAGGCCCGAGTCTTTTACTAACACACAAAGCATAATCATTTTGGCTTACGAATTGTCTGTGACAGGGCCCTTCCCCCTCTTTTTTTTGTGGTCTTTAAACATCACCTTCCTACACTTTTCTGTATATAGACTAATTAAGAAAATAACGTTACATTTGATTTTCTTATTTTTATCCAAAGTGATTATCTTTAACAAATTCTTTAAATTATTCTGCTTTTTGTATCAGTGATTAATGTATTGTGCCTGGTTCCTCTTGCCTGCTAATTATTTTATACATGTGGATGCTAATATAAGCAATAAGGTTTTATTAATGTCCCAATCAAATATATTGAAGCATATATGTGTTAAATACACGAGTGCTAAATAGGTGATCTTTCTTGAAAGAACATTAGGTTTTGAACATTGATCCATATGTATTAATTAATGTCTCACAGCCTTTCTGTAAGATGATTAAAATTGTTTATATTTTATTATGTAAAACAGTACATTTATTAACATACAGATGTATTCACAAAATATAAGAGAAACCACACTACCTGAAGGCACAAGCTTGAATATAGACAGATTCATAATTCAAAATTATTTTTATATTTATTTCAAAATATATATTTTATTAATAAATACCTTAAAGGTTTGCCCTGACAATTTTTTTTAAAGTTCTATTGTTAAATAAAATAGAAACTGGGACAGGCATGGTGTCTCATGCCTATAATGCCAGCACCTTAGGAGACTCACTGAGGTGAGTGGATCACTTGAGGCCAGGAGTTCAAGACTAGTTTGGCCAATATGATGAAATCCCATCTCTACTAAAAATGCAAAAAACAAACAAACAAACAAACAAAAAACTAGTCCGGTGTGGTGGCAGATGCATGTAATCCCAGATACTTGGGAGGCTGAGGCAGGAAGATCACTTGAACCCACGAGTTGGAAGTTGCAATGAGCCGAGATCACGCCACTGCACTCCAGCCTGAGTGACAGAGTGAGAATCGGTCTAAATAAATGAATAAATAAATAAAACAGAACCTGTTCAAAGTTAAAAAGAGAAAGATGATTATGAAATATGATACTCTTATACTATCAAAAATGTAGTTTCCATTATCAATAAACATCCAAAAGTAGACTTGGCCAAAGCTTTAGTTACAAAAACCCATAGATACTTCAGAAAAAAAAAAAAAAAAAAAAAAAAAAGATTTAGCAGAAACAGAATAAAACATTGATGTCACTGTAAATGTAATCCTATAAAACAAAATTTAACTCTTTGTTTTTCTCAATTTTCTAAGAGCTGTTACCTTGGGACCTTACCATAATGTTTTACTTGCTTAATCTTCGAAATTGAGTTGCTGCCCGTGAATAAATTAAATCTGGTCATAGACAGTCTCTGAAGTTCAATTACTTCATTAACTCTTACCTATTTTTCAAAACTCAAAATTTTCTATATCAAAAGTAAGTCATGAAGACAGATATCATATCTGTCTATCTGAAGCCTGGTCAAAACAATTTGTAATCATCATAAGATATATGCAAATGGTTCACAGCCACAATAAGCAAGGAGTTAGTAAAAATCAATAGGGAAAAGACAAACCACCTGTGATAGTTTTAAAACACTTAGTTTAAACTCTTTATTTAAAATTATGTTTTACTTCTCCCAGTGAGAAATTAGGTCTATGTACGGTCCCTAGGATCTGGGTGCAGCCCTGTGACTGTTTCAACCAATGCAGTATGGCAGAGTAATGCTGTGTGACTTCCAAGGATGCATGACAATGCAGCTTCACTAGAACACTCACACTTGGATCACTCAATCTCTGTAAAATGTTCACCTATTCTGAAGATACTCTGCTATGAGGAAGTCAAGCTACATGGAGAGACTTTAATAAGTGTTCTCCTCAGCACTCTTCGTCTTTGAGTCATCCCGACCCAGGTGCCAGACAAATGAGTAAATGAGTTTGTGTATGTATTAGTATTGTGTGTGTATTAATACAGGTGTATATTAGTTTCTGCAGTGGACTGATTCGCTGGTCCCCTCCACCCACAATTCATACGGTGAAATCCTAATTCCAATGTGATGGTATTCGGAGGTGGGGTATTTGGGAGTTAATTAGTTCATGGGAGTGAAGCTCTCATGAATGGGATTAGTACCCTTAAAAGAATAGGCCAATACTGCCCAAAGAAATCTACGGTTTCAAATCTATTCCTATCAAACAACTAACATCATTTTTCACAGAATTAGAAAAAACTATTCTAAAATGCATATGGAACCAAAAAACAAGCTTGAAGAGCCAAAGCAATCCTAAGCAAAAAGAATAAATTCAGAGGCATCACACCATTTGACTTCAAACTGTACTACAAGGTATAGTAACCAAAATAGTGTGTCACTGGTATAAAACACAGAAACCAATGGAACAGAATAGAAAACCCAGATAAAAGCTGCATGCTTACAACCAACAGATATTCAACAAAAATGGCAAAAATAAGCAATGGGGAAAGGATTCCCTATTCAATAAACGGTGCTGTGATACCTGGCTATCCACATGCAGAAGAATGATGCTGGACACCTCCTTGTCACAATACACAAAAATTAACCCAAGATGGATTAAATACTTAAATGTAAGACCTAAAACAATAAAATTCCTTTAAAAATAACTAGGAAATACCCTTCTCGACATTGGCCTTGGCAAAGAATTTATGACTAAGTTCTCAAAAGCAACTTCAACAAAAACAAAAATAGACAAGTAGGACTTGATTAAACTAAAGAGCTTCTGCCCAGCAAAAGAAACTGTCAACAGAGTAAACAGATAACCTATGGAATGGGAGGAAATATCCATAAACTATGCATCTGACAAAGATCTAATATTTAGACTCTAAAAGGAACTTAAACAAATCAGCAAGCAAAAAACAAATAACTTCACTGAAAAGTAAGCAAAGGACTTGAACGGACACTTCAAAAAAGAAGGCATACAGATGGCCAGCAAACATGAAAAAGTGCTCAATATCACAAATCATTAGAGAAATGCAAATCAAAATCACAATGAAATACCATCTCACACCAGTCAAAAGGGCTATTACTAAAGAGGAAAAAAAAATCAGATGTCGATGATGCTGCAAAGAAAAGGGAACACTTATACACTGTTGGTGGGAATGCAAATTAGTTCAGCCACTGTGGAAAGCAGTTTGGAGATTTCTCAAAGAACTAAAAATATAACTGTCATTCAATTCAGCAATCCCATTACTGGATATATACCCAAAGGAAAATAATGTATTCTATCAAAAAGACACACGCACTTGTATTTTCATTGTAGCACTATTCACAATAGCAAAGACATGGAATCAACTTAGGTGGCCATCAGTGGTGAATTGAATAAAGAAAGAGTAGTACATGTAAACCATGGAATACTATACAACCATAACAAAGAATCAAATAATGTCTTCTGCAGCAAGATGGATGCCACTGAAGGTCATTTTCCTAAGTGAATTAATTCAGACACAGAAAATGAAATACTGTATGTTCTCACTTATAAATGGGAGCTAAACATTGGGTAAACATGGACATAAACAGAGGAATGATAGACACTTGGGACTATGAGATGGTGGAAGATAGGAAGAGAGCAATGGTTGAAAACTACCGATTGGGTGTCATCCTCACTACCTGTCTGACAGGATCACTCATACCCCAAACTTCAGCATCACACAATATACCCACATGACCTATGTGCACTTGTATACCCCCATGAATCTGAAATAAAAGTTGAAATTTTTAAAAACAGAATAGTCCAGAGATTGAGTTACCTCATTTCTCACTTTGTGAGGATACAAGAGGTCACCAATCTGCAGCCTAGAAGAGGGTCTTTACCAGAACCACACCATGCTTACTTCTAGCCTCCAGGCCTGTACATAATAAGTTTTCACTATTTAGAAGCCACCCAGTCTATGATACTTTCTTTTAGCATCCCAAGCTCCCAGTTTCCTGCTATAATAAATGCTGCTATAATAAGTTACTACAATTAGTGACTTGAAACAACACAAATATATTATCTTGGAATCTGGAGGTTAGACTTCCAAAGTGAGTTTCCCTGGGCTAAAGTCAAGGGAATTGACTTGGCAGGATTGTGTTCCTTCTAGAAGCTCTATCGGAGAAAAGTTTTTCTTGCTTCTCTGGATTCTAGAGGCTGTTTTCATTCCTTGGCTTGTAACTGCTTCATCTGCAAAGCCAGCAATGGCGAATTGAGTCTTTCTCCTGTCACATCACTCTAACACTCTCTCTCTTATCTTCCTCTTTCTCTTATAAAGACCCTTGCAATTACACTGGGCCCAGCTGGATAATCCAAAATAATATACCTATCTCAAACTACTTGATTTAATCACACTTGCAAGTTTGCTTTCACATGTGTAGCACAGTCACTGGTTCTGGGGTTTAAGATGTGGGTACTTTAGGGGCATCATTCTGCCTATCATAAGGTAATACAACCAGAACCGGCTTTTTAATTTGCAGAGTCCAGTGTAAAATGAAATGCAGGACTCCATGTTAAACAAGTATTCAGAATCCCAAGGTAGCCACAGCAGAGCACAAAACCAAACATGGGGCCCTTCTAAGTGCAAATCCATGTGCAGTTGTACAGGTCACACATTCACTCTTCGAACTGGTTCTGGAAATAGCTCAGAGGTATCACATCACTCCCAGGCTTCTGGTATCCCTAGCTGAGATCCCAGACATCACAGAGTAGAGACACCCTGCTGTGCCTTTCTACATTTTCTGACCCCTAGAATACAGTAACACAAAAAAAATTATTGTTTTAAGTTGCTATGTTTTAGTTAATTTACTCTATAATAATGGTAAATGGAACACTGTCTAATAGAAATAATACTATATGATAAAACATAATTTTTATCAATAGGACTATCAATAGCCACTTAATATACAAAAAAGCATATCAACTCTAGAATTAGTCAAAATGCAAATTAAACAGTAACATCAGTTGGACTCTTTCACATTGTCAAAGGATTGAAAACATGTTATGGAATGAAGAAATCTTGACATGTTCACAAATGTGTGGAAACATGTTAGAAGGGCAAATTGTTAACACCCAAATATATTTAAAGTAAACACATGTCCTTTGACCTGATAATGCAAGTATTCTTAGAGAGTTCCTTGAGGTGACTAGTATAAAGGTGTTTACTGTAGCATGATTTGAAACTGAAAAAGAGAGACGACCTAAATATATAATAATGAGAAAAATATTGCATAAAATACAGTACAGTACTATGGAATATGAAAGTAAAGAAAGAGCTATCTCAGTAAGAATTAATGTGGAAGTATTTTATAATATAATGTTGAATTAAAAGAATACAATTTGCACAACAGTTTCCACTTAATCTTGCTTTTGTAAAAATATGTGTGTATATATATATATGTTTATATGGAAAAATACCTAGAAGTTTATACTACTAAAACTTAACTGTTAATTCTGAGAAATGAGATTATAGAATAGGAAAGGGAATAGGTGAGGTGATCATAAAATTGGTTCTGAGGGGCAGTTTTAATTCACCTGTCTTCCTGAAGTAATTACATAAGCTTTAATTACTTTTACTTTTATTCTCAAATATATTCCAATTTGACTAAAATGATCACAGTCTGCGGATAGGAGCTGTCACTTTTTATTTTGTGAGTTTCTGTGCTGTTTGAATTTTCTAAAATGCATATTTATTATTTTGTCACACACACACACACAGTTTTTTAAAGAAAAATTTGGCAATTGTTCCAAAAATTTTAAGTGCTTATCTTTTTTATTAAACTTTTTCCCTTTAAGAGAAGAGGAAGGTACAAAGATTTTCATTAAAGTATTTTATTTTTAATCATAAAAAGCTAGAAACAAACTAAATGCTCACCAGCAGGAAAACGATAAACTATACACAATTGAGTGGAATACTAAGCAACAGTTTTTAAATAATAGGAAGGTTGACAGGTCAATATATAGAGACATGGGACAATTGAAGGAGAAAAAGATAGATCAGAAGAGGGAAAGGGAAAGGGAAAGGGAAAGGGAAAGGGAAAGGGAGCAGGGTGAAAGGGAAATGAAAGGAAAAGAGGGAGAAGAGAGGGAGAATTGTAATAAACAATTTTTTAATAAAATAAATGCATAACAAGAGGAATGGTTAAGTATAACTTGATTCAATCCAATAACACAGAATACCATACAATCATTAACTGTGATCACAGACATTATTTGCTACATAGAAATGTATTTATAATAAATTCTTACTATATAATTTTTTGTTTAAAAATAAATGAAAACCAAATTGACATAGAAAAAATTTATTGAAATAAATACCTATGGCAAAATTATGAATATTTAATTTCACATTTGTATATGTGCATTTTATAATTTTTATTCAAATAACGTATACTTTTACATAAAGGTTTATTTCTACTCTTACAAACAATACAGAAGTATTACAGACAATAACGGGTTATTTGCAAATCAATTTGCAATATTTTAAGCTTCCTATAAGTCTCTCAGAATACACAAACACTGAATGAATTCAAGTCATTTCTAAAAATATAACATCTCTTTTTCTCTTTCAAATTTTTGATGTTCTTAATAAGATGAAATAAATTAAGTCTGATTTTTCATATCATAAAATTTATGTATATGCATATATATGAAGTTTTTTCAAAGTAAAATATATTACACATTAAGATTCAGCAAACTATTGTTTCTAAAACCAAGATCCCAGTTCTGTAGCTTAAAATGCCTATAAAATTACCATGACAATTTACAAACCCAGTGCAGATTTTTCACCTATTTGTATTTATTCTGTTTACCGTTTTCATAATTCAACTTGAGTCTTGTGAGTTTCCATAAAGTCTGGCTTAATGGATTAGTTTCCAGGAAATTGCCTATGGATTAAATTCCCAAACTTAGCTGGCATTCAAGGTTGTTGGAAATCTAGACCCTCCTGACTTTCCATCCGTATCTCTTGTAAAAGTCAACAGGGTCTAGATTGCCAGTAATCTTGAATGTCATGTTAAAAGTTTGGGAATTTAATCTATAGGCAATTTATGCAAATTTATATATGCACTAACCTTATCTAGGCATGAAATATATTTTTTGTCTCCATGCTTCTTTGTTTTCTTCACCTGGAAAGTTTTTCCTCATTCTAATAAACTTGATTCACAGAATCTTTTTTTTTTTTTTTTTTTTTTTTTGAGACGGAGTCTCCCTCTGTCCCCCGGGCTGGAGTGCAGTGGCCGGATCTCAGCTCACTGCAAGCTCCGCCTCCCGGGTTTACGCCATTCTCCTGCCTCAGCCTCCCGAGTAGCTGGGACTATAGGCGCCTGCCACCTCGCCCGGCTAGTTTTTTGTATTTTTTAGTAGAGACGGGGTTTCACCGTGTTAGCCAGGATGGTCTCGATCTCCTGACCTCGTGATCCGCCCGTCTCGGCCTCCCAAAGTGCTGGGATTACAGGCTTGAGCCACCGCGCCCGGCCGATTCACAGATTCTTAACTAAGAAGGTAAGCTAGAAGCACCAAAGGAATTTTGTAGTTGTTGGTTGGTTGGTTGGTTGGTTGGTTTCACTTTGTTTTAACATGTATGCCCAAACTCCATCCAAGGAATCTGCTTAATCAGAATCTCCAGAGTTTAGACAAGATAAAGCCATAATTTAAAAAACATATATATGTGATTTTAATAGAACTAAAAGCCACTGACCTGAAACAGAAAGTAATTTCACCATGACAGTTGTGTCCTTTCTGCACATCTACCTGGCGGTTATATTCAACTCTTTACTTGTATTATCTTAAACTTATGCCCATCTAAGCAATTACAAGGTCTTGTTGGTAAAATTGTATGCTGGGATATAATTTTTTCCCTTATTATGTCTGAAGACTCTGCCCCTTTTCATGTTCATTGCCTTCATAACAAGGCCCAATACAACATATTTAGACTATTGCAATAATTACCTAATTGCCTCTAGTCCTAATTGCCTTTAATCCAGACCTCACAAATCAGAGGGATATTTTTTAAGTGATTATCTATTGTTACTTTTCTGCATCAACATTTTACTAACCCCATGATAGAAATGTCCATACATTAAGGACCAATTCCTTCAGAATCTCTATAGGACATGCCCACCTAACCCATTTTAACTCAGATTCTCACCCTTTTTCTTTGTTTACCTAATTTATAATTCAGGTTTTGATTTAAATAATTTCCTTAAAATGCTTCCTTAACACTCACCCACCCCCGATCATAGGCACACATGATCCTAAGTTAGGCCTTCTTGTTATCTATTATCAGAATCTTTGCTAATATTTTTTTTCTGTCACCCAGGTTGGAGGGTAGTGGCATGATCATGGCTCAGTGCAGCATCACCCTCCCAGACTCAAGTGATCTTCCCCTCTCAGCTTCCTGAGTAGCCATGACTGTAAGCATACACCACCAGGCCAGCTAATTTTTCTATTTTTTTGTAGAGATGGGGTTTCCCCATGTTGCTCAAGCTAGTCTCAAACTCAGGAGCTCAAGAGATACATTCACCTCGGCCTCCCAAAGTGCTAGGATTACAGGCATGATCCACTGCACCCGTCCTGGTAATTCTTTTTGTAGCCCTCATCACATCTCTAATTACTTGCTTTCCCAGGTATTACTGTAAACTTTAAAAGAGCATGCACTGCTTTCCTAGTACATGGCGAGAATTCAGTGTTTAATGAATACATAAATGATGACTGCAAGCAGTTGTTTCCACTTAACAGATGTTTTGTTTTGTTTAAACACAATTTTAAAAATTAGAGAATGCCAAACTAAATATTTTGTTGATTTTGTCTTTAAAAAAAGAAAAAGAATTCTTTTTCTCTCTTTACAGATACATTGCATTGAAGCTTTAGATGAAGAAAATGTTAATTGTTGTAAAACATATATTTTCATACAGGAGAAAACACAGCCACACATATGTGCATAGTGTATTAGTCATGGAGTGAGCCAAAAACAGATGGCACATCACGGAGGAGAGAGTGCAATAAAGAGATCCTTACCATGGTGTGGTTGAGCATAGGGCAACCTCCATGCAGTCCTGCAACACTAGTTAACAGCAAACCAGCCCTGACTCCTTTCTGTCTTCAGTCTCCTGCTGAGTTTCCATTGGTGAAATCCCACTGGAAACCAAAAGGGAAGGAGCTTTGATGTATCCCAGGTCAATCTCTTAGGACAGAGCAGAGAGTGGAGAGGAGAATAGAGGAGAGTGTGTCTCCAGAGGCAAATGAAAAACATGCAGCTGAGGGAAGACAGGGCATAGCTATCTGCATAATCCAGGCTCCTTTATTCACCCTAGCCCTTAAGCAGAACAATTAACAAGAATCAGAACACTTTGATAAACAGAGATCAATAATATTTTTTTTCTTTTCAGATAAGGCAATAACCACCAAAAAAAAAAAAAAAAAAAAAAAAAAAAAAAGTACAGCCTAAACAACTAGCAAGGATAGCAATTTTTCTCTTCATTAGCCAAACAGAAAAATGGAAACAGTCATATAGGTTAACCATAAGAATATGTTTTCATAGGATAGTCTTAAAATTAAGCCTGTAGTCCTGTCTTAATTAATAGCACCCCCTTTCACTCTCATGAGTTTCTTAGTTTGAATGTCAAATTATATGGCCATACTATCAAAATATATGAAGCAAAAGTTTTAAAAATAAAAATAGAAATGGACAAGAACAAAATAGAAGTTTTTACCAGATCATGCTTAATTTTTGATAAAGTTAGTGTACAATAGCTAAATTAAAATGTAGCATATAAATAATGTAAATAATTTTTAAATCCTTATTTTAAGTAAATTGTTTCCTATAGAGTTTATTTCACTTATAAAGATAAAAAATAAACGTATATGAGCTGCACAAATGAGAACCAATATATTTCAAAACATGATGAAAATTTTGAACATAGTCTTTTATCCATTGTAGTGGCAAAAAGGTGTAATAATGTTATAGGATCTTTGGGGAGTCGCTTTTCTGGCTGGAAATTTGTGGCCAGTGATGCCTTCGCCCCAAGTTTTGCTAGGGCCCACTGGGCTTGTTCCACCTACTCAGCCTGGCAGGCTGTGCTCAGCTTATGCTAGCGACCTGGATCCCATGGCTCCAAGGGAGACTGTGAGTCAGACGTGGAGCAGCGAAGAATGTGTGAGCAAGTGTGGGGCCTGGTCACTGAGCAGTCAGACACAGAGGCTGCTGCTGAGGGGTAGGCAGCTTCAGGTGCAGCATGGGCACCAGCTCTCTGCAAGGGTGTGGCTGGACCGGGTGCATCACAAGCAGCTTCCCCGGCTAGCACCAGGGAATGCATTGGTGTCCAGGAGCTTGGAGACACCAGGAACTGCAGGGCCCCAAAGAGGGAGTCACAGCTCTGGCTCGGGGAGTTCCCAGGTCTGGGCTCCTCAAAGGGCCACAGCTCTTCTCCCTTTCTCTTCACCCACAATGTGGCAAGCAAGGAGTATTTTGTGTTACTGTTCTTTTAGCCTTGCCATTTGGCAGGCCCCAAGTTCTTGTACTGCAACAAGGAAGAATGTGATATGCAGACAAGTGAAGGGTAAGCAAGATGAAGAGAAGCTTTACTGAGCCATAGAACAGTTCAGTCTCCTGCAGGGGGCAGCTCCTTTCTGCAGCCAGGGTGTCCCATCATGTGTTCAGCTCCTAGCAGAGAGAGTACCTCCTCTCTGCAGTTGGTTGTCCCATGGTCTGTTCTGTTCTGGCTGATCTGGGGCTTTTATGGGCCTCAAAGGGAGGAAATGTGTGCCAACTGGTCCATGGGCAGCCATGGGTAGGCCTGGAAAAGGCACCATAAGCTCCCACTCCAGTCTGTGGGACTGGAAGCCCAGCCCTCAGCCTTCAGTCCCTCCCTGACCTGAAGGCGCGCCCTCACCAGGGACCTGCCCGCTTCGACCCAGAAGCCTGCCTGCCTGTCTACTGCAGCTGTCCATGGTACCCAGGCTGCTTGCACCAGGGGGCACCTGCAGGTCAGTGACAGACTGTCCTCAGCACCCTCTTTGGCTCCCTCTTGTGCTTCTTAGTGCCCAAAGTCCAGAGGGGATCAAGGCGGTAGGGGGCTGGCATGTCAGTGCTGTCTGAAGCATGTGCACCCCTGGCTGAGCTGCAACAACACCTGGGCTCAGCCCCACGTTGCTCCAAGGTAGGAGCAGGCACTAACAGTGAGGAGAAACCAGGCAGTGGAAGCAGGCACTTCTGAGCCTGCGAGGGCCGGGGTGGGGCCCCTTCCCAGGTCCCAAAGAGGACAGAGATGCCTGGGTCCACAGCCCTGACTTGAGCAGCTGCAGCTGTGCCTGGGGGTGGGCAAAGCTCCTGTCTGCTCCCACCTCCCAAGAGCAGAGGTAGGCCTGGGTCCACAGCCCCAATTTGGACTGCTGCCTGCGACCAGCTCCTGCCTGCTCCACGGAGCATGCAACCCCTGCCGCAACCGCTCGCAGCCTGGGCCGAGGGCTCCAAGTCCTCGCTGGGTCTAGGCTGGCATCCAGGGCAGGGGTGACTTCACTGTGATCTCCATCCTGGGGCTCCCCCTCACCTGGCTCAAGGTCCTACCCAGGGGGCACCTCTAGGAGTGGATCGCGGTCCCGGGCCCAGCCATTGGGAGTGTCAGGTTCAGCGGTCACCCTGACGCAGGATGGACCTGGTGATGCAACCACGAGTGGCCCCGTACAGAGCCACCTCTAGAGGCACAGAAACCCAGAGCCCTCGGTGGGGTGGGCACCATGGCTGTACTGCTGGCTGGGTCCCCCAAGTAGGTACCACTCTCACTTCCTGCTCCAGGCCCCCCAAAATGTAGCCCCAGCTCCCCACACAAGCCCAATCCCCACACTCCATATGCAAGTGCAGCACTGCTCCAGGTCTGGCTCTGTCTTAGGGCCCCTCTCTGCCTGACCGTACTGCTGCCCCAACGGTGGGTGACCCGGAGCAGCTCCATCATGGCTGCCAGGTTGCAGGGGGTTGTCCACCTCCTCTCCATTCCCTCCGCACCGTGGCAATGTGATGCCAGTGGCCAAGCAGGATGGCCCGCCGCTGCCATCAGTAACTTTCTTCACCCATATAAGTGTCATGACAGACACTCTTATGACAAAGGGCAGGTTAACAAAAGAAAAACAGCCAAAAATTTACTTAATCAACATTTGATATGACACAAGAGCCTTCAGGAATGAAGACCCAAAGACCCAGATAAAGCCGTCTATGTTTATTCTTAGGTTCAATAAAGAATAGACAGTCATGTAGAAATGTGATTGAGTAAAAGAGTATGAGCTAACGCTAGCCGACTGAGGGGGAAAACCCTGTAGACCCTGTCTTTTCAGATATATCATGGCCTCTCTGTGTGGCATTTTTTTTCCCCCAGGCATAAGGCAGGGCACCTACCATATGAAAGTCTTCAAAAAAGGAAGAAAGTCATAGGATGACCTTTCTAGGTTTTATGACTTGAATTGAGGAAAAATAATTCTGGTGTCTATGACTTGATTGGGGGGAGACAAGAGGACAGTAGAAGGTAAGAAAACCCTTACTTCTGAGACCCTTCTAATCTTCTTCAGTTCAAAATATTCAGCAAACAAACACAACATATTTTGGGGTGTTGTGTTCTGAACCCTGATACCACAGTACCATAAACTAGAAACAAATAATACAACTTAAAGTAATTATAACAATAACATTCTCAAAACATTGGCAATAAAATTATAATTCTCCTAAATCATTATAGAGTCAAAGAAGAAACTCAAATTACAGTTAATATACTGGTGTAGAAAACAAAAATGAAAATCCACCAAACCAGGCCTAGGGAATTCAACCAAAATGATGCTCAGCAGTAAATTTATTGTTTTTTTTTTTTATTATTTCTAAAGATAGAAATAAAAAATAAATATGCAGCTCTAGAAGTTAGAAAAAGGGGCAACTTAGCCAAAGAAAGTAAAGGAAAATAAATATTAAAGAGAAAAATCAGTGAATTAGTAGAAACATAATATAATTATCAAATATATTTGATTCCTGATTCTAGTAAAATAGATGTTACTGAAAAATATCTTTTTAAATGCTTGATATGTTAAATTTTCTGGAAAAAAATGAACATGCACCAATTGGAAAATAATTTTAAAAGTTATTTTTAAATTGCTAATGCTTTTATTTTTATTAAACCCATTAAAATATAAATCATATAAATATTAGTTTGAAGAGTTATGAGGAAATTCTTTGTCATTGTTTTTGTAATTTTTTTCCTTGTTTTTTCTTTGCACTTTTACTTTCAGCAAAATAACCTCATTTTACTGTTTTCTTTCAAATTTTTAAGAAACTGATTTTTACATTGCTCTCCCATACATAAGATGCACTTGCTTTTATTACTTTAGCAAATCTTTCATCCCAAAGCATCAAAAATTTGTTTAAAAAAGGAAAACTAAGCTGCTTTTACTTATAAACACAGACAAATACTGCTGAATAAAATAATAAAATAACAACAATAAAATTTCAACAGCATTAAAAGAATTCACAACCAAATAGCATTTTGTGTAATTATTATTCAATATTAAATTGATTAATATATGACATCATTTTTAACAACAAAGCAGATGATTGTTTCAATAAATATTAATAAGGAGCCTAATAAAAATACAATAACTATTCCTGATTTAAAATATAAATAAAATCTAAGTAAACTGAGATCTCCACTATATGACAAAGCTTTTATTAGTAAAAAGGAGATAACATTATTTGCAGATAGTATGATTATCTTCTTTTAAAACCCGAGATACTTTTTTGACAATAATTAACATGAATAACAACACAGGCAAGTGGTCAGTTGCACCAGTAAATGCAATCACCCTCTGTGTTATATCTTTGCAAGTTTTTGGTTATGTAAATTATGGACTTAATGCTCAGTTTCACTATTCAAGTAAAACACTACTTGTACAAGATCAAGTTAACTATTCCTATCATGCTTTACATCAATTTGAGGTCTGCTCTCATCTACTGTACTGTATTAGTCCATTTTCACACTGCCAATAAAGACATACCTGAGACTGGACAATTTACAAAAGAAAGGTTTAAGAGTTCCATGTGGCTGGGGAGGCCTCACAATCATGGTGGAAGGTGAAAGGCACATCTCACATGGCAGCAGACAAGAGAAGAGAGCTTGTGCAGGGAAGCTCCCATTTATAAATCCATTAGATCTCATGAGACTTATTCACTATCATGAAAACAGTAAGGAAAAGACCTGTCCCACATTTCAATTACCTCCCACTGGTCCCTCCCACAATGTGTGGGAATTTGGGGAGTTACAACTTAAGATGAGATTTGGGTGGGGACACAGCAAAACTATATCATGTACTCGTATCAAAATAGAGTTTTTCTCTTTCATAATATTTATACTTCATTAGTGTAAAAATGGCTTTCAGATTACCAATAAAATGACAGATACCAATATGTACTTGATTCTTTAGGAATTATATATATTTTATTAATTTAATCTAAATGTCAACTCTTTCATCTTAAATTGCCTAGAATTGACACAAACTCCATCCTCATTTGGGGGAAATCCAGTGTTTTCTCCAGGATGTCTGCAGACGCCAAGGTAATGATGTAATTTAGTCACGTCTGCCCACTCTGTGTTCCTTGGTCTTCTCTCTTTCCTCTTACCACTATCCTATTTTCCCCCTTATTTGGCTTTCCCCAAGCCCAATTCTCTGTTCATTTCTGATGTTAAAGCATTTGGTAGCTCTCCCACAGTCTCTTTCTTTCCCCTTTAAATTTTTACAGCCAAAAAGCTTAACTCTGCTTCTCTAAACAAACAAGCAAACAAGTCCCTTCCCTAAGAAGAATTCCTGTGTCTCCTGCAGTCAGTTTACCCATTACAGTGTGTGGTTAAATCTGCATATTATCAATACCACCAGCTTATAAAACAGTTTTGCATAGAAGTTAAAAATCCATTAAATGGCTTTGGGCCTGTCTAGAACTACTCCCTCATCAGCTGTGTTGGCCACTAAAGAGCCAGTCTCTTCTTCAAGCTTCAAGTTCCTCATCTATGGAAGATAAACCATAAAAGAATCAATTTCATAGGTTATTGTGAAGCTTATATGAGGTGATTATCTAAAAATATTTACCAAAATGCTTGGCCCATATTAGACCTCAAATTAATTATTTTTATTAACAGTATTTTTGCTAGTTTGATGTTTAAGCTTACTTTTTACTTAATAGAAGCATTACATTTTTATAAATAATTATAATGCTGAATAGTGACAAGCATACATATAGGAATACATAAGTGCACTTTAAAAATCAATATTTTTATTTTATGAGATCAAAAAGTAATCATAAAATTAGAATAAAATACCACGCTTGCACACTTGCAATAACAAAAATATTGACTAAGATAATCCTAGCAACGAAAGTGTAGGGTACATGGAGGAAGATTCAGGGAAAGAGCCAA
Source organism: Rhinopithecus roxellana (assembly GCF_007565055.1). Taxonomy (NCBI): domain Eukaryota; kingdom Metazoa; phylum Chordata; class Mammalia; order Primates; family Cercopithecidae; genus Rhinopithecus; species Rhinopithecus roxellana. The sequence goes on along the minus strand of NC_044562.1, from coordinate 108,890,871 downwards.
CTTGGGCTGTTTCTCAGTAAGGAAACAACATTGCCCAGATAGCCAATCACCCACAATAGATTCATAGCTCTAAAGTAATTCTCATAAAATACCAATAGGTTTCTTTTTTCTTCCCCCTCCACATATAATTACTCAATGAGTTCACCTTGTCCAGCCTAGACAAAGCCAATTTATCAAGACAGAGGAACTGCATTAGAGAAAGGCTAATTCACACAGAGCCAGCTGTGCAGGAGACCAGACTTTTACTATTACTCAAATCAGTCTCCCCAACCATTCAGGGATCAGAGATTTTAAGGGAAATTTGAGGAGGTAAGACAGACAGGTGAGAAGGGCTCCAGCTGGCCTGTGCACTGGGAGAAATGAACACTTGGGTGGAGCCACAGAAGTATGCCAGATTTGCAGTGGGGAGGAGCCTGGCCCCTCTTCTTCCTGTGTGGAAACTAGGATTCAATCTTAAGCCCATGGGCAGGAAGCATACTCTCTCAATTAGCTGAGTCTCTGTTTCCCCCCTTTTATTTTCCTTTTTGTCCAATAAATTCCATTTTTTCTCACTCTTCAGATCGTCTGTGAGCCTAAATATTCATAGCTGTGTGAAAAGGACCACATTTTTAGGTGAACTAAGGAAAAGTCCCACAGCAGTTGGGGGAAGGCCAGTGAGTCAAGAGTGCTGATCGGTTGGGTCGGAGATAAAATCATAGGGAGTTGAAACGGTCCTCTTGCGCTGAGTCAGTTCCTGGATTGCAGGGCCACAAGATCAGATGAGCCAGTTAATCCATCTGGGTGGTGCCAGCTGATCCATCAAGTTCAGGATCTGCAAAATATGTCAAGCACTGATCTGAGGAGCAATTTAGGGAGGGTCAGAATCTTGTAGCCTCCAGCTGCATGATTCCTAAATCATAATTTCTAATCTTGTGACTAATTTGTTAGTCCTACAAAAGCATGTTAGTCCCCAGGCGAGAAGGAGATTTGTTTTGGGAAAGGGCTGTTATCATCTTTGTTTTAAACTTAAGTTTCTCCCAAAGTTAGTTCAGCCTACGCTCAGGAATGAACAAGGACAGCTTGGAGGTTGGAAGTAAGACGGAGTTGGTTAGGTCAGTTTCACTGTCTCAGTTATAATTTTGCAATGGCAGTTTCACCCACACCCTAGTCTCTCTTTTTTAAACTTCAGAAAATTATTCTAAATTTCATCTCAAAGTTTAAAGGTTAATATACATAAAAACTTTTAAAAATATTGTCTTCTTCTTGAGAATGGCTTGTTGACCATTAGGAGGTATTAGTTTTTCTGTGATACATATTTAGGAAATAAAGATGCTCATAACTAATAACCTTACTTTCCTTTTGTCAGTGAACCCAGAATTCCTAAGTATGTTGTTTAAGACAATGAAGAGAAACAAGATAGGATTCTGTCAGAGTTCCTGGCACAATTTGTCTACCTAACTTCTTCCCTAAGAGTGTTTTCTTTTTCCTCTCTCACCCTCTTAATAAGGAATATTAAAATCCTGAAGTTTTACAAAAGACAACGTATCTTAGTATTGGCGTCCTTCTATGGTGGAATATCTCTAGGCTGGAGAAAGGTATTCTATTCAGATTCCAGCCCTCTTTTATTTTGGCTTCAAAAAGCGTTTGTGTTTTCCATAGCAAAAATGAAAACTGATAGGACCACATTTTTACTGTTTTCTTCTACTAGACAGAGGGTTCACTCTTGAGGGCACACATATTTTTTTTTTCCTTCCAAGGATGCCATTTTATTTTTTAATAAACACGAAGTGAATGTTTTCTGAGAGGAGAAAGACATGGCCTCAGAGAATTCTAATGCTGACCAGGTTATTTACCTTCTAACCAAAAATGTATTTATTGTTTGCTGCATCTTCACTCAACTTGTGGTCTAAGTTTGAGAGAGAGAGAGAGAGAGAGAGAGAGAGAGAGAGAGAGAGAGACAAAGAGAGAGAGAGAATTAATTAAGGAAGAAGATGGGAAATTACAGGAAGGAAAGTGTCTTGGGTCATCAGTTCTTAACAGCCATCTTTTCTGCCGTACAGAAATCATAAAGGAAATAATTTAAAATTGGCAAACAATGCCAATCTTTCTAAAAGCTTATTATGTTACAAAGAAAATCAACCAATATATGAATAAATAGAGTTAAAGAAGAAAACTCAACCTTAATTAGTTTTCTACCTCTGTTTTTGTCGTCTTTATCATCTCCTAACATTGGACTACTTTAACTAAACTTCCTTGAAAATTCCTTCTCTTTCATTCTCTGACCTAAGTAAAGTTACCTGGGGATGACCTCTTTTTATCCTGCCTTCTTGTAAATATAGCTATTTCCTAAAGTTTTGCCCTTAAAACTCTTCTCTTCCCTTTCTGCACTCTTCTATTCAAAAAACACAATCATCCCTGTTGGCTCAATTATCACACTTAAGGAAATTTACTCCTAAATCTGTTTCTTCATTCCTGATTCCAATTCCCTAGTTGCAATAACAAACTCAACATTTATGTGTTGTTTTATATCTATACTGTTTTCCAGTTTCTTAACTCAAAAAGTCGGATTCATATTTTTTATCCTTTTTTTACCCGCAATTTTATAACTAATTCCCAAATCTCAATGCTTTTTGCATTGTACATTCCTCTTTCCATTCTTATCCCCACCACCCAGTTTGAACCTTTTTTACTCCCTACTTTGGCTGCCAGAATGACTGCTCATGTCTTACCCTTTCCCACTAGTATTTATCTATCCTACACGCTGTGGTCAGATTAGTTTACTGAAAGCATTACTGAGATCCACTCCTCCTAAAGAAATCACAATTTCCACTTTAAGATCCATTTGAAATTCTACTTCCTCCATGGCATTTTTCCTCTGTATACACACTGTAATATCTTTATAATATCTTCCTTCTTTTACATCCCATAATATCGAGTGTGTTTTATGTCAATTGCTTTACCCTAGAGCTATTTTTGTGACAAAGCACACAGAAAAAGGGAAATTCAGAACTTTTCAAAAAACCAGTATCACAAAAGTGAATCTAGGCCTCTCAATATTATAATTTGCATCCTTTATTTATGTAAACTTTCAGAGTATTAATTTGATAACTGTTTTTCAGCATTCTGTGAATTCTTCATTCACTTGAGTTAGACATTAAGACTGAACTCTCTTAATTACTCAAAGAGTATGATATAAAGGAAGATTGACACCCTTCTAGAAAATGGTAATTTGGTACAAAAAAATGTTACTAGAAAGAATGAGAGAAGACATGGAATGCAATCTGTATGTACTATTATAGTTTTGTGAACTTTGAATTGAATTTCTGAAATAAAGCAACTCACTTTTGCATTATCTGGAACCTGTCCAGAATGAAATCTCAACGACCTGTGATTCCTCAAGGCCACACAAAAGCCCAGCTCTAATGATGAACAATCACCTCCATTCTTCCTGTTTCTTACTGTCACCGACGGTTTTTTAAATGGCTGCAAAAGTCACAGTTACCCAACTCTCAGAGAAAAAAAAGATACTGCTAAAATCAAGGGTGTAGCTAGCTCATTTATACAGATTAAAAATATCAATATTCTTTACCACTATTTTTCATCTTGCCCTATAAATGCAGCATCACCCAAAAGCTAGCAGCCCAAGAAAATTACATCATTTTTTAGTATGTTCATGGTACAAAATTGTTCTCATATGGCTGGCAATCTGAAAGATGGTTTATATTTAAAAAGAACTTCAACCAGAAATTAGCACATTTGGAGTTCATGTGACCATGGTCATGATGTTGAACAGCTCTCTTGACCTTATTCCCCACCTTTTGTTATTCCTAAGAAGAAAGAAGTATGTTAACTTAGTTAAATATTCAAATTAAATATCTTAAGTGAAAAATACTTAGGTATGACTGGAAGAAAGAGGAGATTGAGTACAAGGAAGAGATTACTTATAACTAAATTTTTGCATACACAGTATCAAAAACAAAATCAAGTAATGTCAAACCCAGTGACTGCATGCTTCATAAAAACAGTGCTACCTCTCTTCACTTTAGTGAAAAGAAACTTCCTCAGTTACTTAAATGATTGGAGGCAAAAATTTTATGGCAAAGAGAAGCTTTCAGCTGGAGGTATAAATTCTTTAGATTTTTAGAACACACAAAAGTCTGAAGTAATCTAGAATAAACCAAAGCAGCATTTCTCAAATTCTTTTCTATAGCTTGTTTGTTAATAAGATCTCTTAAACTTTTGGAAATCCCAAATAACCCTGTCAAAAATTTGAATATTTAACTCATCCCACAGATGAATATTTTTGAAAATATTTATAATTGATCAGACTTTTGCTACATAAGCAAAAGTCCATGATCCATAAGGTAACATCAGACTTAAGTCCTAGAACATTTACTTAAAGTAATAAAGTTGAACTGAACTTCACTCCTAGTAGAATTATTGCTTAAAAATAAGAAATACCTCTCCTCCTTTTTGCTGTCTTCTAAAACCCACTCTTAAAGCCACTTTGCTTTGTTAACTTTCATAGCATGTATTCTCACTACAGCCTTCAACACCTGAAAAATTAGTGGAAGAATTTGACTGATTATAGAGGCTGTTTTCCTTGTTCCACGGCTTGTTCTAAAAGGGATACTCAGCAGAACTTGCATTTTTTTCTTTCATTTTGTGCTGTCTGCATGAGTAATTACCTCCCTGATTTCTGAGATGCAATTGAGTAGCTTCCACATTAGAAAAATCCAAAGATTGATAGAGCCATCTCTCCTAAAGGATTAGACTGCTGCTGTAATTCCACGGAGTAGGTCATTCAAATAGCAACGCGCTACAAAGTTTAATTTATCTGGTTTTTAAAAGCTGGATATTGTTACCAATTCAAGGGAAACTGGAAAGGTCTCATAGGTCTTTTATATAGGTGATGATCTTTTATATTCCCCTGCAGCATTGCTTCCTGCCCTCATGGAATGTGTCATCCCAGGAGATGACCAAGGTTCAGAGTTCACTATTTTGAAAATAAAGCATATGACAATTAATTTATTCATCTGTTAATGATAATTTCTGAATACCTGTGCTGATAACTTCAGAACAAGCTGAAATCAACTGTGCAAACTTCTTTGCAGTATTTGAATCATGAAGAAGCCTTGTAATCTGCTTCAATAATGAAGAATTACTTCTTTTAAACAGGTGTCATCGAATGGGGTAGGCTATCGTGGCAAAATAGCATAGACTGGTGGAATAAAGAACAGAAATTTATTTCTCACAGTTCTGAAGGCTAGATATCTCAGATCAGGGTGCCAGCACAGTGAAGTTCTGGTGAGGGCTCTCTTCCTGGGTTGCAAATGGCTGCCTTCTCACTTTGTATTCACAAGGTAGAGGGAGAGAAAGCTATCTCTGGTGTGTCTTCCTCTTTTATAAAGACACTACTTCTAGCAAATCAGAGATCCCTGTCTTTATAACCTCATTTAATCTTACTCATTTCCTTAAGGGTCCAATCTTCAATACAGTTATACAGGGTGTTAGAGCTTCAATATACGAATTTTGGAGGGACGAAATGCAGTCCATAACATGGCTTGAAGAAAAAGAAACAGCCAATGAGAATTCACACATTTATATGCACAAAATCTATACAATTCCCAATTCACGTTATGTGTGAAATCTGGGCTTGGGCTCTGATTCTTTTCTTTCTTTCTTTCTTTCTTTCTTTTTCTTTCTTTTTTAAACTAATCAGTTTGGTGGTCCCCTGTATCAGGCAGGGTATCTGGCATGTGTACTACAGAGATTGCAAAAACCATTACAAATAAAATTATTTGAGCTAGCCAAAGAAAACTGAATCAAATTTTGTTTATTCCCTCATACTTTTCAAGTTAGCTTATTTATTATGTTTACAAGCTTATTTAATTTGTTGCAGATGTTCAGTGGACAGTTTTGTAAGCATTCACTGTTAAAATACTTTTTCATAAAATCCATTTTCCAAATGTCTCAATAATGACAAAAGACCCCCTAACAGAATATTAAGCCAGGAAATTCATCTAAACATCACAACTGTAATCATAAGTGGTATAAGCTGTAGTTGCTGTCTGATTAATTTTGGCTCAGTGTAATGTTGCTGGAATGATTATTTTTTCTCTTTAAATAAAAGTAAACACCAAAGTGAAGAGGATATAGGAAGAAATGGTGGCCTTTTAAACTAAATTATCAATAAAAGCAGTGAGTTTAATTCTCAGATAATCTTATAAAAATGGGCTATTTTCTAGCAGCAGTATTGAAAATAGACTCACACTTTCTTGATAAAATGACTGTTTTTTTCATTTAAATATATTTTTACTCTATTTACGTAGTTGGGTACATTTGTTTAAAAAAGTTTGCTGTTATTTATTCTCGGCTTTTAAAACTAGTTCTGTTCCATAGTCAGTTTAACTGAGAAGCAAGATCTTTGTAAGTTCGCTGCACATTTAATTAATAGAAATCCAACCTCCCAAGACAAACCACAGATGCTGTACATATTTAGCAGGGTCTTCTAACCAGCTGCACTAGTCTGGACTGTAACACCACCCTGTAGCTAAACATCTGGACAGAGCTAGAAAACAGAATAATAAATAGTTTTAGATTTCTTTCAGACAGATGCCTACAGGTGACATCACAAAACATAAACATGGAAATGGAAACAGAAATATTTGTTGCCTGATATAGCATTACCACTTGAAAGACAGGTCATGCAAATTTTTCAATACTGCCCTCAACAAATTTGACTTAAAACAACACCATTTTCCATTTTATAACTAGCTGTCAGATTGCATAGTATAAAATCTTAGAGTTCAAACAGAGATGAGGTAGTACAGTTATAAAAATTGTACCACATCCTGAAAAAGCTAAAGCACTGTCTCTCTTATGATTTAGTACTCATGTTAGGAATAAATTTAACTTCGCTAGAGAGCATCATGTCAAAAAAATGCTCTTATATTCTAACCCTTCCCACTTTGTTAGGACACCATTGAATTCACCATAAGATTAGTGAGAACTGGTTGGTTACTTTTAAAGCTTCTATCAGAGAGGCAGATTTTTCTGACTGTACAGAATTTAATAGAGTAGTTGACATTATTTGCTTTCATTTTAACACAGTTGGGAGTTGAAAGGGCTTCTATACCAGTTGCTTTGATTATCATGCTTCCAGAGTAGCCAAACAACTTCTTGCTTTCAGGGTAGATTTAAACATATTTTGATGAACAGAGAAATATTAAAGAATGTCTTATCCCTAATGGCAAATTTTCATTGTAATAGATAGAAATTCAAACTATAGTTATACAATAGACATATTCCTTCTAGAAAGGGATTAACTGTAAATACATGTCCTTTTCTCAGATTAGAAATCAACAGCTATCATATTCAAATAATTTAAGCCTAAAATAAACATAGCCAATGCATACAGGATAGGTTATTTGAAAACTTTGGTTTGATTCTGCAGGAACACTATACATTAAGAAAACAGTTCTTATCCCCCTGGGAACTCATAGTTCATTAATTAAGGTCTCCATGTAATCCTAGACAAAATGTGATAAAGTTTTATTTTTTTATTCAAATTTGTCATTCAGCAATTTGGAATAAACATTCCCAGTTCAGAGTTTGTTTTTATCTTCTCAATGTTATTTCAAACATATCTGGAAAGTGAGCTTTAAAAGCTTTCTTAGGAATGCATACTTAGATGTCAATATTCGTGGAGGACAATATTATTCTCTTAGGTTCTTAGACCTAGGTTTTTTTTTTTTCTATCATATCTTTTAGAAGATTTAATTGCCTCTATATTCCGATAAAAAGGCTACCTTCATATGAAAAAAAAAATTAGAGGTTTTTCAATGTTTTTTATCCTTTCTATTATAGGAGAAAGTACTCAAACATATGCTGTTAAAAATTCATATCATTGCTGTAGCTGAAAAAAAAATAGAAGTTTACCATTTGACGATGAGAGAGGAAAGAATACCCTGAAAACTGGTAGTTTACTGAGCATCATTTTCACTATAATAAAAAGGTAAGTAAGTTTCATAAAGTGTGTTTAGAATGGTATCAAATGAGGAAAAAGAATTTTCTCATTCTAAAGTTCAGTGTCTTCTGGAAAGACAGCCCAGGGTTTGGGGAGTAGAAGAATTCTAGAGACACTTCATTAGAGGATAAAGTCATATCTAGACAAGAACCAATAAATTAAAATATAATAGGATATAATTGTATGAAAATAGAAGGATAAATCAGCTGAACAAAAAGACATGGAATAAGAAACTAACTTTTATTTACTTCATTTATAAACACATTTATATGTATTTGTATATAATTATATAGCTAGAAAGATAGGTAGATTAATACTTATATAAGGATATCTATCTATATTCACAAATCTATGCATATATTTTTTCCAGGAGCAAAAGTCTAATATTTGATAGAATATTTCCTCCAGATAGCAAGAAAAAAATCCTACTTATACAAGTGTAATACTTTGTTATTATTTTACATTTATTACAAAATGCCTCATTGTAAGTATATTATGTAGCATACTCCCCAAACTTTTGCTAAGACAACAATATGTGGGAACAATTATCTTGTCAATTTACTCTGTCAATTTACTCTGACTCAAATTATTATTTGGAAACTATTCAGCCCAGATAACAATGCATGTGGGGTATCCTCAACAACGTATTTATATATTTTTAAAACAATTAATTGGAAAAGATTGATAGGGGCTATACATAGTACAATCAAAATATTATATATTATATATATGCATATATACTACAGGTGCATGTATATAATATACATATGTAATATATACACACAACACACATATACATTGTGTGCATGTACTTATATTTTATGTATAGTTATGTAGTATATATGCTTAAATAGTATATTTTAAAATAATGTATTTTCCATGTAAAATATAAGTATATATATTGATATGTAACAGGATGGATTAGGCAAATCCAAGGGATCATCAAACATGCAGAAGTCAAGGGTGAGCATCCCCCACTGAGTAACGTCTCTGATTGCTATGCTGCTCCTACAACACATCAGGTATGTTGCCACCTTGAGCCACTGGATTTAGCTGCTCTCTCCCTGTGGAATGTTCTTTCCCCATACAGATGCACATCTTTCTCCATTAACTCTTTCAAATCTCATTCAGGTTTCAACTTGTCAACTTGCCATGCGAATTTCCCTGACCCCCTCTTCAAAATTGCTCTTCCACACCCCTAGTCCCTGTACATCTTGTCCCCTTAGTTGTTCTAGGTTTGATTGTTGTGGTGGTGTGGTTGTTTTGTGACTGTGATTGTAAACTACTTATTACTTTTGTTATAAGTGGTTTAAATTAAATATAACAACAACAATCTTTGTAGTATTGTAATAACCATTCCTTGTAACTAATAGTTGTAGTTACAACTAATAGTTACTGGGATTCTGTCAATGAAAAGAGGACACCTTCTTGGCCCGAGGCTGTGGGGATTTAAGACATAGAGATGGCATATACTAACTTATAAAATGTAAATTCACTGAATTTTTGGATAAAAAAAACCTCACATTTTGACAGCACTTTATTCCATTGGATCATCACAAAATGGAGTTAAGAAAGATATCATCAGTCTTCATTTTTCAGATGAGGAAACGGGATTTAAACAAATTAAGCTTTTCAAGGTCAAATCTCTAGTAAACGAAAGAACTAGGACTATAATATGTCTCTGGCTTTTAATCTAATGCTGTTTTTTCTAAATCATTCTGCTACCCTTACATTAAAGCCCAGGTCATAGCAACTCTGATTTACTGAGGTACCGATACCAAATTGAGGGCAACCTGAAGCACCACTCATTCCAATTCATTTCCAGTTTGTACTATTCTTTTTCCCCCCAGCTTCAAATTTCATCATTCTCTCCAATAACAGTAATAACCAAGATTTATTGGGGACCTACTCTTGACCATCATTATACTAGTTTTACATCGCACTGTTTCATTTATATCCCATAGTAAAGGAACCCAAGAAGGAGAATTGACAGAGAGAAAAAGAAAGAGAATGAGATTGTGTTTACTCAGTCTTCTTCCAGGAATTCTAATAAATCAATTGACTGACTAGGTTTCAATCATTCACATTTTTATTCTTTCTAAATGTATCCAAGATGTAAAGATATCTGCTATCTAATAGGAAAGATGGAAATCATTCTCTCTATTTGCACTCAGAACAGAATTTCTTAAGCCTAACAGAAAAGAAAGTACATCATTCATGTCCCTTATTTCATAGGACCTCTTAAAGTCCCAGGAGAATGTTCTGTTCATTAAGCAGTAAGCCTGGGGTTATTGGCAAAATTTCACTAAATCCTTCCACATCACTTACTGCTGGCATGGATTTCTGTGCAAGACAGCACATATTCTCCATCCTGGTGAAATACCTTGTACTGGCTAAAGTGCAAACCAAATTTCCTGAATCTTAACTCCTGAGGGGGAGTGCCTCTCCTCATCTTATCACCTATAACCCTACACTCAATTTCCTGGTCCAACCCCCTGCTAGATCTGGTTCATAAGGGATTAAGGAGAGGATTGAATAGAGGCATGCTGATCTCCAAAGGAACTGAATTTACTTCCTGCACACTAAAATCTTACTGTCATGCTTTATTTTCTGAAGGGATTTTTCCTCCAACACTCTCAAATGAGATTGGGAACCCCTTCTCCAGAAACTGAAAACTTGCTTTTAGCCTGTTAATTCACAAGTCACTGGAAAACCTGGTTACATTACCTGAAACAAGCCGAAAGGTATCACCAGCTTCATCTTAACTAGGTGGAATGATCACCAAAGATACCTGATCCAGAAGGTATTCCAGTGGTCTCTCCCCAGAGTGTGACACGTGGGAGGGGCAGTGCTTCTCAGAATCCTCCTGCTTATAAAAAGGAACTGGATAAAGGAAAGAAACTAATTAAACAAAACAAAAACAAACAAGGCAACAAGGGCAAACACACTGTAATAAAAGATAACAAACAAGTTGTTTTTTTTTTTTTTAATGCATGGGTTCAAGGATTTTTAATGCATAGATTTAGAAATTAAGGATAATTGATTCTAAGAGGCACTTTTTTCAATTTAACATCTCTAAAATCAGAATCATCGTGGTACAAAAAATAAGCTGCATCTTACAATGAAATAATTTATGTTGTTATGCTCTTATAAATAAGAAAAATAATAGTTATCCAATATCTTACCAAATTATTTTGAGGTTACTGTCAGCACATAAAGAAAATTTCCAATATCTTACCTGTCAGACATTGACTCAGAAAAATAAAAACAGAATCTGGTTTAGGAAAAATAATTTTTATGCTAAAATTGTAATAAGTAAACTGAAGGCATTAGAACAGGAAGCAAAGCCCTGGGGAGGTAATTAATGATTTAAAGTTTCTAGTCTGACTGGAAGCATTCATTCCACACACTGAAGCATAAAAATTATGTTTATGATTATGATATCATATCAGAAAATAATAAATGTATGAAAGTTATGTTTTATAAATATTTTAGATAAAATGTAAATATTACAATATAATTTTCCATAAAATTCTTATGTTAAGAAGTTGAATAGAGGTCAGCTTAAACCCCTTTGATGAAAAATCTTAGGATAAACCAAAATTCCTTTTTCTCTTAAAATGTCACCAATACCAATATTACTAGACTTGTACAATACCTACTGTATTATGTATTCTGACCCAGGCATCCGTCTTAAGGAACATGCTTACGGGGACAATCTCCACTACAGGCCAGCAAGACAATTTTAAGAGACTCCAAGTTACTCTGAGGATGTGGTATATTTGTCAGTAGACTCAGACTCAGGAATCTGCACAATGAATAAATATGTAGGATTTATTAACATATTCAATTTCTAATTAAAGTACAGTCAATCCATTTAACAGTAAAGGACTAAAAGTAGAATTAGATGATAGAGGAAATGTGGAGAAGGTATAGCTGGTTGAATAGTGGTCTCCAAAAAAATATGCCAAGTCCTAACACTGGCACTAAATGTGACCTTACTTGTAAATAGATGTCTTTGCAGATGTAATTAGATTAAAGATTCCCAAATGAGATCATCCTGGAATTAGGGTGGGCTCTCAACCCAATGCCTGGTTTCCTTAAAAAGAAGAGAGAGATGTAAGAGACAGACACACAAAGAAGAAGTCCACGTGAAGAAAGAGGTAGAAAGAGGTTGGAATGGTGCAGCTACACGTCAAAGAATGCCAAGGATTGCCTGTTGCCACCAGAAGTCAGGAAAGAGGCATGGAACAGACTCTTCTGCGGTGCCTTTAGAGAAAAAAAAAAAAATCCCTAACACTTGGATTTCAAAAATCTCGCCTCCAAAACTGTGAAAAAGGAATTAATTTCTGTTGTGGTAAGACACCAAGTTTGTGGTAATAGGTTACAAAAACACCAGGAAACAAACACAGGAGTTGAGAGTAAAATTGCTGAGAGAGGACAAAATAGGGAGAGAAACAAAGTATTATGCAAATGAGATGAGATGGTAGACTATGCCATTACTCACCCTAGAGATATAAGAAGTACTAAAGGTACGTAGGTAGCTTTAGCACTGGCTGCATTTTTTATGATAAAATAAGACTTTGTCAGGTGCCATTATATGATCTACTCTTCAGTTCCATTTCCAAAACAATGGGAAGTATAGCAGAAAGATTAAGCACATGGATACTGAAGGCTAAACTGCCTAGTTTCACATCCTCCTCCATTTCATAGCTTGTGTTTCCTATTTGTGTGTTTGTTTCATCTATAAAATGGTGATGATGATAAGACATATCTCAGAGTTTTTGAAAGGATTAGATGAATTAATATATATTAAGTGCTTAAAATACCATAAGATCTATATATGTGTTTACTTTTATTATTCAAGGTATCGTTGCCATCAAAGTTTTTGAATTCTCTGATTTTAACTCAACAGTGTTACAGGTCTAATGCACAGATTTAATTTTTGAAGTGAGCAAATCATATTACATTACAAAAAGGATGAAAATAAGAGTGGGAACTCCAAAAAGGAGTTCAGGAGATAGTGAGAGAATACAGAAATGAATCGGGGCTCTGTTGAAGATGCTGACTTCTCTGCTGTGCTCTACAAAACAAGATACCAGCTAAGGCGGCACTAAGAAGGGCCTCCAGAAGGAAGGTGGGGCACTCTAGGGCCAGATGGTCACTTCACAGGTCCATGGACCCCCTTCTACAAAAAACATCCTCTCCTCCTATACTTTGTCTCTCTGCATCTGTAGTTTGAGATTATATTTATTATTATTTTTTCTATTTAGTTTTCTCATTGCTCCCTTTGTTGACCTCTCATTTTGATCCAGTTTCTTTATCTTCTCATGACTTTTAATTTCTTATTTTGTATTTTCCTTTGGTCATCATCAATATTATTTATATTGTGTTCACTTAGAAACTGAATGGTGATTTTATCCCTTATCCTCTTAAATTGTTTAGAAGTAAATCTTATGTATCACATACACACATATTATACTCTTGCCCTTGCTTGCACCTTATGATGAAAATCTTCCCCAATTTTTCCAAGTGTCTTCTTCACGCTTCCCTGATTTTTCTAAGTATCTTCTTTCATCCCTGCATTATATAAGAAGACCATTCTCATTCACTGAAACAAGAAGTATTTTACCGCATTTTAAAATATTGCATGGCTTGATAAATATCCCAAAGGGAGTACCATTTTTCTAGCAGTTTAATTCTTTTGAAAGTGTCAACTACAGTATACTGAAGTGTTAATGTTAAAAGAGGCCTTTAAAAAAATCTTTTAAAAGCGTTTTGAACAAGTGTAATGGAGTCCAAGTTAATTTTTTTATTAAACATTCATGAAAAAGAAAATGTGGAAGAGCTCAACCTTTTTCACATGAAAATAAGATTTAAATAATTTGAAGTGATGATTAAATGTGGGTATTAAATAAATTGTAATGTAGTTGCAAATTTTTTAGTAAATTCTATTTTTTTCTGTACCAGATATCCCCCACAATTTCCACCCATCATCTCTTACCTTATGATAATATATAGGCAATACTATAATCATTTTCTCAAAAATATTGAGCCATGTTTACAGTTTTAACTAAAGTCAGTCATATGAGCTAACAGGATCTCAAAGACTCTGATATTTGGTGATGATGTAAATTTTGCATTAAGGCTTTCTCCTTCATTCAAAATCTAACTATAGGACCACTGCAAGTGTTTAGTAAATCATCCAGCTTTTTAATATACTCTAATTTTTCATAAATATCACAGAATATTTGGAATAGGGGAAAGAAGGTTAAGAAAAGAAAGGGAAAGGGAAGAAAAAAAACCAAGTTGCATTCATTTTTACTTTGTGATCTAGCACAGTAATTATTTTGCCTACCTGTTGGAGGTGGACAGAGCTGAAACAATTTTTTTAAATTTTGTTCATGTTTAAGAAAGTGTATAAATTTAACCTTAGAAGAGGAACTTCTGTTTGAGGTCTGGAGGTACATGCCACATCTGGGTCCCACGACAAGAGAGCAAGACTACACCACAGTTCTGTTGTCCCTGGGTTTGGAAGAAAAACAGCTGCTTCTGTGGGCATTCAAACCTGCTGCCACTTTGAGTAGTCTTCTTCCACACCTCCCTGAATTTCAAGCTCTTGGAAAATGGTGCTTGCCATCTATACCTATGTAACAAACCTGCACGTTCCACACATGTATCCCAGAACTTAAAGTTAGATTTGAAAAAAGAAAGAAATGAAAGAAAGAGAAAATGGTGTCTGCTTTATGAGGCATATCAGTTGTGTCTCTATGATCAAAATTCTGTTAAATCTCAAGGGGCAAAAAGCAGTGAGGCTCTGGGAAAGTTAATGTACCTCTTTCTCCTTGTAGAGCCTCCTCTTTCTTACCTTTCAGATAGGCAACCAGTTTTGTGTGTTCTTGCCTCAGGAATTTTGACTTTTGTAATGGAGTAAAAGACATGAAAGATAATGGCAAGTGTCCAGGAGTGTGAGCTTAGAGGGAGAAAGCTTCTGAAGTCAAGGACAATCCCTAAGACAGGTAGGAGGAGGTGTTTTTAACTTCTATAATAACAGTAATCATTCAGATATGTGTAAAACATATCTGAAGATAAGGTCCTTGCCATTGAAGTTTCAAGGCTCATAGAATCCCTGTGCTTCAAGAGTAGCAAAGTAGTTGAAGAGCTTGCATATTTAAAGGAGAATCCCTAAAGTTACCAGTGCGAGACAATGATTGCTCTTCCCTATATCTCAGTTCTATGAGTGACTGTCATAACCCTTTTAGGGAGGGTCTTATTATTCAGATTAAATTTCCAAACAGTCTTGTAGGAAGAGAATCTCCATGTTAGAACTAGTTTGATTTTTAAGAAAATAGAGGAAAGCATTGGCTCCCACACACTGAGTTTGTAAGCTAAAACCTGTTAAGCATTAAAGTGACCCTTACTGTGGGAGTTCTGAAGGAAAACAGTGTCCTGTGGCTCTTGGAAGTTTAAGCAGAGATGGCAGGGGAAAACAAAGCAAGCCATAGGAATAGAATGACAAACAATGTCCTTGGGTAAGAGAAAACCAAATGGCCAGAAATTGATGAAACAAATAACTTTTCTTGAGATAGAGTTAATAAAAAAAAGTATTGATTTGAGAATGAATGTTGCACACCTCAATTTTATACACAGATCTACCTACAGTTTTACATGTGTGAAATACAAAAAGTCTATTGCATTACATGATTCTTTTCAACAAAGCTGCTTATGATCATTGTGATCACATACAGTGAGAAATATTCTGTATGTAATACAATATTAAGTTAGAAAAAGAGAGAGGTTACCTCTAAAATGAAACATAGATATTTTTATACATAACTATGAAAACAAAGTATTCATTGATCCTATATGATCAAATATCTATTGGGTCAGAATAGCAGGAATAAAAAAAGACGGAGACTGTTCATAATAGCAAAGACTTGGAACCAACCCAAATGCCCATGAACGATAGACTAGACAAAGAAAATGTGACACATATACACGGTGGAATACTATGCAGCCATAAAAAAGGATGAGTTCATGTCCTTCGCAGGGACATGGATGAAGCTAGAAACCATCATTCTCGGCAAACTAACACAAGAACAGAAAACCAAACATCACATGTTCTCACTCATAAGTGGGAGCTAAACAATGAGAACATATGGACACAGGAAGGGGAACATCACACACCAGGGCCTGTCAGGGGCTGAGGGGCTGGGGAGAGATAGCATTAGGAGAAATACCTAATGTAGATGACGGGTTGATGGGTGCAGCAAACCACCATGGCACACGTATACCTATGTAACAAACCTGCACATTCTACACATGTATCCCAGAACTTAAAATATAATAAATTTTTTAAAAAGAGGGAGATACAGTCTTGTCCTTGGGGATCTCACAAAGTGTCTAGAAAAGCCAAATCCATGAGTGAATAATTTAAAAACAATGTATTTATCCAAATGTTAGCATATTTGGCAGAATGTTATAAACATCCAGAGAAAGAGAAGACTGGCATGACAGGGAATTCTCCCCAAAGGATAGGGAAAGAATCGAGAAGAAATTCAGGCCATAGAAAGATCCTTCTAAACACATATTTTCTGTCAGATTTACTTTAACAATGGACGAGTACTGCCACTATATTCGAAATTAAAGTAAAAATAAAAATAACTGAAATAAGAACAATTGATGGGGTCTGTGTATCAATATTTGAAAATTTATATCACATATATGTTTTATCACCAAATTTACATTAGCACAGTAAACATGAAAGTCTAAATTTACCAGCGCCCATGGGGAGACAAAATAATCAACTCTCAGCATCCAAAATTTCTCCTCCATTTTACTCCAAATACATCCTATCATTCACTTACACGTTGGAATTACTACACATAATAAAACACATCCAAATTTACCCCAACACCAGAGATTCTCCCAAACTCCAAGTTTCAGCTGTGGAAAGGAGCAATTGAACAGACTTGATACTCAGACCATCACAAGTCTCCTAGGTAAATTCTGAGGGTTTGGTAAAATGATAAAAATCTACTCCTCAGCAGGAAGTCTAGTTGACTACCATAGTTAGACATGGAGCTCTAATCATTATTCAGCATGTCTTACAAAAAGGTCTAAAATCGTGGGAAAACTCTTTGTTTTTTTCTTACTTAAGTGGCACACAAGGAGGTGAAAACCTACAAAAGCCATTCAACATAGATCTTATTAACCAACATTAACTGCCTGCCCTGGGAATTTAGTCCTGGTTCTCAAAAGCAAATAATAAAAAGTAAATTTCATCACACAGGGATTTTTTTTTTTTTTTTTTTTTGGTTGAGTTTACAAGTGTAGTAAAGAGATTAAACAAAATGGCCTTAAAGGCCACAAATGTCCAACAGAGAAAGCTTGCTTCCTAGGATTCAAATCTATTGCAAAAATTACCTGTTTTTATCAGACAGTTTTCTTTTGATCTATATAAACTCGCTGAGCTCCCTATACTCTCATTGCACATGAAACTTTTGTGAAGCTCCAATTAATTTCATTGTTTATCTAAGTGAATAAAACTCTACCATTTCATTGCAGTTAAATCAGATAAAGCATTCATGTAATTTTGATAACTGGTGCACGTGATTTTTCAGTATTTCTATGTATATGTTAAAGATATTTGGACAAGATTGTTAGTAGATACATTCTGGTGGCTTCCCTGTGGTGCTAATTTCACCAATAAAATATCCATTTGGCATGTAATATAACAAATATAAGATTTAGTTGGCATTGTTAGACCTCAAAAATGGACCACCAGAATGATTGCTTATATTCTTGCTCCACAATTAGCTACTTAATTATTGTGAGGGAGTTAATTATGTAAGTCAACTAAATATTATGAAAGGATAATATATGAAGGTTAGCTCATAAATTCTTTTTTGTTTTTCTTTCTTTGAGACAGAGTCTTGCTCCACCAGCCAGGCTGGAGTGCAGTGGCATGATCTTGGCTCACTGCAACCTCCGCCTCCCAGGCTCAAGCGATTCTCCTGCCTCAGCCTCCTGAGTAGCTGGGATTACAGGCACCTGCCACCATGCCAGGCAATTTTTTTTTTTTTTTTTTTTTTTTTTTTTTGTATTTTTAGTAGAGACAGGGTTTCACCATGTTGACCAGGCTGGTCTTGAACTCCTGACCTCAGGTGATCCTCCCACCTTGGCCTCCCAAATTGCTGTGATTACAGGTGTGAGCCACCATGCCTGGCCTAGCCCATGTATTCTTAACTTCGTTTTGTGTTATAATCATGCTCAGGGAGTAAACATTTCTAGCCAGAATTCAGCAATCTAGTTTAAGTATACAAATCAAGTTAATAAATGTATGCGTTGATCTACAATGGGTTTCCATCTTCCCCTAATACCTCCTGGTTCTATTTACCATCTAATTACCAAATCTGATCTTTAACAGAAATTAATACTATTTTAGAAATAAGCAATTATCAATTTATAAATTAGGGCCGGGTGCAATGGCTCACGCCTGTAATCCCAGCACTTTGGGAGACCGAGGTGGGTGAATCACCTGAGGCCAGGAGTTTGAGACCAGCCTGGCCAATATGATGATACCTCATCTCCACTAAAAACACAAAAAATTAGCCGAGCACGGTGGTGGGACCTGTAATCCCAGCTACTCGTGAGGCTGAAGCAGGAGAATGGCTTGAACCCGGGAGGTGGAGGTTGCAGTGAGCTGAGATCGCACCACTGCACTGCAGCCTGGGCGACAGAGCAAGAAAAAAGAAAGAGAGGGAGAAAGGGAGGGAAGGAGGGAGGGAGGGAGGGAGGGAGGGAGGGAGGGAGGGAGGGAGGGAGGAAGGAAGGAAGGAAGGGAGGGAGGGAGGGAGGGAGGGAGGGAGGGAGGGAGGGAGGGAGGGAGGAAGGAAGGAAGGAAGGGAAATTTATAAATTAGAAGACAAACTAACTCCATCTTTGAGCCCTCAAGTTTTCATCTTGTCCTTTCTAGAAAGGCCTTTAATAAGTTGTAGATGTCGCTACAGGGAAATGCTTTATCTTTTCAGAGAATCATCCAATATTTGTGTTGATCTGAAATTAGTTTTTTTTAGTATGCTCATAAAAATTCAATAAAGAAAGCTATCACTAATTTTGTAAGGGATTTTAAATTGAAGTGTCTACTCAGGCCAGAAAGTTGATTCACATGAGTAAGATTGCCCAAGTGTGGACTGTTATAAAATGGACAAACAAGACTTACCCATCTGAGGGTTGTGGCACCACTCAGCTTACCATTTTCAGAATAGCATAGGCCTAGATCAGACAAATTTTCCAAGAGAACTAGAATTCTGGAATTTTATTTAAAAAATCTTATGATATGTAAATGCTAACATCAACTAAACATTTTTTTAAAACACAATGCAAGTCAAAATAAATATATCTGCTGTCTGTATTAGGACAGTTTGGACCTCAATTAAATAATAATGCACTGTAATCTGGATAAAACATTATTTTTTATTCTTAAATGCCATTGTAGATTATGACTGTTCTTACCTCTTTTTCTTACAGAAGATTATTTTAATATTATTTATCTCATATCCCTTTGTATTTTATGTATATTTTTATCATTCAACTCAAAGTTAACCATGAGTGAACCAGGGTTAAGGAGAAGGATAATGGTAGGGAATGTTTCTATGTCCAAAACAAGGTGGTTAAATCCCTTCTGCACATATTATTTTCTATTGCCTAAGTTTAGATTTTCCATCCTGACCCTAAAGTAAACCCACAAGGAAAGTGCGAACTCACACTGGCTCTTGTTAACTGAGCAGAATTAAAAATCAGTGTTCTGTTCCTATGGACTAGAAGGCAATTTAAAACACCCAGGACATCAGCTGGGAAACTTCTGAATTCTTAGCTTTATTCTCATTCAAGACCTATGTAGGGAAATTCTAATTAATGTGTTCACTAAACAAGACACCCAGATATTAATCAAGCTTCTTGCAAAGCCCTTTCTACTGTCTGACAGAAGGAAGTAAAAGGGAGGGTGCTTCAATAAATGCTCAGAATTTTGATTACAAAGAATAAGGATATTTTCCTGATTCTCTCAATAAAGGGTAAGTGAAGCATCACAATGAAAGAATTTATAATTAAGCTGCTTGGGTTGTATTGCGATTTCTCCTTAACACATATGCCCAAACTGATTCACCGAAGGAAAAGCTTTGAATGATTCCTTTTGGTGGAAGGAATCATTGCTATTATCAAGAGTTAAGAGACACGAGAACTGAAATTATCCACCAGCCAAGAGACAGAATTGATTGTACTTCTGCCAGGTCATCACTCCTTATAATTAAGAGAGAACATACAACATTCTCTGATGAGACCTGGTAAGTGTAAGAACTTAATGAAGAATTGTTGATTTATAAAAACCAAAAATTAAAGACTAATATCCCTCATGAAGATGTAAAAATTCTTGACAAATTTTTAACAAATTCAATTCAATAATCCATAAAAAGATTAATACATTATGAATACAGTTTAATACATTATAAATACAGTTTGTATCAGGAATGCAAAGTTGAATGAATCAATGTCATTCATTATATTAACAAAAAAGGGATTAAGTAAATAATATCTCATTGTTCAGTTCCCACCTATGAGTGAGAACATGCAGTGTTTGGTTTTCTGTTCTTGTGATAGTTTGCTAAGAATGATGGTTTCCAGCTCCATCCATGTCCCTACAAAGGACGCAAATTCATCCTTTTTTATGGCTGCATAGTATTCCATGGTGTATATGTGCCACATTTTCTTAATCCAGTCTGTCACAGATGGACATTTGGGTTGATTCCAAGTCTTTGCTATTGTGAATAGTGCCGCAATAAACATACGTGTGCATGTGTCTTTATAGCAGCATGATTTATAATCCTTTGGGTATATTCCCAGTGGACTCGGGAAGGGGAACATCACACACTGGGGCCTATCATGGGGAGGGGGGAGGGGGGAGGGATTGCATTGGGAGTTATACCTAATATAAATGATGAATTGATGGGTGCTGACGAGTTGATGGGTGCAGCACACCAACATGGCACAAGTATACATATGTAACAAACCTGCACGTTATGCACATGTACCCTAGAACTTAAAGTATAATTAAAAAAATTAAAAAAATAATAAAATAAAATAAAATAAAAAATAAATAAATAAATAAATAATATATGACTAAAAAAAAAAGAAAGGCAAAGATTTAATTATGTGTCAGCCATACATCCAACTAATTAAATAATATTTAGCCAGCCAAGAGTTAAAAACTCATGCATGAAAAAATTCATATTATGAAAGGACTGGGATTTGTTTTAAAATACTTCTACATATGTATTGTATGTATGGACAAAAATGAAAACCTAAAGATGTTTACCAAATAAATTTTATATTATAAAAAAAAGTAAATAATATCTCAGTAGATACAGAAAAGCATTGGATAAAGTTCAACACCACTCCGTTAAGAATTCTCAGCATGCCAAGAAGAGAAGAGAACTTATTTAATTTGATAAAAGGCATCTATTACAATTTAATATTTATAACTAATATTATAATTTAATACTATTGGGAAAAGCCTAAATGTTCATCCCCGGGGCATGGATATGGTATATCCAAACAAGCAACTACTCTAACAGACATAAAAAGTAAAGAGGACAAAGAATATGATATAGAGTGGTTTGCAAGATATACTGAAAAGTGGAAAAGCAAGGTGTTACACCCCCTTCAGGAGTGGAGCTTAACCCTCCACCCCCCTTTTAGCATGAACCAGATGTAGTGACTCACTCATTCCTAAGGAATAGAATATGGAAAAAGAAAAACAATAATTTTTTAGTTGGAAACTCTAGCAAGTACTACCTTAACCAACTGAGCAGAGTTAACATCACTAGTCGTAAGTCATGTTGATGGCATGTCCCCCATATGGCCTGATGAGAAAGGTACTTTATCTCTGTTATATTCTTCCCAAAAACCCATAATCCCAACCTCTTCATGAGAAAAACATCACCCAACTTGGTGGGTATTCTACAAAATACCCAACCAATACATCTCATGGCAAGGTCATGAATAAATTACAAACTGACAAACTTTAATAAACCAGGGAAGACTAAAGAGACATGTGACAAAATCCATTCCATCCATGTGAGATCTTCATGGGATTCTGGAACAGAAAAAGAATATTAGTGGAAAAACTTGTAAAATCCAGTGAATAGTCGTTCGTAAATATTGATTTTTTCTTTTTGGTTTGACAAATATTAGATAGGAAAACATAATTTCAACTTCAGGAGAAACCATGTGAGGGGCATATGAGAACTCTAATATCTTTGCAACTCTTCTGAAAGCCTAACGTTATTTTAAAAGAAAATTTATTTTAAGAAAAACAATATGGAAAAGAGTGTATGTATTGTCAAATCTGTTGTGAGAAATAAAAAATAAGAAATTAAATATGTTTTTCCTATTTTTACAAAAGAAAATACAGGAAAGATAAACTAGAAACTGATGACAGAAGTTGCTTATAAGAAATAAGTAGGAATGGAGTAGATGGGGTATGTGTGAGAACAAGACTTCCCTGATTATATCACATCCTATAGTTTTGATTTGTTAAATAAAATCTTTAATATTTTTATTGATAATATCTGTAGAGGATAGCATCTAACTGACACAAGGCAACATGATTGTGATGCAACGAAGAAGGGGGAAGTAACATGACATTTCCCTGAATCCCCACAGATAACAAAGACCACCATAGTTATGACCAATTTACATGTGTATAGATTATTGTCCCCTGTGACAAAGTTTCACACACTGAAAAGGCACATTGGAAATAAGCTTGAGTCATTGTAGTACTCTCAAAAACAAGATGCTAGACACACACTTTATGATAGGTAGCGTTAACGTCTAGGTTAAACAGAAGCTTTCCCCTGGCAGTGGAACATCCTTTCCTTTTCTCATTCATTTTCTTTGGGGGACTCCTTTTTCTGAATCAATTACACTTTATTATTCCTATTAAGCAATCTGAAAGGACTGGTGTCGCCTGCAGTGTAATAAACGTTTTCATTGAAAACTTTTAAAACTTTTCCTTCGTCCTTCAAAATGCTTAAATGCTTGCTAATGTCAATAGTTTTTTTTTTTTTTTTTTTTTTTTTTTTTGAGACAGAGTGTCCCTCTGTGGCCCAGGCTGGAGTCCAGTGGCTCCATCTCTGCTCACTGCAACCTCTGCCTCCCGGGTGCAAGCAATTCTCCTGCCTCAGCCTCCTGAGTAGCTGGGATTACAGGCATGTGCCACCACGTCCGGATAATTTTTTCTGTATTTTTAGTGGAGACGGAGTTTCAGGATGTTGGTCAGGCTGGTCTTGAACTCCTGACCTCGTGATTCACCCACCTCAGCCTCCCAAAGTGAAGTTGTTCTTGATTCTTTGGGGCCCTACAGTATCCATTGAATGAAACATAGTCATACTGGCTGTGTCTTCAATAAAATCATCTGACTCTGAAGGCCTGGGCAGATGGAATTGCTGTTCAGAGGAGATACAGGGAAATGGTCTTGGTAGACTCACTAAAAGGACATGAACCAACCTCTGTGTAGCTTGTGACTGGAGCTGTCACCATTATTTTCATCTCTTTCTCCTTTTGCCTTGAATTAGCTGTTCAGTTTTGTAAAGCCTATCTGGATGGCTGAACCCCTGTTCATAGACTCAACAGAAGTGCTGACTCACTTAACTGTTCATAATGTCAGAGCCCATGACTTCAGAGCTGGGGGTTTGCCTCCTCTGGGGCCTTCCAACCCAGTGTCTGTAGCTTGAACCACCATGAAGGGTTGACATCTGGGCCCACCTGCCACCAGGCTAATCAAGCTGTGCCACCAGTTTTGATTTTTGATGCATATAAATGTTCTACATGTTCAAAATATGAAATTATGCCCAAAATAAAAACGTAGAATACAAACAGAAACAAATGAGCCTGAAAGTGTTCTTGCTGGATATTTTTGTATTAAACCCTAAATAAACAGAAGAATCTAGTATATGTGACATCCTTCAGGACAACCGACCTGGCCTATTTAAAGGATTCAAAGTCACAAAGGACAGAGTGAGTCTGCTGAGGGAAAGAGGAGCATTCTAAGGATACTACAGAGACATAACAATTATAGTGTGTGAACCTTTATTGGATCCTATATGAAAATGGGAAAAAATCATCTTTATAAACATTTTGGAAAAATGGGGAAATTTGATATTTAGCATGGACTACATACTGTGTAGTATTACATAAGCAGTATTGATTTCTTAGATAGGATGATGGATCCGTGTTTGTTGGAAGATGTTCCTGGTTTTGCCAGATGCATACTGAAGTTTTTAGAGGTGAGGTGTCACCATGGTTGAAATATACTTTCAGATGATTTGACAAAAAAGAAATAGGTGTCTATCCATAAAGAGAGATAGAGGAAACTTGGAAATTTTTAGCAGTAAATCTAGTTGTGGGATACACTGGTGTTAATTGTACTCCTCTTTTATATAGGTTTGAAAATTTTTCAAATAAGAAGAGATTTTAAAGTCAATTTATTCACTTTTCTAATCTTCCTTCTGATGAACACTCTCCATCAGGTTAGGCGCTTTGTAGGATTCATTTTTCTCTGGTATTTTACTCATTTTTTCTATAGTTATTGACCTACTTATGTATTATATTTCTCTGATCAATTTTGCTGATTTTTATTCTTAGGAGATCATCCATGTCATCCGTATTTTCAAATTATTTAGCACTCTACATATTAAAGAGTACATATATAGAGTATTGTTTAAGTTATGGACTTCTCACCCAAATATGTTTCCACTTTCTTTCATATTTAATTCATTTGATTTTTAATTTCTCATATGGACGTATATAGGATAACTATAGAAACAGTCACAAGCAATATAGGCCAATATATTCAGCCCTTAGAGCCAGTTAACTTGCTAAATGCTCACTAGATTTGAAGGCAACAGTAGCAGCTAGCTAGGGAAAAGTGCTGGTCATAGATAAATATGGGATTGATACTAGGGAAAGTGTGGTCCTTTATCATTAATCATTAAATATGCTCATGTACACATATGATTTTAACCTCTTTTGCTCCTACATGCCTTCCTCTGTCTTATTTTTGAAAGGACAGGGTACAGTCACAGCCACACAAGTTGGTACCAGGCCAGTGATACCGCTGGGATGCCTGGCAGAGGCAAAGGGCAGACTCACAGTGGGGCAAGATTTCCTCAAATGCAAAACATTCTCCTATGTATGGGATGGCATTTGGAAGATTATTTTCTAATTGTGTTTCTTCACTCTAAGTACCTTCTCCATAATGTCAATACTGAAGGCTTGCTATCTGAGTTACAAAGAGTTACAAAGAAATTAAAGAAAATATTTCATACTTCCTAGTCTTAAAATATTAAAATCTAAAATCTGGAAATAACGTAAGAACAGAAATCCAAATACTGCATGTTCTCACTTGCAAGTGGGAGCTAAACTTTGAGAATTTATGAACACAAAGGGGGAAAGACAGACACTGCGGTCTACTTGAGGGTGGAGTGTGGGAGGGGGGAGAAAAGATAACTATTGGGTACTGAGCTTAATTCCTGGGTTATGAAATATGTACAACCAATCCCCACGATATGAGCTCACCTCTGTAACAAACCTTCACATGTACCCCAAACCTAAAATAAAATTTAATAAATAAATAAATACATACATACATACATACATTCATTTAAAAATACTATTTAAAAATACCTGGGAAAATACTAACTAATGTATACTTTGAGGACAGCTTATGCCTCTGAAAAATGATATAAAATATTTCACCCCAAAAATACTCACTTAAAAGTTTAATAATCTAAATATGATTCCCAAGAATCATATCAATATTTTTGGAGAGTTTGGAAAGCTGAATTGTTATAAGAAGCAGATGTTTCTTCTATGTTTTCTCTCTTTTTTAATTTTAATAGAAGAGGATGATAATTTAATGAGGTCTAAAAGTGAAATTGAGAAACTAAAATATCATCCTGGGGTATGTGGGAAAGTGCGTGGGCTTTCTGAGTTCAAATCCTAGCTCTACACATGGTACTGGGATAGTCATGTTTCCCCAACTGTAGGTTAGGGTTAGCAAATATCTATCAAAATAAAAAGAAATAATAAAAATAAGTTGAAAACTGGAAACAATGTTGAATAAACACAAAACAAATTAGTGCTAGATAAAATATAACAAACTTATTTAAAATTTACCTCTTAGGAAAAAAAAAAGGAAAATACCAGAAGATAGGAATAAAAGGGAAATGGAAGCCATAGCAACAATGCTAAGTCTGATTCTGCAATAGCTCTTGAGTACTAAAATGGGACTCTCAAAGTCAGTTAAGACTAAGAGTTCAGATTATATTGCCCAGGCATGCAAATATTTTGAAGCCTTAGGACTAAAAATTGCATAAAATTAGAAGTGGCACATCTTAATTACTGAGACACTTCAAAGGACTGGATTACTAGTAAAAGAAGAACTTGGGGGACAGAGTTGGGGGGAGAATATGTTGTCCTACTGAGGAAAAATGAAGAAGTTTGTTTCTGTCTCAGCTGTAAATGAAAAAAGAAAAGAAAGAAAAAAGTCTTCTCTGAGAAATTGAAAACACAGACTGTGCCTCTCCTAGGTTTAGGATCTAACTATATACTCTTAGCATAGTATGGTAAAATTCAAGTTTACTAGTTAAAATAAAAAGTTAGTAAGACAAAATCTAGGAACATAAATTGATACAAAGTACTGACTAATGCTAGTTAGCCTTCAACAGAGCAGATACAGGATCATAAAGGTGAATGATTGTATTAATCAAATAAGGAACATGCAAAAAGACATGGAAGAGTAGGTATGAGGGTGTTTAAAAGAAGAAAAATCAGGGCTTAAGTTGAAGAAAATGGGAAGTGAAACTATTTGATGCTGATAAATAGGTAGTGGTAAGACACAAAAGCACTGGAAATCACAATGATGTCAAAACACGTGTAGTGACAGAGAGATCTGAAATAACCTTTCAGGTCTTCATAAACCCCGTCTCTAATAAAAAATACAAAAAACTAGCCGGGCATGGTGGCGGGCGCCTGTAGTCCCAGCTACTCAGGAGGCTGAGGCAGGAGAATGGCGTAAACCTGGGAGGCGGAGCTTGCAGTGAGCTGAGATCCGGCCACTGCACTCCAGTCTGGACGACAGAGCAAGACTCTGTCTCAAAATAAATAAATAAATAAATAAATAAATAAATAAATAAATAAATAAATATTAACATGCTACATTTAGTATGTTAAAATTTAAGATTGCTTTGATGGAGTAAGCTCGGTAAGAATTTCTAAACAGGAGAGAATTCTTGAACAGAAAAATTAATAAAGGTTATTACTGTTAAAGAAGTTAATGTTAGAGTCAGGGTGCCAACCACCCTCTCCCAGAATTCTGGCTGATAGAATGTACACAGGCTGATAGGGACTAAAATATCAGCTTATTAATAATAGTGCAATGCCCTTCAAATGCACAACTCTGTAACAAAGCTAAACATAATAATGTTGCTGGTATATGAGACCAAGTTGATGGCCTTCAAGTACCTGCTCCAGTCTAATCTTAGTGACCCGCCTGTTGAGAGTGTTAAGTCCACAAAGCAGATTCTGCCTTGCCCACCTTGGTTTAACTACCAAAGTGAGTCATGAGCAAAACAGGAGGTAGAAGAGAGAATGACAATCTTCTGACCTGGTTGGTACTTATCACATAGGAAGAAGAAGTAAAGAAGAGCCCAATTCCTTTCATGCCAGTTTTTGAGGCAGGTAAAAATGAGAAGGAAGGGAAGACATGAGGGAGGGGAAGGAAGGTTTGAAGGAACAAAAGAGAGAGAGAAGAAAACTGGTAGACAGAGAAAGAAATCCATATCCCATTTTTGAGGCTAAATAAAAGCATCAAAACAAAAAAGAAAAGAGATTCCAGGTCAAGATGGCCAACTAGAAGCAGCTAGTATGCATGACTTTCATCACAGAGAGGAACAAAATGGGCAAGTAAATACGGCACCTTCAACTGAAGCATCTAGCTCCTCACACTGGGACTGATCAACAAAACAGCAGAAACAGCTCAATCCATGGAGAATGTAGAAAAGCAGGGCAGGACAATGGCCCACCCAGGAGTGGGAGTGTAACACAAAGCCAAGGGAACTTCTCCCCACCCAGGGAAGTAGTGAGTGAATGTGTGATTCTGGGAAACCACATTTCTCCCACAGATCTTTGCAACCTTCAAGTCAGATGATTCCCTTGTGAACACACTCCACCAGGACCTTTGGTCTGACACACAGAACTGCATGGAGTCTCAGCAGAGCAGCTGCTTAGGCATGCACAGAGACATGGGAGCTTTATGTGCTATGGCTCCATTCTCCACAGCAAAGTGACTGCCACTCAGGCAAGGCAGGAGTTGGACCTCCATCCATACCCCTGGAAAGAGGTCTGAATCCAGAAGGCCTAGGAGTGACAGTCTGCAGGTCCCACTTCCATGGTGCCTCACAGGATTAGACCCACTGGTTTAGAATTCCAGCCAGCCACCAGCAACAATTGGGACAGACGGGGTTCCCAGTAGGAGAGAGAGGCCACCATCTTTGCTATTGGGGTGATTCAGCTGTTCCAACCTGTGGACTTTGGAGAGTCCAAACTGATTCAGGATGGAAAGGACCCTGCAGCACAGCACAGCTGCTCTGCCAAAATGTGACCAGACTGCTTCTTTAAGTGGGTCCCAGATCCATTCTTCTTCACTGGGCAGAATCTCCCAACTGGGGCCTCCAGCCACTCCTGTTGATGTTCTCTTTTGAAAACTTCCTGGGACAGAGCTTCCAGAGGGAAGGACAAGCTGCCATCTTTGCTGTTTCCACGACTTGGCCATTCCAGCCTCCAAGCTTTGGAGCACCCAAGTCAACCGAGGGCAGAAGAAGTACTCCATCACAGCATAGTTGCTCTACAAAAGCATGGCTATACAGCATCTTTAAGTGAATCTCCATCCTGTTGCTCCAGACTGAGTGAGACCTCCCAACAAGGGTCCCCAGCCACCTCCTACAAGTGTATTCAGGCTGGCAACACGTTCATATCCCCCTGGGATGAAGCTCCCAGAGGAAGGGACAGGCTGCCATTTTCACTGTTTCACAGCCTTCGCTGGAGATACCCCCAACTACTGGAAAATCTGAGGTGACTAGGATCTGTAGTGGAGCCCCAGCAAACCACAGCAGCCCTACAGAAAAGTGTCCAGACTGTTAAAAGAAAAAACAAATCTAAAGGTAAACAACCTCAAAGATTGAAGGTATATAAACCCACAAAGGTGAGAAAGAAATGGCAGATGAAGGCTGAAAACTCAAAAAGCCAGAGTGCCCTCTTTCCTCCAATGACTGCATCACCTCTCCAGCAAGGGATCAGAACTGGGCTGGGCTGAGGCTGAGATGGCTAAAATGACAGAATTATAATTCAGAATGTGGATAGAAATGAATTTCACTGAGCTAAAGTAGCACATTGTAACCCAATACATGGAAGCTAAAAACCATGATACAACATTGCAGGAGCTGACAGACAAAATATCCAGTACAGGGAATAATGTAATCAATCTGATAAAGCTGAGAAACACACGAGAAAAATTTCATAATGCAATCACAGGGATTAATAGCAGAATAGGCCAAGTGGAGAAAAGAATCTCAGAGCTTAAAGACTGTCCTTCTGAAATAAGACAGGCAGGCAAGAATAGAGAAAAAAGAAGGAAAATAAATGAACAAAACCTCATTTGAAGGTCTCTAAGAACTTGCCTTATTAATCTCAGTACTCCTGTGTTGGGTGCATATATATATTTAGGATAGTTAGCTCTTCTTGTTGAATTGAACCCTTTACCATTATGTAATGCCCTTCTTTGTCTTTTTTTATCTTTGTCGGTCTAAAGTCTATTTTGTCAGAAACTAGGATTGCAACCTCTGCTTTTTTCTGCTATCCATTTAATTGATAAGTTTTCCTCAATCTCTTTATTTTGAGCCTATGTCTGTCATTGCATGTGAGAGGGATCTCTTGAAGACAGCATACCAATGGATCTTGGTTCCTTATCCAGCTTGCTATTCTGTGTCTTTTAATTTCGGACAGTTAACCATTTATTTTTAAGTTTAGTATTGTTATGTGCCATTGTGATGCTAGCTGACTATTTTGCATCCTGTCATCATGATGCTAACTGATTATTTTGCATACTTGTTTATGCAGTTGCTTCATGGTGCCATTGGTTTGTGTATTTCAGTGTGTTTTTATAGTGGCTGGTAATGATTTTTCCTTTGCACATTTAGTGCTTCCTTCAGGAGCTCTTGTAAGGCAGGCATGGTGGTAACAAATTCCCTCAGCATTTGCTTGTCTGAAAAGGATATTATTTCCCCTTCATTTATAAAGCTTAGTTTGGCTGGATATGAAATTTTGGGTTGGAAATTATTTTATTTAAGAATGTTGAATATTGGCCCCCAATTTCTTCTGACTTGTAGGTTTTCTGCTGAGAGGTCTGCCGTTAGTCTGTTGGGCTTCTCCTTTTAGGTGACCTGGTCTTTCTCTCTGGCTGCCCTTAACATTTTTTCATTCACTTTGACCTTGAAGAATGTGATGATTCTGTGTCTTAGAGAAGACCTTCTCATAGAGCATCTTTCTGGGGTTCTCTGGATTTCCTGAATTTGAATGTTGGCCTGTCTAGCTAGATTGGGGAAGTTCTCATGGATGGTATCCATGAGATCTCTTTCAGGTGTACCAGTCTGTCATAGATTCGGTCTCTTTAAATAATCCACACGAAACACCAAAAATCTAAATATCCCAAATAAAAGACAGAGATTGTCAGTATGTATCAAAAAAAAAAAAAATCCAACTATATGTTGTCTACAAGAAACTCACAATAAATATAAAGACATATATAGATTAAAAGTAAAGGGATGGAGAAAGATATGCCATGCTAACAAAAAAAGAAAGGAGTATTGGCTATGTTGGTTTCAAGTAGAGCAGACATCGGAGCAATGAAAGTTATCAGGGATAAAGACAGGCATAACATAATGAAGTATCAGTTAATTATCCAAAGAAACATAGCAGTTCTTAATGAGTGTATGCCTAAAAACAGAATGTCAAAATACATGAGGCAAAAATTAATAGAGCTGCAAGAAGAAATAGATTAATCCACTATTGCTCAGAGACTTCACTACCTATCTATTAGAAATGGGCAGGTTCAGTAAGAAGAAAGTAAGACATAGTTGAACACAACAGCAATCAACTAGATGCAATTGACATCTATAGACTATTTCATCCAAAAACAGATTAAACACTAATCTCACCTTACATGGAACATCCACCAAGAGAGACCACATTCCAGTTTATAAAACACAAGTTGGCCAGGCACAGTGGCTCATGCCTGCAATCCTAGCACTTTGGGAGGCCGAGGTGGGCAGATCACGAGGTCAGGGGTTTAAGACCAGCCTGGCCAATATGGTGAAACCCTGTCTCTACTAAAAATACAAAATTTATCCAGCATGGTGGCACACGCCTGTAGTACTAGCTACTCAGGAGGCTGAGGCAGAAGAATTGCTTGAACCTAGGAGGTGAAGTTGCAGTGAGCCGAGATCATGCCACCATACTCCAGCCTGGGCGACAGAGTAAGAATCTGTCAAAAAAAAAAAAAAAAAAAAAAAAAAAAAAGCCACTCAATTCAGTATGAATGATAGCCAAAAAATCTCAAAGTACTTGAATGCTAAGCAACACACTTCTTAATAACACATGATCAAAGAAGAAATCTGAAAAGAAATTGTAAAACATTACTCACTAAATATATATGCAATTTATTAAAATATGTGGGATATAGCAAAGGCAGTGTTTACAGGGAAATTTATAGCCTTGAATGTGTAAAGTAGAAAGGAAGAAAAATCTAAAGTCAACAAGCTAAGCTTCTACCTCAAAAAAACTAGAAAGGAAAAGTGTAAAGTAGAAAGGAAGAAAAATCTAAAGTCAACAAGCTAAGCTTCTACCTCAAAAAAACTAGAAAGGAAAAGAGCAAATAAAATCCAAAGTAAATATAAAAAAGAAATAATAAAAATTAGAGCAAAAATATGTATAATTGATAACAGGAAGCCAGGAAGTCTTAGCCAGAGCAATTAAAAGAAAGAAATAAAAGACATCAAAAATAGGAAAAAAAGAAATCAAACTGTCTCTCTTCACTGATAATAGGATTCTATACCTAGAAAACCCTGAAGATTCCACAAAAAGGCTCCTGAGCTAACGAACGACTTCAGTAAAGCTTTGGGAAATAAAGTCAATGTATAAAAATCAATAGCACTTCTGGGCCGGGCATGGTGGCTCACACCTGTGATCCCAGCACTTTGGGAGGCCAAGGCAGATGGATCATGAGGTCAGGATATCAAGGCCATCCTGGCTAACATGGTGAAACCCCATCTCCACTAAAAAACACAAAAAAATTAGCCAGACTTGGTGGCAGGTGCCTGTAGTCCCAGCTACTCGGGAGGCTGAGGCAGGAGAATAGCATGAACCTTGGAGGCAGAGCTTGAGTGAGCTGAGATTGCACCACTGCACTCCAGCCTGGGTGACAGAGCAAGACTGTCTCAAAAAAAACAAAAACAAACCTCAATAGCACTTCTGTGTAGCAATATCATCAAGCTCAGAGCCAAATTAAGGATGCAATTCCATTTATAATAGACAGACAGACACACACACACACACATACACACACACACATCTAGGAATACATCTAATCAAGGAATTGAAAGATCTCTACAAGCAGAGCTACAAAACACTCCTGAAAAAAATCGTGGATGACTCAAACAAATGGAAAAACATTCCATGCTCATGGATTGTAAGAATCAATATTGTTAAAATAGCCATCCTGCCCAAAGTAATGTACAGACTCAACATTATTCCTATCAAACTACCAAGGTCATTTTTCACAGAACTAGGAAAAACATATTCTAAAATTCATAGGGGACCAAAAAAGAGCTCAAAGAACCAAAGCAATCCTAAGCAAAAAGAACAAAGCTGGAGGCATCACATTACTCAACTTCAAACTATGCTGTAAGGCGACAGTAACCAAAACAGCATGATACTGGTTTGAAAAAAGCCCAGACACATAGACCAATGAAACAGGATAGAGAGCCTAGAAATAAAGCTGCACATCTACAGCAATTTGAACTTTGGCAAAGTCAACAAAAGTAAGCAATAGACAACTCCTTATTCAAAAAATGGTGCTGAAAAAAAAAAAACAAAAAACAAAGCTGTAGGCAAAATGTCACTTGACTTCATACTATACTACAGGGCTATAGTAACCAAAACAGCATGGTACTGGTACAAAAGAAAAACAGACACATAGACCAATGCAACAGAATAGAGAGCCCAGAAATAAGTCTGCATACCTACAACCATCTGATCTTTGACAAACCTGACAAAAATATGCAATAGGGAAGGACTCTTTATTCAATAAATAATGCTTGGATAACTTGTTAGCCATATGCAGAAAATTGGGGTAATTTATAGATTCAATGCCATCCCCATGAAGCTACCAATGACTTTCTTCACAGAATTGGAAAAAAACTGCTTTAAAGTTCATATGGAACCAAAAAAGAGCCCACATTGCCAAGACAATCCTAAGTCAAAAGAACAAAGCTGGAGGCATCATGCTACCTGACTTCAAACTATACTACAAGGCTACAGTAACCAAAACAGCATGGTACTGGTACCAAAACAGAGATATAGACCAATGGAACAGAACAGAGCCCTCAGAAATAATACCACACATCTACAGCCACCTGATCTTTGACAAACCTGAGAGAAACAAGAAATGGGGAAAGGATTCCCTATTTAATAAATGGTGCTGGGAAAATTGGCTAGTCATAAGTAGAAAGCTGAAACTGGATCCTTTCCTTACTCCTTTTATGAAAATTAATTCAAGGTGGATTAGAGACTTAAATGTTAGACCTAAAACCATAGAAACCCTAGAAGAAAACCTAGGGAATACCATTCAGGACATAGGCATGGGCAAGGACTTCATGTCTAAAACACCAAAAGCAACAGCAACAAAAGCCAAAATTGACAAATGGGATCTAATTAAACTAAAGAGCTTCTGCACAGCAAAAGAAACATCAGAGTGAACAGGCAACCTACAGAATGGGAGAAAATTTTTGCAATCTACTCATCTGACAAAGGGCTAATATCCAGACCCTACAAAGAACTCAATCAAATTTACAAGAAAAAAACCAAACAACCCCATCAAAAAGTGGGCAAAGGATATGAACAGACATTTCTCAAAAGAAGACATTCATACAGCCAACAGACACATGAAAAAAATGCTCATCATCACTGGCCATCAGAGAAATGCAAATCAAAACCACAATGAGATACCATCTCACACCAGTTAGAATGGCAATCATTCAAAAGTCAGGAAACAACAGGTGCTGGAGAGGATGTGGAGAAATAGGAACACTTTTACACTGTTGGTGGGATTGTAAACTAGTTCAACCATTGTGGAAAACAGTATGGTGATTCCTTAAGGATCTAGAACTAGAAATACCATATGACCCAGCCATCCCATTACTGGGTATATACCCAAAGGATTATAAATCATGCTGCTATAAAGACACATGCACACGTATGTTTATTGCGGCACTATTCACAATAGCAAAGACTTGGAATCAACCCAAATGTCCATCAGTGACAGACTGGATTAAGAAAATGTGGCACATATACACCATGGAATACTACGCAGCCAGAAAAAAAGGATGAGTTTGTGTCCTTTGTAGGGACACGGATGCAGCTGAAAACCACCATTCTCAGCAAACTATCGCAAGAACAGAAAACCAAACACCACATGTTCTCACTCATAGGTGGGAAATGAACAAAGAGATCGCTTGGACATGGGAAGGGGAATATCACACACCAGGGCCTATTATGGGGAGCGGGGAGGGAAGAGGATGACATTGGGAGTTATACCTGTTGTAAATGACAAGTTGATGGGTGCTGACAAGTTGATGGGTGCAGCACACCAACATGGCACAAGTACACATATGTAACAAACCTGCACGTTGTGCACATGTACCCTAAAACTTAAAGTATAATAAAAAAATAAATAAATAAATAAAGTGGACTCTTCCCTCATACCATATACAAAAATCAACTCCACATGAATTAAAAACTTAAATGTAAAACCCAAAACAATAAAAACCCTGGAAGACAACCTAGGCATTACCATCCTGGACATAGGAACTGGCAAAAATTTCATGGTAGGAAGCCAAAAGTCATCACAACTAAAACAAAATTTGACAAGTGGGATATAATTAAATTAAAGACTTTCTGCACAGGAAAAACAATAATCAAGTAAACAGACAACCTACAATATAGGAGAAAATATCTGTAAGCTATGCATCTGACAAATGTCTAATATCCAGCTTCTACAAGAAACTTAAACAAATCTGCAAGAAAAGCAAACAAACCCATTAAAAGTGGACAAAAGACAAGAACAGACACTTTTCTTTTGTTTTTCATGTGATTTTTTCTAAAATTTTATTTTATTTGAAGTTTTCTGGGATATATGTGCAGGACATGCAGGTTTGTTACATGGGTAAATGTGTGCCATGGTGGTTTGCTGCACCTATCAACCCATCACCTAGGTTTTTAAGACCCACATTCATTAACTGTCCTGAAGTTTGTCATCCCCCCACCCCCTGACAGGCCCCAGTGTGTGTTGTTCCCCATTCCCCCTGTGTCCATGTGTTCTCATTGTTCAGCTCCTACTTATGAGTGAGAACATGTGGTGTTTGGTTTTCTGTTCCTGTATTAGTTTGCCAAGGAAAATGGCTTCCAGCTCCATCCATGTCCCTGCAAAGGACATGAACTCATTCCTTTCTACAGCTGCATAGTATTCCATGGTGTATATATACCACATTTTCTTTATCCAGTCTATCATTGATGGGCATCTGAGTTGATTCCATGTCTTTGCAATTGTGAATAGTGCTACAATAAATATACATATGCACATATCTTTATAATAGAATGATTTGTATTCCTTTAGGTGTATACTCAGTAATGGAATTGCTAGGTCAAATGATAGTTCGGGTTCTAGATACTTGAGGAATCTCCACACTGTCTTCCACAATGGCTGAAATAATTTACACTCCCACCAACAATGTAAAAGCATTCCTATGTCTTCCCAGCCTCGCCACCATCTGTTATTCTTGACTTTCTAATAATTGCCATTATGACTGGTGTGAGATGGTATCTCATTGTGTTTCCGATTTGCCGTTCTCTAATGATCAGTGATATTGATATTTGTAGGTTGCATAAATGTCTTCTTTTGAGATGTGTCTGTTTACGTCCTTTGCCCACTTTTTGATGGTGTGTTTTTTTTTCTTGTAAAATTAAGTTCCTTGTAGATTCTAGATATTAGTTTTTTATCAGATGGATAGCTTGCAGAAATTTTCTCCCATTCCATTGGTTGTCTGTTCACTCTGATGATAGTTTCTTTTGCTGTGTAGAAGCTCTTTAGGTTAATTATATCCTATTTGTCAATTTTTGCTTTTGCTGCAATTGCTTTTGATATTTTTGTCATAAAATCTCTGCCCATGCCTTTCTCCTGAATGATATTGCCTTGATTTTCTTCTAGGGTTTTTACAGTTTTAGGTTTTATATTTAAGTCTTTAATCCGTCTTGAGTTAATTGTTATATAAGGTGTAAGGAAGGGGTCCAGTTTCAATTTTCTGCATATGGCTAGCCAGTTTACCCTGCACCATTTATTAAATAGAGAATCTTTACCCAACTGCTTGTTTTCATCAGGTTTGTTGAAGATCAGATGGCTGAAGATGAGTGGTCTTATTTCTGAGATCTCATTCTGTTCCATTGGTCTATCAAACAGACACTTTTCAAAAGAAGACATAATTGCAGCCAACAAGCTTATGAAACAAACTCAGTATCACTGATCATTAGAGAAATGCAAATCAAAACCACAATGAGATACCATCTCACACCAGTCAGAATGGCTTTTTATTTTTTTTAAACTTTTACGTTAAGTTAAGGGGTACATGTACAGGATTTGCAGGTTTGTTATATAGGTAAACTTGTGTCATGAGGTGTGTTATACAGATTATTTCATCACCCAGGTATTAAACTTAGTATCCATTAATTATTTTTCCTTATTCTCTCCCTCCTCCCAACCTCCATCCTCTGTTAGGCCCTAGTGTGTGTTGTTCCCTTCTGTATATCAATATTTTCTCATCATTTAGCTCCCACTTTGTATATAAGAACATGAGATATTTGGTTTTCTGTCCTTGCATTAGTTTGCTAAAGATAATGGCTTCCAGGCCCATACAAGTTCCTGCAAAGGATACGATCTCATTCTTTTTTATGGCTGCATAGTGTTCCATGGTGTATATGTACCATATTGTCTTTATCCAGTCTATCATTGTTGGGTATTTGGGTTGATACTATGTCTTTGCTATTGTGAATAGTGCTGTAGTGAACAAATGTGTGTGTGTTTCTTTATGACAGAATAATTTATATTCTTTTGGATATATACCCAGGAATGGGATTGCTGGATCGAATGGTATTTCTGTCTTTAGGTTTTTGAGGAATCTCCATACTGTCTTTCACAATGATTGAACTAATTTACACTCCCGCCAACAGTGTATAAGTGCTCCTCTTTCTCCACAATCTCACCAGCATCTATTACTTGTTTACTTTTTAACAGCCAGAATGGTTATACAACAGTAGACTGGATAAAGAAAATGTGGTACACATACACCATGGAATACTATGCAGCCATGAAAAAGAACAAGATCATATCCTTTGCAGGAACATGGATGGAGCTGGAGGCCATTATCTTTAGTAAACTAATGCAGGAACAGAAAATGAAATACTGCATCTTCTTACTTATAAGTGGGAGCTAAATGATGAGAACACATGACCACATAGAGGGAAACAACAGATACTGAGGCTTACATGAGGGTGGAAGGTGGAATGAGGAAGAGGATCAGGAAAAATAATGGTAAGACTGGATAAAGAAAATGTGGTACATATGCACCATAGAATACTATGCAGCCATAAAAAGAAATGAGATCATGTCCTTTGCAGGGACATGGATGGAGCTGGAAACCATTATCCTCAACAAACTAACACAGGAACAGAGAAGCAAACACCACATGTTCTCACTCATAAGTGGTAGTTGAACAATGAGAATATATGGACGCAGGGAGGGGAACAATAAACACCAGAACCTGTCAGTAGGGGAGGGCAGGGAGAGCATCAGGACAAACAGCTAATGCATGTGGGGCTTAAAACCTACGTGAAGGGTTCATAGGTGCAGCAAACCACCATGGCACACATAGACCTATGTAGTAAACCTGCACATTCTGCACATGTATCCCAGAACCTAAAGTAAAAATAAAATAACATAACAAAAAGAAAAAAATGGATAAAGAAAATGTGGCCATTTGTTTATATACCATGGAATACTATGATGTCATTAAAGAGAATAACAATCATGTTCTTTGCAGTAACACTGATGTAGGTGGAGGCCGTTACCACAAACAAATTAATACAGGAACAGAAAACCAAATATCACATGTTCTCATTTATAAGCAAAAGCCAAACATTGGGTACTCATGGACATAGAGATGGCCACAATAGACACTGGAGACTGCCATAAAGGGGAGGGAGAAAGGAGGGCTAGTGTTGAAAAGCTAACTATTGGGTACTATGCTCAGTATCTGAGTGATGGAATCAATTGTACTCTGAATCTCAATATCTCAAATATAGCCAGGTAACAAACCTGCATATGTACCCTCTGAATCTAAAACGTTGAAATTATTTAAAAACAGAAAATCAATAGAGAAAATCAACAAAACCAAAAGCTATCCTTTTTGAAAAAGTCAATAAAATTCATAAGTTTCTAGCCAGGCTATGTAAGAAAGAAGACACAACAAATAAACTAATATCATAAATGAAAGATGGAATATCAGTACATTTCCCATGAACATTAAAAGGATAATAATGAAATGTTATGAATTTAACTTTATAGTTGACTCTATGACAATGATTTGATAACCTAGATGAAATGGTTCAATTCCTTGAAAGACACAATCTTCTAAAACTCACATAAGAAGAACCAGACAATCTGACTAGGACTATATGTATTAAGGAAATTTAATCAATGATTAATAACCTTCTAAAACAAAAAAATACCAGATGGGTTTACTGGTGAACTCTACCTAATATTTATTTTTTTATATTACACCAATTATCTGTAATTTCTTTTAGAAGATAAAAGTAGAGGAAGTACTTCCTAACTCATTGTATGATGCAAATATTACTTACTCTAATGCTCAAACTAGACAAAAGCATCACAAGAAAAGAAA
Source organism: Rhinopithecus roxellana (assembly GCF_007565055.1). NCBI lineage: Eukaryota > Metazoa > Chordata > Mammalia > Primates > Cercopithecidae > Rhinopithecus > Rhinopithecus roxellana. Next base: position 108,851,460 of record NC_044562.1, on the reverse strand, counting down.
ACTACAGATCAAAGTTTCTCATGAACGTAAATGCGATAATCCTTTACAAAATATTAGGAAACTAAATTTAATAGTGAACTATTAGGTTGGTGCAAAGGTAATTGCGATTTTCACCATTATTGTTTGTTTGTTTGTTTGTTTGTTTTTGAGATGGAGTCTTGCTGTTGTCGCCCAAGCTGGAGTGCAATGGCGTGATCTCGGTTCACTGCAACCTCCACCTCCCGGGTTCCAGCATTTCTCCTGCCTCAGCCTCCCAAGTAGCTGAGATTGCAGGTGCCCACCACCATGCCTGGCTAATTTTTGTATTTTCAGTAGAGAAGGGATTTCACCATATTGGCCAGGCTGATCTCAAACTCCTGACCGCAGGCGATTCACCCACCTCAACATCCCAAAGTGCTGGGATTACTAGCATGAACCAGCTGCGCCCAGCCTGCCATTATTGTAAAATGGCAAAAATTGCAATGACTTTTGCACCAATCTAATAGAAGAGTTATGTACCATGACCAGATAGGATTCATGCGAGGTATGCAAGGCTAGTTCAACATTCAAAAATCAATTAATGTAATCTACCACCACAACAAACTAAGGAAAAAAAAACACGTGATCATATAAATAGATACAAAAAAGCATTTGGCAAAATTCAACACCTTTTCGTGATTAAAAAATATATATTAAACTAAGATAGAGGGGTACTTCCTCAAGTTAGTAGGGAATTTCTAAGAAAACCTACAGCTAACATCATGCTTAATGGTTTGAAACTAGAAGCTTTTCCACTAACATCAAGAACAAAGCAAGAACGTCCCCTCTTATGATGGCTTTTGAATATCATACTAGAATTCCTGTTAAATACAATAAGACAAGAAAAGGAAGTAAAAGGCATACAGATTGGGAAGGAAGAAATCAAAGTGTCTTTGTTCGCAGAGAACATGTCCATCTATATAGAAAATCTGAAAGAATAAACAAAAAACCTTTTGGAACTAATAAGCGGTTATAGCAGGGCTGCTATACCAAGGTTGCAGGATGAAAGGTTAATAAGCAAGAATTAATCACTTTCCTATATATAAGCAATGAGCAAGTGGAATTTGAAATGAAAAACCTACTACCATTTACATTACTGCACCTCAAAATGAAATACTTAAATATAAATTAACAAAACATGTCTAATATCTATATGAGGAAAACTATAAAACTTTTACAAAGGTATCAAAGAACTCAGTAAATGGAGAGATATTCCATATTCATGAATAGGAAGGCTTAATATTATCAACATGTCATTTCTGCACAACTCACTATATAGATTCATTGCAATTCCTAAAATCCCACAAAGTTACTTTGTGGGTATCAACAAATTGGTTATAGTGTTTATATGGTCCAACAAAAGACTCAGAATAGCCAATTCAATATTGAGGGAGAATAGCGAAGTCAGAGGACTGACATTACCCAACCTCAAGACTTACTTTAAAAATAGAGCAATTAAGACAGTGTGGTATGGGTGAAAGAATAGAGAAATCAATCAACAGAACAGAATACAGAACCCAGAAATAGACCTATATATAAACAAAGTCAACTGATCTTTGACAAAGGAACAAAGGCAGTAAAACGGAGCAAAGACAGTTTTTCAGCAATAGTGTGGAAAAACCCACATCCACATGCAAAAAAGAAAAAGAAAAAGAATCTACACACAGACCTTGGACCCTTTACAAAAAATAATTGTAAGTGAACATAGACTCATAGACCTAAATATAAAATGCAAAAAATATAAAACCATAGAAGACAATATTTATAAGTCCTAAATTACCTTGTGTAATTTTTTTATATTTTTAATGAACCTGACATTACAAACATAGGCAAATTACTTTTTAGATACAACACCAAAGGCATGATCCATGAAAGAAAGAATTGGTAAACTAGATTTCACTAAAATTAAAACTCCTACTCTGTGAAAGACAATGTTAACAGAATGAGAAAACAAGCCACAGAGTAGGAAAAAACATTTGCAAAAGAAACATCTAATAACAGAATATTATTCAAGACATACAAAGAACTCTTAAAACTCAACAATAAGAAAATGAACAATCCAATTATAAAATGGGCCAAAGACCTTAACAGACTTCTCACCAAAGAAGATACACAGATGCCAATTAAGCTTATGAAAAGATGTTCAACATCGTATGTCGTTAGGGATTTGCAAATTAGAACAATGAGATACCACTACACAACTACTAGAATGGTGAAACTTCAGAACACTGGCAACGCTAAATGCTGGGTAGGACACAGAGAACAGGAATTCCCATTCTTTACTAGTATATATGCAAAATGGTACAGCCATGCTAAACAAAGACAGTTTTGGCAGTTTCCTGCAAATCTAAACATATCCTTATCACACAATCCAGCAATCTCATTCCTTGTTATTACCCAAAGGAGTTGAAAACTTATGCCTACATGAAAACCCACCCACAATGTTTATAGAAACTTTAAATGTACTTGTCAAAACCTGGAAGTCACCAAGATGTCCTTCAGTAGTTGAGTAGATAAATAAACTGAGATTTATCCAGACAGGAATATTATTCAGTACTAAAAAATAAATGCATTATCAAGCCATGAAAAACATAGAGGAAACTTAAATGCATGTTACTAAGTGAAAGAAAGCAATCCTGAAAAGGCTACATTTCATATGTTCCAACTATATCACATTCTGGGAAAGACAAAAGTATGAAAACAGTATACAAATATTAGTGATTAGTAACAGTAAAAAGATTAGGGAGAAAGAGATAAATAGGCTGAGCACAGAGGATTTTTATGACAGCAAAACTCTTCTACATGATATTACAATGATGAATACATGTCATTATACATTTGCCAAATTCCCTGAATGAACAACACCAAGAATAAACCCTAATATAAACTACAGACTTCGGGTAATAATGATGTGTCAATATGTTAATTAATTGTGTATGCCACCCTATTGAGGAATGCTGATAGTGGGGTAGGTTGTACATGTATGGCAACAAGGAGTATGTGGGAACTCTGTATTTTCTACTCAAATTTACTATGAACCTAAAACTGCTCTAGAAATAAAGTTGTTTATTACTATTATATTATTGTTATTATTATTTTGAGATGGAGTCTTTCTTTGCTGTCCAGCCTGGAGTGCAGTGGCGTAATCTTGGCTCACTGCAACCTCTGCCTCCCGGGTTCAATAAATTCTCCTGCCTCAGCCTCTCCAGTAGCTGAGATTACAGGTGTCCACCACCATCCCCTAATTTTTTTTTTTTTTTTTTTTTTTTTTTTTTTTTTTTTAGTAGAGACGGGATTTCACCATGTTGGCCAGGCTGGTTTCAAACTTCTGACCTCAAGTGATCTGCCCGCCTCAGCCTCCCAAAGTGCTGAGATTATAGGCATGAGCCACTGTGCCTGGCCTAGTTTATTAATTTTTAAAGAATGCTTGCCCATTCGTACTAAGTCTCCATCTCAGTCTGCTACCTGGCATTTCTTGCACTTCCGCAGATTTGTCTTTCAACTGTCTGACCCATTTTTGTGTTCCCTATGCAGGCTATCACTTTTCATGAGCACTTGCTTACCTCTTCCATCTATTACCATGTTCTACCCTTCTCTTCCGAACCTGGTACATAGCTTAATGAACTACGATATGTAGTGGTGGAGAGAGTTTGTATGGGCTTTGATTTAGAGTCAGACAAAACACGTTTCACATCCTAGTTCTACTTTGCCACTAGAAATATAATAATATATAAACTACTTAGATATTCTGCACTTTAGTATCCTTTTCTATTCAATATGCTTAACAATACTTGCATCATAGATTTGTTGTATAGAACAAATGAGATAACATATGCAAATATTAAAACATCAAACTGTGTCTGGCATGTAGTAAGCACTCGATAAATGCTAATTCACTTTTTAACAAAATTTGACTATCATTTTCGAAACATTGACAATTACTGTCACCATGTCTGAAAATCTCTCAATGCTGGTCATGCCAGTTACTTGCTTTTTGGACAAAAAACAAAAAACAAAAAACAAAAAACATATTTCTTACATTTCCACGGCAAGCTACATTTCCCAGGCCACAGTGTCAGCTGGCTGACAGATAAGTCCAGCCATCAGGAGGCATTGACAATAGATAGGAAGGCGGAAGGAAGGGAGGGAGAGGCCAGAGTATAGCTCATCTTCTCTCTCTTCCTCAGGCAGCCTCTTCTAGCAGCAGCATCCGCACTGGACAGGTTTTCGCTCCCTGGGCCCAGCTTCCCTGGAGATCCTCTGCCATTTATCTACTTGCAATCAAGCAGGCCTAACTCTGGGGCTCTGGTAACACCACATACTCCTTTGGTTCTCCAGCCCCATATATGGTGGTGTTTTCTCTTGTAACAAAGGTCTTCACTTCCTCACCAATTTGTTTTTTGCTTTTTAGCTCTCCCAACTCTTGTAACTAACTCCCAGTACTAATTCCCTCTATTTCAGTACATGCCATGTGCTGTGTTTTCCTGAAGAAGCCAAGTCAGAGTTATCCAAATTAACAATGAACTTCTTATATATTGACCCAAGGTGCATGTGATTATTTATAAGACACAGCCTTTTAATCAAGCTTTATTCCTATAAATCAAATGCCTATGTTTGCAAAGCTCATATTGTTAGCAAAGAGTAGAAAGAATTAAAGCAGTTTATAAGGCTTAGGGGCATTGCTGAGAAGCATGAGGTAATTCCTCTCTTTAACATAAATGAGTCTATTAGTCATGCATATCATCTCTTCTATGGGCAGCCAAAGACAACCATATTTTCAGGCTGCCATAATGAAGTACCCAATACTGAGTCACTTAAACAGCAGATATTTATTGTTCCACAGTTCTAAAAGCTAGAAATCTGGGATTAAGATCTCATCAGGGTTGGTTCCTTCTGAGGGCTGTGAAACCATCAGTTCCATGCCTCTGGTAATTCACTGGGGATTTTAGTGTTTCGTGACCTGTAGAAGCATCACCTAATCTCTGCCTTTACCTTCACATGACATTCTCCCTGTGTTTCTGTGTCCAAACTTTTCCTTTCTACAAGTATACCAGTGATGTTGGATTGGGGCCCATCTTACTCCAGTATGACCTCATCTCATCTAATTGTATCTGCAATGACCCTATTTCTAAATAAGATCACTTTCTGAGGTACTAGTGGTTAGGACTTCAGCGCAATAATTTGTGAAGATGCAATTCAATCCACAACACAGGCCAAGGTGCTCATTAGGATAATTTAATCTTTTAAAGGTTGCTGCAAAATCTGGATGCCTCTTTGAACATAATCTTTATTTTACTAAAACAGAAAATCTGCAAGTGTCTATTTTTTTCTAGAGCATTTAGAAGAGAAAAGGGAGAAAATTCAAATGTAATCAATTATTTCCTTCATTTGCAAGCCTAGGTACTAAGTGATTTGTGAAGATATTAGTTATGTTTCAAACTTATATATGGTATTGAATGATATAAATGTATATAATTTATGATGGCTCTTCCAATTAGTCCGGTTCCTTAAAAAGTCAGGTCACCCAGAGACATTTGGGAGGCATATTAATTAGAATCAAATAAGACAGACTAGTATTATATGCCATCACTATAAAAGGCACAGTAGAATCAGAAAGGGGTGATTTTCTATAAGCAATTACAGGAAGGGGAGACACTGTATTGAAGGAGGGGAGGAGGAAAATAGGACAGAAACAAACTGAAATTGGTGCACTGTAATCCAAGAAAGAAGCAGACCAAGATATTATTGCTTAAGACAGTCTAGAAAGTAGGAAAGAGATCAAATGTTAACACAGATATTTAGCTTAAAGACAAATAGGAATAACCTCAAATATACACCTCAAAAGCAAAGTTGCTATAACAAAGTGTTTCTAACTTGTGTTTCTATTTTGATTAAATCAAGAGGAGCATGGGCATTACATATGGGAAGGGGAAAGTAGGTTGTCTACCACCCTCTCAAGGCTAAGCTCTTATTTATGGTATAGGTGCTTGGGAGAAATTATGTTATGGAGAAGACTGAGCAGAAAAAATACGAATTTCTTAAGTTTTAAGAAAATTTGACTCAAAAGTCTTTGAATTTTAAAGAGATATGGAAAGCTAGAAATAACTTCACTTTTGATGGCTCACAATTACTTTAGCTTTAAAAGAGTGAAAGGCTTGAATTCACCTTTGGGGTACTAACTTTCTTTGAAATTTAAAACCATTGTAGTGAGTTTTTCTAATGATGAACATGCAAAGCAAGTTCCTCTTCTGAGATTAAGAAGTTTACTATGCTTTCTATGGTCATATGAGATAGTGACTCTTTTGTGGTAAATAGTGCATTTCTAGGTCCATGTATCCTTTCAAGAAATATTTGAAATAATGATTTACATGGCAATGCCTCTGGAGATTATTGTTTATTGAGGGTGTGTGTGCGTGTCTGTGTGTCTGTGTGTGTGTGTGTGTGTGTGTGTGTGTGTGTGTGTGTTCTTGTAGAAGCAACTAACATCTGGAGATTGGAATTGAGACCCTGAAGATTACAAGATCTCATATTCTCCTCAAGCAAGAGCACAACCTATAAACAGTAGATCTGAACTTAATAATGCTTAAGTTAACCTTAAGTTTGTGTCTGTGGTCTAATGAATTTGTATGCCAAACAGGATAACTCAGATCTTGGGCAATAAACTATGTCAGTCTATGCACCCTAATGTGAGTGCACTGTTGGAGACTAAAGACAAAGATGACTTACTATGGAGAGGGCATGGGTAGTGAATGGATAATCCTAAAATGGAAATGATTTGGGAATGGAAACTGAAGACTGATCTTAGACTGGGGATAAGAAAGAGTTCTCTGACTTTAGATCTGTGCAGAAGGCTGACAATTCTCAATGTACAGATTTCCTGAAGTCTTCCCAGAATGGTGGGAAAGAATGCTGGCATTTATGATGGACATAGAATTTAAGGAACCTTACCTAGCAACGAAATCTAGCTTGAAGTTTCCCTGTATTGGGTACCCATGAGGATAATATTCTGTTATCCTCAAGTCTTAAAGAACCATTTATTAAATGTTACAATCTAATCTGTGCTTTGAGGAATTAGGAGCATGTCCATGCTTAGGACAGAGTAGTATGGAGGACAGCACTGTATTCTTCTACTTAAGATTAAATATTGACAACAACATCTTTCCAAGGGAGATCAATTTTTGAGTGGGCAGCAAAGCAAGCTAGAGATCTGATTGTGTGGTTACCAGAGTAAAATCAGGCATAAAATCAGGCAAAGACAGAACATTATTGGAGACTAATGGAGGAAAACTTAAAATAAATAAATATATAAAACTAAGGGAAAATGGAGGATCTAATTTAAAACAACGCTAGTCTTCCAAATATTCTGGAAGGAAAGGACATCTAAGGAGAGTGGGAGTTTTGGAATCAAGTTTCCATTATTACTCATATGAGAGTTACTAAGCGAACAAAAGGTTATTTTCAGTTATGCACACTTAGAAGTTTCTATGCTTTGTGTCCTGACTTCTATACAATATTAAGTGATTCAGCTTTGGTAAATAAACTAATGTATGCTGTTCTTGTAAAAGCATTGTTTTTAAAAGTAAAGGCAACAGTATATTCATCTTTCCTTTGCACTTGAGATGAAGATCCCTGAATAACAATTTTAAAAATCTTATTTCAGTTAATAATTTCCTTTTCCTCTCTTCCCAACCCTCCTCACTCCCACACTTAAAACTTTTAACCAGTTCTGGAAAAAGGTAGAAAATGCTAAGTTCCACCTCCTCTCCCTGCCCATCCTTTGATAAGCCTGTTAATGAGTAGTGAAATAACCAAGAGGTGAGGAGAAAAAGAAAAAAGAAGAGCGGTTAAGGGGCCTGAATAATCAGCACACTAATTAATCTCATCTGACTAATCCTTGATTCATAAAGGAACATGGAAAATGTCCCCAAATATTAACATCGCTCTGACTAGATAGGCTATTGACATTCTCACAAGGCAAAGGAGTGGGGGGCAGGGGGTAAAACACCTTTCCTGTAATTATCAAGTAAAAATGTTCAGGGAGTCTATTTCAGGTATGAAGGGGAGAAATAGTCTAAAGTTCTCTCGGCCATCTTCTGGTGGTAACATAAATAGAAATAAATTGGACCTTGTAAAGTTGATGAAAATAACGAATAATGTATGTTTTCATATATTCAAAAAAATAAAGAAATTTGGAAAGGGTAGATTGGGGGTCATGTAGCCCATCCTTCTGTCTCCTAACAGAATAACACTTGCATTTTCAGCCTCACAATTGGCAACTTTACCAGAAAAAGTAGCTATTTTGCTTAGTAAATACAGGTGGGTCCCACATTTTTCCCAATAAATATGTTCTGTGAAATATGCACAAATCAGATATTTTTAAAAATATACTCTATGAGATTCCTATCTCAAGACATCATGTAGTTAGTGGTTTTTGTTTGTAAATGTCATTTTAGGATTAAATAATTACTTTATGATTTTTTTTAATTAAAGCATGTCTGTAGTCTAAAAAATAAGTTAATGTAATATATTTGTTCTACCCATGCCTCCCTAAAGAACAGAAACGCTAATTAGAAATTGTATGGACTGATAAATTTGTGGTATTTACTAATAATATAGTTTACCCCCCTGGACAGAGAATTTCAATCTTCCTCAAGCACTAGTACATCCTATGCTTTACTGAAAGGAATGTTTTCTTTGACTTAAGTGCTCCTCCTTGTCTAAGGTCACAAGTAATTAGTGGCAGGGCCAGGTTGAGAACTTGCCCTTTGTTCTTTGTTTAATGTTCTTTCAACTGTACTACATTGTTTGTCTTCAACACTGCCCTGTTTCGAGCCTGTTTTCTGAGTACTCCCTGGATCAAATATTGTCCTCAACTTGTCCATAGCTTCTTGTTCTACCTTCTACACTGGTTCTCTACGTTTTCCCAACTTGTTGTTGTCGACAATACAGCTTCACAATGCCCGTCTCCTAAAGGTAACCTTCAAGAGAATCAGTTTAAGGTTGTTCTAAAAAGAATACCAGTAACCAACTCTAATTTCTTTTTTCTTGAGGAAACAATTATAATGCCCTTTAAGACCAATCAGTCCAGTTCTTTAGGGGAGACAACACAGTCATTGGTCCCCAAGGTCAGCAACCCCAGAAAGGAAAACTTTGTCCTTGAAAACTCAAAGTTAACTCAAAAAAATTGAGAGAATCAAAAATACCAAAAAGAATTTTCTTCATTCTTATACTTTTTGGGGTTTGTTTTTCATTTTCCTAGACAAAGTGAAGAAATTCAGATGAAATGATGTGCACCAACTAAGATTCGACCTGACTAATTTATGTACTATAGGAAAAGACCATGTTCAAATGAGCTAAACACCTTCTATGGCTAACTCTGCTCCTCTCATAGGTGGGAGAGGGGGTAAAGAAAGAGAGAGGGGGAGAAGGTGGGGGAGGAGGAAGGAACGAAGGAAACAACAGAAGGAAGGGAGAAAGGCTGATAGTTTATACTGAAGAGATCTCAGAATTCATGGTGATTTTATTATTAAAAAGTGGGGGTTATATATAGCCTTTATGATCCCCATTATTAGGTTTTCACTACATTTTGATTTTTGTATGTCCTTAAATGTGTGAAAGAATACAAAATATTCAGATAGCAGGATATGTTATGAGTACCTGGTCCAGGATAAAACAGATTCCCCTGACTAAATAGAACTAGATCCTCTGGTTCTTTTAGGGAAAATATATTCAACTCCCCCATACCACGCAGGAAGCCAAATTATTTCTTTGTAAAGAGGAATGGAAGAGCAGAAAGGAATGAGAAAACATTTGTCCTGCTAGCCTCATTCTGATGCTTTCTGGGACCTATTTATCTCTTGCTTATTATGTAGTCTATATAAAAGGTGCAGTCTCTAAAAGCTGTCCTACAGCTCTGGGGAATAGTGAAAAGTCGTATTCCATGGGCCTCACAGAGAGAACGGTTTCCCCCTTGGAATCAGGTGTGGCTCCCCATGGCTGCTCAACCTTAGAAACTTGTAGAGTCTCCATGGTCGAGGAACTACCAAGGTAATTTTGCTCTGGATAGAGCTCAGAGAGGAGCTGTTCTTCACATGCTATTGATCACAGATGGAAATATATCTTCCTTAACTGGGTATGCTGCCCTTTAAAGTCTCCCACTTCAATGTAATGGGACAGATTGAATAATTTTCCATGTTAGTGGGTGGAAGTTTTTCCAATGCCACCCAGTTGCTCTTTTCTTCCAGAAAGCAAAATACAGATTTCCTTTGGGTGCAACAGACATCAAGAAATAAAAAATAGCTGTCTCACATGCAATGCAAAATGACATCCAAAGAAATCACACATCAGAAATCACACATGGCAGAAATAAGCTTCCTTTTGAAATATTTTGGCACCTGACACAAGAGCAAAAGAATTGCACAGACCACCTGAAAAAAAAATATTTGTTATAAAAATATTAATTAAATAATATATTTCTTACAGGCTGTTCCTGAAAATATAGACTGAGGGCTGCCTATTGAAAAATAATACTTTGTGAAATCTATTTTAATATTTAACAACTAAGAAATAGCAATTAGACCTGTAAGTACAAATTGAAACTCACTTGAGTGCCTACATAATATAGAATCTGCTTTCTTTGCTATAGCCTAGGCAAATCAGGTGCAATGGACTTGGCCCATTATGAACACTTTATGGTACAGATAGTCAAATAGTCCTGAAGATTTTTTTTTAAATCTCCTAAACAGGAAAAGATTCTCTTACATTCTAATTCAAGGGGGTTCTAATTCATTTTATTAGATATAAATTCCAATATAGAATTTCAAAGGACAAATCATTTTTATTTTGAAAGTCATTGGTTCCTTTTGAAAATTTCTTAATGCTTCTTCTAGAGATAATGAAATTCTCCTCCAAAATAAGTTAAAAGGTGAAGCCTGGAGGTAGATTAAGGAAAAGTGTATGCCTCATTCCTTGAAATGGTGCATTTTTATATGTCTGCAAATACTAAAGACCAGAGAGCTTAAGACCAGAGAACTGAACTTCATATAGTACACCTGTGTGAAATATTAATGAGACAAGTTCCCAACCTGCGTGTAACTCAATGAAAGAGTTGCCTAGGCAGAGAATTGGCTCAGGAACATCTAATATATTGGTTGAAATGTTAGAGGTGATGTTTGAAGTTTGTAGCCTGTCAGAGCAAGTAAGAATATGAGCTAGTTCACTTGCTGCAATACATTACATCTTTTTTTTCTGGATTTTTCTTGATAGCTGGACAACTAAAATAATTTTAGCGATAAAGTTCTCTAAATTACAGACCTGATGTCATTGCGTGCTTCCTGGTCTTTCTTCTAAGGTGAGAGAACTCTTTGTTCTATGGATAATCTTACTGTAGGCAGAAAGCAAGTGGTGAACAAAATGTTCAAAATGCTTTCCTCATTCTTTAATTTTATGCTGATTCTAATACAGCCGGAGCCCTAGGTTTTCCTGTAACCCTTTTCTATGGATATCAATGTGAACTTAAAAATTAAACCTAGGAAGATATGACCTAATTTTGTAGGTCTCTGAAAAGAGGTATTTTGTCATATTTTAGGAGGTCAGGTATTTTGCCAATTTTTTATGTGATTTCATTAGACTTTTGTGCACATCAAGTACAAATGGCTTAACCCTAGAGGGAACACTAGGGACATAATGTCCCTCCAGTGTTCTTAATTTTTTATTCCAAAAACATTTATTGAGCTCTTACTATATGCCAGGAATGGGGTTAGGCTCCAGGGATACATAAAAAGGGCTGCGACAAAAATATAAACTAAATACCATGGCACAGAGGAGACAGCATAATTCTGCCTAAGAGAGACTGAAAACTTCACTAAAAAGATGACATTTGAGCTCTGAAATATGCACAGGAATTTTCCTGGTGGAAAAAAGAAAAACAGGAAAAGAACTTCAAATTTAAGGAATAGCATATGCAAAAGCAGGAGGTCCTAAAACGGTCTAATGTAATCAAGAAGGGACAAGCTCTTCCGACCAGGCATAGAATAGAATACATGATGGGAAATAAGCTGAAGCCAGCATAATTACAAGTGAATGTGAATTTATTCTCAAACAGCAGCATTATGAATTCCTAAATCCACATTTTTAAGGTGATTCTATATATGGCTGGCTCTATCCTGCCTTACAACCTCACTTGGAATTGTAACAAATACATGCTCTGGAAAACTACCAGTTGATTTGACAAAGAAAATTGATAGAACATACTTTCTTGAGCAGAGGGACTGTGGGTACCTTAATTAGAATGGAATGGGAAGCAAATCCTGGAAATGGTGTGAGAAAAGAAAACAAATCCTATGTCTACGAAAAGATAAAATTATAGAGAAAATTCAGATAAAGGAAGAAACATTATAACCTGGGATACATTGGATGAACTAAGTTGAGACCATTAAGCGATGCACAAAACAGGATGGACACAATAGCAGGTATTTAAGAACTAAGAACATCAACAACCATTTTTCTTCTGTACTTGTGCCTAAATAAAAAAGCTATTGCGGCCGGGCGCGGTGGCTCACACCTGTAATCCCAGCACTCTGGGAGGCCGAGGCAGGCAGATCACCTGAGGTCGGGAGTTCAAGACCAGCCTGACCAACATGGAGAAACCCAGTCCCTACTAAAAATACAAAAGTAGCCGGGCATGGGGGCACATGCCTGTAATTCCAGTTACTCGGGAGGCTGAGGCAGGAGAGTCGCTTGAATCTGGGAGGCGGAGCTTGTGGTAAGCCAAGATTATGCCACTGCACTCCAGCCTGGGCTACAGAGCAAGACTCCATCTAAAAAAAAAAAAAAAAAAAAAAAAAAAAAAAAAAAAAGCTATTGGCAATGTTTTACTTCATTGTTTGGGGGGAATGTTATAAAACTTTTAATAGACTCCAAAGATTTTATTCTAAGACTTCCTGATCCATTCACTTAGTTTGGTCCAGTCCCTGGGTCATTTCTCTACAGATGAGAAATTCCATAATAAACGGGAAAACATGGGAGGCTTTTAAACAGACAAAAAGGGAGTAGTATGACCAGATTTGTTTCTTAAAAGATAAACACTGGTGACAATATAAAGAAAGGCCTAGAGTTTAGAGAACCACTACATTCTATGATGTATAATGAGTAAATGAAAACTGTCATGGCTTAGATGATGGTTTGTACAAAGAGTATAATAATAAATGAAAACCTAATAGCTGGACATTGCTGCTAGTTTTCCAATGAGAAAGGCAAGATGAGCTTGCAACAGCCAATGAGAGCTACTGTATTAGTGTGAACCATTTCTTTCACTGTATCTGCTGGTATATGGCATGGCTTATATGGTATGAGAGGACCTAGAGGAAGTCTGGTTAGTCTGGTCAGAAGACAGAGATTTGATCGTGCAATCCTGCAGGAAGCATTTGGAGGGAAAGCACAACAAAAGGCTACTTTTCATAGATAGTAAGATGACTTTCAAATAGTCCCAGAAATGTTGGTAGTGTTCTGGAATAAATAATTGTAGTCATAATAGAATATCATTTTAGAAAGTCATCATATGAGTGAAAAACATGAAACGCTTATATATTCTTTCATGAGTAGAGAACTTATTTGAGGAAACATCACCTTGGCTTGGGCACTAGATTTTCAGTTTCTTCTGTGACTGGTAATAATTAATCATTTTAACAAAAATCAAGATCATTAAGAAACTCAAAAGTCGTCTATTAAGATTTATGCCTTATATAATAGATGTGCTTCTTAGATATTTCTTCAGCATCAACCATTTAAATCCAGTACTTTTAAATGTCCTAAAAGGGAACTATTTATTTAGAGATTTCCTGTGATAAATGTTTGATAAAGGAAGGATCCTTTGGTAACATGAATAATTCTTCCATATTTGTAGTTTAGTCACTTTGAATTTTCATATACTGAATTATGCTTTCTTAAAGGGAGTATATCCTGACTGGCAATGATTTTATGTTACAAAGTGCATATCTTATACTTATTTCAATTTTCAGTGCAAAATGAATGCAAACATTATTCCAATCACCTTTTTACCATAAATATGCCAAAATATCTTAGCCAATGAAAAACTCCCCATCGCTAAATACATGTTTTCATGAAAAACAAATTAGATGCATTTTCCTAAGGAAAAGAATTTAAATGCATTATTTGAATCATGCTCTACAATCTTTTTCCAAAGCAGCTTATGCTGTATCTTACAAAGTCAATGTTTACCAGTATATTTATATAATTTTCTTTCTTTTGTTTTCCCTCCATTTGGCAGAACACAGAGTACTATATAGGCATGTGTCTGAATATTTAGCCATGCTATGCCAGGAGTCCACACAATGCTTAGGACTGTTTAGTTTAACAAAGAATGTGTGGCTTTTGCATGTTCTGGCACGTATGAGTGTCTCCAAACCTCTGCTAATGGCAGAACATACTTGTCACTTGAAATTTACAAATGTGCAATGAGTTTAAACAAACCACCACCAATCTTATACTTACTTCTCTATTAAAACTTGATGCAAAAAAGTGATGAGGATTGGAAGCATAAAAAAGTACATCGAGACCAACCTAGCTAACATGGCGAAACCCCGTCTCTACTAAAAAATACAAAATACTAGCAGGGCGAGTTGGCGGGCGCCTGTAGTCCCAGCTACTTGGGAGGCTGAGGCAGGAGAATGGCGTAAACCCGAGAGGCGGAGCTTGCAGTGAGCTGAGATCCAGCCACTGCACTCCAGCCTGGGCGACAGAGCGAGACTCTGTCTCAAAAAAATAAAAAAATAAAAATAAATAAAAAATAAATAAAAAAGTACATCAAGATGTAGGGAAACAAACTGTAAGGCCACCTCTTTGTAGTTACCTTTTGAATTTGCCCATGTTCTGCTTCTAGCAAGGAGATAACATGAAGCTCAAAATATGATTTGCAACCTCCATATAAATCATTTACAAATGCTGGAACAACCGAATATGTAATAGTCAGCTGATCTGCCTATAGTTTATATCTAATTTGTGATCTTTGGGTTGGAATATTGTGCAGTTAAATTAGGTAAACATTTTAAAATTAGGGATTACTGACTTTAAACATAATAAACTATTTTTCCTTACATAAAGGAGAGCTAATGGGAAACTAATTTTTTGTCTGTGGATTTTTATGGATAAAAAGGAGAATTTATAATATTGTAGCAAGTGAAATGAACCATTCACTGGTGGAAGTAATATTATAAATGCCAAACAAGGCCGGGCGCGATGGCTCAAGCCTGTAATCCCAGCACTTTGGGAGGCCGAGACGGGCAGATCACGAGGTCAGGAGATCGAGACCATCCTGGCTAACACTGTGAAACCCCGTCTCTACTAAAAAATACAAAAAAACTAGCCGGGCGAGGTGGCAGGCGCCTGTAGTCCCAGCTACTCGGGAGGCTGAGGCAGGAGAATGGCGTAAACCCAGGAGGCGGAGCTTGCAGTGAGCTGAGGTCTGGCCACTGCAGTCCAGCCTGGAAGACAAAGCAAGACTCCGTCTCAAAAAAAAAAAAAAAAAAAAAAAAAAAAAAAAAAAAAAAAAAGCCAAACAAGCTATTTTACCTATATGCAAACTTTAGAGGAGCACTATAAATATTTTAGTTGTTGAAGTTATTACTATTATGCCACTGACTTATTGGACAACATTAATTATTATTCTGTGTTTTACATGGTGTTGTGATGTATCTTGTATTCTCCTGATCACCATTTGAACCTTCTTTCTTTTGAGTATTATAACTTGCCAGTCTGGAGTCGCAGGGTCTCTAATACATATTCAATGATTCCTCCCCCACCCACAGAGGGCAGTATTGTGAAGAGGAGGGGAAAAAAAAGCATGAATTCCGAAATCATACATATGGAAGTTGAGAATCTGAAAATTTTGTTTCTTTAATGGTATCCATGATTCAGTACCTCCTATAAGTGCTTTATGTACCATCACGGGTACCCAAAGACTTCTGACCTGGATTACTTTTCTTACTAAATTTATTTTTACAGGTTATACCCACCCCACTTTCAAGACCCAAGTCCAAAAGTGCACTTCCATGAAGTTTTCCTGATCCATGTCCCACCCAACCTTTCTACTACACAAACACTCACAGCAGGATGTGACTTTCTGTCTTTTGAAAACTTATAATAAGATTCTTTAAGTAACATCCTTTATAATATATATATATATATTATATATATATATATATAATATATATATATACTTTAAGTTCTAGGGTACATGTGCACAACGTTCAGGTTTGTTACATATGTATACATGTGCCATGTTGGTGTGCTGCACCCATTAACTTGTCATTTACATTAGGGATAGCATTAGGAGATATACCTAAAGTAACATCCTTTTCTACAGGACTGGTCTATGATACAAATGTGAATTTCATTTTAAAATTGCCCTTTAAATAGTTAACTACATATCTGCCTGCCTTAAAATTTGTGTCCCCTGAAATACTTAGCACATTGCTTTATAAATGCTGGTATTCATTTAATTATTAAATTGAACTGTATTATAATTTCCTAGACTGGTTGTCTTTACACTTTTAATCATATACTCTCAGTGACTGAAAATTTCAAGCTTCTATTCTCAACACATTTATTTATGTATAAATTTTACTTATACATATGCTTACTATATTATATTAATATGATGTACACATATAAATATACAAAAATTATAAGTCTAAAGGATATTTTGAAGGTTTTATTATGCAAAATAAAAAATAGAAATGCTAAATTTTTCCCAAATCCACTCATCAAAGTTTAGAATTCTCTGTCTTAAGAATATAACGAGGTAAATACTGACTTCTCTTCTACATTACTACATATCTCTAGTGTCCGAATAATTCATTGAAATATTATTCTGTATGTTTACTCTTCAATTTTACTACTGAGTTTAGAAAACAGAAAAAGGAAAAATAATTCTGAACCAGGAGCTCTTCCTGTTTTCTGTAAACTCTAAGTGCATTGAGAAGATGAAATCAGGTGCCATGGAGGAAGACATGAGAGCACAGGGGAGAGGAAAGGAGCAGGGAAAGGAGAAGACAAAGAGAGAGAGAGAGTACATTGGTAGATCCCTGGTGTAGAAAGAGTGAGAAAGGCAGCTGGTCTCAGGATTACTAAAGAACTGAACCTCACTCTCACTCTATCAGACAGCTGAGTTAGCAGGCTGTGGAAAGGGTGACTAAACCTGGCAAAGATCTTCCTAAAGCTCAAGTGACATCAAAGCAGAGAATTTTTGGATTTCACGAGACTACCCAGGGTTGGACCTGGGTATATTAGCAGTCTGATAACAGTCTGCCAGTTCTGGACACTAAATGGTACCCCCAGTTCTGAAGGCTTTGGTAGAAAAAAGGAGCCCTAATAATGACTGAGATGAAATCTGATGCCAGGCAGGCTGGATGCAATTGCAAAATCAAAATAAAGATGATTTAAAACAAGGATGTGATTATTCTTGCACACCTGAGTGTATGTTCCCAGGTATTTATACCTACCACATGTTCTATCTTGCATCCACTACTTCTTTGCATAGCTGTTTTGGTATCTCTTTTGATGGCGTTTTTTGATTCTCCCATTTCTCATTGGTAGCATTTAGAATACTTCCTCGTACGTATTATGTTCTCAGTCAATATGTTTAAGAGATGAATTCATTTATTAGAAACTGTAATTCATCTTATAAATTATAGGTGTTTATATCTGATTTTGTTTTTATAATTAAACTCTTATTATTTCAGCTTTTTGATCACAACTACCAAACACCCAAAATCAAAGGTGTTGAAATTAAGAAGTGGCAACATTCCTAGCAAAAGTTAAAGTAAATTAGATGAAAATTGTAACATCAGAAATGTAAAATGATGGTGAAGGCCAACTCATGGTGACCATAAGTAGCAGGTGCTATCACACAAAGGCTAAATGCCAAGTGGTTAAAGTAATACTATGTAAGTGATTACCAAGGAAATAGAATTCTTTTTCATTATTACAAGGTAAGCTTTTTTTTCTGGCTAGAGAGGTTTTGATTTCCTATCCATGCTACCAAATGTGTTTGCTAACAATAAGACTAAATGTATCTTTCAGTTTATCATTAAGTAAAATTGTCTTTCTAGGTGACATTATCACACAAAAGAAAACCCTACTATTTTAATAGGAAGTGAGGATAGTTACATTTTACTTTGAAAATATTTAAAATAGAGCTATTTATGACAAACCCACAGCTAATATCATACTGAATGGGCAAAAACTGGAAAAATTCCCTTTGAAAACTGGCACAAGACAGGGATGCCCTCTCTCACCACTCCTATTCAACATAGTGTTGGAAGTTCTGGCTAGGGCAATCAGGCAAGAGAAAGAAATCAAGGGTATTCAGTTAGGAAAGGAAGAAGTCAAATTGTCCCTGTTTGCAGATGACATGATTGTATATTTAGAAAACCCCATCGTCTCAGCCCAAAATCTCCTTAAGCTGATAAGCAACTTCAGCAAAGTCTCAGGATACAAAATTAATGTGCAAAATCACAAGCATTCTTATACACCAGTAACAGACAAGCAGAGAGCCAATCAGGAATGAACTTCCATTCACAATTGCTTCAAAGAGAATCAAATACCTAGGAATCCAGCTTACAAGGGATGTAAAGGACCTCTTCAAGGAGAACTACAAACCACTGCTCAGTGAAATAAAAGAGGACACAAACAAATGGAAGAACATACCATGCTCATGGATAGGAAGAATCAATATCGTGAAAATGGCCATACTCCCCAAGGTTATTTATAGATTCAATGCCATCCCCATCAAGCTACCAATGAGTTTCTTCACAGAATTGGAAAAAACTGCTTTAAAGTTCATATGGAACCAAAAAAGGGCCCGCATTGCCAAGACAATCCTAAGTCAAAAGGACAAAGCTGGAGGCGTCACGCTACCTGACTTCAAACTATACTACAAGGCTACAGTCACCAAAACAGCATGGTACTGGTACCAAAACAGAGATATAGATCAATGGAACAGAACAGAGTCCTCAGAAATAATACCACACATCTGCAGCCATCTGATCTTTGACAAACCTGAGAGAAACAAGAAATGGGGAAAGGATTCCCTATTTAATAAATGGTGCTGGGAAAATTGGCTAGCCATAAGTAGAAAGCTGAAACTGGATCCTTTCCTTACCCCTTATACGAAGATTAATTCAAGATGGATTAGAGACTTAAATGTTAGACCTAATACCATAAAAACCCTAGAAGAAAATCTAGGTAGTACCATTCAGGACATAGGCATGGGCAAGGACTTCATGTCTAAAACACCAAAAGCAACGGCAGCAAAAGCAAACATTGACAAATGGGATCTCATTAAACTAAAGAGCTTTTGCACAGCAAAAGAAACTACCATCAGAGTGAACAGGCAACCTACAGAATGGGAGAAAATTTTTGCAACCTACTCATCTGACAAAGGGCTAATATCCAGAATCTACAAAGAACTCAAACAAATATACGAGAAAAAAACAAACAACCCCATCAAAAAGTGGGGAAAGGATATGAACAGACATTTCTCAAAAGAAGATATTCATACAGCCAACAGACACATGAAAAAATGCTCATCATCACTCGCCATCAGAGAAATGCAAATCAAAACCACAATGAGATACCATCTCACACCAGTTAGAATGGCAATCATTAAGAAGTCAGGAAACAACAGGTGTTGGAGAGGATGTGGAGAAATAGGAACACTTTTACACTGTTGGTGGGATTGTAAACTAGTTCAACCATTATGGAAAACAGTATGGCAATTCCTCAAGGATCTAGAACTAGATGTACCTTATGACCCAGCCATCCCACTACTGGGTATATACCCAAAGGATTATAAATTATTCTACTACAAAGACACATGTACACGTATGTTTATTGCGGCACTATTCACAATAGCAAAGACTTGGAATCAACCCAAATGTCCATCTGTGACAGACTGGATTAAGAAAATGTGGCACATATACACCATGGAATACTATGCAGCCATAAAAAAGGATGAGTTTGCGTCCTTTGTAGGGACATGGATGCAGCTGGAAACCATCATTCTTAGCAAACTATCACAAGAACAGAAAACCAAACACCGCATGTTCTCACTCATATGTGGGAACTGACATGAGATCACTTGACTCGGGAAGGGAACATCACCACTGGCCTTCATGGAGGGGAGGGGTGAGGAGTGAGGGTTTTTGCCATTGGGGAGTTATACAAGATATAATGAGAATTGGTGGGTGCTGGACAGTTGATGGGTGCGGTCACACCAACATGGCATAAGTATCATATTTAACAACCCTGCACGGTGGCAATTACCCTAGAACTTAAAGTATAATAAAAAAAAAAAAAAAAAAAAAAAAAGAAAATATTTAAAATAAGTTGATTATTGATTAATTATCTTCTATGTGAAGTTTTGCTCATTCACACAAGTAACTCCAATCTAACTCAGTAATTAAATCTTTCACTACAACTTGGATCTGAATCTACTCATTGTGTCCTTTCAATGCATTGCATAATATGTCAGTTTGCTCCAGAGTGCTTCACAAAATTACATCTTCCCATCTAGAATCTGGTTCTTTTGCTTCAGGGGACAACAGGTTCTACTGAAACATCTTAAGGAGTCTGATATGTTATATGTCTGATGAAACACAATTACGAACTCCTGTTTCCACACTCCCACAGTCCTTCAACCCTGCTTACATATTTAATAGAAGTGAAATGGGGCAAGCCCACACCTTGTCTACATCTATTAAATTCTACTTAAGTTCCTGAACATCCTATAAGGTAGACACATCTTTTAGAAGTATCCTGTAGGAAAAATACATAGAAGGCATATATATGGAAAAGATAGATACTAGTTACAAGAAAAATAGTAGTTAGAAAAGAATTATTGGATTACAGAGATTAGTAAAAATAATAGAAATGATAATCATCTCTTCCCCTTTCCTATCCTTCTGAAGGTGAGTTGCACTAGATCGGTGCCCTTCCTCTGCTGGCATTTCCCCCATCTTGTTTACCACATCTTACATTATTAAGGGGAAAGAGAGAAGCATGGAAGCATTCTCTCCAAGAGATCTTTGCAATTATTGGTCTCATACACATATATGCTGAGAATATTTGAACTGGTAGGAAGTACAATTAATTTTTTATAATTAAGGCATAAGAAATTAACTAAACTAAGTCGCTCTTATAAGAAGCTTAATAACCCATAATCTTTTACTATGTCTTATAAGGAATGGGGTGATAATTTAATTTTATATTCTATTTATTAGATTAGCACATCATTTCAAGCCATGAAGTTGCACTGAATAACAAAAACATTCATTTTTTGAGACTTGGTTAGAAACTCAATATATGAAGGGCCTGTTTAGTTACTAATGTTTTCTAAAGCCATTCAGCCAATTACATTTTGTGGGAAAACAACTGCTCATGCCCTTAATAACCTTTTTATCTTCCATGGAGCTCAGAATATTTTACTCAGTAATATATTAACACTATATGTCTATGAATTCCAATGAAAAAAATCTAAACAAATTTGGGAAAATTGGTCATGTTAAGGTTATATTAGGTCAAAAATAAGCCCCCAGAAGAGCACTGGACTCAAGCAAATAAAAACATTCCATTCATGGACCACTTGAACATGTACTACAGAGGTCTGTAGCTTACAGAAAAAAATTTAATTTCTTTGCCTTGAAGGAACATGTTAAAACTAGCTCCATCCTAGTTGGTATGGGTATTGGGATTATGTTCCTGGCTAGATCCATGCTTAGTGACGTTAACCACCATGGTTAGTGGAGTTGTCACTGAGAAAGGCAACATATAAATCTGTTTCAAGGAGTTTAGTTATTTGAGCTTCACATTTGCAGGTTCACTGTGTTCGTAGATTCCTGGAGGAGTAGAACCTAACAGTCTACAACTAAGCTTGCATCAGATAATATGAACAAAAAAATGTAAATGATATGAAGAATTAAATAGTTTTAGATGTGAATTTTAAAAATTTGTATTACCTGAAATCTACCCCAAGAATTAAGCTGAGACCCAACATTGTTAGCCATTTACAGTGATTAAAACTACATTTCTCCCCTTATTTACTACCTGGAACTCTTGTAAACAGCAACTATATCTCTTTTAGAAGAGTATAAACAATCACATGTTAAAAAAAACATGATATCTTATTCTCATTAAACATTCTAAAGGCATTTTGAGGAATATATAGGACACAACTTCTAGGGACTGTGGATTCTTGAAAGAATGCTTGCAATTTTCTAAGATTTCATATAGCAATAACACTTTTATATAAAACAAATACGGCATTATCAGAGAAAATGGTCAGCATGATGTCTTGGTAACTGCCTTCATGAGCTTACAAAGTTAAATAATATTTTAAATGCATAACTATGTGTAAAAAAAGGGTAGATGGCAAAAACTACAAATGACTTTGGGATCCTGCGTAGGGAGGTAAAAGAGAACTGGCACAGATAAAGGCTCAAGGAGAAGCAAAAATTTAATCTCAACCTAGAATAATTGGATAGAATTGAAATGGGTAAAAAAAAAAAAAAATGAAGAACACGCTCAATAAAAGGAAAGAGATCTTCACAATTCTTATTTAGGGGCTAGAAAAAAGTAAGAGGCTGAACAAGAAGCCCTAAAGTGTTTAGGAGGGGGTGAGGAAATTATATTTCCTCTACTGAAAACTACAAATTATTTTCTTCCAGGGAAGATGTGTGTCTTTTTATACTCTGCTTAGCAAGAAGGGAAGAGTAGATAAATTTCATTAAAATTAAATGTAAAAAGATGTGTCTATATCAAAGGCATAATCAAGCATGGATCCAAAACATATTTGCTCTCTTTGAAACAAACGTTGAAAAATTTACTTGTATAGAAAGGTTAAAAGTTCTAGTCAACAGGTATCATTATGTGTGGAAGACAGCAGAGAAAACAGCAATACAAAATAACTAATATTTTTAAATGCCAGGAAAGATTAAAGATCTTTAAAAGTTGTTTTCCAATAGATCTTCTACTTTCCTCTACAAACAATTCATTTTTCATTAATGTCTATATGGTTTGGATAAGACTTATGAAAGCCATCACTTAAAATTAGAATATAGATGTTTTTGCATTTTTCTGACAAGGCATATATAGTGAATCAGTATCAGTTCTCTCTTTTAGTGTTTGGAGTAAATCCTTACATAAAATAAACGACCTTTAATTTTTATTACTTAAATGCTTACTGCATAGTTTAATTTTTAATGTGGACTCTTAGATGATGCCAAGTTTTATTAAGGTTGACACACCTCTACTAGAATTAGCACAAATTAACATAAAAATCAATGAATCCCTTCTCTCAAATTCCCAGTGTGAATAAGATGCAGCATCCCCTCACATCAAGAAATGAACAAAAACCATTCAATGAGAATGAGATACAAATAAGCATTATAGGCTGTTAAAACAGACAGTGGGGGTCTAAAGGTTATAATTTTGTTACATTTTTAGTATAATGTAACATCAAAGCTTGGATAATTTATTTCTTTTTTTCTTTCCCTTTTTCCTTATAATCTTTTAAACCAACAGTATTAATGATAAATGGTATGTGTCAAACTCTAGTAACTAAAAAATCCCATGCCTTTCTGAAACAGCCTCCTATATCCAATGTCATTTGGGTATATGTGAGGTACGTTGTACTCTTTGGACAGACTTTAAAAATATATATATGCCACATTAAAAGAAAGAGACAAAATTGATGTGATATGTATGTGATAAAATCTGACCAGAAAGACCCTCTCATTGCATTTATAATGGATTGGCTTTAACTTGTATTTCTTTTCATGGTACATTTAAGGAAGTCTAACATCTATTCTCTCTCCCTGAGCAATAAGCATTACCTATTTTACTTTTTGTAAGTGAATTACTTTGAGGATTTCAGTTGAGTACTTTACCTAAACCCCACAGATAGATGCCGTATAATTGTTGCCACATTCTTGATTATCATCAAGATACATTGCCGTGATAACTTGAAATCCTTGGCAAATTTAATGGACGTTTTATATAGTGCATCTTGGCTTGGAAATGTCAAGCAAAAAAAGTCAGAGCAACACAGTCTTTATAAGCTCTCCACTGAATGTGAAGGGCTGCCTAAGACACACAGCTCTGACTGCCGGGTTTCTAATCACAAAGCTAAATGACTCGGGTGTTATCAAACTTATTTCTTCCAGGTACTCAAGTACCAAAATGACAAATCATAGGGGTGGCTGTTAGCCTGAAGACACTTCTGTTCTATTATTTAAAGTCTGTTTTTTTTTAATGTCTGAGATTTCTATGTGGAAAAAATAATGAACTTTAAGAAATGTCACTTTTACTAACAGAAATTATGGCTTGAACACCTGAATATGAATATTAAATACAAAAAAGTACATTTAAATAATGTTAAGGTTGTGACACAAACTGACAAAAGCAGCAAAATTCAAAGTTAAGGATGACACTCCACCTTAACTCACCCTGTTAAGAGGGGGAAAAGGGCAGCAGAGTGTACAGCTGGGAATGCTATGTTGGCCTTCATTCTCTGTCGTCTGATTGTGTCAGATAGTGTTTTACCCTCCATAATATTTAATTGGTTTTTGGCATTTGATTCCCTCTCTTTTGCTTAAGAGAATTTTTGGTCCCCATTTATAAATGTCATTTGGAAACCTACACATATTAATACTATACTTTTGGGGATGACTCTTGAGAGGGATATCATTAGAGTTGGGGTGTGTGTGTGTGTGTGTGTGTGTATGTGTGTGTGTGTGTGTGTTTGAAGGGAGAGGGATACTTATCAAACAATGTGAGCATCTGGTATAAGAATAATAATAAAAACTAACAATTTTCAAGTGTTTGTGCCAAGCATTATTTTATGTGTTTACAGGTATTAATTTCTTCAAACTTCATTTTTTAAAAAATCTATAAGGAAGTTACCACTGTCATCCATATTATCATTATACTCATTTTACAGACGGGAAATTTGAGGCACAGTGACCTTGCCCAAGATCACAAAGCGAATAACTGCCAAAGTCAAGATTCAAATCTGGACTCCAAACAATCAAGTTCTTAACCATCACGGCCAAAAAAAATAAAAATGACCAGGAATGTCACCAAAATTAAGTCAGCACATCCTATTACAACAGCTAGTACATGGCTGTAGCCAATTAATATATTCTAGTATCAATCAAGCAGAAATTATACATTAAGCATCTATTATATATAAAGCATCAGAGTATGTGCTTTGGATAAACAGAAGGAAGCAAGAACTAACATTTATAAGAAATCTGATACATGCCAGACACTTCACTGAGTACCATGCATACATCTCACCTAATTGTTTCAAAATCACACCAATATTTGAACTAAAATTATAGTTTTGAAAATGAGTAAACTAAAGCTCAAAAAGATTCAATAACTTGACTAAGACCCTACACAATTCCGGGTGTTGCTCTATGCTATCTGTGCAAATTTTTTCAAGATACCTAACTTCTCTGATCCTTTTTTTTTTTCACTTAATATACAGATAGGAAAACAAACCTCCTAGGGTTATTGTGGCTCAATCAATGTTGATTTTTCCAAAAGAAATCTATTGCCAATCTATAAAACAACAAATATTTGCTTGAAGCCAACAATGTGCCAACTACCTTTTTTGGGTATTGAATCATAGGCCGGGTGCGGTGGTTCAAGCCTATTACCCCAGCACTTTGGGAGGCTGAGACAGGCAGATCACGAGATCAGGAGATCGAGACCATCCTGGCTAACACGGTGAAACCCCGTCTCTACTAAAAATACAAAATTTAGCCGGCTGCAGTGGCGGGCGCCTGTAGTCCCAGCTACTCCGGAGGCTGAGGCAGGAGAACGGCGTGAACCTGGGAGGCGGAGCTTGCAGTGAGTAGAGATTGCCCCACTGCACTCCAGCCTGGGCGACAGAGTGAGACTCCGTTTCAAAAAAAAAAAAAAAGAATAAATTAATGCTGGTCATAGTATATCATATAAACTGTTGGTGAAAAATAGGTGATTAGTGGAACTTAGCTCTATGTTACTTCCACTTCTATTAATGTCTATCAAACAATACGGATGTGACATAAAAACATCCTATTATATTACTAAAAAGGATCCTGGAGATTATCTCAACCAAACTTCTTTGTATTGGTGCATAAACTGAATTTTTCCCACCATTATGTAGCCTGCCTGAACTAAACCATGGATTAATGCTAAGGTCTCTGAAGCCCAGTTGAACGCATTTCCACTTCACCATTCTTTACTTTATCATCAGTTGTAGAAATTATCTTTGCTTTAGAAATGCTACATGGTCTCCTGATCATTTTCATCCAAAAAGTCATTGATGATAAAGTCATTGATAATTCAAAAGTCATTGATGATAATAATTTATTAGCTGGTAATTCTGTTTGCCACCATTCCAGATCCAGGTTCCAGCCTTTTCTGTCCTGTTTGTGCCAGTGGACCGACCCATGCAGACACAGGATGGGTGTGGAGGTCTCTGGTTCTGTGCCTCTCCTGCAGCAGCACTTTCACCCTCCATGTTTTCTCTCCTACTGAGTACCAGCACAGCTCCTGGCTCTGGGTTGTCCTGACCTCCAGGAACTTTATTTCCTCCCATGGCTTCTTCTGGCCTAAGAGTGATGGAGTCAATAGTATTATTTTTGACCCATACTCAGGGAACCTCATTGTAGATGAAACCCATATCCTGACACATTAAACTTAGACATGGCTATGTGACCAATTGGCCAATGAAGAGCAAAACAATCTATGTTACTTCTCAAGAGAAATTTTAAAGCCAACCTTTAGTATGTTCTTATTTTCTGCTGTCATAACTAGCAATGTTCTTATAGAAGCTGCATCATCAGCCTGGGTCCTAGAGGGAAGACAGCAGGAGCAGAACCACAGCTGACCCGCAATAACATGTTCAAAATGGAATACGAGCTGGAAATAAGTGTTTTTAATTCATTTATTTGGAGTTTTCATTACCATTGCATAACTTACCTCAGTGGTTTTTAATTTTTAGCATCTACCAGAATGAACTAGAATGCTCACTAGTCCCACATGCAGAGTTTCTGATTCAGTGGGTCCAATGTAAGAACTGAGAATCTGCATTCCTGACAGATGATACTGATGCTGCTGGTCCAGGGGTCAGACTCTGAGAATCACTGTCCTACTTGCTAGTGACTGATACAGTGGGATGATTTCATGCTATTAGTCTCATGTAGCCTCCATTGCCTGCTTTTGCTTCTTTAATGCTGCCCACACCTCTCTACAGAATGATTTGTATTAGATTCTCTTCAGCTGAAGCCATGCAGGTGGAAATTCTCCTTCATGCTAGGAACCCAACACCTTGAAATAAAGTTGTTCCTGACATTGTCCAAGAAGTATGAACATATGTTATTGCTTATGATCCACACAACCACCTTCAAAGTTTATAGGACAGATATAACTTAGTAAATGAGGAAACAGAGTTTCAGATAGAGTGAGACTGGTCCCTCTGGGTGGCTAATTTGCTTCAAATCTTAGAGTGAATTTAGGTGGCTCCTACTTCATATTTTTTTAAGATAACATGCTATAGACAGTGTTGTAATATAACCTATGAGTTTTTGTGGGTGTGTTTCCTCTTAATAGTGCATTTCTAATTGCATTTTACTTTTAAAATGATAGAGATTAGCTTCAATTCCCAGAGGGAAAACATACTCTAAGCTTTCTGGGAAATGCACAAAATAACACATGTTCTTGGGACAAACTTAACTTGACCAATAGTGAACTCAGCAAAGAATGGCAAGGCACTTAGCCATAGGATTTAACCATACCTAAATTAGTTTTTGGTCCCTGATTACCACAAACTAGGCATCAGGAAAATGCAGGACGGTACTTGATATTGAATTAGAAATATTAATTATTAGTACAATAATCTTGAAGTCTTTCCATCAGGACCACTATTCACATATATGAATGCAATAAGTTATGGTCTTGAAAAATCTTGAAACAGTTCACTTTTATGAGAAAAAATGTGTATGTAAAGGTGGATAAGCTCACTGGATGTGCTTTATACTTTATTTTTATTCAAATTTATTTTTATTCAAGTTTCAATATGAAATACTCAGGCTTATTATTATGCAAGTGTATACAGGTATTTAAAAAGATTTCCATTGCAATGGAAGATAATCTAAATGTTAGTCAATAACAAATTATGATGCTTCCATTTAATGGATTGCACACTATATATTTAAATGAAAGAGTATATTGCAAAACGGCATGTACTACGTGAGTTCAGTTTCTCAAATGTGTATGTGTATAGAGAAGTGGGTACATACATGATTATACAATAAATATTTGGAAAAAATTCTAGTATATTTAGCAAAAGGTAAATAATGGTCATCTTAGGATGAGTAGTATAGATGGCATTCATTTTCTGTATTATAGTTTCATATTTTCTGATTTTGCAAATTTCTGGAAAAAGCAGGTAAATTTCTGAATTTATGAGTTTTCTAAATTTTAGCAATAAATAGACTTTGCCTTTAGAATACTTATATGACTGATGAAATGTAATAGTGGTATTTCAAAAAAAAATGAAAGAGGCAGATGTTACAAGGAGCTAAAAGTAGACAAACAAGAATATATGGTGGTTCACAAGTTGAGAGAGTGGTCTAGAATAATAAAAACTTTAAAATAACAACAAATAGCATAAATAATTTTATATTAGGTTATTTTATGATAAAAATTCTTAACAAATGAGATATAGAAAGAACGTGCCTCAACATAAATAGAGACCATGCATGACAAACCCACAGTTAATAGCATACTCAGTGGTGGAAAACTGAAAGTTTTTTCTCTAAAATCAAGAGCAAGCAAGCATGCCCACTCTCACCACTTCTTTTCAATGTGTATTACTTTTTGAATATTTAAGAATTCTTTCACAGTGTGGAGATTTTGTAAAATACAAAAAAAAAAGTTAAGTAAAATTAAAATTAAGTTACTATTAGGATTGTGTTTTGTGTTTAGGAGTATACTTTTAATTAATATTTGTAAATGAATCTACCAGATTAAAAGACATAATTATAGAATTTAGGCATTTACAGTGGAACAAATGTTCTTTCTGATAATATTAAAAAGAACATGTTGGGAAAAAAATTCTACCTGCATGATTGATAAACTAGAATTAGAAGAAAAGATTAGAAATATAGAGAATTACATCTCCAGAAAGCCAGAGGAAGAGGTGACTTGGAAATCTCTTGAACATTCCTCTTAGTTATTGACAAATTATCAGATCAAAAATGAAAAAGTAAAATCAAAAGATTTGAGTCAATATGTAAAAATCTGTCTTTTTCTTAGAGTTTAGGTTTACTGCTTTACCTAAGGAAGGCCAAAGCTGCCATTGCTCAATCAGTGAAAGAGGTAGGAAGTATCAGTCAGGGAACAAAAAGCAAGGAGCAGAGAGCTTCTAAACAAGACTGAGCTTTCTGTTTTTTGCTGTGTGGTAAGTTCCCTTCCAGGGTGCTGAATGGAAGCAACTGGCTTGCTTGTGCGGAAGGATTGTCAGTAGTAGACACAGCTGTGCAGGTCTGGCACAGAGTGGTTCGGTTTCGTTTGGTTTTCTCAGTTTGCCAGCTCTCTAACTTCCCTCACCCCACAGCTGTTGCTCAGAGTCCTCTAACCCTCCTCAGAGAACACAAGAACTAAGCCTGGAGCCCGCCTCTACCACCCTTACCCCCAAGGGTAACCTGCCATCACAGATAGTAAGGTTATTTTCTCTTTGCTGTTTTGAAACAATGTTTGGAAAAAATTTGAGAAAGCGTACACAGTAAGAAAACTTTGATCTCCACTTATATGAAACCCATGTCTACTGCTGCCTTTTGAAATCTTGGCTTTCATTATGTTTCATACAAGCTAATGCAATGTTGGAGGAAATATCTTCACCACATCTCAAGAAGGAAGAATGTTGGTTTCAGAGCCCTACAGCATTTATCTAGATGTCAGGTATTGGCATGAGATTAAAAAGCACAGCTCAAAACAAACAATGAATACCAAAATAATTTTTAACTACACAAAGACTTAATTTGTGAAAAATTTCCTATCTCTAGGATTTGACTAAATAGAAAACAACAAAACACCTGAGTTAAAGCTAGATTTTTCTATCTTGTAAACCATTCAATTTGTTCATCAATGATAATAATAAAATATCTAGGTTGGTGAATATTTTTCATCAAATGAGTGGGAAATATTTTTCTTTGATTATTTTATCCACTCATTCATTTGGTTTACAAATATTTGTTGACTACCTGCTATGTGTCAGCAAGGTTCTAGGTACTCAAGACACAATAATAATCAGAAGGTACCAAAACCTAAACAAACAAACAAACACACAAAAACCCTTGACCTCACTGAATTTAAATTCCAGCATGGGAGAAATATCATAAATAATGGACATAATAAATAAATAAACTATCAGGATTTTAGAAAATGATACATGCTATGAACCAAAATAAAGTGAGATATAGATTAGAAGTTCTTGGGGGATTAGCAATTTGAATAGTTGGTGAAGGCAGGACTTACTGAGGAACTGATAATTTGATCAATGACTTTAAAGAGGTGAGGAAGTTAGCCATGTGCTATTTTTTTCCATAAATTATTTGGGTACAAGTAGTATTTGATTACATGAGTAAATTTTTTAGTGGTGATTTGTGAGATCCTGGTACACCCATCACCCAAGCAGTATACAGTGCACCATATTTGTTGTCTTTTATCCCTCACTCCCCTCCCACTCTTCCCTACAAGTCCCCAGAGTCCCATTGTATCGTTCTTATGCCTTTGCTTCCTCATAGCTTAGCTCCCACATATCAGTGAGAACATATGATGTTTGGTTTTCCATTCCTGAGTTACTTCACTTAGAATGATAGTGTCCAATCTCATCCAGGTCATTGCAAATGCTGTTAATTCCTTCTTTTTTTAAGGCTGAATAGTATTCCATCGTATATATGTATGTGTGTGTGTGTATACATGTGTGTGTATATATATGTATATATGTATATATATTTATGTGTGTGTGTATATGTGTGTGTGTGTATACGTACACCACAGTTTCTTTATCTACTCATGGATTGATGGGCATTTGAGTTGGTTCCACGATTTTGCAATTGTGAATTGTGCTGCTATAAACATACCTGTGGAAGTATCTTTTTTTGAATAATGACTTATTTTCCTCTGAGAAGATACCCAGTAGTGGGATTGCTGGATCAAATGGTAGTTCTACTTTTAGTTCTATAAGGAATCTCCACACTGTTTTCCATAGTGGCTGTACTAGTTTACATTCCCACCAGCAGTATAGAAGTGTTCCCTGATCGCTGCATCCATGCCAACATCTACTGTTTTTCTGATTCTTTGATTATTGTCATTCTTGCAAGAGTAAGGTGGTATCGCATTGTGGTTTTTATTTTCATTTCCCTGATCGTTAGTGATGTTGAGCATTTTTTCATGTTTGTTAGCCATTTGTATATCTTCTTTTGAGAATTGTCTATTCATGACCTATTTCTCTGTGTTTTTATTGCAATTGCTTTTGGGTTTTTGGTCATGAAATCCTTGCCTAAGCCAATGTTTAGAAGGGGTTTTCCAATGTTATCTTCTATAATTGTATAGTTTCAGGTTCTAGAGTTTTTATAGTTTAGGTTTAAGCCCTTAATCTATCTTGAGTTGATTTTTGTATAAGGTGAGAGATGAGGATTCAGTTTCATTCTCCTACATGTGGCTAGCCAACAGCACCATTTGTTGAAAAGGGTGTCCTTTTGCCACTTTATGCTTCTGTTGGCTTTGTTGAAGATCAGTTGGCTATAAGTATTTGGGTTTATTTCTGGGTTCTCTATTCTATTCCACTGGTCTATGTGCCTATTTTTATACCAGTACCACGCTGTTTGGGCGACTATGGCCTTGCAGTATAGTTTGAAATCAGTTAGTGTGATGCTTCCAGTATTGCATTTTTTGCTTAGTCTTGCTTTGGCTATGTGGGCTCTTTTATGGTTCCATATGAATTTTAGAATTGTTTTTTCTAACTCTGTGTATTTTGATGGGGCTCATGTTGAACATATAGTTTGCTTTTGGCAGTATGGTCATTTTCACCATATTGATTTTACCCATCCATGAGCATGGGATGTGTTTCCATTTGCTTGTGTCATCTATGATTTCTCTCAGCAGTGTTTTGTAGTTTTCCTTGTAGAGGTCTTTTGACTCCTTTGTTAGGTATATTCCTAAGATTTTTTTTTGTTTTTTTTTTTTAGCTATTGTAAAAGGGGTTGAGTTCTTGATTTGATTCTCTGCTTGGTCACCATTGGTGTGCAGAAGAGCTACTAATTTGTGTACATTAATCTTGTATCTGGAAACTGCTGAATTCTTTTATCAGTTCTAGGAACTTTCTGTAGGAGTCTTTAAGGTTTTCAAGGTAAACAATGATATCATCAGCAAACAGGGACAGTTTGACTTCCTCTTTACTGATTTGGATGCCCTTTATTTCTGTCTCTTGTCTGGTTGCTCTGGCTAGGATGTTCAGTACTATGTTGAAGAGAAGTGGTGAGAGTGGGCATGCTTGTCTTGTTCCTGTTCTCAGAGAGAATGTTTTTAACTTTTCCCTATTCAGTATAATGTTGGCTATGGGTTTGTCATAGATGGCTTTTATTACATTAAGGTATGTCCCTTGTATGCCAATTTTGCTGAAAGTTTTCATCATAAAGGGACGTTGGATTTTGTCAAATGTTTTTTCTGTATCTATTGAGTTGATCATGTGATTTTTGTTTTTAATTATGTTTATGTGGTGTATCACATTTATTGACTTGCATATGTTAAACCATCCCTGAATTCCTGGTATGAAACTCATTTGATTATGGTGGATTATCTTTTTGATATGTTGTTTGATTTGGTTAGCTAGTATTTTGTTAAGAATTGTAGCATCTATGTTCATCAGGGATATTGGTCTGTAGTTTTCTTTCTTGGTTGTGTCCTTTCCTGGTTTTGTTACTAGGGTGATGCTGGCTTCATAGAAAGAATTAGGGAGGGTTCCTTCCTTCTCTGTCTTGTGGAATAGTGTTGAAAGGATTGATACCAATTCTTTGAACATCTGGTAATATTCTGCTGTGAATCCATCTAGTCCTGGACTTTTTTTTGTTGGTAATTTTTTACTTACTGTTTCAATCTTGCTGCTTGCTATTAGTCTGTTCAGGGTATCTAATTATTCCTGATTTAAGCTAGGAGAGTTGTATTTTTCCAGAAATTTATCCATCTTTCTAACTTTTCTAGTTTATGTGTGTAAAGACCTTCATAGTAAGTAACCTTGAATGATCTTTTATATTTCAGTGGTATCAGTTGTAATATCTCCTGTTTCATTTCTCAGTGAGGTTATTTGGATTTTCTCTCTTCTTTTCTTAGCTACTCTTGCTAAATGTCTATCAATTTTATTTATGTTTTCAAAGAACCAGCTTGTTGTTTCATTTGTCTTTTGTATTTTTTTGTTTGTTTGTTTCAATTTTGTTTAGTTCTGCTCTGATCTTGGTTATTTCCTTTCTTCTGCTGGGTTTGGGTCTGGTTTGTTCTTGTTTCTCTAGTTCTTTGAGGTGTAACCTTAGATTGTCTGTTTGTGCTGTTTCAGACTTTTTAATGTAGATGTTTAAGGCTATGAACTTTCCTCTTAGCACTGCCTTAGCTGTATCCCAGAGGTTTTGATAGATTGTGTCATTATTGTCATTCAGTTTGAAGAATTTTTAATTTCCATCTTGATTTCGTTTTTGACCCGATGCTCATTCAGGAACAGGTTATTTAGTTTCCATGTATTACCATGGTTTTGAAGGTTCCTTTTGGAGTTGATTTCCAGTTTTATTCCACTGTGGTCTGCGAACGTGCTTGATATAATTTCAATTTTCTTGAATTTATTAAGGTATATTTCATGGCCTATTATGTGGTCTATCTTGGAGAAAGTTCCATGTGCTCTTGAATAAAATGTGTATTCTGCCTTTGTTGAATGAAATGTTCTGTATATATCTATTAAGCCCATTTGTTCCAGGGTATAGTTTAAATCCATTGTTTCTTTGCTGACTTTCTGTCTTGATGACCTGGCTAGTGCTGTCAGTGGAGTCCCCCACTATTATTGTGTTGCTGTCTATCTCATTTCTTAGGTCTATTAGTAATTGATTTATAAATTTGGGAGCTCCAGTGTTAAGTGCATATATGTTAAAGATTGTGATTTTTTCTTTTGGACAAGGCCTTTTACCATTATGTAATGTCCCTCTTTATCTGTTTTAACTGCTGTTGCTTTAAAGTGTGTTTTGTCTGATATAAAAATAACTACCCCTGCTCACTTTTGGTGTCCATTTGCATGAAATGCCTTTTTCCACCACTTTAAGTTTATGTGAGTCCTTATGTGTTACGTGAGTCTCCCAAAGGCAGCAGATAGTAGGTTGGTGAGTTCTTACCCATTCTGTGGTTCTGTATCTTTTAAGTGGCACATTTAGGCCATTTACATTCAATGTTAGTATGGAAATGTGAGGTACCATTGGATTCATTGTGCTCTTTGTTGCCTATTTACTTTTTTTGTTGTTGTTGTCTTGTTTTGTTTTTTAACACGTATTTTTGTTTTATAGGTTCTGTGATTTGTGCTTTAAAGAGGTTCTGTTGTGATGTGTTTCCAGGATTTGTTTCAAGATTTAGAGCTCCTTTTAGCAGTTCTTGTAGTGGTGGCTTGGTAAAGGTGAATTCTCACAGCATTTGTTTGTCTGAAAACGACTGTATCTTTCCTTCATATATGATGCTTAGTTTCTCTGGATACAAAATTCTTGGCTGATAATTGTTTTGTTTGAGGAGGATGAAGATAGGGCCCCAATCTCTTCTAGCTTATAGAGTTTCTGCTGAGAAATCTGCTATTAATCTGAGATATTTTCCTCTATAGGTTACCTGGTGCTTCTCTCTCACAGCTCTTAAGATTCTTTTTCTTTTCTCTTAACTTTGGATAGCCTGAAGACAAATGCCTAAGTGAAGATCTTTTTTGCGATGAATTTTCCAGGTGTCCTTTGTGCTTCTTGTATTTGGATGTCTAGGTCTCTAGCAAGGCTGGGGAACTTTTCCTCAATGATTCCCTGGAATATGTTTTCCAAGCTTTTAGAATCCTCTTCTTCCTCAGGAACACCAATTATTCTTAGGGTTGGTCGTTTAACATAATCCCAGACTTCTTGGAGGTCTTGTTCATATGTTCTTATTCTTTTTTCTATGTTTTTGTTGGATTCAGTTAATTTGAAGACCTTATCTTTGGGCTCTGAATTTCTTTCTTCTACTTGTTCTACTACTGAGACTTTCCAGAGCATTTCACATTTCTAAAAGTGTGTCCAGAGGTCCAGAGTTTCCTGAATTTTGGATTGTTTTTTTCTTTAAGCTATTTATTTCTTTGACTATTTCTCCCTTCACTTCTTGTTTCATTTATTGAATTTCCTTGCACTGGGCTTCTCCTTTCTCTGGTCCCTCTCTGATTAGCTTAATAATTAACCTCCTGAATTCTTTTTCAGGTAAATCAGGGATTGCTTCTTGGTTTGGATCTATTGGTGGTGAACTAGTGTGATTTTGGAGGCAGTGTTGATGAGCCTTGTTTTGTCATATTACCAGCATTGGTTTCCTGGTTTCTTCTTATTTGGGTAGTCTATGTCAGAGGGAAGGTCTAGGGCTGAAGGTTGTTGTTCAGATTTTTTTTGTCCCACAGGGTGTTCCCTTGAGGTACTACTCTCCCCCTTTTTCTATGGATGTGGCTTCCTGTGAGCCAAACTGCAGTGATTGTTTCTCTTCTGGATCTAGCCACCAAGCAAATCTACCTGGCTCTGGGCTGTTACTGGGTGTTGTCTACAGAGTCCTGTGATATGAACCATCTATGGGTCTCTCAGCTGTGGATACCAGCACCTGTTCCTGTGAAGGTGGTGGAGGGTGTGACAGACTCCATGAAGGTTCTTAGCTCTGGTGGTTTAATGCTCTATTTTTGTGCAGGTTGGCCTTCTGCCAGGAGGTGGTGCTTTCCAGAAAGCATCAGCTGTAGTAGTGTGGAGAGGGACTGGTGGTGGGCAGGGCCCTAGAAATCCCAAGATTATATGTCCTTTGTCTTGTGCTAGCAGTGTAGGTAGGGAAGGACCATCAGGTGGGGGCAGGGCTAGGCGTGTCTGAGCGCAGATTCTCCTTGGGCAGGTCTTACTGGTACTGCTGAGGGGGATAAGGGTGAGATTCCCAGGTCACTGGAGTTGTATACCTAGGAGGATTATGGCTGCCTCTGCTGAGTCATGCAGGTTGTAAGGGAAATGGGGGAAAGCTGGCAGTCCCAGGCTTCACCCAGCTTCCACGCAAACCGAAGGGCCGGTCTCACTCCCACTGTGTCCCCTGCAACAGCTCCAAGTCTGTTTCCAGACAGAGGGCGAGTCAGGCTTGAAAACTTGCCCAAGGCTTTCCACCTCCCAACTGTGAAAGAAAAGGGCTTTAGTTCTTCCCCCGCCTGTGAAGTCTGCAAGCCGGATTCACACCCTCCCCCAGTACTGGCCAGGAGGCTTCTCGCCCGCTCAAATTGTTATAAAGTTCAGCTAGGGAAGAGTTTCTCTCCGTGGAGTTTTACCCCCTGCTCCACTGGCCTCCCTCCTGATGGATCCCTGTGGTGTCAGGCAGGAATGGACTGCATGGGGATTCACCGAGCTCCCAGGGCCTCCCTGCTGCCTCCTCCTCCCCTGTATTTCGCTCAGCTCAGCTCTCTAACTTGACTCAGCTCCAAGTAAAGTTGGGAACTTCTCTGGCAAACAGACCTTCAGCTTCTCCGGTCGAGGGGTGTGTTCTGAAGAGGAGGGTCTGCCTTTTCCACTTCCGCAATTGGAGCACTCAGAGTATTTGGAGTGTCTACCAGGTCCTGCAAGAGCAGTCTGCTTCTTTCAGAGGGTCTGTGGTCCTCTCAGAATCGCTGGTTTGTTCTTGCAGTCGATCTGGAGCTAAAATTCACAATGCAAGCCTCTGCATGCTGCTTTGTCTGGAGCTGCAATCTAGACCTGCCTCCTCTCCATCATGATCCTGAGATTAACTCCATATGCTATTTTAGAAGACATTTTATTCAGAGATAATAGGAGGCAGGGAGGCCAGTGTAAATAAAGATGAGTAAGAGGATGAGAGGTAGGAGTTGAGAAGGAATGACAGTCAGGTTATGTGAGCCTTTGTTGAACACGTTGAGACATGGCCCTTTTTTTCTGAAATGGGAGCAATGTGAAGGTTGTTTTGTAAGGGTCCTTTAGCTGTAAAATTCCTTGTGACCTGGAATATCAGCAGAAACATGGAGACCAGTTATGAGGCTTTTGCAGTAATTTGGATGAGATCAGGGTACCCTGCCACCAGGATAAAGGTAACTTAAAATGTTTTTTGCTGAATGAAAAATTTTTGGTCAAATTTTTAAGTCAGCATTATGAAAAGACTATAATTATAAAAAAAGATTGTCAGTTAAAACTCCTACCATGGAAGTCCTCAGAAAAGGGCAAGTTGGAGATGTAGGCCAAGTTATCAACTGCACATGCATCCTGGTATTGGGGTTCTGAAATGTTTTATCTTCCTCCAAATGTCCCTCTAATAGTTTGTCACGGTGACATGGTGACCTTACACAGTCATTATAAATATGCTTAGTACCTGGGAGGGAAGATAGGAGCTTACTAACAATTTAGATCGTATGAGTACACTGGATAACATTTTAAATTGTATAGTCAGGGCCTTCTAAATCAGAAACTGGAGAAAAAGTTATTGCAAACCTAACTATTTGGTTATGAGGAGGCAAATATAATAAAAGGAAATCTCTACCTGGCTCATTTGCTATGGCTGTCCATGTACACCACAGTTTCTGCCATGGGGAGCATCTGTAACTGGTACTAAACACAGGAAGTTAGGGTGGGAGAGAGGTCTGAATCAAGATAAAGAGGGTACTGCAGCCCCACATTTCTCAGTCTGTTTCATAAAATAGAAATTGTTAGAGAAATAAACAGTCATTTCCAACAAAAGAGTCCTGGGAAATGATGCCTTCAACAAATTTAAATAAGTTTGTTTCCATCAAAGCTTCTCAGAGCCTTTAATATGTTAATTTTCATCACAAAAATTCAAGAGTTTAATATTAATATAATACGATCAATTTCTCAATGCTATTTGACAGTGTTACTCTGCAGTAAATTCTTTTCATTCTTCTTTGTATCTTTCACCGTCCTAGCACCTAGCATAGTGCTTTGAGTAGAAAATAAGAGAGTAAATAGATCCATCTTCCTAATTCTACAATTAACTTATTTTCTAATGAAGACTCCAAAAGTACATGACTCAACCCTAGTATCTAAAATATCACAGAAAAGCAGCGTTTTCAATTTTTTTAAAAAAAGAGAGAAATAGATGTGGCTCTAATTATAATGCTTTCTCTTTCTGTAAAGATATTGAATTGTATAATTTAAAAAATCATTTTCAGTAGTCTAGAAATACTAAATAATAGTTAGATATCCATATATGTATATCTCTACATACGTATACACAGTCTTACAGTTGTAACACAGTTTATAGAAATGTAAGCTTAACTTCAAGGCGTGGTTGCTTTAATATATCATTCTTCTAAATAATAAGTACTTGAAACAATCAGTATACTTGTCTTTTGTCATTTACTATGCAAGGTAAATTGAGCAAGAATCTAACCCAGTGTTGATCCTAAGTCAAAATCAATGTGTTATTTATCTACTCCTGACAAGTTTAAAGACAGAATGTGAATTAACTAGATATTAATCTATTTTATAACACACTTGCAATAAGCAACCTGAAACTCTTATTTGTCTACATTCTCAGTCCATTAAGTAGTTTTATTTCAAATAACTAAATAACTATAGATATCATCAAAAATCTTTGAACCAGTCATTTAGAAGTTTTTGTGTGCCAGGAATTCTATTCTTCAAAACCATATATTTGGGTTCGCAATGGTAGCTAATCAGTTTTCATCTGTGAGTGTTGTCTTTGTACACACACATTCATACACTATAAATGTAGGGGTTTTTTTCCTGAATATCCTGTCTCCACTATGAGTTGAAATGAATTGATAGTGAAATTTTATTTTTAAAATTGTAAAAAATTTCCTATGCATAAAATAACAGCAAACATTCTTTCATCTACTCTGTCAGGTTCATTCCATAATGAATAGTAAACCACTTTTTATTATGTAATTAGAAACAGGATATTTTCAAAAAGAACTTTTAATTAAAACCATCTACCAAAAAACTTGCCTTCTAAAAAGAAAAAGAACATTTAAAAGTTTTAGAAGCTCTAGCTAGCCCATCTGGCCAATATAATGGTCACAGGTGGACTCAATAAAGTGTATATAGCTATCCCCAGAAAGGCTCCTGGAAACCTGTCCTCTGAGAGCCTGTCCGTCTCTCAGTGGGGCAAGGGGTATCTTCCTCTAATACACAGAGGCAGTTGCTATATTGCATCAATTGGTGTCTTAGTCTATTCGGTCTGCTATTTTTTAAAAATCTTATAAATTGGGTGTCTTATAAACAACAGATATTTATTTCACAGTTCTAGAGTCTAGGGGGTACAAAATCAAGGTGCCAGCAAATTCTGTGTCTGCTGAGCACCTGCTTTCTGGTTCATAGACAGCACTTTCTTGCTGTGTCCTCATATGGTATAAGAGGTCAGGGGTCTCCCTTGGGCAATCCTGTCTCCTAATACCATCACTTTGTGGGGAGGTAGGATTTTGACATCTGCATTTGGGGAGGACACAAATATTCAGACCGCAGCAATAGGAGAGGCACTCAATTAGATAGGTTTGAATGTGCACAAAGAAAAAGCAATGACTATTTTTATATTCGTGATACTTACTAATATAGTTGATAGTATTTGGCATATTGTGGGTTTAGATATGGAATTTAATAACTTTATAAGTTACCTATAATCATAATTCCCCAAACTCCTTAAGGTAAAAAGAATCAATGATAAAAAGAAAATGAAAGGCTTTATTTTCTTTTTTTCTGATTTTGAACAGATGCACTTCAGAAAAATGGTGGTGGTGTCCTTTTGGTAAACCAGAATGTCAGCTGAGTATTTTTAAAAGGAAAAAAAAATAAAATCCTGGACTTTCTCTGAAAGGTTAAAATGGTTTAAGTAAATTTAGTCAAAGTAAATGACATCTAGCGAAGAAGACAAGGAAACTATATTTATTTATAAATGCTTTCAGTAAATTCTAAACAAGCAATTTACTAAGCTGTAATTTCAAAAGATTGTGATGTGATTCTGACAAAGAATATCAAGAATTTTAAATGGTAAGGAAGTGACGGATGGACAAAAGAACACAGGTTGATAAAAAGATTAATCTACAGTCTCAGGCATCTTAATGTTACAATATATGGTTATGAGTAATCATTTGGAAACAAAAACTCGTCTAAGTGGCTCTTGTCCTTTTCCTGCCCTCACAGTACCTAACCAGCTGTAGCTGACATCAACGCAGGAAGTAGCCACATTTCTGCAAATCAGAGGCAGTTAAGAGAGACATACATTGTCAGCCATTAAACCAGCTTTTGATGCAGTATTGGGGTACACGTTTTATCACTCAGCACATACATGAGGTTAGTTTAGTCATAGTGTTAAAGAGTTATTTCATTTAGTAGATACTGACATTTAACCAAGTAAAGTAAAAGTAAAATGAAATGCAATAAGTTAAAATAACAATATAAGTAAGTTTTTAAGAATTAACACTGAATGCATCCAAACCTGTTTGTCCCCAAACATGTCTGACATCACGTTTACATGGTTATCAATGCCACAAACAGCAGAGGTCTGGCCTAGTGTATGTCAAATACTGATAACTATTCAGCATTTGTTTTAAGATAAGTTTGATTGCTTAGTTATATTTCCATATTTGTTTAATCCTTAGCAAAACATGCTTTGCCTTTGTATGTCATCTTAACAATAGTCAAGTTCAGATATTCAGGATACTTGGAAACTTCTGTGTATGGTAAAAGATGGATTGTTCTATCTCTCCTTTGTGTAGTCATTTACCAACACCAGAGTCACCTCCTTTCATTCCTTAATCATTTAGACAACAGGCTCACTGCCACTCTCCTCAGCATTGCTCTGCTTGGTCTGAGTAATGTAAGTGTCCACATCGATGGCTCTGTCAACACTCAGGTCCCTCATTCCTTTACTTTCCACTCCTAGGCCTGTCTTCCATCCTCCTCTGCTGACTCAGATTCATGGGCATACCCTAGGGGTTGGCAAACTATCCCCATGGGCCAGCTACTTGTTTGCTTTGTTTGGTTTTGTTTTTTAATAGACATTATTCTTAGAGTGGTTTTAGATTCACAGCATAACTGAGCGGAAGGTATAGAAGTTTCCTACATACTCCCCCACCCCCATCTGTACATTTGTTTCAATGATGAGCCTACACTGATACATCATTATCACCCAAATTATAGTTTACATTAAAGTTTATTCTTCCTGTTGTAGATTTTATGGGATTGGAAAAATGTATAATGGCGTGTATTCACCATTATGGTATCATACAGAGCAGTTTCATGTCCCTAAAATTGCTTTGTGCTCTGCCCATTCTTCCCTCCCTCCCCACTAACCCCTGGCAACCACTGATCTTTTTACTGTCTCCACAGTTTTGCCTTTCTCAGAATGTCATAGACTTGGAATTATACTGTAGGCAGCCTTTCCAGATTGATATTTTTTTTTACTTAGTAATATGCACTTAAGTTTCCTCCATGTCTTTTTATGGCTTGATAGGTCATTTCTTTTTATTACTAAATAAAAACATTGGATGTATCACGTTTTATTTATCCACTCAAATACTGAATGACATCTTGATTACTTCTAACTTTTGGCAATTAGAATACAACTACGATAAACATCTGTGTGTAGGTTTTTGAGTGGACATAAATTTTTTACTCCTTTAGGTAAATACCAAGAAACGTTCTATAAACTGCATATTGGTGTTCCTCCAAAGCTTGTATGATGAAACCGAAACCCACAAAGTGATGGTTTGGAAGGTGAGGCCTTTGGGAGGTGATTAGGTCATGAGGATGGAGCCCTCATGAATGGGATTGATGCCCTTCCAAAAAACTCTTCAGAGAACTCCTTTGGCCCTTCTGCCCTGTGAGGACATATGAAAAAGATAGCCACCTGTGAACCAAGAAGCAGAACCTCACTGGACACAGAATCTGCTGGTGCCTTGATCTTGAGCTTCCCAGCCTCTCAAACTATAAGAAATTAATTAAGCCACATTGTCTACGGCACTATTGTTGTAGTAGCCTGAATGAACTAAGACAGAGTACAATTGCTAGATTGTGTGTTAAGAGTATGTTTAGTTTTGTAGGAAACTGCCAGCCTGTCTTCCAGTGTGGCTGTACCATTTCACATTCACACCAGCAATAAAGGGAGTTCCTGTTACTCTACATTCTTGCCAGCATTTAGTGGTGTTGGTGTTCTGGACTTCAACCATCCTAATAGCTGTGTACTTGTATTTCATTGTCATTTTAATTTGCATTCCCATAATGACATATGATATTGAATATGTTCTCATATCTTTATTACCCATCTGTATATCTTCCTTCGTGACATATCTGTTAATAATGTCTTTGGTTTATTTTTTAACTGAGATGTTCATTTACTTATTGTTGACTTGTAAGGATTTTTGTGTATATTTTGCACCACTGTCTTTTATCAGAAATGCCCTTTGAGGATATTTTCTCCCAGTCTGTGGTTTGTCTTTTCATTCTTTTGACAGTGACTTTTCCAGAGCAGACATTTTTATTTTATAATGAAGTCCAACTTATCAA
The DNA here is from genome assembly GCF_007565055.1 of Rhinopithecus roxellana. Lineage (NCBI taxonomy): Eukaryota > Metazoa > Chordata > Mammalia > Primates > Cercopithecidae > Rhinopithecus > Rhinopithecus roxellana. The sequence goes on along the minus strand of NC_044562.1, from coordinate 108,808,561 downwards.
TGTTTTTAATGAATCATGCATTTGATGTTGTATCTAAAAAGTCATTACCATGCCCAAGGTCATTTAGATGGTTTTCTATATTACTTTTTAAGAGTTTTGCATTTTGCATGTAGGTGTATGAGACATTTAGATTTATCTGGGGAAAAAGTAAGGTCAGTGTCTACATTTTTTTTTTTTTTTTGCATGTGACTGTCCAGTTGTTCAAGCACCATTTGCTGAAAATACTATCTTCTCTCCATCATATCGCCTTTGCTGTTTTATCAAATATCAATTAACTATATTTATGTGGGTCTATTTCTGGGCTCTCAATTCTGTTCCATTAATCAATCTGTTCTCTGACCAATACCACACTGTCATGATTAATGTCACTTTATAGTAAGGTTTAAGGTTTGGTGGTGTTCGTCCTCTGACTTTCCTGTTTTCTTTCAATATTGTGTTGACTTTTCTGGATCTTTTGCCCCTCCATATAAACTTGTGAGTCACTTTATTGATACCACCATAATATGTTGCTTGGGTTTTGATTGGGATTGCATTGAAACTATAGATAAACTATAGATCAAGTTGGGAGGAATGGACCTCTTGGCAATTTTGAGTCTTCCTATCCATGAACATGGCATCACTCTCCATTTGTTTAGTTTTTCTTTGATTTCATTCATCAGAGTTTTGTAGTTTTTCTCATATAGAGCTTATACATTTTTTAAAATTTCTATCTAGGTATTTTATTTTGGGGTGGTGCTAATGTAAATGGCATTGTGTTTTTAATTTCAAATTCCACTCATTCATTGCTGGCATATGGGAAAGTGAGTGTATTTTGTATATTAACCTTGTATCTTGAAATCTTGCTTTAATTGCTTAGCTGCTTGTTTTTTATAAATAAAGTTATACTGGAACACAACCATGTGCACTAGTATTGTCTGTGGCTGCTTTCTAGCTACAACAGCAGAAGTGAGTGCAATAGAGCTTCTATGGCCTCCAAGCCCGAAATATTTATATTACTGATAATAATTTTATTCTTTTTCCATAATCTTAATTGCATGTATCTCACTCTCCTGACTCTACCTTCTATCTTTCCAGCTTAGTCCCTCTAGACTCCTAATTCCAGCAATTTTATGACCTCTTAGGGCTTTCACTACATCAATCCAACACCTAGCTTCATTTTTAGTGACTTCTTTCTTCCATTTCTTACCCAGCTTCTACTCCATGATTCATCTTTGTAATCATTCCTTTTCATACATTCTCTTTCTTTTCATAATATTTACTTGGAAAAAATTTCAAGCATGGATAAATGTAATTCTCCATCTGCTTTGTGCCTAAAACTCTGCAGTTGACTATAACTGGAGAAAAACACAGAACCATGTTCACTGGTTTCTCTTTCACTTCATGATAACAGAACTTAAATACACTTTAAGTTAAAAAATAAACTATTTTATTTCCCTAACAAATTCATTCTCCTCAATGCCTACTTCATACTTTCTGCATCCTCTTCAAAGTATCATACCTCCCCCCATGTCTCAACAAATGAGTGAAAATAGAAGTAATCAGAAAAGACATTCCACATCCTCCTACCACATCTACCCACTTACCCAAATCTGAGCTCTTATAAGTTTTTTTTTTTTTTTTTTTTGCTCAACATAAATTAAACTGTGTATGCTCCTATCTGAAAACTTATCCACTCAATCCCTTTTCCTTCTAAACAACTCAAGTATATCATTACAGAAATTGTCCCTTCTCTTTCCCCCACACTATTATTACTCCCTCTCTACTGGATCATCCCCACCAACAAACAAACATGCTATAATGCTGTAATTCCTCTCATTTTAAAATAAAAACATTCTCTTGGCTATATATTACCCTCCAATTACCTTTCCATTTTTCTGCTTCCTTCTATATCACTCCCTAAGAGTAGTCTATAATCAATATCTTATTTCATTGTTTTCTCTGCTTTCCTGAAGGCAATCTAATAAACTTTATCCCAAACACTCTACTAAAACCAGTCTTCTCAAGGCCACTGAGGCTAATTCCAAAAGTCAAATACAGCCCTCCTGTTACTTAACTTTAAGGATAATTAGCTTGGGTTTTTCCATATGCAGACCCTAAGACAAGAGTTCAAAGGCAGGTAGTTTACTTAGGAATCACAGGAAACACTAATAAGTGAGTGGGACGTGGTACAGGAAAGAAAAGCCAGACAATCAGGAGTGTATTATTAAAACAGCTATCACTGGAATTAAGTTCCATGAGGGAACACATAGAAAGAGTATGAACACTCACCTCAGCATTATTTCCACCTAAGGATCTAGAAAGCCTGGGTACTTATACAGTGGCTCCCTCAAGTCATTGGTTAAGGCCTTCTGAATGGCAGAGTTATATTAATTAACCAGCATTTCTGGCCTGTTTCATGCTTGAGCAGAGTGAATTTCCTTGGTTTTTGGAAACAATCCTTAGGTACAAAGATGTGGAAATTGGAAGCTGAAACTTGGCAGGAATGCTCCGAATAGCAAGGTCCAAAGGATGTGAGTGAAGCATCTACAGCATCTGTTAAAACATGCTCATTCTCCCTCTTGAAATATTTTCTTCAGGTGGGTAGAAAGAACACAGACTTCTGGTTTCCCTTTTACCTTTCTGGTCTTTTTCTTTTTTTTTTTTTTTTTTTTTTTCTTTGGTCTCCTTTGTTTCTTTCTCCTCATCTAGCCAACCACTGAATGTTCTCTCTGTTATCTACACACACTCCCAAGGTAATCATATCCAGTTTCTATATGTTGATGTCTTCAAAACATACTTTAACCTAGATCTTTTCCTTATTTGTCAAACTATCTATGTGACATCTTCACTTGGTTGTTCAAGAGTTATCTCAAAGATACCATGTCTGGGACTTGGTCTCCCTATCATCTTCCTTATCTCAATGGTATTCTCATTTTTCAAATTCCTCAAGTCAAAAACCTTGGAAGCTAGATTAACTCATTTCTTTCCCTCATACATCCAATGCATCCATAAATTATACTAAACATTCCAAATTTAACTAAGAATCTAACCACTTCTCAGCATCCCCAACATTAATAACCCAGTCCCATATTCTGTCAACTAAATAATTATAATAACCTTTTAATGTGTTTTTCTCTTTTCATCTTTACTTCTCCCTCCTGACACACACACACACACATATGCACATACAAATACACAGTCTATTTTCAATATAGCAGATACAGTGATCTTTTTAAAGCATTAGTTGGATCAAGCAATTTCTCTCTTCAAAACTCCTCAATGGTTTCTTTATCTCATTGAGAGTAAAAGTTTGTCTTTATACAATCCAGCTTCTACTGCCTTAATGATCTCATTGGCTATCACATCCTTCTCCCTTACTTTGCTCTGGCAATTGTGTCCCTCACTATTACTCAAACACTAGTTATACTCATAAGTCAAGACCTATAAATTTGCTGGTCTCTTTACTGGTCTCTTTCCCCCCAGTATTGCCATGGTTCATGGTTCACCTCCTTCAGACTTCTGCACAAATGTTTCTGTAACAGTAACCATCCTATTAAAAAAAAAAAAAAAAAAAACCCTACCCCCACCAGTAGTCCCTCTCCTCTTTCCCTGCTTTAATTATTATCTCACATATTATGGTGTATATTTTATTTGTTTACCTGTCTCTCCTCACCTGAACATAAGCTCCGTAAACACAAACATTTTTCTTTGTTATTCACCACTGTGTCTTCAGACCCTAAAATAGTGCATGTCACAAGGTTGGCACTCAAATAACACTTGATAAATGTGTGAAGGAATGAATGAAAAATAATTGAAATTAACAATTAGCATTATACAATGGAACATGCTCATATTATATAATTATAAACAAATTCAGATAAGAGGAGTCCTGTCTATAACAGGAAACTTATTCCCAGGGTGAAGAACTGAGAGGGGTCTAAGAGTTTACCCTGCTAGAAACATAAAAAGTTTTCTTGTCATTTTCCTCAATGCTGGGAGAAAGCACAAGACTCCAAATTCCGAGACAAAGGACTTTATGACTCTCAGCACAGCAGGCAGCACAATATTCATGTTTGTATTGGTTCCCCTTGGCCTCTAAATCACGTGACAATGTTATAGAAGGGAGCCCACGTAGATGCTGTGCACACAGTGTGTTTATGTCATAGCTGAGGAATCCTGAGCTTAGGAAACCCCATCTTACAAGGGAACTGTTAGCAAACCTGCCCAGAGCTTTCCCCAGAGGGAGACATTTTCTTTCTATTCTGGATAGAAAATCAATCTGCCCTCTGCTATGGTCAAAAGCACTCTCTATTTTCCAAGTTTGTTCATTATGCAAACATCTTTGGCAAGATATCCTAGAACAAAAATTATCAAAAAAAAAAGTGGAGAAATGTAAGGGAATTGTCTTCCAAGCAGATGTTTTCATTGTTATATTCTACCAAACATTTAAAAAAGAAATCATACAAATTCTACATAATTTCTCCAAAAAAGTAGAAAAGGATGGATTAAAACGCACCACATTATAAGTAGCCAGAATAATACTCAAAACTGACCAGTAGAGAACAGGACATAAAACTATTGGCCAATACCCATTATGAAATTCACCAACAAAAGTTATCAACAAAATGTTAACTTATGAAAACCAGCAATAAATTTTAAAAATAACACATTATGACAAAATGGGATAAACTCAAGAATGCAAGATTAGTTCAATATTGAAAGTCAATTTTGGTAATTCATCATATTAATTGGTACAGTTATCAATTGTACCAATTGTTATGATTGCCTAGGTTTTCTTCTTTAGTCTGTTAATGTGATAGAGGTTGACAAAATTTAACATCCATTCAGGATAAAAACTCTTAGCAAAAGGAATAGAATGAAACTTCCCTAACCAGATAAAGGAAACGTAAAAACAAACATTTTTAAAACACGCATACACAGCTAACATAAAATCAGTCACAAGACAAGGATATCCATTCTCGCCGCCCCTATTCAATGTTTTATTGGAAGGCCTAGCCAGTGAATAAGAAAAAATTAGTGGGGCGGAGCAAGATGGCCGAAGATGGGAACAAGATGGCTCCCAGCACGAGCGACACAGAAGACCGGTGATTTCTGCATTTTCAACTGAGGAGCGCAGCTCATCGCCAGCAACGGATCAAAGCTGGTCAGAGAATGACTTTGACGAGATGAGAGAAGAAGGCTTCAGTCCATCAAACTTCTCAGAGCTAAAAGAGGAATTATGTACCCAGCACAAAGAAACTAAAAATCTTGAAAAAAGAGTGGAAGAATTGATAGCTAGAATAATTAATGCAGAGAAGGTCATAAATGAAATGACAGAGATGAAAACCATGACACGAGAAATACGTGACAAATCCACAAGCTTCAGTAACCGACTCGATCAACTGGAAGAAAGAGTATCAGCGATTGAGGATCAAATAAATGAAATGAAGCAAGAAGAGAAACCAAAAGAAAAAAGAAGAAAAAGAAATGAACAAAGCCTGCGAGAAGTATGGGATTATGTAAAAAGACCAAATCTACGTCTGATTGGGGTGCCTAAAAGTGAGGGGGAAAATGGAACCAAGTTGGAAAACACTCTTCAGGATATCATCCAGGAGAACTTCCCCAACCTAGTAGGGCAGGCCAACATTCAAATTCAGGAAATACAGAGAACACCACAAAGATACTCCTCCAGAAGAGCAACTCCAAGACACATAATTGCCAGATTCACCAAAGTTGAAATGAAGGAAAAAATCTTAAGGGTAGCCAGAGAGAAAGGTCGAGTTACCCACAAAGGGAAGCCCAACAGCCTAACAGCAGACCTCTTGTCAGAAACTCTACAAGCCAGAAGAGAGTGGGGGCCAATATTCAACATTCTTAAAGAAAAGAATTTTAAACCCAGAATTTCATATCCAGCCAAACTAAGTTTCATCAGTGAAGGAGAAATAAAATCCTTTACAGATAAGCAAGTGCTTAGAGATTTTGTCACCACCAGGCCTGCCTTACAAGAGACCCTGAAGGAAGCCCTAAACATGGAAAGGAACAACTGGTACCAGCCATTGCAAAAACATGCCAAAATGTAAAGACCATCGAGGCTAGGAAGAAACTGCATCGACTAATGAGCAAAATACCAGTTAATATCATAATGGCAGGATCAAGTTCACACATAACAATATTAACCTTAAATGTTAGTGGACTAAATGCTCCAATTAAAAGACACAGACTGGCAAACTGGATAAAGAGTCAAGACCCATCAGTCTGCTGTATTCAGGAGACCCATCTCACATGCAGAGACATACATAGGCTCAAAATAAAGGGATGGAGGAAGATCTACCAAGCAAATGGAGAACAAAAAAAAGCAGGGGTTGCAATCCTAGTCTCTGATAAAATAGACTTTAAACCATCAAAGATCAAAAGAGACAAAGAAGGCCATTACATAATGGTAAAGGGATCAATTCAACAGGAAGAGCTAACTATCCTAAATATATATGCACCCAATACAGGAGCACCCAAATTCATAAAGCAAGTCCTTAGAGACTTACAAAGAGACTTAGACTCCCATACAATAATAATGGGAGACTTCAACACTCCACTGTCAACATTAGACAGATCAACGAGACAGAAAGTTAACAAGGATATCCAGGAATTGAACTCATCTCTGCACCAAGCGGACCTAATAGACATCTATAGAACTCTCCACCCCAAATCAACAGAATATACATTCTTCTCAGCACCACATCGCACTTATTCCAAAATTGACCACATAATTGGAAGTAAAGCACTCCTTAGCAAATGTAAAAGAACAGAAATTATAAGAAACTGTCTCTCAGACCACAGTGCAATCAAACTAGAACTCAGGACTAAGAAACTCAATCAAAACCGCTCAACTACAAGGAAACTGAACAACCTGCTCCTGAATGACTACTGGGTACATAACGAAATGAAGGCAGAAATAAAGATGTTCTTTGAAACCAATGAGAACAAAGATACAACATACCAGAATCTCTGGGACACATTTAAACCAGTGTGTAGAGGGAAATTTATAGCACTAAATGCTCACAAGAGAAAGCTGGAAAGATCTAAAATTGACACTCTAACATCACAATTAAAAGAACTGGAGAAGCAAGAGCAAACATATTCAAAAGCTAGCAGAAGGCAAGAAATAACTAAGATCAGAGCAGAACGGAAGGAGATAGAGACACAAAAAACCCTCCAAAAAATCAATGAATCCAGGAGTTGGTTTTTTGAAAAAATCAACAAAATTGACAGACCTCTAGCAAGACTAATAAAGAGGAAAAGAGAGAAGAATCAAATAGACGCAATAAAAAATGATAAAGGGGGTATCACCACAGACCCCACAGAAATACAAACTACCATCAGAGAATACTATAAACACCTCTATGCAAATAAACTAGAAAATCTAGAAGAAATGAATAATTTCCTGGACACTTACACTCTTCCAAGACTAAACCAGGAAGAAGTTGAATCCCTGAATAGACCAATAGCGGGCTCTGAAATTGAGGCAATAATTAATAGCATACCAACCAAAAAAAGTCCAGGACCAGATGGATTCACAGCTGAATTCTACCAGAGGTACAAGGAGGAGCTGGTACCATTCCTTCTGAAACTATTCCAAACAATTGAAAAAGAGGGAATCCTCCCTAACTCATTTGATGAGGCCAACATCATCCTGATACCAAAGCCTGGCAGAGACACAACAAAAAAAGAAAATTTTAGACCAATATCCCTGATGAACATTGATGCAAAAATCCTCAATAAAATACTGGCAAACCGGATTCAGCAGCACATCAAAAAGCTTATCCACCATGATCAAGTGGGCTTCATCCCTGGGATGCAGGGCTGGTTCAACATTCGCAAATCAATAAACGTAATCCAGCATATAAACAGAACCAAAAACAAGAACCACATGATTATCTCAATAGATGCAGAAAAGGCTTTTGACAAAATTCAACAGCCCTTCATGCTAAAAACACTCAATAAATTCGGTATTGATGGAACATATCTCAAAATAATAAGAGCTATTTATGACAAACCCACAGCCAATATCATACTGAATGGGCAAAAACTGGAAAAATTCCCTTTGAAAACTGGCACAAGACAGGGATGCCCTCTCTCACCACTCCTATTCAACATAGTCTTGGAAGGGCAATCAGGCTAGGGCAATCAGGCAAGAGAAAGAAATCAAGGGTATTCAGTTAGGAAAAGAAGAAGTCAAATTGTCCCTGTTTGCAGATGACATGATTGTATATTTAGAAAACCCCATCGTCTCAGCCCAAAAATCTCCTTAAGCTGATAAGCAACTTCAGCAAAGTCTCAGGATACAAAATTAATGTGCAAAAATCACAAGCATTCTTATACACCAGTAACAGACAAACAGAGAGCCAAATCATGAAGGAACTTCCATTCACAATTGCTTCAAAGAGAATAAAATACCTAGGAATCCAACTTACAAGGGATGTAAAGGACCTCTTCAAGGAGAACTACAAACCACTGCTCAGTGAAATCAAAGAGGACACAAAGAAATGGAAGAACATACCATGCTCATGGATAGGAAGAATCAATATCGTGAAAATGGCCATACTGCCCAAGGTTATTTATAGATTCAATGCCATCCCCATCAAGCTACCCATGAGTTTCTTCACAGAATTGGAAAAAACGGCTTTAAAGTTCATATGGAACCAAAAAAGAGCCCGCATTGCCAAGACAATCCTAAGTCAAAAGAATAAAGCTGGAGGCATCATGCTACCTGACTTCAAACTATACTACAAGGCTACAGTAACCAAAACAGCATGGTACTGGTACCAAAACAGAGATATAGACCAATGGAACAGAACAGAGTCCTCAGAAATATTACCACACATCTACAGCCATCTGATCTTTGACAAACCTGAGAAAAACAAGAAATGGGGAAAGGATTCCCTATTTAATAAATGGTGCTGGGAAAATTGGCTAGCCATAAGTAGAAAGCTGAAACTGGATCCTTTCCTACTCCTTATACGAAAATTAATTCAAGATGGATTAGAGACTTAAATGTTAGACCTAATACCATAGAAACCCTAGAAGAAAACCTAGGTAGTACCATTCAGGACATAGGCATGGGCAAGGACTTCATGTCTAAAACACCAAAAGCAACAGCAGCAAAAGCCAAAATTGACAAATGGGATCTAATTAAACTAAAGAGCTTCTGCACAGCAAAAGAAACTACCATCAGAGTGAATAGGCAACCTACAGAATGGGAGAAAATTTTTGCAATCTACCCATCTGACAAAGGGCTAATATCCAGAATCTACAAAGAACTCAAACAAATTTACAAGAAAAAAACAAACAACCCCATCCAAAAGTGGGCAAAGGATATGAACAGACATTTCTCAAAAGAAGACATGCATACAGCCAACAGACACATGAAAAAATGCTCATCATCACTGGCCATCAGAGAGATGCAAATCAAAACCACAATGAGATACCATCTCACACCAGTTAGAATGGCAATCATTAAAAAGTCAGGAAACAACAGGTGCTGGAGAGGATGTGGAGAAATAGGAACACTTTTACACTGTTGGTGGGATTATAAACTAGTTCAACCATTATGGAAAACAGTATGGCGATTCCTCAAGGATCTGGAACTAGATGTACCATATGACCCAGCCATCCCACTACTGGGTATATACCCAAAGGATTATAAATCATGCTGCTATAAAGACACATGCACACGTATGTTTATTGCAGCACTATTCACAATAGCAAAGACTTGGAATCAACCCAAATGTCCATCTGTGACAGACTGGATTAAGAAAATGTGGCACATATACACCATGGAATATTATGCAGCCATAAAAAAGGATGAGTTTGCATCCTTTGTAGGGACATGGATGCAGCTGGAAACCATCATTCTTAGCAAACTATCACAAGAACAGAAAACCAAGCACCGCATGTTCTCACTCATAGGTGGGAACTGAACAATGAGATCACTTGGACTCGGGAAGGGGAACATCACACACCGGGGCCTATCATGGGGAGGGGGGAGGGGGGAGGGATTGCATTGGGAGTTATACCTGATATAAATGACGAATTGATGTGCGCTGACGAATTGATGGGTGCAGCACACCAACATGGCACAAGTATACATATGTAACAAACCTGCACGTTATGCACATGTACCGTAGAACTTAAAGTATAATAAATAAATAAATAAATTTAAAAAAAAAGAAAAAATTAAATAAAATGCATACAGTTTAAAAATGAAGAGATACAGCTATTCCTATACAAACCTGTACTTGACTGTTTGTAACAATTTTATTAACATCAGCCCCAAACTTAAAAACAAGGTGAATGTGCTTTAGCAAGTAAATGACATACTGTGGTACACCCATACAATAAAATAGTATTCAGCAATAGAAAGGAACAAGGTATGGTTTTACACAACAACACGGATTAATCTCAAAGGCAGTTTTCTGAATGAAAGAAGCCAATCTCAAAAAGTTATAAACAATATGATTCTATTTGTATGACATCTTGACGTGTACGCACATATAAACCCACAGTCTATTTTCAATATAGCAGATAGAGTGATCTTTTTAAAGCACTAGTTAGCTCAGGTATGTCCTCTCTTCAAAAATCTTCAATGGTTTTTTATCTCCTCTTGACCCTGAGGATGAAGAACACATCAGTGATTCCCAAAGGTTAGAAAAGGAGGAAGTGTTTGACTACAAATGTGAATCAAAAAGGAGTATTTGGGATTAGTAAAACTATTGTGCATCCTGAATATTGTGATGATTACACAAATCTACTTATGTGTTAAAATTCATAAAACTGTACACCAAAAAATAAAAGTTAACTTACACACATAAATTTTCAAATGAGTTATTAAAGACTAAGCATACATCTCACCTATGACCCATCAATTGCACTCTTAGCTATTTACCATGATAAATGAAAACATTATGTGCACAAAAGACTTGTACTTAATTGCCTTATTCATAGTAACTGGAACTGAAAACAGAATGGATAAACAAATTGTGATTTTTTGTATAATGAAATACTACTAAGAAATAATAAAGAACAACATGAATGAATCTTAAAATTCACTTAAAAATATTATTAAGTGAAAGAAGCCAGGCACAGAACATATGCATTTATAATTCATCTTATAAATCATTCCATTTATAAGAAGAAGTCCAAAATCAAACAAAACTTTATATGCACGTAAAACTACAAATCAGAACATTGATTGGCTTTGTGCATATGAAAAAGTGGGAGGATTCTGGAATTAATTTCCAAAAGGACATGAAGGAAATTTCAAGGTGATAGGTATGTTCTATATATTGCTTTGTGTGATGATAATGTGGGTATGTATCATCAAAACTCATCACACTAAACACGTATACTTAGATATAAAATAAAATAAAGCTAGAGGAAAAAACCCACATAAATTTTGAAATTAAGCTGGGGGCACTCTAATAGCTTTATCCCTGTATTGACCACAAACATAAAATTGAGCACATGTGGAGGGGTGGGGATCAAAAAGTCAGCATTAGTCATGAATGCCCTAACAAGTTATTCATTCTTTAAATGAAGTTTATTAAAATTACTCACCTTAATTAATTTCAACATCTTGGGCTAATAAGAGCTGAATCCTGTTTTTGACATCTAATGGTCCCTTCTAAATTATATGTGAGATAAAGCCACTACATGCATATGCAGATGACTGCTTATAAAACACTGCTATTTGTTTTGGCTATGAGAGGGCAATCCTGTACAGATTACTTGAAAAATATTTCCTTTTCTTCCCCTCTCTCTCTCCTTGATTTAAGGGTATAAAAATATTATACCTGTAGGCATGAGATTTTAATTTCCTTTATGTTAACTACAGCTTTTCAAGGTACTTCCAGTTTATTGCGTCAAAAAGGAAATGAGAAGTATTTGGAAATAATTCATCCTTCTAATGTTGGGGCCGCCAGTGAATGGGGCAGCTGCCCCAGATCACCACCAGCCTAAGTTTCTTTCTCAGTGATGTTAAGTTGCCAACACCATTGTTATGACAGTGGAGACAATATGGCTGTTGCCAACCCAGGATGTCACACCCCCTCAATACTACCTCCTTTTCCCAGCAGAAATTCCCCTCAACTGTGGAAAGTTCTGCTAAGATGATGTGTGTCAAAGGGAAAAGTCAGAGAAGAGCAAAGATAAGAATTATACAATACAAATTTAAACAAATAAAGATGACTGATATCCTTTTGAAAAAAACAAGTAGATAAAAAATAGCAGCCCATGGGCCATGATTTCCCCCACCTGGACTTGAGGCAGTTATCGCTAAAATCTCATTTGTTCCTGCTATGCCTGGATAGAAACTCCGAATCATCCTTCTCTCACAACGTCGGGAAAACACTACCAACTGGTCAAAATTAGTATTCAAGGAAAAATTTATTTACTATCCTACGAGAGATTTATGCTAACTTTACACAAAGAATTTCTGAAAGTTATTTGATACCAGTACTGTTTATTGAAATAAACTTTGGGAGGCATTTAAGGAATTGGTTCTCACATATTTGGGTTACATAACATATAACTCTTGCAAACACCAGATCAGATCCATTTGAAATCTGAGAGCGCTGCCTTAAAAGGAATTCCCAAATTTCCATAAAATAATTAAACTACTCCCTATCTTCCACCCCCTAACCACACCACAAACCTCAAACCCCACCAACCACAAACCTCACCCACACTTTTCCAAGATTTCTGTATTTATGTCAGCACACTAAGGTAATGTGAAATACAGTGTAGCTTCTAAAGCTCCAAAAGTGAGTATTAATGAAACTTAATTTAACATCAAACTTCTGCTCATACAAATTATTCCCAATTGCCTGTGGAGCTACTCCCATTGTCAGTAATGAAAGTTTTATATGTAATCAAAGAGGAATGCACATCCTAAGAAACTTCAATCACTTTAACTGAGCATTTTAAATTACAAGACTCTTTTTCTAGTTCTACAAACAAAACGTCTACTATGGCTTATGTATTTAGGTTTCTCAGGAAAATTCAAATTGATATTATTTGTAAATGTTAAAATATTCTAATTTGAAGAAATCATGTAAGGCATCAATTGGATACGATGTAAGAAAGCAAAGGTTAGGTTCAATGAAAAATACACAAATTACAGTTTCAACTTCCAAGCTATTACAAATCCATCGTGCAGCATTTTCGTCTCAAATATACCAAGAAATTAAAGATTATTTTACTTGCTGCAATTACACACAAGCACAGCCATTATGGAGGTATTGTTTTTCATGCATGTAGTCTAGTTTTAAAGATTTGTTTATTTTGTTTTGTATTTAAAGAAAAGGCATTATCTGCTCAATTGCCTAGCAAGAAGGTTTTACAAATTTCTTTTAAGTTCCCATAGAAATGCATTGATTAGAGAATAATTTCTGTTAATATTTTCTTCTTTTCCAGACTCCTCTGCTTGCTTAAACTAACAAGGCACCTGCCCCTTGCCATCGTTTTCATCTTTTGTTCGGCTCAGTAGGTTACCTAACTGGTGGATTTTATTGAGTTAAATCAAACTGTCACTTCACCTGCCTGAAGGATGACTCAAATACTACACATAATAATAAAAGAAAAGTAGGATAAAATAATCTTGTCAAGCCAGAAAAACTGATTGCTTGAAGTTGTAGCCTTCAATCAATACACTAATTCCACAATTTATACCTTTTTCAATTGGAGGGGAAAGAAACCCTGATATGGTATTTCTTGGCTCACTGACCAACTTTGACCTTCTATCTATGTGAATGTAGGATTAACAAGTATTTTTGCTTAGTAAAATCACCTATGAAAATAAGAAAACAAATATGCACATTTGTGGCTCCAAATAACTATTAATTTCAGAAATGCAAGAAGTGCCCAGTGTTTATTTACTATGTCTACTAAAGTGAAGATTTTATTTAGCTCGAGGTGGATGTCCTTTACTATTTAAAAACAATTTGAAGCTAGAATCGGTGCAACAAAACACCTTAAAATTTGGCATGGTATAATCTCCTAGAGATTTTTTTTCATTTGATCTATTTATTAATAGTTTATGCAAAAGAATAGATAACTAAGCAATATACCAGCAATATACCACTCTTTCTTTCAAATTTTATACTTGTTTGGTCTCTTACAAAATCTGTCATCTATGATAAAAGAGTCATACCATTCTTTTGAGCTATAGTTATGATTTCATATAGAGTATAATGAACTGTTTTTTCACCTGTTATTATTGCTTAAAATAATCTATCATTTTCAAAAGCTTATGTTTGTTTGTAAATTGTAATTAATTTGCATACCTTTAAAAATCAATAAAAACACTTCATTTCAAAATTCTGGACTCTCTTTAACTGTCAGGTTTCTGCTTTCCTTTCATAATTTCTCCCCTGCAGGCACCAACCATGAAATAAAATTCTTTGTTTAGCAAGCCTTTTATATCTCACTAGGCCACCTGCTTACCTTGAATTGTGGCATGCAATCAAGCAGGATCCCAAAAACCTAGTACTTTTTCTTCCAGCCTACATCTTAAATGTATATGCATGTGTACACCACAAAGCAATCTACAAGCTGAACCATTAACATTTTGACCAAAAACATTTTTAATTCCAAAAACTGAGATGTGCTTGCCCAAATACTTTTGGTTTTAAGTAAGTTACCTTTTTACATTATCAAGAAGTAATATTTTTATTAAAATGAGAGCAATAAATTATATACATAGTCTATGTATATTGCATATGTACATATATCTTAAATACGTGTATTTCTTGCTGAAATAAGCTCTTTTAAGCCCGGGCTGTTGTGGAAACACAAGACTATCTTTGTCCTTCCAATATGCTTAATCACATCTCACTGCCAGTTTCAGCTTCTTAAGCCCAGATTTGAACTTTTGAAAGAACTGTGTGAGACCATTCTGTCATGTAAACCATCTGAGCAGGCTGAGATCGTCGAATGCAGTAGAACACAGCAGATCCCCAAATGCTGCTAGCCTTTAAGAGAGTAAATCAGAGTTTGAGATGGGTGAACAAAGAGCTATTTTTTTTTCTTTACAGCAAACATAAAAATACTTGCCTGACCCAGAGTTTATCCCCTCAAACCAGACCACGTCCTCCTACTTCTGTGCCATTTAGATGTATTATAAGGGGGAAGAAGAGGAAAAAAGAAGACAAAGAAAAAGACTGGAAATCTGAAGTGCTTTTCCTCCCTACAGTCACCTACACACACACACACACACACACGCACACACACACACACACCACTATTTCTTACCTCCAGTAAAAAATAAGCCAAACCATCTCTTTGAAAAGCGTACATTTACACATATGGAAACATATGTTCATTTTCAAATGGTGAAGAAGTGCATTGAAACCAGTACCAAAATTATCTAGCAAGTAAATTCCAGGATGTAATTAAAGGTCACCAATGGCTTCCTGTTTGTGCAATCCAATGAACTTAACTAATTCTTTATTCTTGATGATATTTCAGTAAAATTTCATTCAGTTGGTTAATCTCTAATCTCTTCTTCAAGAAAATATTAACTCCCCTGTATACACTTTCACTTATATGTGTATTTTACTCTCTTTATATTCTCTTTGTTTTTTCCCCTACTTTGAGCATTCCACAAGATTCCACCCAGGGACCTGTACTTATATTAATATATATCCTTCTCCCTTCAAGAATGCATTGAACTATAAAGGGTTCCATCTTCTGACTGAACTGACTGACAGCAGTCAATCTAGAGTTCAGACCTTGGTTCCTAAGAGTCACAAAAAGGTCAATAAACACAGAGTCAGACCAAGGAGACAGTGTGGAACTAAGACAAGTACAGGTGTCAGCAGTCAAAGATCAATTGGAAGACCGGACTGAGTAAAATAAAAAGGAAAGGATCATGCCTCTGCCAAATGTCAAGGTAGTAGAGTGGGCTTCAAACCCAAACAAGTAGCAGAGATCAGAAACACGCATCATCTTATATACCAAATATCTTAAAGAGGAAAATTCTGCTTCTAAGACTCCTCATACAGCGCAGAAACCAGTGACTGTTTTCCTAGAGATGGACACTGAGAATACAGGTGTCCCTACTGTTGCCTTTAAGTCATTCAAAACAATGAAAAGATCCCCCAAATTTTCTATTCTGTGTAAATATCTACCAAAGCTCCATCTCTAATCAGACCTCCCTACATTTTCATATTTTCAAAAGCTAGCTCTTGCTAGAGGCTCTGTTGTCACTTCAATTTGATAGAAGCTAAACATCTCTTCACTTGAATTCTTTATTTCTGTCCATCATTCATTTATTTAACCAAATGTGTTAAGTGACCACAATGTGATAGGCAGTATTCTGGGCAATAAATGAACAGTAGCAAAAAAGGTGACAGAAATTTCTACCCAGTTAGAGTTTGCATTTTAGGGGGTAAGAAAGACAAACAACAAACAAAATAAATAAGAAAAGTATATAATATGTTCAATTAGAATATAATACACATGTAATAAAGTGTGGATATGGCATCAAGATAGACAAATCAGTGAAATATAATAAAAAGTCTAGCAATAGATCTGTATGTATATATACCGGCAACTTATTTTTGACAAAAATATTTTGACATATTTTGACAAAAATGAGAATGCAATTTAGTAAAGAGAGAATTGTGTCTCCAATAGATAGAGCTGGAACAATTAAATATTCATATGCAAAAAAGAACTTTAATCCATACTTCACACCATGTATAAAATTATCTCAAAATTATCTCAAAATCCATCTGAACAGGATTATATTAAGAAATTGAATGAATAATTAGTAACTTTCCCAAAAAAATAGCACAAGGCCCTTGTGGGTTCATTAACAAATTCCATGACACATTTAAGGAAGAAAATATACTAATCCTCTACAATCTCTTCTGGAAGAAGAGGCAATACTTCCTAACTCATTCTATTAAGTCAGCATTATCCTAATAC
The DNA here is from genome assembly GCF_007565055.1 of Rhinopithecus roxellana. Taxonomy (NCBI): domain Eukaryota; kingdom Metazoa; phylum Chordata; class Mammalia; order Primates; family Cercopithecidae; genus Rhinopithecus; species Rhinopithecus roxellana. The sequence goes on along the minus strand of NC_044562.1, from coordinate 108,791,599 downwards.
CCACACCAGACAAAAGCATCACAAGAAAAGAAAACTACAGACCAAAATTTTTCATCAACGTAGATATAAATATCCTCAAGTAAATATTAGAAAATAGAATTTAACGATGTATTTAAGGAGTTACGTACCATGTCCAAATAGGATTTATCCTAGGTATGTAGGCTAGTTTAACACCCAAAATCAATTAATATAATTCACCCCAGTAACAGGTTAAAAAGAAAAATCACATGATCACATCAATAAATGCAAAAGAACATTTGACAAAATCCAACACTCACTCATGATAAAAATTCTCATTAAACTGGGAATAGAGAGAAAAGCCCTCAACTTGGTAAATAATTTCTACAAAAACATACAGTTAATATCATACTGAGTGGTGGGAAATTCAAAGTTTCCCACTAAGATCAGGAATAAAACAAGGATATTCCTTCTCACCATCACTTTTCAACATCATAGTGGAAGTCCTAGTTAATGCTACAAGAGAAGAAAATAAAAGGTATAAATACTGGAGAGAAAAAAATAAGTTTATTTGTTTACACATGAAATGATTGATGATTGTCTTCATAGAAAATCTGAAAGAATTGGCACACACACAAAAACTCCTGTTACTAATAAGCTATTATAGCAAGATTGCAGGATACAAGGTTAATACAAAAAAGTCAATTGCTTTCTTATACACCAGCAGTGAACTAGTGGAATTTGAAATTAAAAATACAATAATATTTACATTAGTACCCCCTAAAAATGAAATATTTAGGTATAAATGCAGCAAAATATATACAAGATCTACATGAGGAAAAGTACAAAACTCTGATGAGAGATTTTTTTTAACTAAATAAATGGAGAGGGATTTCATATTCACGGTTAGGAAGACTCCACATGGTCAAGGTGTTAGTTCTTCCCAACTTGATCTTCAAATTTAACACAATCCCAGTCAAAACTAAAGCAAGGCTGAGCGCAGTGGCTCATGCTTGTAATCCCAGCAGTTTGGGAGGCTGAGGCAAGAGGATGACTGGAGCTCAGGAATTCAAAGTCAGCCTGGGCAACATGGAAATACCCCATCTCTACAAAAATTTAAAAATTAGCCAAGTGTGGGGGTGGATGCATGTGTTCCCAACTACTCGGGAAGCTGAGATGGTAGGATCTCTTGAGCCCAGGAGGTCGAAGCTGCAGTAAGCCATGATCACACAACTGCACTCCAGCCTGGTTGACAGAGTGAGTCCCTGTCAAAAAAAAAAAAAAAAAAAAAAAAAATCCAGAAAGCTATTTTGTGATATCAACAAATTGATTCTAAAGTTCATATGGAAAGGCAAAAGACCCAGAATAGCTAATTCAATATTGAAGAAGAGCAGAGTCAGAGGACATTCCCCACCTGACTTCAAGACTTACTATAAAGTTGCAGTAATTGACACAGTATGGTATTGGCAAAAGAAAAGACAAATCGATCAATGAAACAGATACAGAGTCCACATAAATAGACCCACAAAATTTAATCAGTTGATCTTTAACAAAGGAGCAAAGGCAATACAATGAAGAAAATATAATCCTTTCAATGAATGATGCTGGAACAACTAGACATCCAGATGCAAAAAGATGAATCTAGACACAGATCTTATACCCTCAACACATATTAACTCAAAATGTATGTAAAATGTCTAAATGTAAAATTCAAAACTATAAAATTCCCAGAAGGAAACATGGGAGATAATCTAAATGATCTTGAATTTCACAGTGACTTTTTAGAAACAACATGAAGGCACAATTCATGAAAGAAAGAGTTGATAAACTAGCTGGACCTCATTAAAACTAAACATGTTGTTGTGCAAAAGACATTGTCAAGAGAATAAAAAGACAAGCCACTAACTGTGAAATAAATATTTGCAAAAGACATATCTGGTTAAGGATTGTTATCCAAAATATACAAAGAGCTCTTAAAACTCTACTACAAGAAAACAAACACCTGATTTCAAAATGGGCAGAAGACATGAATAGATACCTCATCAAAATATACAGATGATAAGTAAGAAAATGAAAAGATGTTCCCCATCATATGTCATCAGGAAAGGGCAAATTAATGGGTACAAAGTTGCAGTTAGACAGGAAGTATAAATTTTAGTGTTCTATTACACAGTAAGCTGACTATAGCAAATAATAACATCATGTATATTTAAAGATAGCCAGAAAAGAAGATTTTTAATGTTGTTATCACTAAGAAATGTATCCCAGAACTTAAAATTAAATTGTTGATTTTTGCATTTATGCATAAAATTCTATGCATTTATGAACCTGCCTGTATTAGATACTGAGCACATATTTTTTGAAAGAATGTATGAATAAAGAATATACAATGTTGAGAGAAAAAAAGATAAATGTTTAAAATAATAGAAATTATAAATACCCCAATTTGATTATAACACTACAGCTATATGTGTCAAAACATCACATTGTACCAAATAAATATGTATTAGGTTGGTGCAAAAGTAATTGCGGTTTTTGCCATTACTGTCAATGGCAAAAACCGCAATTACTTTTGCACCAATCCAATACAATATTACTTGTCAATTATAAACTTAAAAATAAACTTTAAAAACTGAGATATCACTATACAGCAATTAGAATGACCAAAATCCCAAACATTGTCAACACCAAATAGTGGTGAGGATTTGAAGCAACAAAAACTCTCAAACATTGCTGGTGGAAATGTGAAATTGCATACTTCTTTAGAATATTGTCTGGTAGTTTGTCACAAAACTAAACATATTCTTTCATACCACATGATCCAAGAATTGTGCTCCTTGGTATTTACCTAAAAGAGTCGAAAATGTACTTCCACACAAAAACCTAAACATAGATGTTTATAGCAGCTTTATTCATAAGTGCCAAAACTTAAAAGCAACCAAGATGCCTTTTGGTAGGTGAATGGAGGGATAAACTATGATACATCCAGGTAATGGAATATTATTCAGAGTTAAAAATAAATTAGCTATTAACCCATTAAAAGACATGGAGGAAACTTAAATGCATGTTACTAAGTTAAAAAGGTCAATCTGAAAGATTACAAGCTATATGATTCCAACTCTATAATATTCTGGAAAAGCCAAAACTATGGAGACAGTACCATTGGTTGTGAGGGGATAGAGGGAAGGGAAAGATAGGGAGAGCACAGAGCATTTTGGGGGCTGTGAAACTGCCCTGTATCCTACTATGTAGGATAAAATAATTGTGAATATATATCATCATACATTTGTCCAAATCCATAGAATGTACAACATCAAGAGTAGACCCTAATGTAAACCATGGTTCCATTAATAATAACCTATCAATGCAGGCTTATCAATTGTAACAAATGTCCCACTCTGGTGCAAGTGGCTGACAGTCGAGGAGGCTGTGCATGTATTAAACCAGAAAGCATATGGGTAGTTTCTGTATCTTCCCTTCAATTTTGCTGTGAACCTAAATCTTCTCCAAAAAATAATGTATTAAACAATTTAACTAATAAAGAAGCAGAGACCAAAATATGTCTTAATATTGTAAAATTCTGGAAGAAAGTGTAAGAGAAAATCTTTGTGATTAGGTTAGACAAATATTTCATAGATACAATACCTAAAGTAAAATTGCCAAAATTCATAAATTTTATTTTATCCAAATGTAATACTTCTGCTTTTCAAAAGATGTTAAAATAATGAAAATGCAAGCCACAAACTGGGAGAAAATATTTGCAAATAATGTACCCGATAAATTACTTGTATTTAATATTCACTTGTTTAAAACCATCAAAACTCAACAATAAGAAAACAACCAATGAGAAAATGAGCAAAAGATTTTATCAATACTTCAGCAAAGAGGATACAGGGATGACCAATAAGCACATAAAATGCTATTTGCCATCATTAGTAATTTAAAAAATGATTAATAATTTAAATATGAACGGATTAAAACTACAATAATATATCACCTCAGAGATATTAGGACAACTAAGATTAAACGAACAGCCATATACAATGTTGGTGAGATTATAGAGAAAATGAAACTCTCAAATGCTGCTGGTAGGTATGCAAAGTGATAGAAACACTTTGGAAAACAGTTTGTCAGTTTTACAAAAAGTAAAATATTCAACTACCATATGAGCTAGCCATTCTATCCCTGGGTAATTACTTAAAAGATATGAAAGCCTATAGTCATAGAAAGACTTGCACAGGAATGTTCATAGCAGCTTTATTTATCATTACCCAAAACTGGAAACAACTCAAATGTCCATCAACAGGAGAATGGAAAAACAAAAACTGGTACGTTCATTTAATGGAACAGTACTCAGCAGTAAAAAGAAATGGACAACTGATACATACAACAACATGGATAACTTTCAAAATAAGTATGCTGGAGAAAGAAGTAAGACCCAAAACAAATAAATAAATGAGAAAGAGTGCATATTCTATTGCTCCTTTTACATAAAATCCTAGAAAATCCAAACAACCTATAGTAAAAGAAAGCAGATGAGTGGTTGCCTGGGAAATGGGGATGGGTGAAGGAAGAACAGGGGGAATGAAGTGCAAAGGGCAGGAGGAAACCTTTCGGGTTATGGTGGTTTTCATCACATTGATTGTGGTGATTGCTCCATGGGTGTATACATGTGTCAAAACTTATCAAATTGCATACTTTAAGTATGTACAGTTTGTTACTTTATATATCAATAAAGTTGTTAAAAATAAATATAAGAGAAATGGAGAACAATTAAAATTGATAGTAAGCATATGAGCAAAAGAAGCCTGACATGATATGATTATTTTTTATTATTCTTTTGAAAACAAACTATGCAGAGATAAAGATAAAAGTAAAGATGTAATTTAAGTGGTTAATGCAATAAACTAGGCACAATATGATCATTGCTTGTATCCAGATGATAGAAGTGTGGTGGAGAGAAGTAATCAAATTCTGGACATGTTTCAGAACAGCATCCACAAATTTTGCTCATGGTTTAGATGTAAAATGTGAGAGAAAAAGATGACTCAAAAATGACCCCAAGGTTTTTGGCCTTAACAAGGGAAATAATTGAATTGATAAAACTGTGAGAATAAATAAGGAATAAGTTCAAAAACTGAATCCTAGGACATATCAACACAAACAGTTTGAAAAAAAGAGAAGAATCAACAAAAAAGACTGAGAAGGATTAGCAAATATGGTGCGAGAAAAAACAGTAGAGTATAGTATTCTGAAAGAAGAGTTGAGTTGAAAATGTGTTTCAAGAAAGGAATAATAAGAAAGGAGTGGCAAGTGATAAGAAGAGGAAGAGAAATGAGGACTGAGAATTGACCAGTCTAAATATGCAAGCAACTCAAATAGTTTTACCAGATTTGGACCACAGGGAGACACAAAGTTAACTCTATGATCAATCTTAAACTTGTATTTAGCACTTAAATGTCAGGACTTGCGCTATGTCCTGGAGGATACAAAAAGCATATAACAGGAAAGGCCCCGGAAATTGGAGATTGGAGCTTTCAACAGGTAGAGAAAGGAAGATCTAAAGAGCAAAGACAAAGATGAATACAGAGCTATCCTGGACCTCAAATTGTTCAAGAATGCTCAAAATAATAAAAAAGAAATAAGGAAAGACTCAAAGGCAGATAGGTGCAAACCCAAGACAGAAATACACACACAAAATAGCAAATTTAGTGACAGCAATTTTTATTTATTTATTTATTTATTTATTAGATGGAGTCTTGCTCTGCTGCCCAGGCTGGAGTGCAGGGGCATGATCTCAGCTCACAGCAAGTGCCACCTTTCGGGTTCACACCATTCTTCTGCCACAGACTCCCGAGTAGCTGGGACTACAGGTGCGCACCACCAAGCTTGGCTAATTTTTTTGTATTTTTTTAGTGGAGACAGAGTTTCACCATGTTAGCCAGGATGGCCTTGATCTCGTGATCCGCCGGTCTCGGCCTCCCAAAGTGCTGGGATTACAGGCGTGAGCCGCCACACCTGGCCGTGACAGCAATTTTTATAAGAACTTGAGAACATGGCAGGGATGCACAGAGAAGCAAAGTCAAATTTCATTCATTCATACACCCAGAAAGCACTTATTAAGCACATAATAGATGCAGAAAACTAAAGATATAAATCTATGCCTGGGTTCTGTCATGTCGTATTCACATACTACCTGTCTTATATTTTCTTATTTTGTTCTTTAAACCAATTCACTTAAAAAAAATACCTTTTTAGCTTCTTATACCATTGACAGAAACTAAACCAGTTACCCTTGCCAGCATACAAAATACAAATTCTAGTAATGTATATCAGAAAATAAATTTCTCAATGAAAAGAATAGAACTATTTATGATTGCTTGATAGTGACTATTAACCAAAATGTCCCTTATTTGGGGATATAAGTGTATGTCAATAGGATTATTTACTTTTTAAAATTCACTGCTAGTAAGTACCAAGAAACATCAAATACTGGGAATATATGGGAGAAGAAAGTGTAAAAGATACTTGCCTTTCTTCTCTGAACAGTTGAATCCTGAGAATTAATTCCTAAACAAATGGTGTGGCATTGCTCAATAAATTTTGTTTCAAGAAACCATCAAAAGCGATCCCAGAATTGTTCTTCTTCTGAATATGTTAAATAATTGGAAACTATACAAAAAGTAGTGGGAAAGTTTTTCTTATTCATTCACAGCTATATAAAATTTCATTTGCAAAAATATTACAATGGGTGTTTATCAAGTCTTTCAAGTGTCTTCATGGAATTTAAAATACTTTCAATGAATATTCTGGATGACTACATAGCCAGGATGTTCAGATGACCAAAAAATTTTCAGTATTTGTTGGTTGTCTGAATAGAAAAATAAGGTTTGGGGCCTTATTTCCAGTGCCCTAGTTATGTGATGTCTGAACACAATAATAATAATGGCTATTATTTATTGACTATTAACTATGTATTGGGCACTATTCATGGTGTTTTATGTATAACATCTTGTTTAATTCTCACAACAATAACATTATGTGAATCTTACTATTAACCCAACTTTACAGTTAAAGTAAATTGCTTTCAGAGGAGTGAAGTGATTTTTCTGAGATCACACAGCTAGTATGTTGTAAAGCCATGACTTGGGCAAAAATCTACTTCCAGACTCTCTCTTCAGTCTCAGAATGACTGTCTGGGAATTGGAGGCTGCAGCTCTTCCTGTCTTCCTAGGGCATTTAATTGCAGATTTTAAGCAAATCTTATCTTGGATGTGTTATCTCATCATTCTCTTTAGGCATTTGGGTATTCTGGCCCTCTGGAACATCCTGAGGGTTATCCTGATCAGAAATTCCAAGCGCAGCCTAAGAGAGGAGAAGTATGTAAGAAGAGAGTGATGGGAGAGGTTGCAATCAGTACTAATGGTCTGTAGCAAGAAAAAGAAAATCACCAACATAGTAGTCACCTCTACTCCATCAGAAACTTATCCCTCTCTCATTCATGTTCTTTCCTTTCCTCTTTCTCCCAAAGACTCCCCACGTCACGTCTGCTTGTCCTTCTAGCCATGTCTACCTCTTCTCCAGATTTTGTAACAATTTAAGGAATCCTTAGTCCTAGGGGGCCTCAAGTAGTAAAAAAACTGACCATATTTGTGCAATAACCTACCAAGAGAAACTGTCTGTCAACATAAAAGAGTTCTGCGTGTGGAGTTTAAAAATATGATAGCTGATTGTGGTGTTCATCTCACAATGTATATGTATATCAAAACAAAACATCAAGTTGTATACCTTAAATACATAGATTTTCTATTTGTCAATTGTACCTCAATCAAGGTGAAAAAATATATTAAGATTTTTTAAATGATACACTTTTAATGAGAAGAGAAGAATCTAAGAAGTCAGTTTTAAAAGTCTTTTAATACTTATTAAAGAACATTTAATAATCCTTAATGATAGATTAACATAGAAGTCAAAGGAAAAGGGAAAAAAAAAGACCTGGGAGAAGTTTTCAGGAAAGTGTCCTGGGGACGGGAAGGTTTGATGGTGGGTAGAGTTGATGCATTGATATGTGTGCTTTAACATGTTTTATAAAACAACATCATTATCTGTATTTTGAGATTTTATCCACAAAGTTCTGAAATTGCTTTATGTTTTATTTTGAAGGGAAAAAAACCCTCAAATTTGTTAAGATTTGATTTTTTAGCTAGTGATTTAGATTGCTCTTGCCTTGTGACTTTATGATGTCTTTGCTTATATGTAAACAGCCAATCCGGGTTGTGTTTGAGCAAAACCTCCTACCTACAGCCTTCCCTGCTTAGCCCAACTCTGTTCTTACATATCTAACAAAACTTTCTTTGGAGAACTTTTTTCTTGAAGTTTGGAAGTATGTGTACTCTAACATGAATCTAACATAAAATACAAATATGAAAATTAACACAGATAAAATCTTTGTATCTACACAATACACTTTAAGAGTCTGAAAGCATGTTGTCAGTATTAGTCAAATTTTTTGGTAACAATTTCATTGAGATGAAGTTCAAATACCATGCAATTTACACACATAAAGTATATAATTCAATGGTTTTTAGTATATTCACACAGATTACCACACAATCAATTTTAGAACATTTTTGGCACCACAAAAAGAAATTCTCGAAAAGATGCTTTTAGCTATCACTTTTCAATCTTCCTATCTACCACTAAGCTCCCACCCCAGCCCTAAGCAACCACTAATCTACTTTCTATATTCATATATTTGCCTCTTCTGGACATCTTGTGTAAATGGAGTCATATAATATAATGTCTTTTGTGTCTGGTTTCTTCAAATTAGTATAACATTTTCAAGAATTATTCACACTGTAGCATTCTTTTTCGTGGCCCAATAATATTCCATTGTATTGACATAACACATTTTGTTTTTTCGTCATCAGATGATGTACATTTGGGCTATTATGGATATTATGGATAATACTGCTATGAATATTCATGTACAATTTTTTGCATGAATATATGCTTTCATTTTTCTTTGATATATACCTAGGAGTGGAATTATTGGGTAATATGATAACTCTTTGTTTAACTTTTCGAAAAACTCCCAGCCTGTTTCCTAAAGTGACCGCATCGTTTTACATTTCTGCCAGCAGCATATGAGGGTTATTTTTCAACATCCTTGCCAACATTTGTTATTAGCAGATATTTTGATTATAGCCATTCTAGTGAATATGAAGTGCTATTTCATTGGGGTTTTGATTGCATGTATAATGTCTTATTTATTTAATATAATTCAGTAATAATATTATGAATAATAATTTAATGTGTTAGTTATTCTCTGATGAGTAATGATGTTACGTGCATCATTGCATATTGTGCATATTGGCCATTTGCATATCTTCTTTGGCGAAACGTCTATCTAAATCCTTTGCACACTTGCAATTGGGCTGTTGTATTTTCATTACTGAGTTACAAAAGTTCTTTATACATTCTAGATAAAAGTCTCTTATCAGATATATGATTTGCCAACATTTTTTTCTCACTGAATTGTTGTCTTTTCACTTTCATGATAGTGTCCTTTGATGCACAAGAATTTTTAACATATTCTTTTTTTGCTTATATTTTTGTATTTTAGTTTTCTGTTGTCACATGCATACATGTTTATATTTGTTCTCTCTTCCTGATAGATTGACCATTTAATCATAATTAAACGCCCCTCTTTATCATTAGTAACTTTTTTTTATTTATAGGTTATTTATAGATTCAATGCCATCCCCATCAAGCTACCAATGAGTTTCTTCACAGAATTGGAAAAAACTGCTTTAAAGTTCATATGGAACCAAAAAAGAGCCCGCATTGCCAAGACAATCCTAAGTCAAAAGGACAAAGCTGGAGGCATCACGCTACCTGACTTCAAACTATACTACAAGGCTACAGTAACCAAAACAGCATGGTACTGGTACCAAAACAGAGATATAGACCAATGGAACAGAACAGAGTCCTCAGAAATAATACCACACATCTACAGCCATCTGATCTTTGACAAACCTGAGAAAAACAAGAAATGGGGAAAGGATTCCCTATTTAATAAATGGTGCTGGGAAAATTGGCTAGCCATAAGTAGAAAGCTGAAACTGGATCCTTTCCTTACTCCTTATACGAAGATTAATTCAAGATGGATTAGAGACTTAAATGTTAGACCTAATACCATAAAAACCCTAGAAGAAAATCTAGGTAGTACCATTCAGGACATAGGCATGGGCAAGGACTTCATGTCTAAAACACCAAAAGCAACGGCAGCAAAAGCCAAAATTGACAAATGGGATCTAATTAAACTAAAGAGCTTCTGCACGGCAAAAGAAACTACCATCAGAGTGAACAGGCCACCTTCAGAATGGGAGAAAATTTTTGCAATCTACTCATCTGACAAAGGGCTAATACCCAGAATCTACAAAGAACTCAACCAAATATACAAGAAAAAAACAAACAACCCCATCAAAAAGTGGGCAAAGGATATGAACAGACATTTCTCAAAAGAAGACATTCATACAGCCAACAGACACATGAAAAAATGCCCTTCATCACTCGCCATCAGAGAAATGCAAATCAAAACCACAATGAGATACCATCTCACACCAGTTAGAATGGCAATCATTAAAAAATCAGGAAACACCAGTTGTTGGAGAGGATGTGGAAAAATAGGAACACTTTTACACTGTTGGTGGGATTGTAAACTAGTTCAACCATTATGGAAAACAGTATGGCAATTCCTCAAGGATCTAGAAGTAGATGTACCATATGACCCAGCCATCCCACTACTGGGTATATACCCAAAGGATTATAAATTATTCTACTACAAAGATACATGCACACGTATGTTTATTGCAGCACTATTCACAATAGCAAAGACTTGGAATCAACCCAAATGTCCATCTGTGACAGACTGGATTAAGAAAATGTGGCACATATACACCATGGAATACTATGCAGCCATAAAAAAGGATGAGTTTGCGTCCATTGTAGGGACATGGATGCAGCTGGAAACCATCATTCTTAGCAAACTATCACAAGAAGAGAAAACCAAACACCGCATGTTCTCACTCATAGGTGGGAACTGAACAATGAGATCACTTGGACTCGGGAAGGGGAACATCACACACTGGGGCCTATCATGGGGAGGGGGGAGGGGGGAGGGATTGCACTGGGGAGTTATACATGATATAAATGATGAATTGATGGGTGCTGACGAGTTGATGGGTGCAGCACACCAACATGGCACAAATATACATATGTAACAAACCTGCACGTTATGCACATGTACCCTAGAACTTAAAGTATAATAAAAAATAAAATAAAATAAAATAAAGTGTATTTTGTCTGACATTTGTAGAGCCACTCCAATTTCTGTTTTTTTTTTTTGTTTTTTGTTTTTTTTTTGAAATGGAGTCTCTCTCTGTTGCTCATGCTAGAGTGCAGTAGCACAATCTTGGCTCACTGCAACCTCCACCTCCCAGATCCCGGCAATTCTCCTGTCTCAGCCTCCCAAGTAGCTGGGATTACAGGCATGTGCCACCACATCCAGCTAATTTTTAGTAGTTTAGTAGAGATGGCATTTTTACCATGTTGGCCAGGCTGGTCTCAAACACCTGAATTCAAATGATCCACCTGCCTAGGCCTGCCAAAGTACTGGAATTACAGACGTTACCCACCATGCCCGTGTTTTTGCTACTAAGAAAAGATTCACTTTGGATACTAAATACATTGAGTTTGGCTTACAAGCTTACTCATCATTTCTTGCCTCCCCTAAACAGTAAAGGTTGACCTTTTATGAGATTTTTAATGCGTTTGTGGAACTTGTGAACTAAAAAATGCCGATTCTTTGGCCCACAGACCAATGAAGTTAGAATCTCAAATAATAGAGTTTAGGTACATGAATATCGCCAAACTCTTCAAATGATTCTTATTTCTACTGATATTTGATGGCATTTGTGCTGAAGATTTAATCACACATGTACAAGAGTCTTTATTATGGAAGTTTTGTTTGTGAGGGTTATACTTTGTAATTTTCTGTTTGGGATCAGTTAATTAATCCCCCTTCCAGATTATAAATTCCCTTCAGGAGGCAAACCTACATTTAGCAATTAAAGAATACGAATGATTCTCTGCCCGCAAGTACTCAAGAATGATGAACAAAAGGTAAACAGCATTCCAAACGAGGCCAATTAGAAGTATGAAACAGCTAGCTTGATTGGAGCACTGTAATCAGTTAGATCATAAGAAGTGGGATAGGGACAAAATATACTATTGTAGAGATATTTAGGGCCTGGTAATTTTGCAACAAGCAAAAGCATTTAGATGATATACTGTAAATAGTACCTTTTAGAAAAGTTACTGAAAGATTGGAGGCTTAAGTTCCTGAATATTCCACAGAATATTAGACAAGGGTATGAATATAGACAGGACTGAAATACAGAAAGAAAGATAGATAATAAGAATGTTAAGGCATAAAATTAAGCTAATTTCATTGAAGATAAAACAAGAGGAGTTTACTACCATGAATCCAAAGTTTTTTAAAATGACTTGGATATTGATAGATTCATTAACTAAAATTTACAAAGAAAAGAGCTAAGGCACCCAAAGACTAAGCTTAAAAATGTGTGTGGTTTCACATTTGGATTCTCAAATAAAGAACTGGAACTAATGTCTCTGATCTAGCTGTTGGCCCAAAATCAGACTGATAGGTTTATAATTTTTATTTTTAAAAGTACTATGCAAATTTTAGCCTTTTCCTTTGTGTGCAATAGTTATCCATTGCTGTGAAACAAATTCCCCTAAAATTTGGTAGCTTAAGACAACAATAAATATTTTGAATCTTACAGAATTTCTCTGGGTTAGGAATTCAGGAGCAGCCTACTTGAGTGAGTGGTTCTGCCTTAGAGACTCTAATGATGCAGAATTCAAAATGCTGACTGGGGCTGTAGTTTTTGGACTCGGGCTGGGCAATCTTCTTCCAAAGTGGCTCATTCCCGTGACCAAAAAGTTGATGCTGGTTGACGATGGGAGGATGTGATTACTTGCTGTGTAAGTCTCTCCATAAGACTGCTTAATTGTCCTCACAACATGTTTGCTGGACTCTTCTAATATGTATGATATGATTTGAGAGAGAACCAGGCAGAAGCTCTATCCTTCAGTGGCCTAGACTCAGAAGTCACATGGAACAAAGTAATCCCCAGGTGTTGAAGGAAAGACCTGGTGGGAGGTGATTGAATCATGGGGCAATTTCCCTCATAGTGTTCTCATAATAGCAAGTGAGTTCCCATGAGATCTGATGGTTTAAAAGTATGACACTTCCTTATCCCAGCCCCGCTCTCTCCTGCCACCATGTAAGACATGCCTTATTTCCCTGATGCCTTCTGACATCATTTTAAGTTTCCTGAGGTCACCCAGTCATTAGGAATTTTGAGTCAATTAAACCTCTTTCTTTATAAATTACCCAGTCTCAGGTATGTTTTCGTAGCACTGTGAGAATGGACTAATACAACAGGCATACCTCCAAGATAGTGTGAGTTCAGTTCCAGACCACAACAATAAAACAAATACCGCAATAATGTGAGTCACACAATTTTTTTTTTTTTGGTTTCCCAGTACATACAAAAGTTATGCTCATACTCTAGTCTATTAAGAGGGCAATAGCATTATGACAAAAAATCAACACACATACCTTAATCTAAAAATATTGCTTTAAAAAAAAAACTGAACAAAGTGAAGAACTGAGCACATGCTGTTAGAAAAAGTGGCACTGGTAGACTCACTCCATGCAAGGTTGTCACAAACCTTCAATTTGTAAAAAAAACTGCAATATCTGTGGAGTGCGATAAAACCAGGTATGCCTGTATATAACTCAGATGACTCTAAGCATACTTATTTGAATTATAGGAAAAAAGAGATGGAAGATACATGTGAAGGTGCATGTAGTAATCTAAACATAAGTGACTGGGATTTGCAGTTGATTTGGTGACAAAAATGAAGCAGAAAAAGATCTCTGCAAAATATTATACACAGAATCACCAAAACCTCACTCTTTTTTGAAGCCTTTCCATACTAACCTCAACTTTGTATGATTTCTCCAATGATTCCATCACGTATCACATCTTAAAGTTGAACTTTAATTACACATTTATTTCGTTGTGTATCTATTAGGTTTTGCTGCTGACTTAATGACTTAAAACAAAAACAGACTTTTATTTCTTCCATGTCTGTCGGTAATCTGGCAGTTCTGGTATGGAGTAACTTTGTCAAGAACTCGATAGCCTAGTTTGTATTCACTCTAATGCCTGAGGTTCTGGCCAGGATGGCTGAAATGTTTCAGCCTCTCTTTATATGAGGAATTTCATCCTCTTGGGTGAAAGTTAGCTTTCAGCTTCCTGATTCAGTTGGGGGAGAAATAAAGTCCACTACAAGAGCACCAGCAAAGTCATATTGCAAAGAGACATACATACAGGAATGGGGGGGGGGGAGTTTTAGTGATCCACCACACCAATGTTTCTTAATATTGTTTATTTGTGCACATTTTCTTGACGTTTGGCACTCTAGAGTTTAGGAAATGTCTACAGCAATCAACAATGTGAAAGAAACACCATAGTCAGTGGGAATTCAAGAAATATTCTTTGACTTGGTAACACTCACAGGTTTGCTTTGAGTTTTCTATTAAGATATAAATTTATTCTCTTCTGGCACCACCCTTTAATATACATCTCTTCTTCATCATACACCAAGTCAGCAAGAGAGATAATAATGGGCTTTCTTGGTTATTTCCCATCAAGTGATCCACACTTCTTGGATTCATTTACTACTTAAATTAATCAGTCCTCAAGTTTTGTACCTTGTGGATTTAATGCATAATATATATGTCTATTTTTACTTTCTTGATATAATAATACTAGCAAGCACATACAGACACTAGTCATTTAAGTGTTCTGTAGCTTATTCATGAGATTGTACTTGGTTCCTTTAAGAATTTTCACTTTCTTTTTCAGATCCAAATTAGTTTTAAGAAATTCGATTTAATAAATATTTACTAATTTGACCAAAAAAAAAACTCACCTCTAAATATTAATATTTCAATATCCACAGTATGTCTATTGGTGGTAATATTTTGTTAGTTTGACTTTGACAATAAAAGTATTATTATACACATTTAAAAAAGAATTTTCACTGTTACTTTTTTCCCTTTTGCTTCCAGCTTGTTTTGGCTAACAGAATTGCCTACAGCTGCTTCAGGTTGGTCATTCCTTCTGGGAGAAAAACCATATGGAACGCTGACAAAAGGTGCTCATATTTGACCAGGTTTCTCAGGTTAAATGAATTTGACCTGCGGGCACCTGATGTTGGGGCACCAGCCTACAGATGTGTTTGTAAGAATTGGAAAACTGCCTCTCTTATAAGGACTAGTGGGTGATGTTGGAAACTTTTACTTCCATATAAGAATCTTCTTGGTGGATGTGAAAGCACATGTTAGTAAATCTGGAAACATCACTAGTGTTTAAATTTCACTTGAGTAGGGTGAAAGCAAGTTTAGGATCCCTTAGTCCTCATATTATCACAACATTGGACATGTTATTC
Organism: Rhinopithecus roxellana; assembly: GCF_007565055.1. Taxonomy (NCBI): domain Eukaryota; kingdom Metazoa; phylum Chordata; class Mammalia; order Primates; family Cercopithecidae; genus Rhinopithecus; species Rhinopithecus roxellana. The sequence continues at coordinate 108,776,029 of NC_044562.1, read as the reverse complement.
TGTCAACCAATGAGCAAGGGATAGAATTGTTATTGTCTGAAAAGCTGCCAGTAATGAATTTTTGCACTTTTTAAAGAAGCACTTGGAGGAACTGAAGAATATCCAGAGAAAAGCAATTAGGGAAAAAAATTGATGCTTGGAGTTTGCAGAGGAGCTAAGGCTACTTAACCTAGAGGGGAAAATAAGTCTGAGGGTTTTCTACATTAATGAATTTAAATTATAAAGAAGGTGTTGAGCTACCATTCTCCAACTCCATATATTACTGAACTAAAGAAAAAATAATAATCTTGACTGGCAGCAAGAGACATATCAGTGAAATGTAACCCCAAAATTTTTGACTCTAAGGATTGTTAAACAGTGAATGGTAACAAATCTATTTAGTAACCATTAAAGAATAAAACCACTAGGTTTTTATACCATATGATTCAGCTTCAAGGGTTGTAGCTATACTCTATTTATTTATTGGCCAAAATTGTTGAACCTCTACAATGTGTCAGACGCTGTGTGTGTCAGAATACAAAGACGGCATGGGCCACTTTCTCAGGCTTCTCCCTAGGCCTAGGACATCTTCTGCACCCTTTATTTCTTTCTGTCGCCCAGGCTGGAGTGCAGTGGGTCTTGGCTAGCTGCAAGCTTCACCTCCTGGGTTCATGCCATTCTCCTGTCTCAGCCTCCGGAGTAGCTGGGACTACAGTGGTCCGCCACCAAGCCCAGCTAATTTTTTTGTATTTTTGGTAGAGACGGGGTTTCACCATGTTAGCCAGGATGGTCTTGATCTCCTGACCTCGTGATCCACCTGCCTCGGCCTCCCAAAGTGCTGGGATTACAGATGTGAGCCACCACGCCCAGTCGCACCCGTGATTTCCAATCACCTATGTTAAACATTTATCTGACTTCTTGGTTAGAATACGATATTAGGAACATATGCCTACACATTTTTTGTTTGTTTGTTTGTTTGTTTGTTTGTTTGTTTGTTTTGTGACAGAGTCTCACTCTATCGCCCAGGCTGGAGTGCAGTAGCACAAACTCGGCTCACTGCAACTCCTGCCTCCCGAGTTCCAGCGATTCTCCTGTCTTAGCCTCCCAAGTAGCTGGGATTACTAAGTAATCAAACAAAAACTTGCACATCAATGTTTACAGTGGCACTGTTGAAGAACCAAAAGGTAGAAACAATCTAAATGTCTATCATCTGATGAACAGAAAAACAAATGTGTTGTATCAGTACATTGGAATATTATTCAGCCATAAAAAAGCAATAAAGTACTGAAACATGCTATAATATGGATGATTCTTGAAAACATTATAAGTGAAAGTAACCAAACAAAAAGATCATATATTGTATGACCCAATTTTTATGAAATATCCAGAATGGGCTACAAAATAGGTGATAGAATATGACAATAGATAATATGTGCTGTGTTAGCAAAAGAGGAACAAAGAATGACTTCAATTTATTTGGTCTGAACAACTGGAAAAATTGAGTTGCCATTTGTTAAGATGAGGAGGAGTGTAAGAAGAGTAGGTTTGGGGGAAGCTGAAGAAGAACTCAGTCTTAGAGATGTTAAGTTTGAAAGACTAGCTGGCATTCAAGGGGCTATGTAGAGTAGACAGCTGGATATACTAGTTTGATATTCAAGGGAGTGTTCTGGACTCATAGCACTGTTTAAAACTGTGAGACTAGAATGATCCCTTTTGGGTTAATTTTTATGTATAGTGTAAGGTAGGAACAAATATAATATATTTTATAAATAAGTAATTTGTGTTTCCCACTAGAATGTAAGCTTCACCAGGACAAAATGCATTTAGTTCAATCCTCTTGCAAGCCTAACCAAAAGTGAATTGCGCATAATAAAGACACATTATTTGTGAAATAATAATGAATAAATTAATCATCCAAAGAATGTTCCAAAAGGAAAAGCAGCTAACATGATCTTGGATTAATATAATTAATATATTACTATTTATATTACTATTCATCTCTAATGAACAAAGTTCAATGAATTTCATCATAGTACTATAACAACATGCCATAAAAACAATAGTTCATTTCAGCCGGGCTTGGTGGCTCAAGCCTATAATCCAGCACTTTCGGAGGCCAAGGCACGCAGATCACGGGGTCATGAGATCAAGACCATCCTGGCTGACGTGGCGAAACCCCATCTCTACTAAAAAAAAAAAAAAAAAATTAGCCAGGCATGGTGGTGGGCCTGTAGTCCCAGCTACTCGGGAGGCTAAGGCAGGAGAATGGCGTGAATCCAGGAGGTGGAGCTTGCAGTGAGCCAAGATTGCGCCACTACACTCCAGCCTGGGCAACAGAGTGAGACTCCATCTCAAAAAATAAAAAAAAAGCTCATTTCATTCTTACTCTATGGTGAGTGATATGATTTGGCTGTGTCTCCACTCAAATCTCATCTTGAATTGTAATTCCCATAATCCCTACATGTTGTGGGAGGGACCCTGTAGGAGGTAATTGAATCATGGGAGCAGTTACCCTCATTCTGCTATTCTAATGATAGTGAGTTCTCATGAGATCTGATGGTTTTATAAGGGGCTTTTCCCTCTATTGCTTATCACTTCTCCTTCCTGCCATCATTTGAAGAAGAACATGTCTGCTTCCCCTTCTGCCATGATGGTAAGTTTACTGAGGCCTCCCAAGCCATGTGGAACTGAGTCAATTAATCCTTTTTCCTTTATAAATTATCCAGTCTTGGCCGCTTTATAGCTTTATAGCTGCATGAGAATGGACTAATACAGTAAATTGGTACTGGGTAGTGGGACGCTACTGTAAAGATACCTGAAAATGTGGAATTGACTTCGAAACTGAGTGACAAGCAGAGGTTGGAACAATTTGGAGGGCTCAGAAGAAGACAGGAAGGTGTGGGAAGGTTTGGAACTTCCTAGAGACTTGCTTACTGGCTTTGACCAAAATGCTAATAATGATGTGGACAATAAAGTCCAGGCTGAGGTATTCTCTGATGGAGATGAGGAGCATGTTGGGAGCTGGAATAAAGGTGACTCTTGCTGTGTTTTAGCAAAGATACTGGCAGCATTTTGCCCCTGCCCTAGTTAGCTGTGGAACTTTGAACTTGAGAGAGATGATTTAGAGTATCTGACAGAAGAAATTTCCAAGCAGCAAGGCATTCAAGACATGACCTGGATTATTCTGAAAGCATTCCATTTTATGTATTCACAAAGTTATGGTTTGGAATTGGAACTTATGTTTAAAGGGAAGCAGAGCACTACAGTTCAGAAAATTTGCAGCCTGACGATGTGATAGAAAAGAAAACCCCATTTTCTGAAGAGAAATTCAAGCTGGCTGCAGAAATTTGCAAAAGTAACAAGGACCCAAATGTTAATCACCAAAACAATGCGGAAAATGGGAAAACTACCTCCAGGGCATGTCAGATGTCTTAATGGCAGCCCTTCCTACCATAGGCCCAGAGGCCTAAGATTAAAAAAAAAAAAAATGATTTTATAGGCTGGACCCAGGGTTGCTTTTTGCTTTGTACAGTCTTGGGACTTGGTGCCCTGTGTCCCAGCGGTGGCTCAAAGGGGCCAAGGTACAACTCACACCATGGTTTCATGGCATGCTTGGGGTGCAAGCCCCAAGCCTTGGCATCCTCCACATAGTGTTGAGCCTGAAGGTGCACAGAAGTCAAGAATTGAGATTTGGGAACCTCCACCTAGATTTCAGAGGATGTGTGGAAATGCCTGGATGTCTAAGAAGAAGTTTTCTGCAGGAGTGGAGCCTTCATAGAGAACCTCTGCTAGGGCAGTGTAGAAAGGAAATGTGGGGTCAGAGCCCCCACACAGAGTCCCCACTGGGGCACTGCCTAGTGGAGCTGTGAGAAGAGGGCCACCATCCTCTGGGCTCCAGAATGGTAGTTCCATCAACAGCTTTCACCTTGCTCCTGGAAAAGCTGCAGACACTCAATGTCAACCCATGAAGGAAGCTGGAAGGAAGGCTGTACCCTGCAAAGCCATAGGAGCAGAGCTGCCCAAGGCTGTGGGAGCCCACCTCTTGTATCAGCGTGACCTGGATGTGAGACATGGCATCAGAGGAGATCATTCTGGAGCTTTAAGATTTGACTGCCCCAGTGGGGCAGTCAGACTTGCATGAGGCCTGTAGCTCTTTCATTTGGACCAATTTCTCCCATTTGGAATAGGTGTGTTTACCCAATGCCTGCACCCCCATTGTATCTAGGAAGTAACTAACTTGCCTTTGATTTTACAGGCTCATAGACAGAAGGACTTGCCTTGTCTCAGATGAGACTTTGGACTTGAACTTTTGGTTAATGCTGTAATGAGTTAAGACTTTGGGGGACTATTGGGAAGGCATGATTATGTTTTGAAATGTGAGGAGATGAGACTAGGGAGGGGTCGGGGCAGAATTATGTGGCTTGGTTGTGTCTCCACCTCATTCTCATCTTGTAGTTTCCATAATCCCTACATGTCATGGGAAGGACCAAGTGGGAGGTAATTGAATTATGGGGGTGGTTCACTATGCTGCTGTCCTCATGATAGTGAGTGAGTTCTCATGAGATCTGATGGTTTTATGAAGGGCTTCCCCTTTTGCTTGGCACTCTTTCTCTCTCCTGCCACCTTGCGAAGTGGTGCCTTCTGCCATAATTGTAAGTTTCCTGAGGCCTCCCCAGCCATGTGGAACTGTGAGTTAATGAAACCTCTTTCCTTTATAAATTATCCAGTCTTGGGCAGCCCTTTATCGCAGCATGAGAATGGAGTAATACAAGAAGCTAAAACAGTTGAAATGTTTTCAAGTTTCTTTTTCTTTATAATTTAAAGAAAATCTCATTTAACATTTGCAGTTTACTTTATTATTTATTTATTTATTTATTTATTTATTTTGAGACAGAGTCTCACTCTGTCTCCCAGGCTTGGGTACAGTGCCGTGATCTTGGCTCACTGCAACCTCCACCTCCCGGGTTCACGGCATTCTTCTGCCTCAGCCTCCTGAGTAGCTAGGACTACAGGTGCCCGCCACCATGCCCAGCTAATTTTTTTGTATTTTTAGTAGAGACAGGGTTTCACCATGTTAGCCAGGATGGTCTCGATCTTGTGACCTCGTGATCCGCCTGCCTCAGCCTCCCAAAGTGCTGGGATTACAGGCGTGAGCCACTGCAGTTTACTTTTAAAGAGATTTATATCAAATTACGTCTTGATTATCTTGAATCTTAAAATTTCCCAGAAGGACCAAATGGGCAATAACTATAATTCAAATGGTTCAGAGCCATAAGGAACAAATAGGTAATTTTGAAATTTCACCCACTGTAACTTGGTCATTAACTGAGAATGTGTAAATGTGTAGCACAGATACTATGTGAGGTACTGGTGGAAAACTAAGGTGACAAAATCCTCAAACTAATGGTTTATAGTAAGGAAGAGAGACACACACAAAATATTAAGGTATGCCACTAATATTAGAAAGAGTGAAAATGCACAGTCCATTACACAAAACACTACTATTGGACAATCAAAAACACAGAGTGTCCAAGAGATGGTGCAAGATAGTTATTTCTTCCAGCAGTTGCCCATCGTTCCCAGTGACATTAAAGACATTAAGGAGCTTTTCTTTGAACATTTTATATGATGGTTTGAACATTATGGAGCTTTGGACATTAAGGAGCTTTTCTTTCTCTGAAAAGGAGCATTTGGATACTAAGGAGCTTTTCTTTCTCTGATGTCTCCTCTCCTTGTCTTCCTAAATCTCCCTACACTTTATTCCCTCTTTGTTCCACCAGGGTTCTGTGTCTTCCTCCACTACGCTTTTGCCCATGTAGTTTCTCCTTTAGCAAAATGAAGAATGGGGAGAAGACTTAAGGACTCTGGTGAAAGAGATGAAGGAAAAGTGTTCTTCCTAATCCAGAGTCCACTAAAAATGATCTATGTATAACAGAAACCAAGCCCTTTACAGCTGAGATTGATTGTCTCTGTTGCATAATTCTTCTGTTATACTATCAAAACGTCTTTTCTCTGCCTTACCAAACTAAACAAAGAATAAATAAATGAAACAACTATATTATTATCCTAGTTCTGTTTAGCCCAAGACCTCAGAAATGGGGCAGATATGTGCCCTTTCCCAGAAAAGTGAATTGGGGTATCAGAAAAATCTTATTTTCACAATGAAAGCAATTTTTAATACTACTAGTATCAACTCCAATAAATGGCATCAAGCTAAAGTTATTTAGCCTAAACCAGGGCTGTCAATCTGATGGCATAGACTGACAGAGCCATATTGGTTGGTCAGCCCATGGTGGCCCTGATTCATTAGTGACGAGACACAGCTGATAAACATTTTTAAAATCCTAAGTGACTAACACCAGGAACACAGTTGTTAGAGCAGATTTTTCTAGAGTCAACAAGAAACAAAAAGTGAAACCAAAACCTTACCAGATAGAACTAACTTTTAAAATTATTGCTAAAACTTTAATTTGAGTTTAATGTAGTATACCTATAAAAGATCTCATTTACTTCATTTTCTGTGGAAAACCCCAAAGCAATTTTGTTAGCACTAGGTAACTAACTCACTGAGTCAGTGAAAAACCATCTAGGTCTCTGCTTTCTGTACACAGTGGAGAAATATAATACAGTTGGAAAATAAAATGGATTCCAACTCAGAGCAATAAAACTAATCCTTCTTTAATTATTGAAAGCACTATGTATTCAAAATCCAAATGAATCTTGAAAGTAGATCAATAAAATGTAAAGAGCTCCAATTACACAAATTACTGAACTTCCGTAGTGGGCAATCCTCTTTCAGAGTTAAGAAAACAAAAACAGCACACAGGTTTGAATAAAATTAGATTACTTTTAGCTAGCTATAAAGACCCTTCTTACCACTTTATTTAAACCTCCTAGATAATTTGTTTTATATTTAGGTTCATATAGCATATGGAGGTGACTGGTGCACACGCAAACATACACATATACAATTTTAAAACTACAAACTCAAAATTGAGGGGTGGGGGACAAGTATCTTTTTTTAAAAAAATTAACTTTATTGTAAAAATAATGGGGAAAAATTAATACCTCCCCCACCCCATCTTACCAAATAATAACATCTTTATCTCCTCTGGTTGTAATCATCCATTTCTGGTAAATATGCAAATTATTTGAAGTTCAGCTCCCTTTCAAGGCACCTCTTTCCCTTCTCAAACTGTGAGGGGAAGCTGGCACCGGCTCATGTCATTGAGAAAGGAGTATTTCGTCTCTGTGACCCACTTCCCTTTCAGTGTCTCATCCTGCTAGCCTGTAGGGGGTAAGCGGTCTCTGTCCTCACTGGCTTCCGTACTGAAGTGGCTGCAGTTCCACTCATGGTCTGATCTCTTTTTAGAGAAGGGAATTGTGATTTCTCCCAGAAAACTTGCTTACCTCCTTGCTGTACAGGACCCCACTTCTTTTCTCATTGTCATTACAAATCTTCTTTGCTTTACCTGGCTTCTGTTTAACTCAGCAATTAACACCTTCCTTCTGTATTCCCCTACTGTGGGACTTTTCAAATTCTTTCCATCATACATGGAAGGAGGGAGACTCATGATAGTTCTCTTTGGCCCCTCTTTGCCTAAACATTTCATGCAGCCGTTTCTGCTCTATGATGAGCAGATAGCCAAGGATACCGCATTCCGACTTTCAGGTGAGCAATTACAACACCAGGAGCACAGTTGAGATAGGTTAGAATTTAACTAATACTCCCTAGAGTTGTGTTGTGCTCACAGTACACAGCAACCCATCATGATAGTTTTCCTCCCAGAGTTTCTAGGAGGAAAGGAGGCACAAAACCCCACCGCTTTTAGCTTCCATCTCTATATATTGTTTTAATCTCTTCCATCTTTCTGCAACCACCTTCTGGGGCCATGGCCAAAGAAAGCAACTGATATAAGGATTTGCATCATCTTTTAATGTCTTTCTTCCCACTCAGTTATTTAATTTTTTTATATGCCATGACAAAAATACTTTTCCCCTGCTACTTCGATAAGAACTTCTCTTACCTTAGAACTTATAACCTTTATACGTTATAATGTATAATACAACACTAAGACATCAGATTTTGCTCCTGCTACATAAAGGCAAACTTTTGGAATTTAGAATGACATTTTCTTTCTCAACAAAGTTTATTTTTTAAAATTCTTATTATCTTACATGACAAAATCACTTTTGCAACTTAGGTCTGAATAATGACTTCCTTGCCTTCTCTGAGTGACCCATTTGTTCCAGGGATAATGGACTCACTGGGCAAAAAGACTGTTGGGATATGAAAAATAAGGTAAATATTTTTAATTTTTATATATGTATTTTTAAAATATTCATTATATGGGATTTAAATTTCATAAGGATAATGTCCATGACAAATTTATTTTGTTATTACCCAAAATATATATAATAGGCCTTCAATGAACATTTGAGTAAACCTGTGAATTAAATAAAGTTTGGATTTTTTTTTAATGAAATCTTAATAAAGACTGAGTACAGAAGTTGCCTCTTGGTTAAATGGTGTGACCCTTAATGTGTATGCCAACAAGAAACATATTTGGATGAGGAAGGCTAGAGAAAGAAATTTCATGTGAAATCCAAAAGAAGAGAAGACATTCTGTGATGGTTAATTTTATGTGTCAGCTTGATTGGGCTAAAGGATGCCCAGATAGCTGGTAAAACATGATTTCAAGGTGTGTCTGTGAAAGTGTTTCCAGAGAGATTGGCAATTGAATCAGTAGACAGAGTAAAGAAGATCTGCCCTCACCAATGTGAGTGAGCATCATCCAATCCATTGAGGACCTAAATAGAATGAAAAGGTGAAGGAAGGACAAATTCTCTCTCTCTCTTTTCTTGACTGAAACATTCATCTTCTGTATAAGTCCATTCTCATGCTGCTAATAAAGACATACCTGAGACTGGGTAATTTGTAAAGGAGAGGGGTTTAATGGTTTCACAGTTCCACATAGCTGGGGAGACCTCACAATCATGATGGAAGGTAAAGAAGAAGCAAAGTCATGTCTTACATGGCAGCAGGCAAAGTGCATATGCAGGGGATCTCCCCTTTATAAAACCATCAGATCTCATGAGACTTATCCACTATCATGAGAACAGCATGGGGAAGACTCATCCCATGATTTAATTACTTCCCGCCAGGTCCCTGTCACAACAAATGGGAATTATGGGAGCTACAATTCAGGATGAAATTTGGGTGGGGACACAGCCAAACCATACCATCTTCTTTTACCCTTGTACATGAAAGCTCCTAGTTCTTGAACCAACCTAGGACTTATGCTAGCAGTCCCTCAGTTCTTAGGCCATTGACATTAGACTGGGAGTTATACTATTGGCTCTACTTGTTCTCAGGCCTTTGAACTCAGACTGAATTACACTGCCAGCTTTTCTGCTTATTCAGCTTGCAGAGGATAATTATGGGTCTTCTTGACCTCCATAATTACAGGAGCCAATCCCACAATAAATCCCCTGTTATATATCTATATCATCTAGATCTATGTCTATATCCTATTGGTTTTGTTTTTCTGGAGAACTCTGACAATACACATTGTTACGTCTAAGACTTGTGATTCCGGAGAACAAGCAAAACTGAAAAATTAAACATAACTCAGAAAGACAACTACTTGTTCTTCCTCTAATCTTGATAGATCTCCAAGTGGATAAGGCTTTTGCAGAAGAAGGGCTATACTTACAACATGGCTAACAGGGCTTCCCTGTTCTTCTCATCAAACACATCACAGTTCTTTCTGCTTTAGGAGGTTTGTATTATACTGCAAGTTTTTGCATAGCTTGTTGCTATTTATCCTACAGATCTTTCCTCAAATTTTACCTGTTCTCAAATCCTTTCCTGTCCACCTGATGCATCATAATCCTGTCCTCCTATATCCTTACCACATTACTCTGTCACATCACCCATTTTGGTTTTTGTACATCTACTAGTTTTTCATGTACTAGTTACTTTTTCACTGTGCTTCAACCCTCCCCAACTTCCATGTGACCTTGGCAATGTAATATATCTACATCTTATTGTTTCATTCTGTAAAATGTGATAATAATGTCTACCTCAGAGGGTTGTTTAGAAGGTTTAAATGAGATTATGTATTACATAATTCATGTAATACAATTAGGACAACATTTGGCACATAGTAAACTCAAAAAACATTAGCTATCGGTACATGAAATCATGAACAGATAAAAAAAGCAACCATTGGGCTACCTTCCAAAACTATATGTAGTAAATATTATATAAAGTCTTTGTATCTCAAGCCAATTTCTTTTTCATATCTCAGTTTAGAATCTAATCTACACAAAATGATTTTTTATAAAGGCAAAATTGCAGTTATTCCTTTTTTTGCAATTAAACAGGAATTTTCCTCTGCAAAGTACAGGGCTTGAGATTCAGTTCTTCGCCCATCCCCTCTCTAGCCCCCATATTTTTGCTGGCATCAAATGTTAATGGCTCTTTTAATGACTATATGTTGTCCTCTTCACAGGGCTTTCTAAGAATAATAAGTTAAGGACAAAGTGACTCACTTGATGGGAATCACAGTGCTTGTTTCAAGAGACTATATGATGAAGTAAGTTTTCGTAGACCAGAGGACCTTTTGGCTGCCACTCAACTACAGCACTGAGATGCCTGCTTATAAGGTTGGTCCAGACTAAACTGCTTGGAAAATGTTAAAATAATTCATGATAAACTGGAATGTAATGCCTTATCTAAAACTCAACACAAACCCTGTGCTATCATTTTAATTCAATATACAAAAAGGTCCAGAAATGTATAGACTTTGAGCTGAGATTATTTAGAAAATAATTAAAAACTGCAACAGGCTACCTGATTTGGCACAATTTAATACATCCTGATGATGTGCTGAAAAGAAACATTGTATATTTGTAATGGTAGAGAGAGAAGAAACTATAGAGAATCATTTACAAAACAGATTTATAACCCTGAATCTCTTCAATCGAACCAAGATCACAGAGACTTCAATAATGTTCTGAAGTCGAGAATGTAGAAATTCTGGAACTTAGCTAGAAAAAAAACAGTACTTAAAACTGTGATGAAAGAACACATTTTGTTAGAAACAATAAGGTATAAATATGAAGAATAATTTCTTATTTTAATCGTAGCTGCCAAAGGACAGCACAAAGTTTAACAAAATAAAGGTTCTGAACTAAAGCATAAAATATAAAACAAAGGGTTTTATTAACAAATGTCTAGAATGTAGTCTAGACATGTAGAAATTTTGGAACTTAGCTAGAAAAAAAAAAACAGCACTTAAAACTATGATGAAAGAACATATTTTGCTAGAAACAGTAGGGTATAAATATAAAGAATAATTTCTTCTTTTGGTCATAACTGCCAAAGGACAGAACAAAACTTAACAAAACGAAGGTTCTGAACCAAAGTGTAAAGCATAAAACAAAGGGTTTTATTAGCAAATTATGTTACAGTTAAATTAACTTATTCTAGACTCCAAACTATCACATGCTGTCTTTTACTTAACTTACTAAGCCATTTTAAAAGTCAAGACTAAAATTCCACTTAACATTATTGATGAGACCTTACATCTGAATATTATTTTAGCTCATCTACTGAAATCCATTAAGGTGATGACTTTTCTCCTTTTTCCATTCTCATTCAATAACGCATTTTTAACTCTCAACATTAAAAATAACGCCCTCTATGGGCAGTGGAACCCAGTGAAGTGTTAGCAATCAGCAAAGACTCCCAGCCGAATAGTACCCTAGATGGGGAAAATGAGCCATTTCTCCTCCTCCCCAGCTTATACTCTCAGTTGCCTTCAAAACAAAGACAGACTACATTAAAAACAAGAAAGTTTATATATGCTTGTTTTTCTCCTAGCCTGACCAACACCAAAAGTACCCGTATTGACTACATTTCTAAATTACAGCGTTGAATACATTCCAAAATATTTTGGTAGACCTGGGTCTTTAGTAATTCTTTACAGTGTTTGATACAGTAGTTAGATATAGCTTATTTTTTGGAAAACTTCAGTTGTTCAGTAGGTATAATTTTGGAGCTTCAATAGGCTTTCCTTCTTTATAATCCTTTTACTGATACTTTTATTATTTCATTTACACTTCTTACAACGTACATCTATTGTTCCTATCTCTCCAAGATCCATTCATTCTCTTTCTTCTGGAAATGTACCTGGATGTTTCCTAGAGAGCTACCTTCCTTCACTCCCAGTTCTTGTGATTCAGTTCATGGTGACCCTCCTCCTGCATCCAAGCATAGACACAATGCCCACAATAGAGCACCACATCCCACTGCCAACACAAATTGATGTGGAAAAGGACCTATGATGCAGACATTTACAAACAGCATATTCTGTCTGCTGGCCAGAACATTTGAGTCAAGGATGGACATAGGACCCAAGGAAGGCAATGAGGCTTAACTCCAGAACTTTTGGTAAGTATACTGGAATGAAAATTCATTTTCCATTTGACTGAGGTTACTTTTGTTTAGTTTAAAAAATAAAAAGAAGAAAGAAACAGAAAGAAAAGAAAAAGGCAGCCTTGATTTCCTCAGAGCTAGCTTAACCTTCTTCAGGAAGAGCTGTCTAAGAAGCCAACACAGAGAAAATCATAGCCAAGAGATTGTCTGAACTCTGATGACATTATTTGAGCACCTATATCTAGCTATGTCTCAACACATGCTGCCAAATTTTCAGTTACAGACATACACTAATATTTCTTTTTTATGCAGCATATTTCAATTGGGCTTTATAGCACCTGGAACTTAAATATTTCTCTCAATATATGGCTCCATGGCTTCTACAGAATGAACAAAGATCACTGAATTATTTCAATAGAAAGTAGATTGGAATCTACTTTGATCTCTTGATTAACAATCGAGATAAAGTAGGAAAAAGTATGGTAGCCTCAGGTGTGATGGCTCAGGAAGAAAGCTATTATAATTTTTCTGGGTAATGACATATTTTAATACCATTAACATAAATAAATAAGTGGGCATATGTGATCAAGTCATGAACTGATTCTTCAAAAATAGGTTCCCTATAAATAGAACCCAAATAATTCGGCAAGTTTCAATCGAGGATTGCGATAACTGCCAGATTTAAAAACTACACAGCTCAGTCAACTCACAATTTGGTTATATTTTCAAATCTCTGTTTATTCATTCATTCATTCATTTAAGAAATATTTATTAGGTACCAACTCTGCAGCAGTCATCTTGCTACTTGCTGAGGGCATAGTATCTACATAGACTAATAAGGACTTATTTTGGCTCATGACCCCAAAGGGTTATTTTAGTATTCATTGGTACTTGCATTACAAGATGGATAAGAGGGGGAAAAAAGGAGATGAAAATCTTTTCAGTTAAATGTCATCACTTGTAAATGATTTTACTGGTGGCTGAGTGGAAAACTACTTTTAAACGAATGAGCAATGTGAAATTTGGAGATTATTTGTCATTTCCATTTTCCTTTAATTTTCTTCTCATCTGTTCTAATAAATCATTGATAATTGGCCATATTCCAAGTGAACAGATTTGTCAGAAAACTCAGGTTATGATGTTCATTGTAAGTATTCAAAAATTGTCACTGCTCACATATTTTTGTCTATACAGGAATTGGAAAGTGGACAACTTATAAAATCATCTGCATAATTCAAGACAAGTGTCCTAATTATTGATGCAGAATAAAGGTTTTTGATGATCATAACATCATGACAAGCTTGACTTTGAGAACTTCAATAAAATCAAGCAGATTTTTGAATGTTATATTATTAAACCATGCTTCCAGGAACCCAAAATTTGAATCTTCATAACTTCACCCCCAACCATATGAAGGAGGAAGTTATTTAGTGCTAATGGTTGCAATCACTATGTTTTAAAGGCAAAGAGAAAATACTGTAAACAAAGCAGGAAAATATTTTGGTGTGTAGCATAAACATGCAAACAATTATCTTAAAATGTAATCTTCATGTGACTTATTAAAGTAGATTACATTTTAATGTGCATTGCAATTTGCACATTATAGAAAGCACTCTATATGCAGCGTTAACTGTGTGACCAGCCTGACAACCTGCACAACTGAAGATATAAAAAAAAAAAACCCTCTGCTATCTTTCTCTAAATGGATGTATTTGGTGTTGATAGTCAGATACAGTTTTCACCTTTATCCCAGCTTGTTTCTGACCCAGTGGGTTAGTGTTAATCACCACTGTAGGCACCAATAATTTCCCCATATGTGGAATTTGATAAGTTAGAGCACCCACTTCAATTCAAGAAGATTCCAGCTGACTATCCAGTTATCGCTATGGACAGCTTCAAGCACATCCATGGCTGGCCTTGTATTCTTAGCTTTATCAAGTGCTTTGCACTTTTTGTCTTTTATCTCTTAATTGAGACCTGACTGCAAAAAATGCCTATCTCTTCAACTGGGTTGCATTAAGTATTAACTTTAACTGCTTTGGGTACTTGAGGTACAGAAGAGGAAAAAAAAAAAAAAAAAAAAAAAAAGCCTTAAGAAGCTGTGTAGAGTGGAAAATCTTTCCAAATCTCTATTTATTTATAAATTGTATAAATGCTACAGAGTTTTTTAAAAAGTAAATAAATCTTTATCTCTTTTCCAGATTAAAAACAGTGTTTGTATTGCCAACGGGAGGAAAGTTTATGAACCCTCCATCATATTTGGCAGTAATAATAATCCCACAATTCTGGCCAAAAGAGATAATATTTAGGAAGAGTAAATAATTCAATAACAATAGATGAGAAGAAAAACTTTGTGTTTTACCTCTCTGGAATGTCTATGGACTGTCTATTTTCTATAAGATATGAAAATCAGTTTTTATTTGAGCAAAGTGTACACAAATCCAAGGATTCAGGAATGCTTGTATAGGTTCTAAGTCTTACAATTTCCTTTTCTGAATATTTTCCATTTCTAAATATCACCCAATTTGCACTATTTTGTGAACTCATTGAGAGCTCTGTCTGGGCCTTTTCATCTTTCTGTCTCAGCTTCCTGCATGCGGTAGACATTCAACTAATGCTCACCGAAAAGAATGACATTCACTGGGAGCCTCGATGTGACTCCCTATGAAATCTTCTTGTGACTTCCTCATGGGTTCATTTGTGAGAGATGTCAAATTCTGCTGTCATCGTGGCACCTATGACGTGTTCTTCCATGATAATACAGAAGTAATAATTAAAAAATATATGTCATTAACAAAACAATAGCATTAGACAGTGCCACTGAAAAAACAAAACTCTAGGAAAAAAGTAATTTGCTAGTGAGGGGCCTGAAGGTCACTGATTGAAACGGTGCCATTCAATTTTTATATTGACAACTAAAAACTCAGAATAAATGCTAGGTATTACTTATTAGATGTCCCTTCAATCAAAATATATTTAACTAAATCTAAGTCTGAACGAGAAACATCTCCCTAAGAATCAGATTAAAGAAATAGCACACGGACATCATGACAAGCAAAGCTCTAAAATAAACATAAGCCAAGAAGATTCAAGAAATCATAGAAAAACAAATAAGATTGTCATTACAAACAAATTAATATTACTAATATTACTAATATTTAAAGAGAAAGTACATTCCCCCCATTGTGTGTAATTCCAGTTAAAAATTCAGTGGGGGACCATCAATTGAAGGGTGCATAATAAGAGGTATCTATACCAGGCAGATTTTGTTTTGAGATTTTGATACGTAGTCATTAGTTCCCAAGTCCATGTCCCACCCAGAAGTATTGTGTGGATCCCAAGTAAAGTTACTTGTTACCAAAGAGCTATCTAGACCTGAGAAGGGGATGAAAAGAAAAGCGAATCAAAATTCTAAAGATAAACAAAATGTTAATTCCAAGTGAGAAGAAATTATATCCCCAAACATCTCAGTTGGTACTACAGCACCACAGGATGAAAAAACTTAATGTTTCACTCACTCATTCATTTCTCCAGTTTCTGAGGTCCTGCTGTGTGGAGCAACAGGATAATAAAATGAACATGCTATTCCTGCTCTTCTCTAGGCTTAGCTGGCAGAGAACACTGCTTGTATTTAGTTTTGGGAATCATCAAAATCTGAACAAGGGAGTTTTATGAATAGTGTTAATTGATAGTGAATAACACAACCTATTCATCACTTATACCACCTACAATGGAATCAAGATTTTTCTCCAAGTTTCCTAATTTGCTCCTGGAGTCAGATGCATTTATCTTCCCTCGTGCCCACCTGCACCAAGCCCCAATCTCCACAAGAATTACAATGTAGCATCATTAACATTCACTGGTAAAATCTACACTTATTATGAGGATCAATGATACTATTAACAAGAGCCTAAAACTTTTTATGTGGACATGGAGAATACGTGAAAAGAAGTATTGTTTTCTTTTTGCTTTTAACTGAAAATTCTAAAATTCCCCCTCCCCACTTAAAAGGAAAGACCAAATACTCTCATTTTATTGTTTTCTTATAGGCTCATAAAATTTTAGCTTTGTGTTACTTTTTCAAAGACTCTATTAAACTTGATACATGAGACTAGTAGGCTGCCACAAACTCATAAAAATCTGTTCAAAGAATTGCTGCCAGCAGTGGAAATTGAATGGCAATTTCTAAGAATCAAGCTAATGGCTTAAACTATAGAAAATGTGAAGACTACTAATAGATAATTTAGGATTTCCCCTCTCCGCCCTCCACCACCCCCCTCCACCACCACTGGAGAGAATGAACATGAGCTTGAATAAAATTGCACCAAGATCTTATTAATCTTCTGTCTGTAAAAGCTCAATTTTCCTAAGCAATGGGCTGTGGTACACATACCACATTAAAATCTATGCTTAAAATGTTCTCTATATTTTGGAGCTAAAAGTTCTACACCTTTTGACTGTGTGAACACTTGTATTATTGTCAGTTTCAAGAGTTAAATATTCCAGCAGGAATTTGTTACTACACAGCGGTACATAATGCCTGAAAACCCCCTGCACCAATATTGCTCTCAAATTGGCAGCAAGTGAACAAGGGACATGAAGGATGCTTCAACACAGTAACCTATCCTTCCTTCTCTCCTGGGAGCCACTTGGCCAGCTTTCATCCTCATAATTATAATAAATTTGACATTTCATAGATAATATTGATTTCTGTATTTTAGCATTTCACCATAGGTGACAGTCTAGCGTCAAGAATGAAATTTCTATTGATCTCCTGCGCATTAATCTCTCATGTGTATGTGATCATTTTTATAAGACCTTTTACTGCACATAAATCAATATTTCATATTTCCAGCTATGCCAGAGGAGATGTCATATTTGTAAACTGTGAGTTGACACCTGCAATTCCTTCCTGTTCAGCTTCAACTGTTCAGTAACAGTCGATTCAGGGTTGGGAAAGGATCAAGCTCAAGAAACAAGGTAGATGAAAGGCATAAATGTAGACTAGAGTAATTAGCTTAATGAACAAAGAAGACAAGTAAATGAAATAAAGTGAAATAATGTCTCTCCCATAAAAATTGCTTCTGTGGACAAAAGCATCTGTAAAACACCTTTTCATGTTTTCTAGGGAGCTGATACTGGATTTGAATGTCTGTGTTAATAAGGAACTCTAAAATGCTTTTAAATAATTGAATAAAAAGACCTATTAAATCTTGTTGGATAGGAAACTCATGATATTTCAAGAATTTTTAACATAAAAGCATATGATCTTCTTATCCACAACACCAATAGAGTACAAATACAGATTAAACAGTTTTCAGAACTTTGATGTTTCCTAATTTAGCAAGCAATTTACAAAATAAGTAAATTTTCATACTTGATAATTTTTCTATTTAAACAAATAAGATCTTGGAATTTCATGTGACTATAGTGATTAATCAAAATAGAATCGTATTATGAACAGAATGTGAGTTCTTCTTGAAATAAACTTTAATGCAGAGTGGGAATTAACAGGTATTTTTAAAGAGTAAATTATTCATTCTAAAGAGACACTACTTATATAGGTATTTAAGGATCTACTAAAGTATTGATTTTGCCAATTTCAATGGCATATAAAAGTCATTGTGAACTTACATATAATCTTGCTGGACTTGGCTATGCTTTATCATTTCTAAAGCTGTTTCCTACTTATTAAATAATTAGAGTTTATCCATTATGTGTTTTAAGAGCTTTGGGGATGAATAAAATCACTGGACACAAGCTGCTCTATGTGAATGTTTGTCTGCCTATAAATTTTCCCTCACTATTCTTACTTTTTCTGATAAAGATCATTAAATGCAAAAGTCAATTTGGACTAGTCTAATATAACTGGAAATGTATTGAGCATAGAATCCTTTTTTGTACAGCATTAACATTTATTCTTTACAAAATCGCTGTTCCACGTATTTAGAGAAATTCAGAACTCCAAACTTTATGCTATAAGCATTTTCAGAGTCTCACAAAGATGCTTTTAATTCAATATAGTGTTTGCTGGCTTAAAAAGAACTACTTTTTCCCTGATAAAAGTGGACTTGGAAATGTCCACCTTCTAGCAATTTCCTATAGTCACTATTGACACTCTATTATTTCAAATTATATGTCGTTTCACTAGAAGGAAATGCTGCTCTTGCTTATTTTTTAAAGGCCAATCCTTTTTGCTGGTTTCTGAAACATGTTCATGGCCATAAAATATGTCAGCAAATGACTGTTTTAACGTGATGACAGACACATTATGGGAGTGTGACTGACTAGTGTATGAGTGACTATATTTCAAAAGTTGTGTCAGTTTTTGACTGAAGGAGCACAACTAAAAAAAAAAAACTAGACTGAATAGTACGGTATTACTAAAGAAAAGTCAGCGGGTGAAGTGTATCTTTACAAATACTTCAGTTTTCTCAAGTGTCACAAAAATTAGTTGTGAGCTTTAAGCATTGTACAATTTATTTTGTTTGAGAGCAAATTAACACTCAAAGATCTGGGCTATGTGTACTCAAAACTTTAGAACTTTGATTATTAATATCTAAGTTGACTAGGTCTGGTGCTCTCATTTTGACTTAACTAACTTTCATTCTACAATTTGGCACTTCGTTTCTTTAAGGTGAAAATTTCTGAGCTCTGAAATCACAAATCTGTAATGACCACCCATATTCCTTGCTAATATCTCTTCTTTAAGCAAGTTAAATAAAGAACTAGAGATTAATTCTCTTAGGGAAAAAATATTCCCCCAATGATGTGAGCAGAAACTTTCAGCAGTGTTAAGATAGAAGAATGCTTTCAAAATTACGGAGGATATTTTGAAAATAGTGTTTTAATTTGTGCTCGATGATTTTGCTATTTCTTTGAGTCACTTTCTTGCCTCACACTTGTACGTTGACTTCTATATTCCAGAACCCACAGAGATTTCTACCAGACATAAAACATCACTACATCTGCTCTCATTCTTTCCCACTCTATTGCCTACATATAATTTTTACTGCTTTTAGGAAGCTGGTTTGTCGTCCACTTGGTTCTCATGCCCTCCATGGATACGTTTTGCCTTTGCAATTAACTATACTATTATTTTAAGCATTTATATTTCTTCCTTTTCCACAAATTGAGGTATCTTTTTTTTTTCTGTTAATATTCCCAAACACACCGTCTCTAAAACCATTAACCAAATAAGCAAATCTTTATGGAATGAATGAATAGATAACACAATCAGTGGCATATTTAAAATACGATGCTTTAAATTAAAAGGGGTCATTAATTCAATGATGTGGATTATACAAAATAATCCATCATTTTATTTTAACAACTGTCAATTTAAACTCCTTAATATCATTTTTTTAAATCAAAAGATACTTGGCATCGAGAAGGGGCTCAGTAAATCATACAGACAGTATAGTACAAGAAAGTTTTGGCCGGGCGCGGTGGCTCAAGCCTGTAATCCCAGCACTTTGGGAGGCCGAGACGGGTGGATCATGAGGTCAGGAGATCGAGACCATCCTGGCTAACACGGTGAAACCCCGTCTCTACTAAAAAAAAAAAAAAAAAAAATACAAAAAACTAGCCGGGCGAGGTGGCGGGCGCCTGTAGTCCCAGCTACTCGGGAGGCTGAGGCAGGAGAATGGCGTAAACCCGGGAGGCGGAGTTTGCAGTGAGCTGAGATACGGCCACTGCACTCCAGTCTGGGTGACAGAGCGAGACTCCGTCTCAAAAAAAAAAAAAAAAAAAGTTTTTAGGTCTTGGCCCAAACAGGGACAATTTTTTTAAAAATTTATCTGTGCTGTACATGTTTAGTAATTTTAAAACATACACGCTGTTAGTGTTTCAATATGGAAGAAATAAAGGTTCTGATTACTACATTCAGAGTATATTTCTAAAATCTTATAATTCTAGAATAACAACGTAATTTTTCTAGATAGGATATGAAAAATATTCTTCATACTAACTTTCTAAATATAGATATTAACTGAACATTACATACTTTTAGAGAAAATTTGGCTTAATATTTCAAATAAACTTTCCATTATTTAAAATTTTATAATATATAAGTCAATATTCCAAGTTCTAACTAAAAAATTTGAGAGAAAAAATGTATGGAAATTATTTGAACTCAGGGAAAATATTACAATGAAATTTTAAAATGTCAAGAAACATTAATCACAGAATTTTAGAGCCAGAATTATTTTGACTATTTAACACCAAATAGTGACCTCTCTATAAATTATATATTTAAATCAATTGGTATTAAACCAAAAGATGCAATTTTTAAAACAAATTTGATGTCCTTAAATTAAGAGACTGACATCAATTTTATCATGAAAAATTCCATTATAATCCAGGTACTTGAGAAATTATCTGCTCGATATTGACATGGACACTGAGAAGAAAAATACTTTTCGGCATAAAATTAGGAAGAATAAACTGATTATCATGGGAGGCTTCATATTCAAAAACAACTAAAGCATTTTAAAATATACCATTTACAACAACAAAAAGAGAGTTAACTGCTCAGATCCCATTGAAGTTCATGAGGTTGATATACTGTAGCAATCAAAATTCTCAAGATTAATATTTCATGATAGAATACCTGGAATTAGGGCCAGGCGAGGTGGCTCACGCCTGTAATCCCAGTACTTTGGGTAGCCAAGGCGGGTCGATCACCTGAGGTTAGGAGTTTGAGACCAGCCTGGCCAACATATAGTAGTAAAACCCTGTCTCTACTAAAAAATGCAAATATTAGCTGGGCATGGTAGCGCACGCCTGTAGTCCCAAGCTACTTGGGAAGCTGAGACAGGAGAATCACTTGAACCTGGGAGGCGGAGGTTGCAGTAAGCCGAGATCATGCCACTGCACTCCAGCCTGGGCAACAGAGCAAGACTCCATCTCTCAAAAAAAAAATTAAAAAGGAAAGAAAGAATGCCTGGAATTTCTTCAGTCAAATAATAAAAAGTATATTGAACAACAGGGACTGAAATGTGTATACATATACATATATATGTGTACTATACAAGTATCTTTGCTAAAGGATTCTTATGGGGTGTATTTATCCAAAAATATCTTCCATTGTTAAGTAATCAATATCAACCACGTGTATTAA
The DNA here is from genome assembly GCF_007565055.1 of Rhinopithecus roxellana. NCBI lineage: Eukaryota > Metazoa > Chordata > Mammalia > Primates > Cercopithecidae > Rhinopithecus > Rhinopithecus roxellana. The sequence continues at coordinate 108,754,484 of NC_044562.1, read as the reverse complement.
GGAAAACGAATTCGAATTCCCATGGAATTTTTTTAAGTGCTTTAAAATTAAAATGGTAATGCATGTAAAGACTAAAAAAAATTGATTGAGATAAATATATAAATTAAAAGTTTCAATGGATATGTTTTTGTTGTTGTTTTATCAAGGATAATATGGAAATTTGTATAATGCATAAAAGCAGAAAAAAAGGGAATGATTCACTTGCTTTCACTGTTTCTTCAGAGCTAAAATTGTAAGTAAAAGAAAGAACATCGATTTTGATTACAATCAGAGCACAGTATGGAATATTTTATTCATGTTTTACTCATAGAATCTTTTTAAAATATTTTCACTTTGGTTCTGATCTCCCAAAATTTAGAAGACTAAAAGAAAACTAAAGAACATGGAGAATTTACCCAAGTAAGGCTGAACTTAAAAAATAATTCTAGAGAGAACATGATAAAGTATGCATTACCAGATAAATCTATATACCAAAATACGATTAAAAGTAGTAGTCAAACCTAAAGAATAAAAGACTATTGAAAAGAAGTATCATTCTTTTTAAGAATGATAAAAATCTACTTTCTTCACTTTAGCTTAGCTCCCTTCTATTTACTGCATTTTCTTAGGAACATGCCTATTCATTCTCCTAATAAAATCCTCTCTGTGAAACCTTTGAAGAATTTTTTTTCAAACTTTTATTTGAGATTCAGGGTTATATGTGCAGGTTTGTTACAAGGGTATATTGTGTGATGCTGAGGTATGGGGTACAGTTGAACCCATCACCCAAGTGGTGAGCATAGCACCTGACAGATAGCTCTTCAATCTTTGCTCCTCTCTCTTCCTCCCCCTTTTTATAGCCCCCAGTGTTTATTGTGAAGAATGTTTTCTATGATGAATTAGGAATATCTTTATCCCATTTTACAGTCCTGATTAACCAAGTTTCTTATCGTAAGGCCAAAGTTATAACCAAGAAAATTTTGTAATAGAAGAACATTAAGAAAAAAAAGTTAGAGAAATCAAATCAATCGGTAAAAAGAAGAACCTACAACCCAACACAAATGGATAATAGAAATTTAGAGTAAGAGGAAAATAACTAATAAACTTTTAAGATGTTCAAACTCATTCACAGTTAAATAGTTAAAATAGGATACTAATTTTTGCCTAACCAATTGGCAATTTATGTTTATTGATAACTATGATGTAGAGAAATTAGACTCCTATACTCTACTGGTGAGCATATACATCACTATTACTTTTTAGGAGTAATTTGGTAATACCTTTAAAAATGTAAAATGTATATACTATTAGACTGAGGAAATCTACAAGAATTTGCAACGTGTTTGTACAAAAATGTACACACACACACACACACAAAGGTGTAGGAGCTAATTTTGTAAAATCAAAAACCAAAGTCAACCAAAATGTCAATCAATAATAGACTGGTTAACTAATACATGTTATATCCATAAAAACACATATTACACATGGAAAACACATATTACATTCATGTAAATTTGTGTATATTATAGTAATTATTAGTAATTATTTCCCAATAAATTATAAAATTCATTTGAAGAAAGTATAACTGGTTTGCAAAAAATTGAAAATACTTAGTTTAATCAAATGAACACAGTCTTCTTGAAGAAGTCTAAGTCTCAGGTTTGTGGTGAGAAAGAAGGCATTTTTCAACTTTTAATTTTTCCTTTCTGTACTGTTTTAATTTTCTAAATATATTTGATTATTTTTGAATAATTGTTTTGAATATAAAACAATTGATTATCTAGACAGATTATATTTTTTTACCTTTCATTGTTAAAAATGTGTCCACAAGCTTTTTAAAATTTAATATATTACATACACATATATATTATATACACATAAAAAATAAAACCAAAAAGATCATATCTAGAGAGTCAAATATTTAATTACATAAAATCATATAGACATATATGATTGTGTGTGTGAGTGTGTATTGACATCCCTGAAGAATGTGCTGAGAGATCATGAAATCATAAAATGATGTCATCTCAAAGTTATCTGATTTTCCTAAATGTCTGTAACTTATATGTCCCTCTTTACCCTGGGCCTCAAAATATGCTCATTTATTTTTTAATATTTAGGTTAATGTATTTCCAAGCCTCCAACTCTCAAATTGGAGAGGCACCATAGCACAGTGAGTGAAGAATGCAGATTCTAGAGCCAGACTATCTGGGTTTAAATCAGACTTCTGCCCCTTACTAGATAGAGGACTTGGGGCAAGTCACAAGTTTCTGTATTTTGGGTTCTCTGCTATAAAATGAAAAACATTCCCTAACTCTTGTTTCTGGTGTTGTAATGATAACACAAGTTAACATAAGTAAAGCCCTTAGAGGAGTAGAGTGATACACAAACATTAATGAGGATTAGCATTCTCTCTCCAGATGTTCCCCAAAACTCCGATGGCTGCTTATTTAGTACAGTTCAGTTCAGACAGCTTTTTTTTTTTTTTTTTTTTTTTTTTTTTGAGACGGAGTCTCGCTCTGTCTGTCGCCTAGGCTGGAGTGCTGGAGTGCCATGATGCGATCTGGGCTCACTGGAAGCTCCGCCTCCCGAGTTCACGCCATTCTCCCGCCTCAGCCTCCGGAGTAGCTGGGACTACAGGCGCCCGCCACCACGCCAGGCTAATGTTTTTGTATTTTTAGTAGAGACGGGGTTTCCCCGTGTTAACCAGGATGGTCTCGATCTCCTGACATCATGATCCGCCCGTCTCGGCCTCCCAGAGTGCTGGGATTACAAGCGTGAGCCACCGCGCCAGGCCGAGACAGCTCTTGTTATTATCTGTAGAAACTCTGATCAGTCATCCAAAGGAAACCATTTTCTCAGCTTTGCTACTGTCACCATTACACAGTATCACCAAATAAACATGAGCAGCCTGGGCTATGGAAGAAAAAATGCATTCATTGGATAAATATTTGCTGAGTGCCCTCTATGTGCCAAGCATTCTCCTAAGCAGTGAGAATATAATCGTGGTCAAAGCTCCTACTCTCACGGAGCTTACATTTTATTAACCAAGGTCATATTCAAAACCCCAAATTAAGCAGTCTAAAACTGAATTCCACCAAATAAGTTGATTTTTTCCAAACCATTCTTATTTTTAAATGCTGGTAGAATAAGAAGTGACTGAAAAAAAGCCCTGAATGCTTTTCTGACAACTCTCCACCAAAAGAATGCTTCATTTTAACTTGGATTTATATTGAAAATGCTTCTTGTTACAACACCAAGAAAAGAATATTACATGTATGACTATGAGTGTATTTGTGTATGTATGCATGACAAAAATGCAGGGTCAGCAGTATATGTTAAATTAAATTGCACCTGCACGCAACAAAATAAAAGAACTTGATTTTTATTTAGGATTTAAATTTTTATTTTATTTAGGATTAAAATGTAAATCCTCAAACTCTAAATTTTCACTCAAGATGCATTCAGGTATCAATGGAAAATGTTAATAAAGGTAAATATATTGCAGTCAACACCAAAGCCTTAGACCTGAGTTCAAATGTATGCATATATAGGATTTTCCACCCAGTAAATGTGAATGTATTTTACTCTTTGTCCATGGCAGAGATCCTTGAAAAACTGATTCAACATGCCAGTGATGTAATTTCACAGAACTCAAGAAAGGAACAACACTGATCGGCAAATCCCCCAATACCACTCTAGCCCAGCCAGGTTGCTTCATAATTCCATCACCATAAAACAATGAAGAATACAAAATATCAATGCATAGCTCTCTCTAATCAAATTTGCATTCTTTGAAAAGTTTCAGTTCCATAAGGGAGAAAACCCAAGCAATGAAACGAGGAATCTACCTGTTTGCTAAATTGAAAATTCTTTATGAGCACAACCAAACTGAGATTATTTACATGCTTATAGACTCTGCCAATGGTTTCCCAAGAGGGATTCCATTTCCCATTCCAAAAGAGAGAAACACAGAACTGCATTTATCTGGAAAATAGTATGCTGTGATTCAGTAAAGCCTATTGTCTCAAATGGGAGTAACTTTGACATGCATTTCTTTATTACACACATATCAAAATGAGCATTTTTCATACTCCATACCATTAGTTTAGGATTTGTTCTTATGGTTAAAAAAAAATAACAGTAGTTGTAAACTGAAATCATGTGAAAAGACTGTTTTTAACACTCAATTTACATGCCTGTATAATACATATTCATTCATTCAAAATAATATTGAGCATTTACCACACAGCAAACATGGTACTACATATAGCAGTATGTAAAATACAGGTGAGCCTTACCCTCATGTAGCTTGAAGTATTATGGAGTAGAAAGTAAACACACTAATAAATACCTAATTACAAATACTGATGGATGCGACACAAATAATAAAGAGCCATGAGGAAGAGGTTCGCTTCAGACTGTATGGTCAGGGAAAGTGTCTGGGGAAAGGGTTTCAAAATGAAATCAGAAAAGTATTGTCTTCAAACAACATGGCATTTGGTGAACTTTTGGAATAAGCAGCAGCACTAAGACACTCAAAGCAAGTAACCATTAGAAATGTAGAAGCTTTTTCCAAACCAGTACTCCAGACAACCACACACTGTAGAGTTCAGAGAGTACAAAACAGCAGATTCTTCAGAGATTCCTGACACTAAGCACCAGCTTCTCATGCATATCATGCATTAGGGAATACCCAATTTTTCAGTGGCATCTTGTACAAAAAAGCAAAATATCTTTGTGGAAATGGACTATAATTTAAATCAACAAGGACAGTTCTTTGGGTAATCATCACCACCCTAAAAACACTCAGCCTTAATAAACTGGCAGCCACCTTTTATGAAAACTCTCAAGAATCCAAATTTCCCCAGCAGGAACTCATGTGACTGCTGTGATGGGTTATATGTTGTTCTACATTTTTTCTCTTCGGAAAATCTTTGAGATATTCTTCTCAGCACTTATAGACAGCATATGATTTCAGAGGGAAGAAGTGGTGTAAATTAAAAGAGACTCATTCTTTGCTTATTTCTGGTGGAGAGAATGATGTCAGGAAAGTAAAGATGCTGTGAGAGCGCAGTTAGATAAACAATGATACAGAGATGTACTGGTATGCCAACTGCAGAAATGTTCTGGTGATGTAGGAAGGAATGGAATACCCAGCTAGATTCTGGGGAAGACAGCCCAGAAAGACCAGTGAATGGAAAAAGGAAGAGTAAGTCTGGATGAAGCTGTGACATGTAGTTGATCTACACACAGTGATTTGGATATCTACCAGGATGTATCCATTAAGAGACCTCTTACTTATAAAACCCAATTTAAACTGACTTAAGCAAAATAATTTATTGGTTCACATCACTGAAAGGTCCAAGGGAGTATATTGAGCTTCAGATATAACAATAGTTCAGAAGTTCAAATGATGTCATTGAAACCAAAATAGGCAGCTCTGCCGTGATGTTTGCTGGCTTTAATTGCTAAGCACAATGTGTTGACTTCTGACAGTTTCAGGCTTTCTCTTGTGGTAGCAAGATGTCTAATTGTTTTTTTCTTTTTGAGACAGGGTCTTGCTCTGTCACCCAGGCTGCAGTGTGGTGGCATGATTATATCTCACTGTTGTCTTGAGCTCCCGGGTATAAGCTATCCTCTCACTTCAGCCTCTTGAGTAGCCAGGACTACAGGCGCATGCCACCACAGCCTGCTAAATGTTTTTATATTTAGTTGTATTTTTGTAGAGACAGGGTCTTGCTATGTTGACCAGGCTGGTTTCTAACTTCTGGCCTCAAACAATCCTCCAGTCTTGGCCTGCCCAAGTGCTAGGAATTGCAGGCATGAGCCACCACTCCCAGACAAGATGTTTAATTTTGATAGAAAAAAGTAAGAGACTATTTCCCAGGATTTTCAGCAAGTGATTTATCTTGTCTCACTGGCTCTGATTGGGTGTCATGTTTAACCTAAAGCAATCATTGTGTAGAGAGTAGAGTGATGCTCAGGTTACAGGTCAGGGTGAAGCTCCACCAAACCAAATGAGCTGAAAATGGGGAGAGAGTGAGGACACCCCAGAAGATGTTCAAAGGCATGTCAGGAAGAACACCACACTGTGCTTCACTAAATATACAACAATTAAACTCTATACTTAGAATGTATAGAGGAATGGGAAGGATTAGAAAAAGGAGATATTTGGGGAAAGTGCCCTTTTTCTGCAAAGTTCTGGAATGTCAATGCATAATAAAACAAAATTGTATAGGTTTACGTCAATGTCAGGGCATCAGCTTTCCTCTTGTATGAGCCCTAGAAACATTTTCACAAAAAGACATCCTAACAAGGAAGTATTCCTCTGCAGTTTCAATCTGATATTTATTATACTATACCTTGCTCAACAGATTACTAGGCATCATGAGTTCTGAAACAAAACATTAACACTTTAAAAAGTTATATTGAATACTCTTTTAGAATGTTATCTTTTTACCTTAAGAATGATGTGGTAGAACCAGAATAGTCTCAAAGACCAGTTAAAGCAGGGGACTCCAACCCCTGGGTCATGGACCAGTACTGGTCTGTGGCCTGTTAGGAACCAAGCCACACAGCAAGAGGTGTGCGGCAGGCAAGTGAGGGAAGCTTCAACTTTATTTACAGCTGCTCCCCAACCCTCACACTGCCACTTGAGCTCCACTTCCTGTCAGATCAGTGGCAGCATTACATTCTCATAGGAGCATGAACCTATTGTGAACTATGCATGTGAGGGATCTAGGTTGTGCATACTTCATGAGAATCTAATGCCTCATGATCTGTCACTGCCTCCCGTCACCCCCAGATGGGACTATCTAGTTGCAGGAAAACAAGTTTAGGGCTCCCACTGATTCTACATGATGGTGAGTTGTATAATTATTTCATTATATATTACAATGTAATAACAGAAATAAAAATAAACAATAAATGTAATGTGCTTGGTTCATCCCAAAACCACTTACCCCCACCCCATCCATGGAAAAATTGTCTTCCACAAAACCAGTCCGTGGCACCAAAAAGGTTGGGGACCACTGAGTTAAAGTGCAGACTGAAGTGGGGGGAAGAAATAAAACTAAAAGCATTATACATTTTTGTTTGAGTAAGTGTTGACTGAAAAAAAGTTCCAAAGAAATGTATTAATTAATAAACAATATAAGAGAACAAATAAGATTTAATAGAAACCAGAGGTTTGTTGAAAGTGTATATAGCATAAGAAGGGAGAAGTTAAGAAACACTGATTTTAAAGATTAGCCTATAGTAATGATCTTTGCACAATTGAGAAGAGGGTAAAGATATCCATTGAAATTGGAGCCCATTAAATTTAGAATAAAAAGAAATTTTACTTACCTCAGCTAATAATATATGTAAGGAACGCATAAGCCTAACAGTGAAGACCTGAAGACCTAAATAAAGCCCAAAACATTTTTCCATTATGAATTACAGAATTATTAAGTGAAAGTGGCATGCCTAGAACTTTAAGGATTCCATGGACAGTAATTGTGCCCTCTAATTTTGTGCACATTGATGTCATTGTCATTATTTCACAAGGCAGCATATAACAACTGTATTGGTTAGAAAGTCCTTCTTAAGTTTAAGCTAAAAAGTAGTTACTTCCGTCCTGCCTTAGAAACATCATCAGTGTCTTTGTCATTATTTCACAAGGCAGCATATTCCATAAGGCAGCATATTCCATTATAAAACAACTCTGTTGGTTACAAAGTCCTTCTTAAATTTCAGTTAAAAACTGGTTACTTCCATCCTACCTTACAAACACACAGGAGAAAATCATTTTAAAAAATTAAACCAGCCAGATGCAGTGGCTCATGCCTGTAATTTCAATGTTGCAAGACTTTTCTTTAGTTCAGCTAAAGACAGGGTCCTTGTCGGTCCCATGGTCATGAAAATTTAGGCTCACAGATAGTTTGAATGGAGAGTGAGGCAGGGTTTTATTGGGTGTAAAGGAAGGAAAGGGGGAAACGGGGCCTCTCGCAAGGACAGAGTCACTCCGCTTGAGCGCTTCCTGCCAAGCAGTTGGAATCCCAGGTTCCACACAGGAAGAGGAGAGGCCAGCCTCCTCCCTGCTGCCAACGTTGTGAACTTCCCAAGGCTCCACCTCAGAAGGAAGGCTGGTTGGAGTTTCTCCAGGGACCTTCTCCCACCTGGCTGTCTCGCCAGCATTTTGGGAGGCCAAGTTGGGCAGATTGCTTGAGCCCAGGAGTTGGAGAACAGCCTGGGTGACATAGGGAAACCCCATTTCTACAAAAAGTACAAAAATTAGCCAGGCATAGTGGCACCCACCTGTAGTTTCTGTTGCTCGAGAGGCTGAAGTGTGAGGATCACTTGAGCTTGGGAGGCAGAGGTTGCAGTGAGCCAAGATCACGCCACTGCACTCCAGCCTGAACAACAGAACAACATTCTGTCTCAAAACAACAACAACAACAACAAAAACAAGAATTAAACCCACTGATCTTTATGTGATGCAACCAATAGAAACTCAAACAGTATGGACCCCTTTGTTCAGGACATATATCTTCTATTAGTGCCCAAAGATCAAAACCCATTAACTTTATTGACAACTTACTCTTACTGAATTCTGTGTTGGATATTAATTTTTATCACCAGCATTCATTTTCACTCCCTCGTATGTCCTCTACTATATTGCTAAGCCAAAATCCAAGAAGACTTCAAGATTCAGAATCTTTTTCAGTAGGGTTTGAAATCAGATTATCTCCCCTTGTGGTAGGCTAAATAATATTCATCACTTCCCCCTCCAAGATATCCAGCTCCTGACCCCTGAAACCAGTGAATGTTACCTTATATGCCAATAGAGGCTTTCCAGATGTTATTAAATTAAGAATATTGAGATGCCAAGATTAGTCTGTATTATCCAGGTTGACCCTAGATGTAATCGTAAAGGTCCTTATGAAATGTAGTCAGCGGGAGATTTGAGATAGAAGGAGAAGGCAATGCGGTGATGGGAACAGGAAAAGGAAGACGGTGATATGGTGCAAACCTGTGAACAAGGAATGAGGATATTTTCCAGAAACTGGAAAAGGTAAGGAAATGGATTTGCCTCTGGAATCTCTAAAGAAGGCATGGCCCTACCAACACCTTGATTTTAGCCCAGTGAAACCCATTTCAGACTTCTGGCCTCCAGAACTGTGAGGGAATAATGTATATTGTTTGACTCCACCACGTTTGTATCAGTTTGTTACAGCAGCCACAGAAAACTAATCTACCCCTCTATGTGAGGAGCTTTCACATGAAATTTGGAAGATGGAAGATAATCCAAGCCATTATTATTATAGCAGTAAAGTGCAGGCACAAGCGACTTCACAGCAGCTTCCACAATTTCTCCCATGACTCAGCCCCTTTCATGATGAAGGTAACTGAATGCATTGGCAGTGGATATCTGCAATTTTTGAAAATTTCTAATTTCCTGAAACCTAGACACAGCATTCCATAACTTTTAACACACCTCCAGCTCTTCCAGCTGATTTTAAGCTTCTGAATTTAAACCCTTCTTGTTTGAAACACCTGAAGTACTTTCTGTTTTCCTGACCAAACCTTGACTAATAACATCCACAATCTAAAAAGTCAGTGGCTTAATTAGAATGAATATAAAATATTTCTATTGCAAAAGCTTTGTAAGTTTCTCATTTCTTTAATTAGGAGTCATGGAAGAGTTAAGAGTTAAACATTTTCCAAAGCAATATAATTAAATGTGCATGAAGAGAAAAGTGTAACACTTAATATTTACTTATTCACTCAACAAATATTTATTGAGCACCAATTTTGTGAGTTGCAATACACAACATGAGTATTGTGTGAGTTGCAATACACAATTACCATAATAATGCAAAAGATAAATGTGATTCCTACCAACACAGAGTGATAGTAAGAGGGAAAGAAAGGCAAATAGATGGACCATTAAATCCAGAGTATGACATTCTATGAAAGAGTAAGTAATAGGTGCTAAGGAAGTACACCAACATAGCAGGATCAGGAAATACTTCCGGAAGGAAGATACATCTACACTAAATTCAAAAGTATAAGAGATTTTATGAAGAATAACATATAGAGAGAAGAAGAAATTATCCTTTTCTTCCCAACTCACCACATCTGCCATTTGTCCATCCACCTATACCTGTGAATTCCCACATGACTCAAGTCATCTCCCTTTTTTTTCTGACTGTACTTACACATAGTAAATTATGCAGCAAGCAAAAGAAAATATTATTGAAATGCAATGAGTATTTCCTCCAGTTATGAGTTCCTGATATAAAGATCTAGAAAGCAGGGACAGTGATTTAAAGGGATAGTCAGGCATAAAGCAGGAGATGCCTAAAATGTGGAAAATAGTTCTTGCTGCAGCTGCAGCTATTACTGTTGTTTAAAATGTCTTGTTGGTCAGCACAGGATGTTAAATATTTCTGAAACCAAATGTCTATTCAGAATTCTGCAATTTACCACAGTCTCTGACACTCCCTATTGTTTAGACTGAGTACTTTGCACATCTACAGTTATCAGACCTCTCAAAGAATTTCCTTATGAATCCTACCATTAAGGAAAGAGGACACAGACTAAAGTCATAATAACCTGGGTTTCTGTCTCAGTTCAACACTTATTGCATGTGTAATCTTGAACGAAATATTCACATTACCTGGGTCTTTCTTTAACTGAACACTGAATTGATCTCTGCCTTGAATAGAAATAATGCCTGTGAAATGTCCAGCTAGATAGCTGGCCTGCCCTTTCTTTTCTTTTTTTACTTTATTTCTTTTTTCCTTCCTTTCACTTTTTTTTAAAGATAATGCAATATGTAATTATTATTATCTAAGCATCTTAGATATAAATTAAAACATTTTCTCAACTTGAATATGAACTTATAATTAGCACAGTCTCAAGAGGTTAGAGTTGAAATAATCTGTCAAAAGGATCAAATAAGTGGGCACCATCAGGCCCCCACTTCCCCTTCTTCCACCACTATCGAAAAGTCTTCTTATGTAACATTTTCCTCTTTTTCAAATTTCCAGTGATGACGGGAAAAAATTCTTCCTGGTTAGATTAGAAAACCCAATTTTCTAATGTGCTATTGCCCCCTTCAAGTATTAAGTGAAGCTCCAAATAATGATAGCATTATATTAAAATAATAGACAAAATAGTCTATATCATACAAAACAAAAAAAGAATTAATTTTCAAAGAAAAATACCTTGTGATATTAGTTCTTTTATTCTTATTGTCTACTGGGAATGAAAAGAACTGCTTTAAAATCATCGGACAGATTGGCCCCAGAGCAAGCAGTAAGAGCTAATTCAATAAAGCCTTGAAAAATTTCAAGGAACTGAGCAAACATGTCTAATAAAAGGAACATAGATCCATAAGGAAAGAGAAAGAGGAGGAGGAGTAATTGAAGGAGAAGGACACTGGATCACACACACCAAAAAAGATTATATGGTGTAGTGAATGAAACACTGCATTGAATACAGGAATCAGTGGGTTCATTTATTGTGTGACATTGAAGGAGCAATGTTCATGCAAATGTTCATGTTCCAAGGTCTAAAAAGTAGAGCTCAATATGGATGAGTCATCAAGAAATGTATGCAGTACTCTGTGATTTTATTGATACTATAAAAAAAGACACAATCTTCATTTTCGTAGTCTTTCCTACTTCAGAAGCCCTTTTCTTTATCATCCTAGATTATGAGAATCCAGAGGGCAAGAATTACCCCACTTAAAATTTTGTGCCCTGACAGATTTCCTAGAAGAATACTTCAAACAAAACATGTGTATGTAAAATGGATTACAATCAAAACCCAGAGACAACTGAATGACTCCTAGCACACCATCATTGAGTGACATAAAGTTTTATCAATTGTCCATGTATTTAAAGCTTAATTGTATAGTGAAAATAAATAATAAACATCATAGCTCTTCAGTATTATGGTACTTTTCCTATGTGAGGCTGGGGAAAATGGCAACTTGTTGAGTCCTTCAAAAGCAACAATTTCTACTAAGATAACATGAGACATTCACCTTCTGAAATAGCTAGAAAGCCTGAATGGACAACCAGCACCCTTTTCCCTACATTAGCATCATTAAATCTTTCAGATTCAGGAAATAAGGTATATGTGCCAGGTTTGCAGACTATTTTAAAATAGAAACTATTTTTAAAATACATGTGTTTTTTAGGTCAGTAAAACTACTTTGTATGATATTGCAATCATGAATATGTCATTATAAATCTATCCAAACCCACAGAATGTACTACATCCACAGCGAACCCTAATGTAAACTGTGCATTCTGGATGATAATGATGTATCAACATAGGTTTATCAGGTGTAACAGATGTACCACTCTAGTGGGGGATATGATAATGGGAGATGCTATGCACGTATAGGAATAGTGAGGGTATGGGAAATCTCTATACCTTCGGCTACATTTTGCTATCTATCTAAAACTGCTCTAAAAAATAAAGTCTATTTTAAAAAATACACGGAAACATAGCTCTAGTCAAATTGTGTGGTTGGGTTTTTTGTTGTTTGTTGTTTTTATTAATGTGACTATTTCCTTCCCTATAGCAAGACTTTCTTGAGAGCAGAGACTTTGATATATTCATCTTTGCTTCTGCAACTCCTGTCATGATGCCTAGCATATAGAAGATATTCTATATACATTAGATGGATGGATGAGTAGGAAGATGAATGGATAAGTAGTTATTCATGGATGAGTTGTGGCAATGACAGGATATTTAGAAATACCTGTAATTAAGAGAAATTACTTATGTTATTAAGTTCCCCCAGCAAATTTTCTTGCTTGAAGCACAGGAATTCCTAAGGTATTTTCTTTATTGGAGGACAGAGGGTTTTCTGATGTCCAGACTAACCCACGGAATGCCTTAGAGCCAGTGTATGAACTTAAACACTAGGACCTAAGGCACCAAGAAGAAAGACTAGAATGTAGTGAGAGTGTACGGTCTGTGCAGATGAACAGAAAAGTAGAAGAGCAATTTTATCAAGGTATAAATAAAAACATTCGTACCCCTGATTTGGGCCCCCACTGCCACCCAAGGTGCCTTTATTAAAACTCTTCGAGACCATTGCATCACATGAAAAAAGCACTAGATTATTTAGGTTGAGTAATTATCCTTATGTTAGAGATACATGGTTTAGGTGTCATATGTTAAAAGAGGTAGTCTCATCACAGCTTGGAAAAATTCTTTCTAGAAAAACTAAGTTGGCCAGGCACAATAGCTTATGCCTATAATTCCAGCTACTCAGAAGGCTGAGGTGGAAGGAGTGCTTGAGCCCAGGAGTCTGAGGGTGTAGTAAGTTATGAACACACCACTGCGCTCCAGCCTGGGACAGAGTAAGCCTCCAACTCTTAATAAGTAAATACGTAAGTTAGCAGAAAACTAAATGTTCAATATTTCATGTAAAAAGATAACATCTATAATTATGTTGGCCATTTAGAACTGATTTATCAAAATGGAAACAACATCAAACTTTAGGCTTTTTAAGCATAAAATTAACGAATTTTATTAATACTGAAGGAGTGACTGGAGGTCTTCCCAGAGGTATGTCTAAATATTTACTGTCACATGTTCAAAAGTATATGTGTCACTTAGATCCATCTTGCTTAATATTTCTAACTAATTATGGTTACATACCAGAGATGAAGGAAGAAAATTATTCTAAAGAGCTAATCGAAATATAAAAGCCATCATGTCATTAAAAATGCAAAATTAACACATAAATAGCTATTCTTAGAGTTGGAAAAAATTGTTCTAAAGGTAGTGATTTGCTTTACATTTCCAACAAATATTACCATGACCATAGGAAACTCAATAAAGAAATGTCTGTGACTCTTAACAGTAAAAGCAAAACCATGGTTTTCTTCCCCAGTTGTAATGAATTGCAGATTATTCTACAGTTATTGGAATGAATTGTTTTCTTACTAATGCAAAGTGGGGTTTCCTCTCTTGAGAATACTGCTATTCTATCCAGAAACTTTTTCACGAGCTCATCATTGTTTGTTTGCTTATTTGCTACCGAGACACATTTTTAAGAATTATTTTCTCTTAAAATTGAACATAATCACTTTTCCTTTTATTTCAATGGTTGAAATAATGTCTTTTTGTTGGTAAATGTGGCTCAGGAAAATGACTGACCTTTTCAAACAAAATTTATAATTTAAGAAATGTAAAACTTAACATTCTTTAGTAATCCAATATTAAAATACATTTAAGTTGATCTATAAAATGCTATGATTTCAACCATTCTTTTTTGAATGTGCAATAGAAAGACATTAACAATGCGTGTGGTTTAGAAAAATTCATTTATATAGCCGTTTGCCATGTCATGATGTATTTTAAACAAAAGAGGTACAGACAAAGGTATTGATTTTAGGGACTTAACTAAATAAACAGTATGTAAATTGTGTCTTTTTCTATAAAATTAGATCAGAACACACATATTACACTGCCTTTTTCTATAAGAATGACAGCTATTGAATTTGGCAGACATTGGAATTTGGTTAAAGAGTTACAGACCTTTGATCTTTGGTTTACAATTAAATGAAACCATTGTAAAAGGACAGTAGTGGGCCAGCCAATTTCTCAAGCACACTGCAGCAGCCAGGAGGCGTTATCGCTTAGTGCTGTCAAGAAATTCACTCTGCATTCGGTTTTGTTTCTAAGTCTCATGTCTTCTGGTAGATGATGAAGATGGTGATGATGCCCTCATTAAAATACACAGTAACACATCGAGAACACACTTTGCTGTTTTTCTCTGTTAGTTTTAACCATATATCAACGCTGATCTACTCTACTTCCAAGTAATGTTATCATACCATGGGAAGTACTTGGCTCTTTTATATACATTTTTCTCAAGACCCTATGTGGGAATATTTTTAGAGGGAGTGGAGAAAAAAAACTAAATCTCAGCTTCACATTTGTTAGAGTTTTAAGAAAAATAAATTCACAGAAGCACAGAAGGAACTTACAATTAATATTGCTCTCATTACTTCCTAATCGTAGGAATTTTTGTTTCCGTTTTGGTTTTTCCTTTTTTTTTTTTTTTTTTTGGTAACACTTTCTTAATCAACCTGGTCACTAATAAATTGACCTTCACAGCCCTACCCAAGGGAACTATATACCCTTCAAGTCTTTGCTTTTTAAACTAAATTCTACAAGTTACAAATAATGCTATTATACCATAATGACAACACTTGACCACCATTTTTAAAAGAGATTTATTGATAACCTTTTGAATAAGAATGGTTGATCCCCAAGTTTCCTATTAATGCACATTCTTCTCATATAATTATTACTAATTCTAATGAGAAGTATACTAATAAACTTACAATAAACAGTGACTTAGCAAGTTTTCTTAATCTAAAATTATATATTCATAGCAACAAATAGGCAAGTTAGATCTTTCTTAGGGCTTTTTATCCAGCCCACTAGATCTGTGTTCTTTTTTTAAAAAAAAACCTTCTTTGTTATGTCATTCTGCAGACAGAGCTCAGGCTGTTTCCTGTCACCCACTGGAGCAAACTGCTCAACAGAAAGCACAGTTGGACAGCCCTTAATTAGTGCTACTTGGGATAGTCAGTGTGTGAGCCTGTGTCAGCATCTCACTTAAACAGGAATAGAGCAGTGAGGATCAGCTGACAGTTTGAAATGCAAGACACCAGGTCTTTCACTTCCACCTACAGTCATACAATGCATGCTGCATGCCCACAAATGTTATGAGAAATGTTGGAAATTATGTTCTTTATGTAAATTGGAGTCAAATTATTCCATCACGTTTTACAGGGTGTTTATTTCTTTAAGTTATCCACGTACATGCTCTCCAATCAAAATCTAATGTGCAAAAATAAATAAAATGAATCTTCAAATTACTTATCTGACAATTAAGTTTTTTTTGATTCACTAGACCTGGCGTAATTTTTAACATTTTCAAAAGAACAGAGAATAGCACTTTAAAATTTGCTAAAAGGAGCAATAGAATGCATTTTACTTAAATTCAAATGAATTCGTATTTTGAATTACTAAAATGATCACTGACTATTATGATATTAAAACCACATATGTAACTTTAAAAATAGAAACAAAATTATATCTAGTGGACTACATAACTAGCATACTTCTTAGCCAAAATCTGAGTTGGGGGAGATGCCTTACACATGTAAACTTTTTATATCTCATGAACATAAACAAAGATTTACAACTTGATAAATCTCTCGTAAGGTGAAAACTTGAATGTAGAACTCTATCACCTACTTGCCCCCTAAAGTTAAAGCAACTAGCTATTTTGATATCATATTCTATCTTTGTGGCCAAAAATAAAATTAGATGCAGAGTTTGGTTCAGCTCTGAGAGGGTGGGATTTTCTTTGTTATACAGCAGACACTGTTTAGTCTGGGTGGAAAACGTGATCAATATATTCTAAACCTGTAACTTACTATAAACATAACCTCCCTCCAACATATTTTAATATTTTTCTAGTAGCTAATAGAGTCCCTTTGGGTTAAATGTGAAGGGAGCCTACAATGTGTATTTTCAGAGAGTAAACAGCCACCACTTTTTTTTTTTCACTTATCTGGAAAGTAGCTATTGTACTTTATATGGTAGACATTTTTAGAAATAGTTTTTGCTTTTTTGTTGTTGCAGTTCAGAGGTAGGATGGCTTTCAAGGCTGGTGGCAGTACAGGCTTCTTTATAAGGATGAATGAAGATGAAAAGCAAGACAAATAGAAGCGAATGAGACACTGCTTTATATGATGCATGATAGCTTGCCGTAAGCCTGTTAGCCTCTGCCTGGCTCTTCTCTCTGAGAGAATAATGGATAGTTACAATGTGTATAGTGACATTGTCAAACCATCAGGAATTGCTGATTATAGTGCTAAATATTGATCTCTGCTTCACATGTGTCAAAATTCTTTCTTCCCTTAATTAGAACTTCCCTAAGCACCATACAAGAACAAACTGAATATATCAGATCTCTGTGAAAGGGAGTGTGATACTAGAATATAATTGTGACCTCTTGTCTTCTCCTTTTCTCTCGAGTTCTGAGATGACTTCGGCTGTCTCTCCTGCCCTTCCCAGTACATGTGATCATCATGCTCATTTTTCCCAATCTAACCATAGGAAGATTTCTCCAAGCTTCTGCTTTTCATCATTCTGAACCACAAGGGTAGTAGTCAGATGGCAGTGAGACTTAAAGTGCCAGAAGGTGCCTTTTTCTATTTGTTTGTTTCATGGTACACCGCACCAGGCAATGACCTGTGGCAACAATGTCATACAAAACGGAGACAGGTTCACCCAATCAAAGGGAGGTTTAAAATTAATACAGATCCCTTCATTGCTTCATGCGAGATCTGGGAAGGGCAATTTCAGGGTGCCATAGGCTTCTTGGTTATCAGTCACATTCACTTAAAAGATATTTTTAAGCAACTTTTGTTATGAAAATAATCCCTTTTTTGTTCCAAATTGCACCATCAACTGAAGCAGGGTAAAGCTCCCCACTAATTTGATATTACCATTCAATCAACTTCCATATTCTGTACTCTAGCAGTAATGTAATATAGTGAAAGGTTGTGATATATGGTTTCAATTTGCACCGCAAACTGAACACTTAACTCATTTATCTTAGTTTAACGTAATATATTGTTATTTTTTAATCATGACACCATGGTACATTTGCCTTTAGTTTGATGTGCTTGATAAAATCAATATTTCATTAAAAGGTTTTTAAAAATTGTTTGTTTCAAACACGGAACCAGACCAATTTGGTAGCCAGTTACTTAGCAGCAACCTCTTTCCTGACTCTTCACATAAATGTCTCCACGAGCCTCTGCCATTCCCACAAACACCTTGTGTGCGGGATCTTGGTCAGCAGTTACCTCCCTGGCAAATTCACAAGGTCCTTACTCACAATACATGGTTAAGGGGCTAAAAATAGCAAATTTCCATTTTGACCTTTTCATGATAAATCTAGAAGAGGATGATGAAGGCAGGGTTACTAAGCCTACCCAGTTCTTCTTTAAACAATTCAGATAAGATTCTCTGTCCCCATATAGAGAAAGCACCAAGCAACCTGCATGAATGTAGGTTTCTTCCCATGCCTGCCCAAGTAACTGGGTTACATTGCACTATAGGCGATCTGTGTCAGTGGTAATCATTAGGTTAGCAAAGTGCAGAGAACCAAACTTTAAATTGGGCTAAAAAGCCTCAGACTGCAATGGGGAGGAGCCAACGTTTTCAACATTCTGGCGCACAATCATGAATCTGAATGCTTGTTTTAATGTGGCATAGTTTGCAAGTGGAGTTACTTACAAGAGAAATGTTAACTAATGGCAACCATCCACTTTTTCTTCCCTAGCTTAGGGATGTAAGAAGAAAAATGATCACTGGGTTGCCTGGTTAAAGTACACATTACCCATTTTCTTGAAGCTGTTCAGCTCACAGAAATAACACTCTTGCGTGTTTTCTCCTCCATGTTACACATAAAATATATATTTATCACTATAAATCAATATCTAGCTATCTTCACAGGCTACATTATGCCTTGTGGAGATAAATGTAGAATATGATAACTGAAACCACTATAACATCTCTGAATAGATATTCAGCTATTATACAGATTCAAGGAATATGATGAAACAGAAATTTATGCTTGTAGATTTAAATAAGTTTGTTCTATAAGAATAAAAAGGAAAATGATCATTGATATCACTATAAATATTTAATTATGTTCATTCTACTTTAAGGTAACACAAATTTTATAAATATACAAGAATTGATGACTAAGATGAGTACATTGACAACTACGTATAGAGCTTTTCATCAAAAACAATTACAAGTTGAAATGATTAAATCGGTTTTTTTCCGGCCATAATTAGGTGGAGCACTATTTATAAGGGCAGGTATACATAACACTTTATTAGCCAATAGCATCTAAAGACTTCTAGCTTTTCTTTAATACCATCATATTGTGTATTACCTAAAATCTGGGATAAATTAGTCATTCTATCTACAAGAAATGTTCATGACAATTCACAGCTGAGGCAGATAGGATATGATCAATAGAAAGTCTGCTAGTCTTTAGTACTTATGTCCTTCCCATGAATCTTAACCAAAAGAAGTAATAAATAAGTGGCACATATGAATAGTACCTTTAAATAAGCAAGTGAGCCTTCTTCAAGCAACAAGCAACATTTTCTGGATATCAAAAATAATAACTGGTTTTGCAGCAATGCAGCATGGAAACACAAGGGTATAAGATATACTGTACTTTAAGCTCTGTTTGATGAATCTGAGCACAGTTCCTGGGGGATAGATTACTTTAAACCATGCTCTTTTACTTTCTAATCCTGACTTGATTTGATTTGTACTTTAATACAGCTGCCTGGCAATTCAACAGCAAATAGAGACTATTTATGTAATCAGATTGTAAGTAGTGGGACAAGAAGAAACTCTCTAGAACCTTTTTGGAAAATAGTTTGTTGTACTTTTTATTTATTGAACAGCAGGGCTCCGGGCTTTCCAGTGCTCATTATAATTGGTTTTCTGCTTGAACTTTCAAAAACTGTCATGTCAATACTCAAAGAGAATTTTTTTGCTTACTATATGGCTATGGGCTCTATTTTCTCATGTGCAACTTGACAAAGTTCTTGTAATACCTTAGAGGCAAAGTTCTAGAGTTTCTTTTGCTATTTAAGAAAAATGGGAATCAGAGGTCTTTAGTGTATTCCACACTTGTGCTCTCCTTTTGCAATTAAATGCCTTAAACTAAGATATTGTTTCCTTTTATGACTACCCCTGCTTGTTCATAAGCCTCTACTGTTCTGTGGGAGGAGTTTGCTTCTGTTGTACCATCCAACAATATGCTCTTAATTCCACTTATAAGAAAGATGATTTTTCTACCAATATGTTTATAATCATAGTTTATATTCCAGTTGCTATTTGACAAAGAATTTCCCCTTTCTCTAAAGGTTTATTTCCTATACCACTACCAAAAGTACACATGTGAATTTTATAGTCCTCAACCCTTTCCTCTCGGAACCCCCAAAAATCCAACCAACCACTTATGCACAATAAGAACCTCAAATGGATTTAAGACAAAGTAAAACATTTGTCCAAAATGGAAATGAATTATTAAACTCTAGCCCTGGAATAACCTATTTTGAGTAATATTAATATTTACATTTTCAAAGAAGTTAGCCCTATCATATTCTATTTTTTAACTAGATAGAGATCACTTTTGCATTGTATGATTATTCATAATAATTTTCTATGTGGCCCAGGACAGAGATAGTTTTAAGGAAAAAGATCTGTGGTAGAAATTATGCTCTATATTTCATTTTATTTCCTACTTTTTATTTCTACCTGTTTAATCATCTCTTAGGAACTATACAAAGAGTGAATATTTTCTCTATATGTTAAAATCACACTACTTAGAATAAATTTTAAACGACCATTGAATAATTTCAAAATTTTAATAACAACTGTTAAGGTATAACAGCAGCCTTTCTTTCAACTGGACAATAGAGTATATAAATTCTTTGGAATTTAGATAAAAGTTGACCTATTTCAATTTTGTTATTGATTATTTGGTGGTTCTTCTTTAAAGATTATTAAAGGATGACATTGTTCTATTAAACTAAAACCTTGCATTTGATTTAGTTCCATTTGACTGCCATCCTGATTTTGTTGTGGTCGTGGTTAAAACTCTAATTATAAAGTTGAAACCATTTTCTCTCAAAACCAACCCAGGTGCTGTATTTTCCAAATCCAAGTGTTCACTGACAAAGCTGCCATCCAGAAGCACAAACTTGACTTTAAATTCAATCAAAGGAATGCATCTGCAAAGAAAAATATGCATCATTGAAATGCTGTAGCTGCTGATCAAATTTACAATCATATTCTCAAGTACAATCCTTATGAAACTGGCTCGATGACACCAAGCTGCAAGGTACTTTAAGAACACATTTGTGCTCTTTTAACACTTGCATGGAAGAAAAAAGTGGGCACTTCCAGGGCTAGGTAGACCCTTATGCAATACGGAATACAGTATATAGGTTCTATCTATTACCGTGCATTTAGAACTTTTTATATTCAGCATCCAGAAAATGATTTCCAAAACATTGGTGGGAATGAGGGTGTAACAAAAAATAAATAGATAGTGCAACATAATGAGAATGTGAATAGAAACGAAAAATATTTTAGATGTTCAAGAAAGAAAAGATATCTGACAATGCTGACTTGAAACAATAATATAAGTGGAGGCTCTTGCTGGACTCTATTATTTATATCAAATATTTAACTGGAGTGGATTTGTATATTTATACAATCATATCTGTGAAGACAGTCATGTTTAACCACAGTATGACTTACAGCTTGATCCTGGAAATATAAGTTTGCCATGCTATAGTACAGGTTTAAGGTGACCATCAGAATCAAATAAAAATATGAAATCCATTAAATTCTTAGAGTAAAACTCATTCTCTGGATCTCAAATAGCAAACTGCTTGTGTTTGGCAGCTTTTTGCTTTCATAATTTTATGTCTATGCTGTTCTTTGTGTGAGTAAATATATAATTTCTGTTACATGCAAACTAAAAAATCTATCTACATTTTCTAGAAAAAAATACATTGAAAGATATATGTACATATTTATACATATATATGCATTTATACATATATCAACTAACAAATCTGTTTTGCTGATTAGAAGAAAAAATCATTTTATGTTTTTCTTATGGAATATGCTTATCTATTTTAAGGAGCTGTATTATGGCATTATCTCTATTATCTATTGTGTTATCAGACTGAGGGTATAGACTGGTGTGTTTGTTTCATCACATAAAACAACTGGCTGAAATTTACTGCCCCTGTACACTAAACTCAGAAGACAGATCTGATTCTGTGGCTTTAGCTCCCAAAACTACATCAAGGCTACTTTTTTAGTCAACTTGGAAATTTATATACTATACACTAACCCTCCTTTAATATCCTCACTCTCTTTCCTCTGGGCATTTATTGCTGTTCTTTCTAGTTCAGTAACCAGTGAGCAGAAGGTTCATTAAAACTAATTGAATTGGAAACTTGTCTGCCCTGGGAAATGTTAACTCTTTGTTGTTATCTGTAGGAAATTCCTTTTGTTATGTTCCTTTGAATTGAATTATTGGATCTTAATGTTACAAACACTGTGTTAAAAGTGATTTCCATCTTTCTTATGGTCTAGACAGCAAGTTTCAGAAAAATGTCCTTATATCGAATCAAATTTTACCAAAATAAAGCAGTATTTTATTCAGTGACGTAAACGGCAATATCGCACACTGTTCAAAAACCGGAACGATGTTGCTCTGTTAACTCTTATAGTGCTTCTAGTCACTGCTACACTAACTGGAGATTTTAAAAAGAAGAGATTTCCATTATGGCTCATTTTCACTTGGTAAAACACATAACACAACTGCAGGTTAGCAAGTCAATGTTGGTGGAATATGGATTATCAAAGAACATTAACCCCACCATTGCAGGCTTTCTACCCATTTGAACAAATGTCAAAATGAAAAGATTATAATTATTCTTAATGACGTAGGGACCCTCACTTTAGCTTGTCATTTGTAATCATTTGGAAATTGTACCGAAAAAATACATTTGAAATAAGGATTTAAGAGGCTGAATGTGAGTTTTGGAATTGTTTCGAGCAGGGAAATATTGACAACATTGGGAACATTTTATAATAGTCACAGTAGTAGTTTTTTGCCAGCTTTAAAAATCAATTGAAAATAACAGGCAACCCACTGTTGCTAATAAAAGTAAATATTTATGACTGATTTGACTGTGCTTCAATACCAGTCAATCACTTTCTAAAGGATCTTTGCAATTCATTAACCTCTTTTTACTGGTCTTGTCCCTGTTGGTATTAGCCATTAAAAAAGAGTAAGGGAGGGGGTTTTGATTTTTCTGTTCTCATCATTCACAGCTTATTTGTTCTTTCCCTTCATTCCCATACATCGCCACTAAATTGATTGTCTGTTTAGTCATATGAATGATAAAGTAGCAGTGCCAGCAAGATTGAAAGCCTCAATTAATTTCTGAGGAAGGTGAGTTCCTCTGCTTCAACCACAACCTACAACAAAGATACTTCTCATACTGTCTTCCATCACTAGTAATTCTTCTTGTGATAGAGTCCACATAACTGTGCGACTTCCCTTTTAAACTTCTCCCTGGGTGAACTTTAAGAAAACAGATATTTATTAATATCATCTCAAAATTGTCTGTTTTTCCATGCTTTCAGACTGGTCACACTCTTCATGCACAAAAAAGAAAAAAAAAAACAGCCAAAAGTTTTTATTTAAATGACATTGAAAACAATGCTCAATATGTTTTTTTATAATATGTTACAAAATTTCACTCATTCAGTAATCAGCCCACTCAAAGGTAAACTTTTCATGCAGTGAGATACATCATCTTTTATTAAAAGAGCTTTGTAGAGCACTTCTATAACACAGTTTTAGACTTCTGAGACCCGTGTTTAAAAATAAAAGCACTACACCTTACTGGTGTTTCTTTTTTACTTCTTAAAATATTCATAAAATCATAACCATCTAAAATTATCTATAGCAACTGTGTTTCCTTACAGAGGTAGTCTGTGAGGTATTACAGTGGTACTTTAAGTTGCTTTAATTGCCGTTGTAAGTACATATTTTGTCACTGAATAACAGACTGAACAGACGTGTAAAACCTGCATAACTTACCAGTGTGTGTAAGTTAAAGCCACCTCTAGGCAGCCTTAAATTATAATCCTCTATGGAGATGGAATTTTTTAAACTCTTTCAATGATACATGTGTTTTATTTCCCCCATATTCTCATGTTTATAATAAGAGGTAACATTTATTGAGCTATAACGGCTTGCTGTGTAGTAGGTACTGTGTTTTTAAAAGAAAGAAATTTTAACATAAATTATCTTGTTTAACCATCTCATTGGCTCTATGGGGGAAGTCCTATTATAATTGCAGTCTCTCAAATGAGGAAACTGAGGTTGCAAGAGGTTAAATAATTTTCCAGGATCTCACCTACGTTAAGCAGTAAAAACTGAATTTGCACAACAGTCTGAAGTCAGAGTTCATGTTCTCAATGCATTACCTCACCTCTGTTGGCTCATCCAGCATAGTCTACCTTGTGAGAAATACTTGTAAATTGGCCTATTCCTCACCCCAGATGATAACACCCCTCAAGGGCCAAGGCATCATATTCCCCTCCTTTGAACCCCAATTATGCCTTAGCTTGACACTTTGCACATAGTGGGTGTCTTTTAATTGCCAGAGCATACATACTACACAGGGACAAATTCTAACAATTTAGATTTCTTCAGTTTCTTCCTTTGTAATGGCTCCAGGCACTATCCAAAAAAAGAGCGGTACGGAGGCTAGTTTCAAGCACAACCCCCCACATACACACACACAAACACAAAGACAGCACAGGAGGGAAGTGATGAGTGTAGCACAGACAACAATAAAGAAATACCAGCAATTTGAAACCTTGTCCCTGAATCCTACCACTATTGCCTTCATATTGAGAGTTGCAAGGGTGGCCTGCTGTATAAGTTCTGCGCTAAAGGTACCAATGTCTCTTCATAAAAAGTAAAAACTCTAAGATATTGTTTCATCTACACTGGTGTCTTGGCCTACCATTCAGACCCAGATTCTAAGAGCCTCATCATCAGCCTTTCTATGAAGGGCCAGCGTGTTGAAATGAGTTAGAAATGGGACCATGTCCGGTTTTTCTGATTGCAGGTGGTAGACTTCGGTTCTTGGGAGTCCCAGGCTAGGAAATCTCTTTTCATGGATCGATATTAAAATTCCCCTTAGTAGAGAAGACTAATCTTCTGTTGTTCTCAACAATGGATGCACATAGGACCTTGTCTTTTTGTGCTTCCAGTAGAGTTGCAAGTTCTCACGTGCAGCAGCTTATCCACCATTTTCGACCTAGCATAGGATCCATACACATTATAAGATACTGGAGAAAAAGATGACCACAGGGAGAAAACATGAATATCAGTAACACAAGCATATCCCACTAATGGGAGCAATGAAAAGAGGGGAGATTCTTTCTTCACAGATAATTGATCTATACAGTTCATGGCTTTTGACAGGCTTTCTTTTTTTTCAAATGTTATTTGTTCCATAACAAAGAAATATTACTTCCTTAGAGATAGATTTTGAAAATGGGTACTGAATTTCTCAAAGGATGAAAATGACGGAGGGAGGCACAGCAAGAAGAAAAAGGTTCTGCCCTTGAAGTTTCATCTTCTAAACCATGGTGCTTGGGAAAGAGAAGAGTGCACTAAGAGGAATACAACAAAGGCAAGAGATCTGAGCGTTCTGGTTCTGAATTAGGGACAATAATAATAACCAATTGCTTATATGCCATTTTCTTTTTTAAGAAAAAGAGTATCAAAAATGACTATAAAACAATCATTAAATTATAAAGAATCATATACACTGCTGATAAATTTAATATTTCCTATATAGTTAAATTGTTATTTCTCATTAATAATGTGTTTTTAATTATTTATAGAAAATATTTTAATATTTATTTTAAGAAAATTAAGATTCGACACCTAAAGGAAGGTGTAACAAGCTTACAAAAGCTGTACCTACTAATATTTTATTGGGAAATATATTCATAGCTGCATCATTTATCTAAAAGAGTAACAATTTTTTCCAAACTAGAAATCTATCATAACTCTCTATTTGATAAAGTTCACAAAGTGAACTTGAGAAGAGTAATTCAGCAGGTAGCAACATCTTTGCATTAGGGACAAAGACAAAAAGGCCCAAAGCTGTGTGCAAATATACTGGTGATAAAATATTTCATTAAGGTTGCCTATTCATATGACTTCCTATGTTAATGGCTATACAGAAAAGCTGGAATTCCTTGGCAAGTTCAAACACTCTGAGAACAGTTTTGCATCACGTAGGATTACAAAAATTGTTGAGGTCATGGTAACAGCTGCCTTGAGCAAGATTTCTAACACTTCAGGGTTCCTAGGCCAGATGCCTCTGCCTTCTTGTCTATTCATCCTTGCATGCTGACCCCAAGAACACTGTCCATATACTTCTCCCAAGAAGCAAATAACCTTGATTTTCACACAAGTCCACTTACACTTACCTTCATGCTCTACAGTATTTGAGTCACTAAAGTCTCATTAATGTTGGCTTGCAAACTGATTATGTACTTAGCCTTTCTTTTTAGATGCTTTTCCCTTTAAATGGATGTCAATTATTTTCATAGCTTAAAATTGTTTTCAAAATAGTAGCAAATTACTCTTATATTCCAAAAGCTTTTTGTTAAGAAGTTTAAACAACGAATGATAGGTGATAATTTATATATTCAGAGATATTTAAATTATTTTAAAACACACTTGCATTGACACTTGAATATGTGAAAATGATAGGTGGTACCAAATTGCCATGTTTCTGACCTACATGGGAAACCAATTAATAATTATTCTTCCAACAACAGCAACTCTGAGGTCTTATATTGAAATCACCAAGAGGATTTAAAAGCACATCCTTACGGAAGTCATCTATCCTCTTTAGATCTTAGTATTCTGCTCTGGAAATGAAAAGGTTGAATGATTTGATCTCTAAATCTCTAACAATCTCAACCATTTTGACATAAGTTTCCAGGGAGAGGGAAGGAAGACGACTTGAGCTACCAAGCGGGCAGGTAAAAAGGGAAGATTGGAAAGGTCACGGATGACAAAATTCATATTTGGTGCTAAGACTTGGCCTGGTAAGCAGTGCTGAGAACTGGTAAATGTTCTGAGCTTATCTTCGAGATTAGGAGACAGAGTCAATCAAAAGGATTAATTTTTGTAAGTTTGAAGGCCCCTAAAGAGAGGCAGGAAATTCAACCCACTGATCTTGAGACTCCCTGTTGCCCTGTGATGGTATCTGTCTCAGATGAGGGGCCAACTCCGACCTTTTGTGGGGGAATCTTCCCTGCATGCTTCTCTCCTATATCCAGACCTTTGAATTTCAGGAGAAAAGGGGCCTCTGGCCTTAAGCGGGCCACCTTGAGAGTCCAGTCACAAATTTCTGCAGCACACAGCAACTTCTCACACAAAGAGTAAGCCCCTCCATTATGCCTCTTTATACATGGCAAAGGCAAACTTGGTTTGAAATTTTTACAAAAAAGTAAATGAAATCTTACTTTTTCTTAATCCCTCTTATCCCTTTCAGCTCATAATACAGAAGTAAATAACCTGGAGTTTGTGAAATTCACTCAGGAAGTAATAGAAATACAATAACTCATCAATCCATTCATAGATACATTGGAGAAATATGTATGACCTTTGACCCCTGGGAAGATTTTTGTCAAAGGCAAGGTCACCTAGAATTTTTCTCTTAAATGTGTTTCATAAAGGCAATCTTGTTCTTCCACCCCTCCCCTTAACCCACCAGAGACTTTGCTATTTGGATCGTCTTTCTCAAGTGTTTATCTCTTCCTTCGAGTTCCTAGAGAGGAAAGTGTAGACACTGCGATAAAGATTCATGTTCAAGAGATTACTTCTTTAACAGACTTTGATGGGTTCTATATTAATTTCAAAGTTTTTTTTTCATATTCTCTGTTACTGGGAATAATTATTGATGATATTATTTAAATGTTAAAGTTGGAAAAATTCTAAAGCATCATAAATTGTAACCCTCAATTTCACATGAAGAGACTGAAACTCAGAGAAGTTAACTTCCAAACTCAAAGAAGTTAACTAACCAAGACATCCAAGGTTGTTAATCACAAATGACTTGATCTGTTGACTCCCAGTCTAGTGCTATTTCAATACAATAAAACGCCCACTTCGGATAAAATCATGGATTGCCAAAGCTAATTTTGCAGATGAACTATAACATGCTCCTCTCTCCAGTAAGGAAGCTGAGGATTCACTAATGCCCACTTTCCTTAGGAGCCTTCATTCTCTTCCCCAGGCAAGACCCACCTAACTGAATGAGCAGATAAAGACCTTGAGTAGAAGAGGACATGTGAACTCAAGATGACCAAAGGAGATTTGCCTCATAATCTATTTAGCCCTAACATTCCAGAAATGCATCTCCCTTCAGAGTACCTTCACTTTTAAAAGGGATTTTAATTGTTGGAATTCAGGCACAATATGGACCAATGAGGTAAAGATTTTTGAGATAAGTGATGCCTTAAGGTCTTCAAACCAGTTTATGTAAACCAGAACTTGCTCCATCTCTGTGTAAGGCCTCCCTGTGCACAACCACAACCACTTTCCCAACCCTGAGGGATGACAAAAAAAAAAAAATTGTCAGTATTGTCAGTGCTAATACATGAATCATGACTGCCTGCAAGTAAATGGCTAAAGACAAAACAGAATTCTTATTAGGCCATAGTAAATGCTTCCAAAGTGGAAAAATGGTCTGTAGTATACAAGTGATTGCTATTCATACTGAGTTCAGTTTTCTCAGTTTTGCTTTTGTGGCTAGTGTTACTTTCCTTCATTTGTTGAGGCAAGAAATATACATTTATTATCCATACTTCATTCAGTTCAGTGGTAGGTCCTGGAATGCAACTTTGAATGAGACAGATGTGATTCCTGACATATTTGTTATTATAGAAAGAGGTATTTCAGAGTGATGAGATAGCATATTACAGGAGGATACAACTACTAAAGATTCAAAGAAGACCTCTCTGAAGAAGTAAAATTTAAACTGAAACTTAGAAATAATTCATCAGAGTTAGCAAGCTGCCAAGCCAGAGGAAAAGTGTCCTTAGGAAATGGAACAGCACATGCAAGAGACTAGAGGCAAAAGGAAACATGCCATGTTAAAGGAACAAAAAAAGATCAGTACGATTGAAATAGCTGGAGTGTTGGCTGCCTGCATGTCTTCTTTTGAAAAGTGTTCACGTCCTTTGCCCACTTTCACATGGGATTGTTGTTTTTTTCTTGTACATTTATTCAAGTTCCTCGTAAATGTTGGATATTAGACCTTTGTTGGATGCACTGTTTGCAAAAATTTTTTCCCATTCTATAGGTTCTCTCTTTACTCTGTTGATAGTTTCTTTTGCTTACAGAAGCTCATTAGTTTAATTAGATCCCATTTGTCCATTTTTGCTTTTGTTGCAATTGCTTTTGGTGTTTTTGTCATGAAACCTTAGCCCATGTCTGAGTCCTAAATGGTATTAACTACATTGTCTTCCAGGGTTTTTATGGTTTTGGGTTTTACATTTAATTCATCTTGAGTTAATTTTTGCATATGGTATAAGGAAGGCGTCCAGTTTCAATCTTCTCATATGGCTAGCCAATTATCCCAGCACCATTTATTGAATATAAAATTGCCTGTTATTGTCAGATTTGTTGAAGATCAGATAGTTGTAGGTGTGTGATCTTATTTCTGGGTTCTCTATTCTGTTCCAGTGGTCTACGTGTCTATTTTTGTACCAGTACAACGCAGCCAACGATCATATGAAAAAAAAAGCTCAACATCACTGATTAGAGAATTGCAAATCAAAACCACAATGCAATACCATCTAACACCAGTCAGAATGGCTATTACTAAAAAGTCAAAAAATAATAGATGGTGGCAAAGTTATGGAGGAAAAGGAATGCTTATACACTGTTAGTGGCATTCCTTCACTGTTAGTAAATTACTTCACTGTTAGTAAGTTACACTGTTAGTAAATTACTTCAGCCATTGTGGAAGGCAGCGTGGCAATTCCTCAAAGACCTAAAGACAGAAATACCATACGACCCAGCAATCCCATTACTGGTCATATATGCAAAGAAATATAAATTATTCTACCATAAGGACACATGCACGCATATGTTCATTACAGCACTATTCACAATAGCAAAGATGTGGAATCAACCTAAATGCCCATCAATGATAGGCTGGATAAAGAAAATGTGCTACAGATACACCATGGAATACTATGCAATCCTAAAATAAAATGAGATCATGTCCTTTGCAAGGACATGGATGGAGCTGGAGGCCGTTGTCCTAAGCAAACTAATGCAGGAACAGAAAACCAAATATTTCATGTCCTCTCTTATAAGTGAGAGCTAAAGGAGGAGAACACATGGACACATAGAGGGAAACAACACACACTGAGACCTCTTGGAGGGTGGGAGAAGGGAGAAGATCAGGAAAAATAACTCATGCATATTAGGTTCAATACCTGGATAATGAAATAAACTGTACAACAAACCCCCATGACACAAGTTTACCTATGTAACAAACCTGCACATGTACCCCTGAACTTAAAAGTTAAAAGAAACAGTAAGAATGACAATGAAAATACCCATGAATTATAACTACCTAGGGGAAATATTTCTAAAAAAGAAAGGAATCCCATTGTACAATTGGAATCAGCTCTGTTGATTTTGCTTACATGAAGTTTCTAAAGGGCTTCATGGGCCAGTGTACAAATGCCAGTGCTCCCTGTGGGCATAGGTGAGTGCTTCGATGTAGCAGGGTGCAGCTCATCCCCACTTCAGCTGATACCTCCTACGGGGGAGCTTGCACTGGCTCAACATTTTCTAGCCCACTGGGCAAGCTTCCACCTCTCTTCTTGCAGTGGGGTCTGCTCCTCTGATCCTCTAAGGTAAATCTTCTGCTAATTGGATCAAATCTGGCCACTGCCCAGACTACAGGTACCCAGAGGCACAAACCACATCTGTGCCACATGAAGCAGTCAGTTTGTGGGTGGTTCTACTTCTCTTCCTTCTGCCTGTCAGTTCTCTCCACCTCTCTTTTCCTCCTGCCCAAGAAGTCACAGAGACCAAATTAGTAGAACTCTAAATAAAGACCAGGTTGCCAATTTTTGTTTCCTGCGAGCACTCCAATTTCTACAATTAATTATATGGAAAGTCCCTTACTTAACTTGCATGAAGAATATTTCTCTTCCCTCTCCTATGGGGAAAGAGAAAAGAAAAAAATTCCCAAGTATCTCTCTTCCCTAGACGAGATGAATGTCCCCTTGTTCCTGTGTGCTCACTTCTTTATCTTCCTGCTTCCCTAGCCTTTTGCTTATAAAGTAGGAAAGCAGATGAGGAGTTATGCATACACAATCCACAGAAGAGAAAGAAAACTCATCGCAGAAATACATTTCCCATTGGTCTATTACCAAAAGATGAATTTATCAAATACGTATTCTTAAATCCTGAAACTCTGCAGGAGGCACCGCATGACAATAGGCTGCCCCTTTAAGACTTCTTGCCTCAGGGACCACAGAGATCCATGCCCAGCCATTTTAAAGTAATCTTGATTCCCAAAGATGTTGACCCCTAGAATTAGTTTCCTTTTTAACTTCCCTTTTTCTGCCCCCTCATTTGCCTCTGATGTTTCCTGACTTTGATCTGTCTTCAGGATTCCAATTCTAGTATCCATACCATTAGGCTCCTGGTGTCTTCTGTCCTGACACCCTGTAATTGAATTTGGCTTAACCCTCCAACTTCTCTCCTGCCTCTCAGGCTTCATGTTGATCTTTTTCCCTGGCACTGGCCCCCAAAATATCTCTGATTTGTATCTTCATAATTAGTTACATTATAAAACAATATATATTATAAAGTTTAATAACAAAAATAATCTCAATTTTATAAACATTAAGTAATTGAAAACATTAAAAGGAAACAGTACAAAAATACTAATTAAAAATAATTTTAAAAATTAAAAAAGCCATAAAGATTTAATATTTAGAAGTTTGTACTCCTACAATGAAATTTTAAGTACACAAAGCATTCATTGCCCTATCTGAAAGTCTTGAACCTTGTCCCATGACAAATGTAAAATGTAAAAAACATGTAAAAAACTTCTTTCATCTTGCATTGACTTGCTAAGACTGCACCCAAAAGTACATTCAGGCAGGGTGTTGGGGTACATGTTACTTCATACAAACTATTCTTTTTTTTTTTTTTTTTTTTTTGAGACAAGGTCTGGCTCTGTCGCCCAGGCTGGAGTGCAGTGGCGCGATCTCGGCTCACTGCAAGCTCCGCCTCCCAGGTTCACGCCATTCTCCTGCCTCAGCCTCCGGAGTAGCTGGGACTACAGGCGCCTGACACCACGCCCGGCTAATTTTTTTGTATTTTTAGTAGAGACGGGGTTTCACCATGGTCTCGATCTCCTGACCTTGTGATCCACCCACCTCGGCCTCCCAAAGTGCTGGGATTACAGGCGTGAGCCACAGCGCCTGGCCACTATTCTTTTTTTAATGGTGAAACTATTCTGTTCGCTTGATCTGATTTTGGTTTTGCCACTGAAAGTGATATTGCTTTTGCTAATTTAGATTTTAGATTGATTTTTTTACTTCTTGCATAGGTATTGAATTCAATTCTTTTCTTTATTTTTTTTCTGTTAAAGCACTTACAAAGAACTGTAGCCTCCGGTAAATAATCAAATACTGGAAAACTCCAGTGCACATTACTGTTTAGGACTCAAATAAGGTAATATTTGGATCTCCTAGTAAAGTTAGCAGCACTCCACAGAATCACATTTCAAAAATTCCAATTTAAAGGATTGTTTTTCTTCCACAACTGGCTATTTCTTGGAACACTACTCATAGGATTTGTATGAAATATACTATGAGCATGAACTTATTTGTTTTATTTGCAAGAATGGCTCAGTGTTAGTAACAGACAGGGGCGTGCACACACACACACAAACACACACACTTACAGTCAGACAAAAACTATAAGCAAGACTGGCTGCAAGATGGTGGGCACTTCTCTCCTCCTTGCTCCTGTTCCAGTTTCCAGAAATGTTGACTTTAACCTTTGATTCTCCTGTCCGTGTTTCTTGCTCTTCCTTTTGACTTAACAGCAATGGATTCCTTCAAACCAGTAACATCTCGATTGTTAAGCTTTCATTCCCACAGAATTATAATGCCTCTTCCTATTTTCCAGAATTTTCAATGGATTTTTTTTTTTTTTTTTTTTTTTTTTTTTTGCAGAATTCAGGGTTCGGAAAACATAAATTTCCTGAGAAATGTCAAGAAGGAATTCTTGCACAGAAACATTAAGTCTCATTGTAGCACAACACATAGTCTATGCGTGGTTTCCCAGTAAGTAGAATTTGCTAAGCAGATATAATGTCTTTTACATATATACACACACATATAGACATATACATATATACACATATGTATCTGAAAAAACCCAATTTCGGACATGAAAATATATGCCTCCCAAACTATTTCATGTCATTGGACATGTAGAAACCACTCAAATTTGTAGCACACACTGGGGCACGTGGAGGAGGTGAACCTGTGGCTTCTGCCACTCCAAGCCCTGAGAGCAGAGGAAATCAAAATATGAGCAGAGCAGTCAGCTACTTCTGCAGTCAGCTACTTCTGCAGTCTGATGTGGGTGTCTTCCCATGGGGGATGAGACATGACACTGATAGGTTGAAATGAACAAAATAAGCTAGGTAGGCCTCAAATAGAACCGAGCTTGCGTCCCTAAGAAAAGGTTCCACCGGATGGGAAGGGGAAAGAGCAATAATTTCACAGGGAGTGATCCTGATGAAATTGTTGACCTGATGAAATGAAAACCTAAACTGTCCATCTACTTCTCAAAATGCATGTTAACCAGACATAATGAATTGCAGTGTTTTTATTTCCTTTTTGTTTTGTGGGGTTGGGAAGGTGGGATTATATATAAACTTATGTTGTTGTTAATAGTTTACAATGTTGGCATACTATACGTGGATACTCAGCTGGCCAGTAGATATTGGTCAGACTTAGTTATTAAACGGGGCAATTGAGAAATAAAAAGGGAAAGAGCTGAATCGTGGATTCTTTGTTCTTGTCTGTCTATTCTAATTCTCAAGCATGTTCAAGTCCAAACTGACGTCACTGTATTCCTGGGAACCTGAAGCTCTGAGGACACTTCCCTTGAGATAATCGCAGACTTCTGTTTGCTGATGAACTAGCTTAACCAACTAGTCAGCTCTTGGGCAGTATACACAGAGTCATTTCATATCCCAAGGTATGCTTTCTGGAATTAATGTCCCAGGAGCTCATAAAAATTCCTTGAGAGGTGACCTACTAGCAGGGAAACCTAACTATTTAGTACTAACTTACACTCATAAAGAAAACCGTAAGAAAGTTGATATTTCACCAAGTAGTGATTCTCAGCTCTGGCTGTACATAAGAATTTCTGGAGAGTTTTAATACTAATATCAAGTCCCATATCCCCCACCTCTCAGTTATTCTGATTTAATTAATGTAGGTGGGATCAGGGCATCACTATTATTTTAGAGCACTCTAAGTGATTCTATCACAGAGCCAGGAGTAAGAACTGTCACGCTAAGACATAGGGCCTTTAAAAAGAAAAAAAGATGCTGGCTTTTCCTATTTCCTAAGTAGCTACATTTATGACAAGAGCATTCAACTTTTTGTTTGGTTCACATCAATATATTTGATAGAAGTACTGATGTATGTGTCTAATACATCTAACATACTGGCCATCATTGCTTAGTTTAGGCTGTGTTAAATATGCTAAGAACACTTACATTTGCCTGTGGTTAGGCAAAATCATCAAACACAAAGCCTATTTTATATTATTAATACAGTATAGTGTTGAATAATATCTCATAATTTCTTGAATACTTTACCACAAATGAAAGACAGAATGGTTGTATGGGTACTGGAAGTACAGAAGTATGGTTTCTACTGAATGTGTATCACTTGTGCACTATCATGAAGTTAAAAATCATAAGTCAAGCCATCTTAAATTGGGAACACTCTGTACTTAAACAACTTTTATGCCTACCTATGGATAGAAGAAAAGTCTGAGGTTTGCTGGTATGAAGCAGAGGGACACTGCAAATTTTAATGTGGATAGAAAAGCTTTAGGAAAAGAATGTATAAAAGTTTGGGTTTTTTTTTTTTTTTCATTTTGTTTTGTTGTTGTTGTTATTTTGAGACAGGGTCTTGCTCTGTAGCCCAGGCTAGAGTGTAATGGCATGAGCTCAGCTTACTGCAAGCTCCACCTCCCAGGTTCAAGCGATTCTTCCACTTCGGCCTCCCGAGGAGCTGGGACTACAGGCATGCACCACCATGCCTGGCTAACTTTTTGTATTTTTAGTAGAGACGGGGTTTCGCCATGTCGACCAGGCTTGTCTTTTTATTATTATTATTAATACACTTTAAGTTCTAGGGTACATGTGCACAACGTGCAGGTTTGTTACATATGCATACATGTGCCATGTTGGTGTGCTGCACCCGTTAACTCATCATGTACATTGGATATATCTCCTAATGCTATCCCTCCCCTCTACTCCGACCCCACGACAGGCCCCCGTGTGTGATGTTCCCCTTCCTATGTCCAAGTGTTCTCATTGTTCAATTCCCACCTATGAGTGAGAACACATGATGTTTGGTTTTGTTGTCCTTGTGATAGTTTGCTGAGAACGATGGCTTCCAGCTTCATCCATGTCCCTACAAAGGACATGAACTCATCCTTTTTTATGGCTGCATAGTATTCCATGGTGTATATGTGCCACATTTTCTTAATCCAGTCTATCATTGATGGACATTTGGGTTGGTTCCAAGTCTTTGCTATAGTGAATAGTGCCACAATAAACATACATGTGCATGTGTCTTTATAGCAGAATGATTGATAATCCTTTGGGTATATATCCAGTAATGGGATGGCTGGGTCAAATGGTATTTCTACTTCTCAATCCTTGAGGAATCGCCACACTGTCTTCCACAATGGTTGAACTAGTTTACAGTCCCACCAACAGTGTAAAAGTGTTCCTATTTCTCCACATCCTCTCCAGTACCTGTTGTTTCCTGACTTTTTAATGATTGCCATTCTAACTGGTGTGAGATGGTATCTCATTGTGATTTTTATTTGGATTTCTCTGATGGCGAGTGATGATGAGCATTTTTTCATGTGCCTGTTGGCTGCAAAAATGTTTTCTTTTGAGAAGTGTCTGTTCATACCCTTCGCCCACTTTTTGATGGGGTTGTTTGTTTTTTTCTTGTAAATTTGTTTGAGTTCTTTGTAGATTCTGGATATTAGCCCTTTGTCAGATGAGTAGATAGCAAAAATTTTCTCCCATTCTGTAGGTTGCCTGTTCACTCTGATGGTAGTTTCTTTTGCTGTGCAGAAGCTCTTTAGTTTAATTAGATCCCATTTGTCAATTTTGACTTTTGTTGCCATTGCTTTTGGTGTTTTAGACATGAAGTCCTTCCCCATGCCTATGTGCTGAATGGTATCCTAGGTTTTCTTCTAGGGTTTTTATGGTTTTAGGTTTAACTTTTAAGTCTTTAATCCATCTTGAATTAATTTTTGTATAAGATGTAAGAAAGGAATCCAGTTTCAGCTTTCTACATATGGCTAGCCAGTTTTCCCAGCACCATTTATTAAATAGGAAATCCTTTCCCCATTTCTTGTTTTTGTCAGATTTGTCAGAGATCAGATGGTTGTAAATGTGTGGTATTATTTCTGAGGGCTCTGTTCTGTTTCATTGGTCTATGTCTCTGTTTTGGTACCAGCACCATGCTGGTTTGGTTACTGTAGCCTTGTAGTATAATTTGAAGTCAGGTAGCATGATGCCTCCAGCTTTGTTCTTTTGACTTAGGATTGTCTTGGCAATGTGGGTTCTTTTTTGGTTCCTTATAAACTTTAAAGTAGTTTATTCCAGTTCTGTGAAGAAAGTCAGTGGTAGCTTGATGGGGATGGCATTGAATCTATAAATTACCTTGGGCTGTATGGCCATTTTCATGATATTGATTCTTCCTATCCGTGAGCATGGAATGTTCTTCCATTTGTTTGTGTCCTCTTTTATTTCGTTGAGCAGTGGTTTGTAGTAAGAGGTCCTTCACATCCCTTGTAAGTTGGATTCCTAGGTATTTTGTTCTCTTTGAAGCAATTGTGAATGGGAGTTCACTCAGGATTCGATTCTCTGTTTGTCTGTTATTGGTGTATAAGAATGCTTGTGATTTTTGCACATTGATTTTGTATCCTGAGACTTTGCCGAAGTTGCTTATCAGCTTAAGGATATTTTGGGCTGAGACGATGGGGTTTTCTAAATATACAATCATGTCATCTGCAAACAGGGACAATTTGACTTCCTCTTTTCCTAATTGAATACCCTTTATTTCTTTCCCCTGCCTGATTGCACTGGCCAGAACTTCCAACACTAGGTTGAACAGGAGTAGTGAGAGAGGGCATCCCTGTCTTGTGCCAGTTTTCAAAGGGAATGCTTCCAGTTTTTGCCCATTCGGTATGATATTGGCTGTGGGTTTGTCATAAATACCTCTTATTATTTTGAGATACATCCCATCAATACTGAATTTATTGAGAGTTTTTAGCATGAAGGGCTGTTGAATTTTATCAAAGGCCTTTTCTGCATCTATTGAGATAATCATGTGGTTTTTGTCTTTGGTTCTGTTTATATGATGGATTACATTGATTGATTTGCATATGTTCAACCAGCCTTGCCTCCCAGAGATGAAGCCCACTTGATCATGGTGGATAAGCTTTTTGATGTGCTGCTGGATTCAGTTTGCCACTATTTTATTAAGGATTTTTGCATCGATGTTCATCAGGGATATTGGTCTAAAATTCTCCTTTTTCGTTGTGTCTCTGCCAGGGTTTGGAATCAGGATGATGCTGGTCTTATAAAATCAGTTAGGGAGGATTCCCTCTTTTTCTATTGATTGGAATAGTTTCAGAAGGAATGGTACCAGCTCCTCCTTGTACCTCTGGTAGAATTTGGCTGTGAATCCTTCTGGTCCTGGACTTTTTTTGGTTGGGAGTCTATTAATTATTGCTTCAATTTCAGAGCCTGTTATTGGTCTATTCAGCGATTCAACTTCTTCCTGGTTTAGTCTTGGGAGGTTGTATGTGTCCAGGAATTTATCCATTTCTTCTAGATTTTCTACTTCATTTGCATAGAGGTGTTTATAGTATTCTCTGATGGTAGTTTGTATTTCTGTGGGATCAGTGGTGACAACCCCTTCATCATTTTTTATGGTGTCTATTTGATTCTTCTCTCTTTTCTTCTTTATTAGTCTTGCTAGCGGTCTATCAATTTTGTTGATCTTTTCAAAAACCAGCTCCTGGATTCATTGATTTTTTGGGGGGGGGGGTTTTGTGTCTCTATCTCCTTCCGTTCTGCTCTGATCTTAGTTATTTCTTGCTTTCTGCTTGCTTTTGAATGTGTTTGCTCTTGCTTCTCTAGTTCTTTTAATTGTGATGTTAGGGTGTCAATTTTAGATCTTTTCTGCTTTCTCTTGTGGGCATTTAGTGCTATAGAATTGATGGTCTTTACAATTTGGCATGTTTTTGCAGTGACTGGTACCAGTTGTTCCTTTCCATGTTTAGTGCTTCCTTCAGGAACTCTTGTAGGGCAGGCCTAGTGGTGACAAAATCTCTCAGCATTTCCTTGTCTGTGAGGGATTTTATTTCTCCTTTACTTATGAAGCTTAGTTTGGCTGGATATTAAATTCTGGGTTGAAAATTCTTTTCTTTAAGAATGTTGAATATTGGCCCTCACTCTCTTCTGCCTTGTAGAGCTTCTTCTAAGAGATCTGCTGTTAGTCTGATGGGCTTCCTTTTGAGGGTAACCTGACCTTTCTCTCTAGCTGCCCTTAACATTTTTGCCTTCATTTCAACTTTGGTGAATCTGACAATTATGTGTCTTGGAGTTGCTCTTCTCAAGGAGTATCTTTGTGGTATTCTCTGTATTTCCTGAATTTGAATGTTGGCCTGCCTTGCTAGGTTGGGGAAGTTCTCCTGGATAATATCCTGCAGAATGTTTTCCAACTTGGTTCCATTCTCCCCGTCACTCTCAGGTACACCAATCAGACATAGATTTGGTCTTTTCATATACTCCCATATTTCTTGGAGACTTTGTTCGTTTCATTTTACTCTTTTTTCTCTAAACTTCTCTTCTCACTTCATTTCATTCATTTGATCTTCAATCACCGATACCCTGTCTTCCACTTGATCAAATTGGCTACTGAAGCTTGTGCATTCGTCACATAATTCTCATGCCATGGTTTTCAGCTCCATCAGGTCATTTAAGGATTTCTCTACACTGGTTATTCTAGTTAGCCATTCGTCTAATCTTTTTTCAAGGTTTTTAGCTTCTTTGCGATGGGTTCAAACTTCCTTTATCTCGGAGAAGTTTGATCGTCTGAAGCCTTCGTCTCTCAACTCATCAGATTCATTCTCTGTCCAGCTTTGTTCCATTGCTGGTGAGGAGTTGCGTTCCTTTGCAGGGGGAGAGGTGCTCTGATTTTTAGAATTTTCAGCTTTTCTGCTCTGCTTTTTCCCCATCTTTGTGGTTTTACCTGCCTTTGGTCTTTGATGATGGTGACGTACAGATGGGGTTTTAGTGTGGCTGTCCTTTCTGTTTATTAGTTTTTCTTCTAACAGTCAGGACCCTCAGCTGCAGGTCTGTTGGAGTTTGCTGGAGGTCCACTCCAGACCCTGTTTGCCTGGGTATCAGCAGTGGAGGCTGCAGAACAGCGAATATTGATGAACAGCAAATGTTGTTGCCTGATCGTTCCTCTGGAAGCTTTGTCTCAGAGGCGTACTCGGCCATGTAAGGTGTCAGTCTGCCCCTACTTGGGGATGCCTCCCTGTTAGGCCACTCGGGGGTCAGAAAACCACTTGAGGAGGCAGTATGTCCATTCTCAGATCTCATACTGTGTGCTGGGAGAACCACTACTCTCTTCAAAGCTGTCAGACAGGGACATTTAAGTCTGCAGAGGTTTCTGCTGCCTCTTGTTCAGCTATGCCCTGCCCCCAGAGGTGGAGTCTACAGAGGCAGGTAGACCTCCTTGAGCTGTGGTGGGCTCCACACAGTTCGAGCTTCCCAGCCACTTTGTTTACCTACTTAAGCCTCAGCAATGGCAGACAGCCCTCTCCCAGCCTCGCTGCCACCTTGCAGTTCGATCTCAGACTGCTGTGCTAGTGGGGAGCAAGGCTCCATGGGCATGGGACCCACCAAGCCAGACTTGGTATATAATCTCCTGGTGTGTCATTTGCTAAGACCTTTGGAATAGTGCAGTATTAGGGTGGAAATGACCTGATTTTCCAGGTGCCGTCTGTCACAGATTCCCTTGGCTAGGAAAGGGAATTCCCTGAGCCTTTGCACTTTCCAGGTGAGTCGATGCCTCACCCTGCTTCGGCTCATGCTCAGTGGGTTGTACCCACTGTCCTGCACCCACTGTCTGACAAGCCCCAGTAAGATGAACCCCATAACTCAGTTGGAAATACAGAAATCACCTGTCTTCTGCATCACTCATGCTGGGAGCTGTAGACTGGAGCACTTCTTATTTGGCCCATCTTGGAACCGCCCCGCAGTCTTGTCTTGAACTCCTGGCCTCAAGTGAACCACTCACCTCAGCCTTCCAAAGTGCTGGGATTATAGGCATGAGCTGCTGCACCCAGCCAAGAATGTACAAAAGTTCTGAAATAACACCATAGGTCTAAGGAATAAGGGACATAGTTTCATACCAGAAGTAGGCTGGTAGTACTCCCAGTGTATTTCTGGCTTTATACATTCCTTAGGAAAAAAAAACTTTATAGAAGTATTTAAGTAGAATTAAGGTTTACACAAATGATTTTTTAAGAGAGAGAGTCCCCAGGACCTAAACATTCGTTCTGTGGAGATAGGGTCAACACACAGATATTTATTTAGCAACATGGCCTGCAGAAGTAGGAGGAAGTGACCAGGTGTGATGGATTATGCCTGTAATTTCAGCATTTTGGGAGGCTGAGGCAGGAGGATTACTTGAGCCCAGGAGTTTGAGACCAGCCTGGACAACATAGCAAGATATCATCTCTCTCTATATATATATATTATATATATAGATAATATATGTATACATATCTATATATAGATATATATATAGATAATATATGTATACATATCTATATATAGATATATATATATTACCTACATATATATAATCGAGGAATGGTGGCATGCACCTATAGTCTCAGTTACTGGGGAGGCTGAGATGGGAGGATTAGTTGAGCCCAGGAGTTCAAGACCACTGTGATCACACCACTGCATTCCAGCCTGGATGACAGAGCAAGATCCTGTCTTTAAATAGAAAGAAAAAAAAAATAGAAAAAAGAAAAAGAAAAAAGAAAGAAAGAAGGAGGAGTTCAAATGTACAAAAATTTAGTATTCAGTGTGAAAAGAGTGTGGGTTTGATCCTGTGAAACAACTCAAAGAGAATCTGCAAGGATGGTGTGGACAGAAGCAGGCAGACAGTCCAGGTCCTTGGGTTTAGTGGAGTCTGGTAGGGAGGCACATACTGAGGAGGATCAAGTCCCAGATTACACAGTCTCAAGGACTCTCATCACAACAAAAGCACCAAGAACGAACTCAGGTTTTATGCAAAATATTACCTTGGAGTTGCAGAAAAGACAGGCAAGTTATGTAAATTGAAACTTTCCACCTCAAACGTGAATTTACTGAACAGTTTATTTCTGAACTTTGATTCTTAAAAAAAAGAGTCATTGCTCTTATTGAAATAACCAAACTATTTCACCTCATGTGTGATAATTCTCATTAACCCACTCTTTTGGTATGTATATTACACAGTCAAGCAATTAATGTATTTTTCTAAGATCTAGCAGAATTGTAATGAAAGGGGAAAACCCAAAATATTTGAACTTGTTAACACAATTTTCCTCAATTACAGAAAATATCTGTAGAGAAAAATGGAAATTGAAAAGTAGCACGTGTCAGATCTATTCCTGAGGTTGAAAAATCCATTTAAATTTGAGTTTCCTAAGATCCTAATCTATAAAACTTTGATGATAACAAATGCCTTTCTCCTATGTTGCTATTATATGTCAAAAGTAATGACATATAGCTATAGTGTTCTACAGGCTTTTAAAAAAATAATAAAATAACTATTTAAAAGTAGAATATAACCAGTGTTTAAAAGTAATATTCAATGATTCTTTTCCAGCAAACTGAAAAGAAATTTCTCCCCTACTTCCAAAACAGACACACACACTCATACCTATGCATACATATACACTTATATACATATCTTTACTTGTTGAGAATTAGTCAGAAGAGGAAGAGGAAAGATAAATTTCCTTTCAGAAATTCCACCTCAAAGTTTAGCAGTGGGGATGGTCAGTTCAGTTACAAAAACTTTAATAAAATAAGGTGTCTTAGTGATGATTCCAATCATCACTTTATCAATCTATCTGGAAGGGTGTGGAACGACTGGAATAATAACTTCAGAGAGTATTGAAACTTTTCACTCATCTGGTTCAAACTTACCTTGACAAAAAGTAAAATAAGGACTCTACAAAGTACTGAGGTTACAATAAATGAGAAAAATCTGTTTAATTAAAGCTTCTTTCCATTAGCAACCTGTTCTTAGTTCTGATAGACCTATGATTACCAAAATACATAGCATATTTCAGACTACATTAAGCCCATGTTGTAAACCCTTCTTTGCGTATTTCCTTCTCAAACATCTGCCTGAGGAATTATGCTAGAGCAAAGCTACATTAGAGAATAGAAATGCACTGGTGCCACATTTCTAAATGACACTATTTTAAAAGATGCCCTTTAATTTTATTTTGTCCATCATTAATTTTTATTGCATCTCTCTTCCAAGGGGTAAAAGTTTTCAGTATTATCTCTTTTAGCCTTATAACACCACTCATCAGTAGGATGCTCTCACTTCTTTGAAATATAAAATATGTTTAATTCAGCTTTGCATCATGCACTGAGTCAAAAGAGTGCTTTGCACATAATCAGTAATAAACATTCTTTTAAAACAACTATCATTAAGGAACATATGTGTTAGTGTAAGTTCTCCAAGAAGCAGACACCAAGATGCAAGGATTTTATTGGGAGAATTGCTTGTGATAGAACATGAAGAAGGAGCCTTCAGGTCACAATGCAAGTCTGTAGTCTCCAAATAAAAGAGAAGGAAGGTGGGATGAAAGTGTCCTAGACTGCGGTGAAGTATAAGAAAGGTTCAATAAGGCTGTCAAGGTGTCTTTGAGCCAAGATGACCACATTGAGCAGCTGTGTTCCAGAAATGAACCTGCCCTAGTATCCCTCTTGCACACAGTCACTCACTGGCTGGGAACAGCCTACACACAGCTTCATTGCCTATGCACTGGTGGATGTCAGATCTCAGAAGCCAGTGCTCTTGGTGACTCATGCTCCCTGTAGCTGGAGGTCTGCAAGTTGATTTCTCATGGCCACTGCAATGGTCTGAATGTTTGTGTCACCAGAAAATTCATATGCTGAAATCCTAGCTCACAAGGTGATAGTATGAAGTGGGGCCTTTTGGAAGGTAATTAGCTTACAAGGGCAGAAAACTTATGAATAGAATTAGTGCCCTAATAAAAGATGTCTCAGAGTACTCTGTCTCCTCTTCTCTAGTGAAAAGGCAGTAGTCTTTGAACCAGAAAGCAGACCATCATCACCAGGACACAGAATCTGCCGGTGCCTTGATTTTGGACTTCCCAGCCTCTGAAACTATGAAAAATAAATTTCTGTTGTTTATAAGTCATTCAGTGTATGGCATTTTGTTATCATAGCCCACATTATCTAAAACAGTTGGTATAGCACCTATCATATGGCAGACATTGTCACACATATACTTCTTCATTACAACGACTTTGTAAGGTAGTGTGATCATCCCATTTCACATGAAGAAATTTACATTTAGTGAGGTTCACTAATTTTCCCAACTGAAAGCCTGTATGAAGTAGAACCAGAATTCAATTTCATGTCCATCTGGATCCAAAGCTTATTTGTTGAATTAATTAATTAATGCACAAATAAATGAAGAGAGGTTCCTTAGATGTACAGGAGGCTTAAAAAGACATGTAAATTTACAATTTTAAAGCTGATGGGCCAGGTATGGTGGCTCACACCTGTAATCTTAGCACCGTGGAGGACCGAGGCGGGTGGATCACCTGAGACCCAGAGTCCGAGACTGGCCTGG
The DNA here is from genome assembly GCF_007565055.1 of Rhinopithecus roxellana. NCBI lineage: Eukaryota > Metazoa > Chordata > Mammalia > Primates > Cercopithecidae > Rhinopithecus > Rhinopithecus roxellana. Next base: position 108,710,495 of record NC_044562.1, on the reverse strand, counting down.
CCAACATGGCGAAATCCCATCTAATACAAAAATTAACCATGCATGGTGACACAAGCCTGTAGTCCCAGTTACTGGGGAGGCTGAGCCATGAGAATCTCTTATACCTGGGAAGTGGAGGTTGCAGTGAACCGAGATCAGGTCACTGCACTCCAGCCTGTGTGACAGAGTAAGACTCTATCTCAAAAATAAATAAAAAATAAAATAATAAAGCTGATGCACAGAGAAGTAAACCATATAGTGACTCAGCTAGTAGGTAATTAAAATGTGTTTTAAAAACAGATGTCCCATCTGATTTGTCTCCTTACTAAATTACAGTGTTTTTGTGTAGTTTGAATTTTTATTGTATCAATACAGATACATTTTATAAGGGAAAGTGAAAGTCTACCTCACAAAAAGTTCAACTTTGTTCACGGTTTCAGTCCTACTTATAAAACTAAATAATTAAAATTATATGCAAATTCACCTGTGTACATCAAGAGAGGAAGAGTTCCTTATAATATGACCTAAATTTGTTCAGCTCCATGGAAACCACTTCATTCCATCATCCACACGATTTACATAAAACTAAGGGGGAAAACGGTAAGAGATGTGAAGTGGCAAAACCTGAAAGGAAACAGTAGGGCATCATTCATGACTAAGAAGTTGAGAGGACCTCAGAGGTGTTTCCTGAGCCTGTGCATGTATACAACACAGCCATCCATAATTGTGCATCTGTCTCTAATAGCATAAGATATAGTGAAAAGGAAAAATCCACACTTCCCCATTCCAAAACAGGCATTTGGACAACTCAGGTTCTCTTTAAGTTGCTGAATCTTGTTTACTCAAAAAAAAAGCTGTATCCAACTGCAAAATATAACCAAAACAGTAATACACATACACACACACACACACACACACACACACAAGCACATCACTTAACTTTTACTTATTCCACCAAAAGAAAATAGAAAAGGAAGAAATAGCCCAAATAACTCAGGCCCCACCTCTACTGCTGCTTGAAATACTGTAATTAAAGAAAAGTCAGAGAATATTGCTTGAATTATATAGTTATTTGCTTCAATTGTTCCCTTCTGTGTGTCTTAGATATCTGGCCATCTCACAAGTATAACAGATTGCCAATCATGCACTCATGAAGGTAAACCAGGGCTGCCACCCTCCCCCTAGCTCTCACATGTTTGATAATCCCATAAATACCGATTGCATAACATCTTCTTTTTAAAAAGTCGTTCTTTGAACGTATTTTTTTCATGGAGTTTACTGTTCTGAAGCATGAATGAGTTCTATGCCTGTTTCTGAACAAGGAAAATGGTTCTTGCCGTGGAATACAAAGAACACGTATACCTGACCTTGAGAATGTTTGCTCTATGTGTGTATTCCACTTGAAGTAAAAGGGTCCTGGATTTGGGTATCAGTGAGTTGAGAAACACAGGCACACCATGCCCTTAGAGTAAAGCTGATTTAGCTCTGACACTTCCCTATTTGCCAAGCCAAAGCTGTTGCACAAATCACATAGTCCGTAAAAGAGAAAGAGGAAAAACTGCTTCATCCAGTTTTTCTGCCTAAGGGCTGAATCAGATACACCTCAGCTTCAATTGTAAACCTCTCCCAGGAAGTGAACTCCTAACCGTGACATCAGCAACCTTGTCTAAGACAAGTACATTTTCAAGGAGTGACAGCCTGAGGCAACTATTCCAACCTATTTACCAAAAAGCATAGTGAATTAAATTCTTCATGTAATTTGATTTAGAAAGGGATTTTTTTCCAGGTTATATTTCTAGTTTTGCCTGATTAGGAAATTTGATGGGTAAGAGAATATAAAAGCTGTTGGAGTAATAATGATTGTTGTCTTTCTTGTTGACTTCTATGCCACTTGCTTTTGAATTAAAAAGTGCAATGAAGGCTGCCTCTATAAACATTTCTTAGTATTTGGATTAGTCAGTTTCTAGATGCCAGTATGACACTCACCAAAACCATAATTCATTTAACTAGTGGGGAAATTATCTGATTATAAAATGAGTACAATTTATTGCTTTTATCATTGTTAATTCTCCTGGAAAGATAATGATCATATCAGCTTTAGTTTTTATTTCAAATAAAGACAACCATCCTAACTAGAGCCAAAATGTTTTGTTTTTGTACATAAAAAGGAGTTTAAATAGTATAGCAATAAAATGGAATTGTGGTTGAGGGCAAATTGCTTTAAAAAAGACTTAATCTAGGCTGATAAACACTGAAGATCTATATTAAGCTGATATCAGTTCCAAAATAAATTATATACTCAATGATTTATAAAGTATTTCAAAGCAAAATTATGACAATAAGAAGGAGAGCAAATATTCCCAGCCAACTCAAATTTTGTTTTCCTGATTTTATGATGGGTTAGTTAATCTCCTAAGAACACTTAAGAGGTATTGTTCTCTCCTACTGTGGCAAGAAAGGATGACTTCAATGTCAAGCTGAGCATTTTTGGTTATACCCAGTGTATAGGGAAAGTCCATTGAAAATTTTTGTGTGAAACAATGATTTTAGGAATCTAACTTGGCAATAGTGTGAAAATTAAATTGGGAGGAAGAGAAGACAGAAAGATCATTCGGAAAATTAGTAAAATAGGACAAATTTAATTAAGAATGTGCCGAGAGAGGTAAAGAAGGTAAGCTTTTGAAAAATTAGCAAGTGATTGAATACAGAAGCTGAGGGAGTCAGGAATATGAGGAGGTTTAGGGAAATGTGGAAGAAGTTGCATTTCTGTTCGGAGCATGCTGCATTTAGAGATTTGCAGCAGAAAATTCCCAGTGTATAACAGAATCTCCAGTAAGATACGAAGTGTGGCAATAACATCATCACTAGCCGTCCACTTAGAGGTAAGAGTTGAGTGTGCCTTATATTGTCAACATGGAAAAATAGGCTGATGACAACCAGGGACTGAACTTTGGAAACTATCCACGTTTGGAAAATTAGAAGAGGAAAAAGAATTAAAGAATGAAACAGAATAGTTGAACAAGTGTATGAAAAACCTAAGATGATACCATCTAAAACTTCTTTTGCAAAAAACTAAGGAATTTTTGAAAGATGAAATATTGGAGACTAAGAATGTAAAGAAGGAAGAAGAAACAAGGCTATGTAGCTTATAAAAGTTTGCTTACAGGATTTGGAGTATTCTTTCACATCCTGTCCTGCAGGCTGGGAGAAGACCATCAACAACAGAAGTTAAAAGTACCACCGTCCTGGCAGATGCACTAAATACGACATAGAAGGCACAATAAGGAAGCATAAGGGAACACTTTTTTTCTCAAAATGAAGAAAGAGAAAAAAAAAACCAACAAGAGATTTTAATGGTGTAAAATTGAGGGAGCTTGAGATAGAATGTCTAAGGTAATCTGCAAAGGAAACGGCGAGAGGTGGGAGCACAGAGCAGAGGAGTGGGTTTTGAAATAAGTGAGAAAGGTTGGAACATGCGCTTTGGAAAATAGGACACTATAAAACAAGTCACTGTAACCAGGCACTTTCATATCACTATGTATTTCCACCATAAACATAGTATTTTTCTCCCATGAATTTACCTCATTCACTCAAGATCCTAGTTGCTTTCAAAGCCATTGGATAATTAATATCCTTGATAATTAGCTAACCCACTGAAACTTATACTCTGCAACTATGGTCTAACTTGTAACTATTATTTTTCTACAAATTAAGAGATTAAAGAGTTTGACTAGCTACTAAAAAAAACTTGCTTCATTTCTTGCTTTGAATACAGCACTAGAGTATCAGGAAAATTGGTGATGACTCCTTAGAGAACAAGTGCCTTGGCATTTGGCCCCTTCAACTTGCTTCTATCATGTCAAAGTCTATTGTAATACAATATATACCATTGTTTTCTTGCCTAAATTGTCACATCCTGTTGCTCTGCCCGAATCTGTAAGTGCCAAGTTACGCCCTAAAAAGAAATGTTTTCCAATGGTGGGTCTATGGCACAGTTTCTTAATAAGAATCTTAGTTCCAGATGAAAGAACAGATCTGGGAAGCAGGCTTCTGGAGCAAGCATTGCCAAAAAGAACACATGAAGTCAAAAGTGGTGAAAAGGTGGCTTTTAACATTCTAGTACATGATTACATAAGCATGTGTGATATGAAATCTTTCTTTAGAAATTGACAAGGAACATGCTTGAGCAGGAATTTAATGTCTTACTATTAGGAAGACAACAAATATTTAGTTGAGAGTGTGTCCTATAGCTAACCTGACAAAAATGTCCAGAATGACCATTCCATTAACATCGAAGTTTATATCCGGACGGGAATTCTTTGAAGGCAAATGTTAGCCCCAAATAAACCTAATTGGAAACAAGAATTTCACCAAATCCTACAGAGTGGTCAGGGCTATCTAACATCTCTTTACTCAAAGGAATGGTCTTCTGGAATAATGTATATATTAGTTCAAATGAGTTTCGTCTGAGCATATGCATGCCATACTCATACCAGGAAGGCAGAAGAAAACACTGAAGAGTCACCTGTCTCCCCTGGTCCTCCCTTCGTGAATAGCTGAACATACCACCAAGAAGAATCTCTCTCTCTGTCTCTCTCTCTCCCTCCCTTTTCCATTCTTCCCTACTCCTTCCTCTCCCTCTTCCTCTTTGTCTCTCTTTGTTAGAGATTTTAAGTGCCAAGTAGACAAAATTCTTCTCAGCAGATCTACTCTAATGTTTTATTGCCACAGTGTTGAAATTGTTCATTCACACTGAATTAAAAATTTGTCTATTCTAATAGTGGTGTAAGTATTATACTTCAGTTTTCCATGGGAAGTAATTTTCTATTTTCTTCTTTTTAAAGGTAAAATTCTATGTAATAAATCTGCACAATTACCCCCCTGAACATACAATAAAAGTTGAAAAAGAACAAAAAGTTGAGACATTTTTACCTTGGTGCAGAAGAAAAAAAGGCTTTGGCTTTTACAAAAAAAGAAAAAAAAAGTCAATGATTCAACTAAAATTATATTTATAAGAGTATCATGTATGAAAAAATAAATTTTTTTTTTTGAGACAAAGTCTCACTCTGTCGCCCAGGCTGGAGTGCAGTGTCAACGATCTCAGCTTACGGCAACCCCCACCTCCCCAGTAGAAGCAATTCTCCTGTCTCAGCCCCCTGAGTAGCTGGTACCACAGTCTCACGCCACCACCACTGGCTAATTTTTGTATTTTTAGTAGAGAAGGTGTTTCGCCATGTTGGTCAGGTTGGTCTCCAACTTCTGACCTCAGGTGATCCACCCACTTCTGTCTCCCAAAGTGCTGGGATTACAGGTGTGAGCCACCACGCCTGGCCAAAGAAATTATTATTTTATTTTATTATTATTATTTTTTATTTATTTATTTTTTCTGGAGACAGAGTCTCGTTCTGTTGCCCAGGCTGGAGTGCAGTGGCACGATCTCTGCTTGCTGCAAGCTCTGCCTCCCGGGTTCACGCCATTCTCCTGCCTCAGACTCCTGAGTAGCTGGGACTACAGGTGCCCGCCATCACACTTGGCTAATTCTTTGTATTTTTTAGTAGAGACAGGGTTTCACCGTGTTAGCCAAGATGGTCTCAATCTCCTTACCTCGTGATGCTCCAGTCTCGGCCTCCCAAAGTGCTGGGATTACAGGTGTTAGCTACTGTGCCCAGTCGAAATTATTTTTGAAAAAGCCCAAGTGTGGCCGGGCGCACTGGCTCACGCCTGTAATCCCAGCACTTTGGGAGGCTGAGGCAGGTGGATCACCAGAGGTCAGGAGTTTGAGAGCAGCCTGGCCAACACGGCAAAATCCCGTCTCTACCAAAAATACAAAAATTAGCTGGGCATGGTGGCACATGCCTGTAATCCCAGCTACTCAGGAGGCTAACACAGGAGAATCACTTGAACCCAGGAGGCGGAGGCTGCAGTGAGCCAAGGTCATGCCACTGCACTCCAGCCTGGGAGACAAAGCGAAACTTTGTCTCACAAAAGAAAAGAACAGAAAAGAGGAAAAGGCCAAAGCAATGCAGTGATTTTAGATATTCATTTGAAAAGAAAAGGGGAAATTCTTTGAGAGGCCGAGGTGGGCAGATCACCTGAGGTCAAGAGTTCCAGACCAGCCTGGCCAACATGGCGAAACCCTGTCTCTACTGAAAATACAAAAATTAGCTGGGCGTGGTGGCGGGCCCCTGTAATTCTAGCTACTCAGGTGGCTGAGGCAGGAGAATCGCTTGAAACAAGGAGACGGAGGTTGCAGTGAGCTGAGATCACGCCACTGCACTCCAGGTGACAGAGTGAGACTGTCTCAAAAAAAAAAAAAAAAAAGAAAAAAGAAAGAAAGAGAGAAAGAGAGAGAGAGAATTAGTTTAATTAAATTGAATAAAAAGGAAAACTTTCCTATAACAAGAGACGTTTACTAACTAAATATCCAAAGATATTTTAATCTCCTTTGGAGAGCCTACTTCCTTTCCTTGTAATGATTTTTGTTGTTTTCCTCTAGGTTGGTACTGGTTTCTCCACATACCTTTAAAAATGCAGTAGTTAAAACTCGACATATTCAAAGTAAAATTTTAATCAACATGAGACTGCTACATCACCCACTTTTGAGAGTTTCCTTGAGATTATGGTGACCTTAACTAAGCTTGTAGCATATAGATGACTCTGTCCACTAACCATCAGAAGAAAAAATCTGAGCAGTGAATGATCTAGGGACAAGACTGTTCTTTCACCAAGTATAACTCAAGCATACACAAGCTAGCAGCAAGGGTTCAGAGATTCCCAAGCTATTGATAAATTATAGCTTTTAGTTCCTTAAAATGTGTGTTAGAGGCCACTAGTCATCAAACAAAATATGTTTCTTTTTTCATCCATGATAACAAGATTGTAGCTGGGTACATGAATAGACCACATTTCCCAGCCCCCTTGAAGTTAGATGTGGCTGTATGGCTTAGTTCTCTCCAAAGGACGATGAGGGGAAGAGATATCTGCCATTTTGGGATCTGAGCTTGTAGGAGAATCAGTATGCCTCTTCTGTGCTATTGTTCAACTTCCATCTGCTGAAGGCAAAGAGCAATGAGGCCCTAGAGCAGCAGATATTTTTTCCCTCTAGCAAAGACATCTAGCAAGAATAGCGATAATTTGGGTTACCTTTACTGAGGGATACTACTGACATCTAGTGAGTAGAGGCCAAGGATGCTGCTAAACATCCTACAGTGCACACAGCAGTCCTCAAAAACAAACAACGTCAACAGAGCCAAGATGGAGAAACCTTACATCCCTACTGTAAGGGATGACAGGGCTACAATACTGAATATGCTCAGTTCCCTGGATGACTACAAAGAGCAGAGCTATCCTGACTGCCTGAACACTTTCCAGGACTATTACCAGAGATAGATAGAAATTTCTACTGTGTTAAACCTAAGAAATTTTGAGTCCACTTGTTACCACAAATCAGCCTACTGTAACAAGAAGGTCACATAACATGTAATGTTCAATATACAAATTGTTTTAAACAATGACACATATACATCTCCAACAATCTTTTTCTCATTCCTTTTTTGTTCCTTCATTAAATACATTGGCATTTTAAATTCCTTTCCATGTCTTCATGTGTTTACTTCTGTAGGGTGGTCTTACTGTTTGTTTTCAGTTTTGTTCAGGCGCATTGCCTAGCGTAAAACATAAGCTTCATAAAGGCAGGGGCCATGTCTGTGCATCATGATATATATTGATCTTAGTTTTGTGCCTGGTACAGAGGTAGACTTAGGAATATTTACTGAATGAGCCAGGCATGGTGGCTCACACCTGTAATCCCAGGACTTTGGGAGGCCAAGGCAGGAGGATTGCTTGAGCTCAGGAATTTGAGAGCAGCCTGGACAACATAGCAAGACCTCATCTCTACTAAAAATAAAAAATAAAAATTAGTCATGTATGGTGGTGTGCACCTGTAGTCCCAGCTACTTGTGAGGCAAAGAAGCAGGATTTCTTGAGCCCAGAAGATTGAGGCTGCAGTGAACCATGATCACACCACTACTCTCCAGCCTGGGTGACAGAGCAAGACGCTGTCAAAAAAATAAAATTACTAAATGAATTGCAGAAAAGAAGATCTGAATAAAGGAAAACAGTCTATGAGATCAGTCTTGGATAAGCTGTCTCCAGCTAAAATTGATCAAGGGTTTGTCTTCATAACACTCGCAAACTGCAGTTAAATGAGTCATTCTAGAATTTTTGCTTAAAGTAACTTTATACTCACTAGACTATAATCCTGTAGAATCTACCTCCTTGTTTTTGAAAACTCCAATATTATTAAGTAACGAGGCCATCTGGTCCTTGTCATTATAAAAACACTGATACACACTGATTCTTCTATTTCGAGGTGAAATTGTAAACTTGAACAGCACCAACAGTTATTGACTCTTCAAATTAGGAGGCAACTCTTAAAAGAATGTTAATAGTTCATAGTCAGCATCCCTTTCTGGCTCTAAACAAGGACTTTTGCCTGTGAAATAAAGGAGAGAAATAATACATATTTCACTTTCAGAAGACCTTTAAATGGCAATTAAGAGACACGCCTATGACTGGTGATTGATAGCAGGTGCAACGTGCAGTTAACTGTGGGCTAAAATAAACACCTCAACCAGCACTATGCACACAAGAGACCTCGGTGAATGGAGTGGTGTGTTTAGACAATGATTGCTGGAGAACAGTGTACCCATAGTTAGTTCATTCCTTTAAATGATATGCTATCAACCTGTTTTAGATTAGGAAAAATAAATTTCGTTGTTGTTTCTTGCTAGCCTCGAGTCCTACCTTCATTTAACTTAGTGATTTTTGTGCTTTCTCTGGGTCTACAATTCCATACCAAAAGGAGAGAGTGGAATGTGCAAGGTTATCGAAAGAACATAACTAGGCACAGGGCATTTGAATAATCTTCAGTGACCCAGAGTCTAACAGAAACTAAACTGCAAACTCCTTAGCTTGTCATTCAAGGTCTCCTACAGTCACTATCCGAGTTACTTTGGCTAAATTACCTTCGAAAACTTTCACCATGGTTGAACTCCTTTCTGTACTGTCTTCCAAGCACATTGTGCAATGTCTTTTGCTCAAGCTGTTCTAAAGCAAGAAAGGCTACTTTTCTCTACTTCACCTATTTGAGAATCCACACTCTTCAAAAGTGAACTCAAATCCTACCAACCTGCTGCCAATAGAATTATCTCTACCATAGCTTGAAGCTTTCTCTCTCCCTCCTCTGAAATCTAACTTTGTCACGCGTCTTGCATTGTTATCCTAAAGACTGTCATCTTAAGAGGCAAATTAAAATGCTTACTTTACTTAGCTTTTCATAGTGTATGTTTTGTCTTCCAGTTTATTTTTGAGAGAGCAAGTTCCATATGCTACCAGTTTCTATGCATATATATTGTATGCATATATATTACAGATATATGATATGTATATTTTATAGTCAGCACTCAGTAAATACCTAGAACATTCATTGAAATTAAAACATTGAAAATAAGAATATTTCTAAAAGGCTTTCCTTAGGCTGAAATAGTTTAAGAATAATACAGTTTGAAAGAATGTGTTCTTAAATCAATTTGAACCCCAAATAAGGACTGTGAGTACTACTACTATTGCTGTCACTTAATTATATTCACGTTACTGATATACTACTTTCATTGATGTAAATTATATGTCAAAGGGGCATGTTCTGGCCTTAAGTAGATAATTTGGTGTGGTTCCCCTTGTGTTTGTTTAACCAACTTGGTGCAGTGCCCAGGAGAACGACCAGGATAATGTGGAGCCTTAATACTTTGTTATGGATGCTAATGCAGTTATAACCTGAGTTAACCTTTGCTCCCAAGTGCTTCCTCACCTGCAAAAGTTGAACTGAGTTCTCTCCCAAGCTCCAATGTTGTTTTCAGCTAAAAAGCTAAAATCACTTTTAAACACAAAAGTCTTCTCACACTTTACATGAGCCATATAGTTTTCTGAACCATGGTCCTTATAAGCAAAGATTTGTTGAAAGATATTAAAATTAAAAAGAAAGATTGCATCCAGGTCTCATCCTAGTGACCCATACTTAATCCTCAGTTCCATGTGAGACCATTGAATACTATGGTACTTGGTTTTCCAATATCCTCAGGAGAAATCTAAATAAGGTATTGAGGAAAATATAGCACTATACTAACTCCATCGTTTAATATTTATATTTTTCAATTTCTTCACAGATCTAACATTGTAAATCCATGATTTACAATCAGGAACTAATATGAGGGAAAAGTTCCCTGAGTATAGCACTGAATAAGTACCTCCAATTCACAATGAATGTAACTCATAGTAGGATGCATAGTCGGTTTGTTTTAACACAAGTTTGTCATCTTTTATTATTCTGATGATCAGAGTTTATCTATATATGAGTCTAGAAGCCTTTACTGCATTGTGACAATACAAACTTAAATCACATAATCTTCTCTCAAGAACATAGAAATGTCGAGGGTAGGAAAATATTATATTAATAACACAGGAGTCCCTCTGCCTTGCCCCACCCCTACAGTAGGCAGTCTAGTGAACGTGACTCTTCAAACTGCACTAGAATAGAGAGTCAGACACAACTGGCAACTTCTAAAGAAAAGGAAATTGGGGATTAGTACGTGTCCGGTTATTGCTCAATTATATCACAGAAGAAAGCAAATTTGCATGTTTCCAAAGTAAACTTTGGGAGCCACTTACTCCCTCCTGCTCTGTTCCACACACAGGCTGATGATGTGGAGAGATGGCAGTGCACCTGGCCACATGGAGCTGGAAGGGGGCCAGCTTTAACCCTTTCAGGAGCATATGAGTGAGCCCAAGGCCATTGATATAATCAAGACCAGACCAGAATTATCTCAGGTAGCAAGAGCACATGAAGCTACACTGCACTCTTTTATTATGTATAATTTTTTCTTATATTTAATCCCAAACTACACTAAATCTCTCATAAGAAAAATACATATTAATGTAAATGAATTTATTTTCCAGGCTGAAAAATTAGGTGAAGGCAGAGTTGGGCGAATCAAGAGAGTTACAACTCATCTTCGGTAATAGACAAGCAGAGGTCTGGAAGTCATCTGTTAGTGTAGAGATTGAGACCCTCTGGGATCCATTTGGGGGAGGTAGAATAAAAAGAGCAAAACAAATCTTAGGTTCCAGATATCTCACTCCAGGTCTACAAACAGGGGAGTTGTTGCTTAGTGATTAAGCAGTTCCTTTTTAAACAGTCTACGCTTTCTCCTAAAGCCACAAAAACTTCCAGGTCCCATTTGCAGTGGAATGTGTGCATTTCCTAAAGAACTGTCTCTTAAATATTGTGTAGTCATGACCCCCTTGAGAATCTCATAAAGCATGAACACCTCACATTGGAATAATTTTTGAATTTCCATACCCACCAAATTGACATATGTTTACAGTGATCCAGAAACCTCCCAAAATTCCATGTAGACATGTAGGTCCATAAAAAACAGATTAAGGACCAGTGCCTTAAAGGGTGATTGATGTGGAAAATGAAGGGCCACAACAGAACTACTACTGATCATGAACAAAATAAATTATTCTCTTGAAAGGAACTGAAGTATTGAGGGCCCCTTAAGTTTTCTCTAGTTCCCGTTTTCCTTAATCTTCCTCATTTCTTCAAGTGAAAGTGAAAGATGCAGATGCCAAACTTTCCAGAAACCACCTACACTGCACCATTCATCTGCCAGAGGGGGTCACTATGCAGCTAATTGTTCACTCACAAAAATAAAGCATACCTTTTCCCTAACTATTCTTTTCCCTAACTGTGCCCAGAAGAATTACTTTAAAATGCATTTTCCACACTATAAAGTGTGTCCTAACAAAACACAATAAACTCAACAGCAATGTGATTACTGTACTTGTAAAACAGTTGGTGTTTTAGCAATATGCCCTTAAAAAAAGTATGCTTGGAAAAATGGATTCTGTTTCAACAGTTAAAAGGACATAATTATTTTTCTGCTGCATAACAATTTTTAAATGTTAATGAGTTAAAATACAGTACCAAAACAGCTCCTATGCAATAATACAGCATATCATTTGGCTGCCTGGTTCGTCTTCCTTTGTTTTTCTTTCTATGGTCAAATAATATGCAGTAACCTGGGAAGACCACAGGTATCAGGTAACCGTAGCATGATAATCACATGGGACAGCTTGCTCTTCTGTAAGCTTTCTCTAGATTTATATAACTAGGTTTTCTCAACCTCAGCCTTATGGATATTTTGGGCCCAGTGAGTCTGTTGTGGGAGCTGCACTGTTCAATGTTGAATAATTAACAGCACCCCTGGCTTCTATCCACTAGAGAACAGCACTCACCTCCACTCTGCAGTCATAGCAATCAAAAATTCTCCAAACATTGGCAAATGTCATCTGGGGGGCAAACTGTCCCCAGTTGAGAATCACTGATATAAACCATGGTTACAGGAAAGGAGTCATTGGTAAGGCAGTATGCACTGATTACTGTGCCTAAATAATCTATCCACTAGATGGGGAGTGAGGGGTGGCTGATTTTCTCAATTACATTCATCTAATATTGTGAGCAATGCCATCAGCATGACTCTGTCTGTCCAAAGAGTTACCAAGTTCATCAAGAAAAAATAATTTATTTGCAACCTCAATGATTCCATATAGCTAATAAAGGAAACCTTAAAATCTCATGAATTCCTTCTATTCATTTATTTAACAAGAACAATATTTAAGAGGCTAGACTATGCCAGATACTGTGAGAGGAAACTGTATTCCAGATTTAAAATGATAAACACATTCCTGCCTTCAGAGATTCAATGCCAATACAATAGTCAAGTAAGGAAATAGGCAATTATGGTATCTATAGCAAGTACTATCATGAGGAAAGTAGGTGGGAAACCTTAACTAGACTTAAGGGATTTTAAGAGATTCCTAGAAGACATTACATATAAGCTGAGAACTAAAACATGAACAAAAATGAGAGGGAGGAAAGAGGATGAGAATATGACTAAGATGCCTGGAACAGCATGAGAAGTGGCCCAGAGAGGTGATAAAGAGTGGTCAAGGAAATATAAATATTATGATATGGATAGAGTGTAGCAAATGAGGGAGATTTTTAAAGAAGTAAGAGGGAGAGGAAAGCAGGGGCCAAGTCATGAAGGCAATCACTTTAGGGGGCCTGAGGTTTATTGCAAGACAAAGGGAACTCAATAAATAGTTTCAAGTAGGAAAGTGGAATTATTAGATTTTTGCAGGGAGATCACTCTAGCTACAGTGGGTGTATTAGTCAGGGTTCCTCAGAAAAGTAGAACCAATAGAGAGAGAGAGAGAGAGAGAGAGTGTGTGTGTGTGTGTGCGCGCGCAGAGACAGAGAGAGAGAAAGAGAGAGAGAGAGATTTATTATAAGGAATTGGCTAATGCAATTATGGCATATCCCAAGATTCGTCTACTGAGTCAGCAAGCTGGAGACGAAGGTAAGTATTTTCATCTATTCAGACTTTTGACTGATTGGATGAGGACTACCCAAATTAGGAAGGACAATCTACCTACTTTAGTCAGTCTATCCATGTAAATGGTAATCTCATTGGAAAACAATGAGATGCCCAGAAAAATGTTTGACCAAATACCTGTACACTCTGTGGCCCAATCAAGTTGGCACATAAAATTAACCATCTCAGTGAGGAATACGAAGACTGAATCCACGGGAACGCAAGAAGAGCTGGCACAGTAAACTAGGCAAGATATTATAGTAACCTGTACACCATGGAAATTTCACCACCAATTATTTTAACAGAGGTCAAAGCCTGTCACGTAGTAGGAACTTATTGACTAGCCAGTTAATATTTGTCAAATTAGTGAATGAATGTGAGTGTGTAAAATCGAAGGTTTTTTCTTTTCCTTTTTTTTTTTTTTTTTTTTTGAGACAGAGTCTCACTCTGTCGCCCAGGCTGGACCACAGTGGTGCGATCTCTGCTCACTGCAAGCTCCACCTCCCGGGTTCATGCCATTCTCCTGCATCAGCTTCCTGAGTAGCTGGGACTACAGGCGCCCATCACCACGCCCAGATAATATTTTTTTTTTTTTTTTTTTTTGTATTTTTTTGTAGAGACGGGATTTCACCGTGTTAGCCGGAATGGTCTCGATCTCCTGACCTCGTGATCTGCCTGCCTCAGGCTCCCAAAGTGCTGGGATCACAGGCATGAGCCACTGCGCCCGGCCAAATCGAAGGCATTTTTAAAGGAATTTTTTTTTTTTTTTTTTTTTTTTTTTTTTTTTTTTTTTTTTTTTTTTTTTTTGAGACGGAGTCTCGCTCTGTTGCCCAGGCTGGAGTGCAGTGGCGCAATCTCGGCTCACTGCCAAGCTCCCATCTCCCGGGTTCCCGCCATTCTCCTGCCTCAGCCTCCCGCGTTAGCTGGGACTACAGGCGCCCCGCCACCACGCACGGCTAGTTTTTTGTATTTTTAGTAGAGACGGGGTTTCACCGTGTTAGCCAGGATGGTCTCGATCTCCCGACCTCGTGATCCGCCCGTCTCGGCCTCCCAAAGTGCTGGGATTACAGGCTTGAGCCACCGCGCCCGGCCTTAAAGGAATTTTTTAGTTTAAAATCTTGGAAAACAATCCCATACACCCATGATAGTATGCCTACTTCTAAATAATTTCATCAGTCTTGTTCAAATCAGAAACCATTTAATGTTATTTCAAACTTTAAGTGCTGTACTGTTAACAGGCAATGTTGGTAAGTTACAATGAAAAAGACAGTTTCATACACTTGATGGAATTTCTGGATGGCAATCTGGCAGCATTAAAAACGTTTCTACCCTTTGGCTTAGTAGCTCTCCTACTATGTTTCTATTCTAAGGATTGTTTATTGCAATGAAAAATTGAAAGCAGCTTAATGTCTAACATAGAAGAAAGCACTAATTAGTATCCACCAAGTAAAAATCTTGTTTTCAATGTCATTTTGGTGAAATAGGCAATGCTTAAAAAATATGTTAACAAATTAGAACATAAAACTCTATATATAATATAATAAACCTCCATCCATTTCTTTTCAGTCTTATCAGTAACTAAGATTGAGAGCTAAGCTGTGTACAAAAGAGGGAAATAATCTGAATTTATTAAAAAGAAATGTATATCTACACGTACAAAGTTGCATATACTTTGACATTTTTATTCTTTTTCATTCATTGAAATTAGACTCTATCAGTTAAATACCCACTCAATGAATGTTTAAAAAGAAAACGAATCAATGAGTGGATGCTCCTAATTGCAAATGGCCAGATGTCTGCATATTAACTGTAAACCCTTCACTTGCTTCAGTACAGGAGAAAGTAACAAGCCTTTGAAGGCTATCTTTCCAGTGATACTATGAATATCCTCACTGTTTTGAAAGAACTTGAAGAACTTGGGTTTGGAAAGGCAGAATAGTTTACTAGAATTTTTTGTTCATGGAGTCACATAACCCAATTCAGTTAGTTTTCAAATTTCTATAAAACTGTGAAGTGCCTTAAAAGGTCTTGCAGCCCGGTTTCCATGCATTGAGATTAACAGCTGCCTGTGTATGTGACGAGTACAGGAGCTCCTTTCATAAGTGTTTCCAGTACTTAAGGACCTCCTTTGTCAATTCTTGCTTCAAGTTCAGTCCATTCCTTCTTGTCTGGCCTTCATAAAGTATAGAACAGCTGGGGTCCATTCTTCTTATATAATTTTTCAAACACTCAGAGAGTTGCTTGTTCATCTATTAATTCTCCATCCTCAACAACCCTATTCCCTGTGAAGTTATTTTAGCTGTACATTTCTGATAGAGCGTTTTCCCTAACAGTTAGGCATATGTCCGAGGCCTCAATTCTCATCTTCTCCTGGAAGCTTTTCCCAGTTATAAGGGTGGTATAAAATTCGCTGCTGCACTAAGCATTGCTTTAAAAAGAAAAAAATAAAGTCAGTCTTTGGAGGCAGGCTGTGAAATGAGAATAAGTGGATAAACCCATGGTATTTGTTTCTTGAAGTATTCTCCTAAAGGGAAGGAATAAAGTATCTGTAGTGTGCTTGATCATTTGCCTCCTACCTTGCTTATAAAGAGTCTCTAGAAGAAGGTGTACTGAAATTATGTTAAGTTTTTCATTAAATTACACCTTCATTACTCTAACAAGGCTTGTTCATAGACAAAAAATTTACCACCGCTTACAGAAGTGCTCACTTTTCTCTTAGGAGTGGGTAATTTGTGAGAAGGGTTTAGCGTTTTGAGTGACCTCATTCAATCAGTAAACTTGTTGAGTGGGAATACCTTACTCCCAGAAGAAATAATCTGATGGCAGACTTTTATTTTATTAATACTTTAAAGCATTCCTAACATTTGTGGTTTATGCAGCTATTTAAAAATGAACAAGGAGGCCGGGTGCGGTGGCTCATGCCTATAATCCCAGCACTTTGGGAGTCCAAGGTGGGTGGATCACTTGAGGTCAGGAGTTCAAGACCAGCCTGGCCAACATGAAGAAATCTCGTCTGTACTAAAAATACAAAAATTAGTTGGGCACGGTGGCAGATGCCTGTAATCCCAGCTACTCAGGAGGCTAAGGCAGGAGAATCGTTGGAATTGGGAGGCGGAGGTTGCAGTAAGCCGAGATTATAAAGTTGCACTCCAGTCTGGGTGACAGAGAGAGATTCCTTCTCAAAAAAAAAAGAAAAGAAAAAATGAACAATGAGATCCAAGAACCAGGGAGACTCCATGCTATGGTTATAGTAGTATATATTACTAAAGCACCTTAGTAGTCCTAGAGATAAGAAAAAGAAACTCTCTCTCCTAACTACTCAATAATTCTATGTTTTTAGAATACTATTCATAAGAATCAAAACTATATTTCTTCCTTTATTGACATTCTATGGTTTAACTGATAGGAATGGTTCTCTCTCACACACACACACTCTCTCTATCTCTTCTTGCACACACACTCTGCTGCACACACACACAAAGTTCCAAAATAAAATTACTGTGGGGTTGCTCTTTGCACCAAGTCTAGGCCACTTAAAAAAACTTAACCAACATTGCTAATAGAGCTTACCATCAAAACTGCAGCAAAGAATTAAATAAAACCAAAGAATTAAATAAAACCAAAGAATTAAATAAAACAAAGAATCTTATTCTTTGCAGCAAAGAATTAAATAAAAACCTAAATACTTCATATTATTAATGGAAGGTGATTAAAAGAAAAAAGCCTTTGCAGTATAAGTCTAATCTAGCTATGTGATTGACTTATTAGTTAAATATGAATTTATAATCAATTACCAAATATTGGTCCAGATAAGTAGGTCTTTACATAGTTTTTTAAATATTAAAAATGTTTAAAAATAGTTATCCACAATTAAGCAGGCCTCTGTCTTTGAAATGGATACAAATACTAGATCCTTTTTTGAAATTAAAGATTTAGAATTCTATTCTTTGATGTCACAAAATATTAAATAGCTGGTACAAAATACATTTAATTATGGCTAATCGTTAAACTAAATGAGCGAACTGCTTATATGAAAATTTTACACACTTTTTCTCTACCATGGTCAATATCAGTTTGCAAGCATAAAATTTTGTAAACTAAAATATTTTATCTGTGAGAGAACACATCCAAAGGTATTCTATGAGAAATAGAAACGTTAGGGAGCCAGAAGACTTTCTCAGGCTACCAGGGCAGGAAAACTAACTGAAGATTAGAGACTCAAACAAATTAGGAGCCAATAGTTTTTCCATAAAATGTGACTGCCCAAAAACTCTCAGTCCACAGTACTCACATGGAGTGATCACTACAGAATTGTTCATCACGTAGTTCCTGGTGATTGCTACAGCAATGTATTTTTCTAAATGTGGTTACTTAAAAATGATGAAGTATTTAAAATTTTAGCCAAGATTATAAAATCTTCTTTAAAACCTAGATTAAATACATATTTCTATAGCTCTCTTTGGATAAAGATTTTCTCTTTTCAATTTGTCTCTTTTTTCCCCCGTTTGACAGCTAGAGTCCCCAAAGGAACAAACGAGAATAGCATTTCATAGATGAGAAATCAAATCATCTTCATCAAGCATCTCACCTCTTGACATTACTTGCAATTGGATAAACATGGGGGACAGTCCTACTGAACTGATTCCAACTTTGGCTGGACAATTACAACTCACCTGCTACGTTTCTGAACCAAAGTGATTCTGCTGTCACTGGAGGCTTTAAAATTCTGAGCATAGTAGAGAGACACTCTTATCAAACAGGACATTAGAGTTTAACAAATAGTTATTAAAACCAATGCACTTCACAGGGTAATATCTTTTTTCTGTGAGTAAATGATTTTAACTTACAGGAGGGTGACACAACATTTTAATCAGCTTAATTGCATTAAGTTTTTTTCCAGTTCTTTTACTCATTCCAAATGAGACACGCACCAACACCTTATTTAATTTTGCATCTATTATCAGGGAGTTGACTGAAACGCAAGCAAAACATCTTTTTCCAACCATTTCTTTGCACATGTTAGTGACTACTAAACAAATTTCATTATTATTTAAAACTAGAAGGCTAATGCTACTTTAGATATATTTATTCATTGCACTTTGCAATGGCTAAAACTCCTATGTTTGTTGTGGTTTAATTTAAAAAGACTAAATGAACACTGAGTCTTATACAAGAAGTCTTTTTTTTTTTTTTTTTTTTTTTTTTTTTTGAGACAGAGTCTTGCTCTGTCGCCCGGGCTGGAGTGCAGTGGCCGGATCTCAGCTCACTGCAAGCTCCGCCTCCCGGGTTTACGCCATTCTCCTGCCTCAGCCTCCCCGAGTAGCTGGGACTACAGGCGCCAGCCACCTCGCCCAGCTAGCTTTTTTTTTGTATTTTTTAGTAGAGACGGGGTTTCACCGTGTTAGCCAGGATGGTCTCAAACTCCTGACCTCGTGATCCGTCCGTCTGGGCCTCCCAAAGTGCTGGGATCACAGGCTTGAGCCACCGCGCCCGGCCTACGAGGAGTCTTATACAAGGAAGAGAAATGAATGTCTAAACACTGAGTCTTATACAAGCAGTCTTACACAAGGAAGAGAAATGAATATCTGATCGTGTTTGTAGTACATTCCAGGCAATGCTATTAGTCACAGTTCTAACTACGTTTCTAACTCACGAAAGTTACCACCCAAAAAAGAAACACGTCTTGATTTTTGAAAACGTAAAGAAAAGTCCCTACAACATCAGGAGAAGGTGAAGCATGAGAAACAGAGCATCATTCTCTAGGATCAGGTGGTATGGGATGAGCAGAGCTACTGCCCCAATCCTGCGAACTCAGCAGCTACAGTGTGAGAGCCACTCTTGCCACAGTTATAACAGCTATAGCAAAAGGTTGGGAGTCCGGCAGAAGTTATTTCAACATTTTAAATCCAAGGCTTTGGATAGAAAAAGTACCATCAGTAAATGAATTCTTCTTCAATGATTCACAAACTCACTTGTTTTCCATTCCATCTAATTTGGGAAGTACTCAAATCACACTCATAAATCAGAGTCATAACATAACATCTTATTAAGTGGAGTTTCGGTGAGGAAAATTGTTTTAAGTAGATTACAATGATTGGCATGAGGAAGGAAAAAACCCTCCTAGCTGTTCTTAGAGTACTTTACTCCATATCAACAAGCAAAATCAAATTCATACTTCCACTTGCATAATACAGTATATATAGAACATTGTACAAGGAACATGGTTAGTACCTTCTTCATCCATTTCTTCTACTTTGACAAGCCATTAGAATGCCATCAACGTTATTTTCTTTTCAAAGTTCTTATTTCAAAAAAGTAATTTTATGTACCTATCTTTTAAGCAAAAACTAATGGGTAATGTGATAATTCATCAGTCTTTAACTGTTCTTCTCCCAACATTTCCACATTCTATCTCTAACTCTTTACCATAGTCCTCTTCCCTAGCAGTACTCTTGAACTTTGAAAAAGGTCAACCATATTCAACCGTGCACTGTCTTTAGTGATTACTCATTGTGAATTGAGTGAACTTGTTCAAAACATGTGATAATAGTTTCCTGTCCCAAATGCACATACAAAATATCTATGTAAAATACTTGATTATCTTGATTATCCATTTAAAATACTTGATTATCAATCACTTTCTCAACATTGTGAACTGAGTGCCCAAGAGCACTCAAAGGCAATATGCTGATAAATAATATAGACAATTCATCTCTAGATAATTCAGTTTGAAACAAGACCAAACCCATCTCATGAAGATGCCTGATTTCCTGTAATATTACTAAATTACCTGTTTATTTTTAAATTCCAAACCTGATCCAAAGCCAACAGAACACTGGTGTCTAAGGAGTTAATTAGTGTAAATGCAAGAGTACACCCTGGGACTTCTCCAAAGTTGATTTTATGCTAAAAGAAACCAAAATTACACATACCCATTATTCATAAAACATCTCTCTTCGATTCAATTTGAAAGGTTACCATTTTGAAACTACATGGGATTGACTAATTACATATTTGTGCTTCACAGATGTGCAGGACAAGAGGATTGTTTATATTCTAAAGAAATTCATTTAGCGAGGTTCATAGTAACCTTACACTCTAACAATTACGTTTTTTTAAATGACTCTAAGGCCACAAAGAACAATAATATTTTATATTCTACTTTTTCATTACTTTATTACTTTTCATTCTAGTACTGTGAAATTCAAGCAGAGAAGTCAGATTGAAATAGGAAAAAAAAATCATACGAATATATAGAACTTAAGTCACATGAAAACTAAATCAGAAAAGTTATTTCCATTTTTTAAATCATAATGGACAAATAATAATGGATAGTAATCACTAAAGAGATTGAAAAATAAGCAGATTTCAACATAAATGGACTTTCTATACTACATGCCCACAGTCTGTTTTTAGCTGATTGAGTCCAAGAAAGTACCTGTTGAATTGTACGAAAAGGCAATCTGGGCTTGAGGTCTACAGTGGAATGTGGTTGCCTCTTTTCTCTTGTAAGAAAGAAAAAAAAATGGCATGAAGAGGGGAAAGGATGGAGAGAGGGAAGCAGACAGTAAGAGAAATGCAGAAAGAAAGATGAAAAAAGAGTAAGAGGAAGAAGAGAGGAAGGAGAAAGAGGAGAGAGAGAATAAAAGCTAAGGAAAGAAGGAGGGGAAAAAAGAAAAGGATAATCATTCCGTGCTTTTGTATACTTTACTCAGATCAAAAATGCTTTGTGAGGAATGTGATTTTTTAAAAGAATTTACCACATGAGAGGGGCAAGTGTGTGTTTCTCTGTTCTCTCTTTAGACTTAGCCTATATGAGGGTTCCTTTCAGTCCAAAGGATAGCCTCCACTCTAAAACCCTGGATTCTAAAGTCAAGATTTGACTTGGTATTACAGAACTCTGCAACTATTGAATCTGTATATGAAAAAACTGTTTATCTGAACTTTTTCATGATAACCTATTAAATAAAATAGCTGATCACTATTTGCTAATAAATTCTAAAAGAGGAAATCTCTGAACATTAATTTAGAAAATTCAAGAGAATAAGAAATATAAAATGTGCTGACCCATATTTTCACTTTTCAACATTGTCTTTTCTTCCTTCCTGGGGGTTCCAAGGTATCTTCTTGTATTATTTTATGGCTAGAGAAGTTGTTTTAGCCACTATTTTAGGGTAAGTTTGCTGGTAACAAATTCTCTTGGTTTTCTTTCATCTAAGAATGTCTTCATTTCCCTTCATTCCTTGAGGATATTTTCAGTAGATATAGATTTCTGAGTTGACAGTCATTTTCTTTCAGCACTTGAAAAACACTGTGGTGCTTCCTTCTGGTCTCCATGGCATCTAATGAGAAATACTCTTATCATTCAAATTCTTTTCCCTTATAGGTAAGGTGTCATTGCTCTCCTACTGCTTTTGAAGTCCTTCCTTTATCTTTGGTTTTCAGGAGTTTGATCATGATATGACTTAGCCAGATTTATTTGGTTAGGATTTGCTTAGCTCCTTTTTTTCAGTTTTATATTTCTACAGATTATTGAGGAGCAGGTGCTATTTGGTTGAATCCCTAGGTTGATATCGTTTGCCAAATTTGGGAAATTTCTAACCATTATTTTTTCTAATACTTTTCCAGGCCCACATTCTTTCTTTTCTTTTTCTGGAACTCTGATGACACAAATGTTAGATTTTTTGTTATAATCTCAAATGTACTTAAGGCTCTTTTTTTCTATTTATTTCATCTTTCATGTTCAAATCAGGTAACTCCTATTTTTTTTATCTTCAAGGTCACTGGCTGTTTCTTTTGTCTTTTTCATGCTGAGCTCATCCAGTAAGGTTTTCTCAGGTTTGGGTTTGGTATTTTTTGGTTTTTGTTTTTTGGTTACTGTATTGTTCAGTCTTAAAATTACAATTAGCTCTTTTATATATTTTTTATTTCTTTGATGATACTTTCTATTTTTTTTCATTTGTACAAAACCTGTTTATGATTGCTCCTTGAAGCATTTTGATAATGACCATTGAAAAGTTCTCATTAGATAATCCCAATATCTGTATCATCTTGATGTTAGTATCTATTGATCGTCTTTTCTCATTCAAGCTGAGGTTTTCCTGGTTCTTGGTGTGATATGTGACCTTCTCATAGCTGAGAGTTGAAAGTCCTGGCTTCCCACTGAGAAAGCAGAGGGGGATACTCTTTGTGGTTGAGTGGAGGTGCAAGTCCAGGCTTTCACTTAGCCCTCTCTGATCCCAGCTTCATCTGCCCCATCTGAGGTATGGTCAGCCATGCTTTTCTTCTTTCCAGATTTTTTCTCTTTCTCTACCTTTATAACCCATAGTTTTTCATTAAGGTCTGAGATTTTCAATAAAAGATAGTAGAGTCAGATGAGGGAAAGAAAGTGGTAAGACTAAGTCATCAGTTTTTCTTTGTGCATGTGGAATATTTTTAAGATAAGTTACCTCTCATATATATAAAGTCCCTATAAACCATATTAAGGAAGTCAGTCTCTTAGTTTTTTTCTTCTTCTTCTTGGAGGCAGAGTACCATTAGGAGAAACATAGAAAAAAAATGCATCATTTTGCTTAAATTGAACAGAAAAAAAAATTGTAATGAGAAAGAGCAACAAAACAGCCAAAAAGAAAAGTGGAAATATTTTCTATTATTCTTTTATTCCTTATCTCTAGTTTGTGTTTCTGAGTTCATTGGGCTTTCATTTATTTGACTGCTAAACTTTCATGGTCCCCACCTATAATTTCTCCAGTGACCTGATCTTATTTAGTGGCCAAAGACACATAAGGAAATTAAACAAGAGGAAAAAACAAGCTTGCCTATATAGTAGGAATGCAGAATATTTCATAAACCTAAAGAAATAGCCAAGATGGGCTGGGCGCGGTGGCTCAAGCCTGTAATCCCAGCACTTTGGGAGGCCGAGACGGGCGGATCACGAGGTCAGGAGATCGAGACCATCCTGGCTAACACTGTGAAACCCCGTCTCTACTAAAAAATACAAAAAACTAGCCGGGCGAGGTGGCGGGCGCCTGTAGTCCCAGCTACTTGGGAGGCTGAGGCAGGAGAATGGCGTAAACCCGGGAGGCGGAGCTTGCAGTGAGCTGAGATCTGGCCACTGCAGTCCAGCCTAGAAGACAGAGCAAGACTCCGTCTCAAAAAAAAAAAAGAAAAAAGAAAAAAGAAATAGCCAAGATGGTTTATTTACTCATGATGTTTTTTGAAAAAAGAAACAATCCCTTTTTGCCAAAATAAATAAATAAATATGTATCTACTGTAGAAAAATTACAATATTAACTTGAGTGTGTAAAATTCACACAGTTATTTCACGTCACATTACTGGAAGCGGGGAGATAAAATAATTAGATTTCAAACTCTTTTCTGCAAATGTTTCTCATAAACAGAGTTCCAAAATTAGGAAGACAAAGCAAAAAAGAGTCATTTCTGGTCTTCACTTTTACTCTTCTTCCAAAACCTTTACTTATGTTTTAAACCCTAATTTGAGAG
Source organism: Rhinopithecus roxellana (assembly GCF_007565055.1). NCBI lineage: Eukaryota > Metazoa > Chordata > Mammalia > Primates > Cercopithecidae > Rhinopithecus > Rhinopithecus roxellana. The sequence continues at coordinate 108,686,517 of NC_044562.1, read as the reverse complement.
GAAAAAAAATTGGGTAAAGGACAAAATGGAAACAGTATTCGCAAAATCTATGGAAGTACAAGCTGTACTTTGCACAACTCAGTTTATAACCCTTTCTTGGAACATGCAAGAGAACCAATCACACAATTATCAGTATGTTTTTCTAAAGCACATATGCCACGACAAAGTAAATGCCACCACGATAAACGCGTATCATTTCGAGCAACATCATATGAAGCATGCTATGATGCCCAGACAATTTCAGACAGCCAAATACCCTCTTCTCTCTCAATACACCCTGTTGGATATGGATCCATTTAATATGCCCAATACTTGGAAATGATATAATCCCAATGGAAAGGAATTATACTGAATTACTATGAAAGAGATAAACATCATGTCTTCACTTGGTAAAGCAAAAAAAAAGGTTTATAAAAAACACACTAAAATGTATCATCCAGGGCTTAAATTTAAGAAAAATCACTCTCTCTTATGTTAGTTGACCTAATTCTATTTAGAATGTAGCTCTGAGAGATCATCTAGTCCAACCTGTGGTTTTACAGATGAGGTGGCAGAGGTAATCTTCCACAGCAAATCTTCAGAAGTTTTCTTCTTGTATTTAATATCAAATATATATACACACATATTCACACGTGCTTCTATACACCTAAAGGATAGTGACAAATGAACAGAATCTTCTTTGATGTAGCAAAACTGTACCTGAGTCAGAGTCCTTGAGTTGCCTTCTGGCTTCTGTCAACAGATTCACAATCTGATGCTTCAAAAAATGGTTTCTTCTTTGTCTTTAAGAGAAAGAGAGACTATGTCGGAGAGTGCTTCTGACTTGGCAGAATCCTATTACTGGTCGTATGGTTTTAGGCAGGTCATGAGCCAGCTCAAGCACCAATGTCTTCATCTTACATTAGCAAGATAGTATATACTCTTTAGAATGGTGGTGAAGATAAAATCACAGTAATAATTACAACCTACAGTATAATTCTGAATAAGGTCTACATTGCAGGTACATTGCTAATTGGTATAACCTCTATGGAGAGCAACATAGCATACTCAACAATTTCATTTCTAGGAATTTATCCTTCCATTATACTTACATGTATACAAAATAACATTTGTATATGGCTGTTCACTGCAGTATTGTTTGAAATGGCGAAAGTTTGAAAACAAATTAAGTATTTATCAGTAGTAGAATGGTTCAAAAATCTGACACCATACAATGACATTTTGGAGCAATTTTTAAAAAAATACTGCTTTGGAATTTTTTTTTTTTTTTTTTTTTTTTTTTGAGACGGAGTCTCGCTCTGTCACCCAGGCTGGAGTGCAGTGGCCAGATCTCAGCTCACTGCAAGCTCCGCCTCCTGGGTTTACGCCATTCTCCTGCCTCAGCCTCCCGAGTAGCTGGGACTACAGGCGCCCGCCACCTCGCCGGGCTAGATTTTGGTATTTTTTAGTAGAGACAGGGTTTCACCGTGTTAGCCAGGATGCTCTCGATCTCCTGACCTCGTGATCCGCCCGTCTCGGCCTCCCAAAGTGCTGGGATTACAGGCTTGAGCCACCGCGCCCGGCCTGGAATGTTTTATAAGATGTATAGATTATGGACAGACAGAAAAGTAGAAAGATAATACACAAGATAGATAGATATGCTTGTATATACATAGACAGTTGATGAATAAAAGTAAACTAAACACTTGTCCCTCAAGGAAGTGGCAGGGGACAGGAATAGAAGGGAGACTTACCTTTTTACTCAATGCCTTCTAATGCCTTTTGAAATATATCCTGTGTGTAATCATTGCCTATTCAAAGAAAAATGAATAAAATTTTATTTTTTTTTAATTTTTGTTTGTTTGTTTGTTTTGAGACGGAGTCTCGCTCTGTCTCCCAGGCTGGACTGCAGTGGCCGGATCTCAGCTCACTGCAAGCTCCGCTTCCTGGGTTTACGCCATTCTCCTGCCTCAGCCTCCTGAGTAGCTGGGACTACAGGCGTCCGCCACCTCGCCGGGCTAGATTTTTGTATTTTTTAGTAGAGACGGGGTTTCACCGTGTTAGCCAGGATGGTCTCGATCTCCTGACCTCGTGATCCGCCCGTCTCGGCCTCCCAAAGTGCTGGGATTACAGGCTTGAGCCACCGCGCCCAGCCATAAAATTTTAAAATTTAATTATTGAAGGGACTGATAAAGATAACTTAGTTGTTTTTTTCTTTGTGTGTTTGCTTTTGTTTGTGCTTGCTTGTTGGACTTTCTAACACACATAAAGGCTGGGAGTAGTGAGTTAAAACCATCCTTTCCAAGAATAATTAAAAGCATTAAAACCAGCACCAAGAGTGATGCAATATTTTGCACCGAAATTGCTAAATTCAATCAGTGAACATGATTGTAAAAAAAAGTTGACTCAGAGCTAACAACTATGTAAATGGTTGATTATAGTAGTTATTCTCAGTGGAACTGGAAGTGTGTATTAAATTGTGGCTGGTTGGTGCATGGTAGAGAGAAGTTTTTTCTAAACATACACAAGCATAAACTTATACACACACACACACAACATATTTGCACACATATAGACCTTGAGAGTCTGAAATTCATCCTACTCAGCCAATGAGAATCACTGATTTACAATAGGTGTGTGCCAAATTTGAATGTCATATAGAAGCTAAATATAAATACTAATTAAATAATTCTATAGCTTAGTTACATATAAAATAAAAATCTGATTCAGTGATTTTTAGATTTGGCATTTCGCTGACTATTTTCTATTCCACAATGCATTTACAAACACTCTTTTTTACTCCGCTTTTTGGCACTAATAGTTGGTGGAAGACATTGTCTTCTAACTGTTGTCAGTCACAGATCAAGAAAGATTTATGTAAGCAAACTTGTAAATGGAAGAAAAGACTTTGCCTAGTTAAGCAATGGTAGGGTGTCTCACCAGTGAGATCGGTTATCGTGAAAAGGAAATGTCCTCTGAGACTTGTGTTTATAAATTTGTAACAGGAAGGGGAAAAAACAGAACTGACTGAAATCACTTATGCCTCCAAAGAATGAGCATCATTTCTCTCTGGAGTGGATGGCCTTTTGCTTAACAAAACACCTTAACAGGCCACTTGAGTTTCAATGCTGAGGCCCCCCAGAGCTTAGTTTAAACCAGGAGAGAAAAACATACACCTATCTGAATTGCTCTACATTACAAAAATGAAAGGAGTGGAGGGAGTGGTTAGGAGCAGCCTGAAACGGGAGGAGAGTCCTGACAGAAACAAACAGGACTATCAACCTGTGGAAAAGGTGAGGAGCACGAAACTCTTTACAGCCAAATTTTCAGTTAACTCTGTTAACGCACACATCCTTGAATAACAATACTTGCAGAAAATAAGGGCCAGATGATCAAAGCCCACAGAAAAGATGAGGTGAACCTCAAGAATGCAGCAGAGTATAGGCATCTGAGGGTGTGGACATAGCTAGCCACCTTTCTCTTTGATTGCATTACAGAAAGTTAACTTTTGGTGGGTTTAGAGGGCTATAACAGGAGAACACAAAAAACTAACATCTGGGTATAATACATGCTATAATTACTAATAATATTTCACTACAGTCACCTACCTGAAAAAAGGCAAATTGCCGCTTCCATTCTCCATCTCTTTGATCATCAGTAAAAAAAATATAAAAAAGTTTTTATGCATATTTGAATGCTCTAGATGCACTAAAGCAAAAATCAGTCTTTGAAGACCCCATCTGGGTAGTAGTTTGATTCTGGAATTTTGTTTTGCATGAATATGTAGATCACAAATGGGTTTCTTTAATTACCACCTGTATCACTTTTTTAATGGTTTTATAAAAATCATATTTAAAATTACACCAGGTTATTACTTCTATTTAGGTAAATAAACCTGGTGTCTAAATCTAACAGTCTTACCTAATATTTTAAATTAATTTATTAAATGCCCATTATGCATCTCATATTATTCTCATGAAACATTTCATCAAAAGGAAAGATAAAACTAAGGGCATACCAGTCTAGTGGCAGTGACAGATACTAGATATTAGAGAGGCATATAGAAAATCTCTTTCATTGCAAACACTGAATGACATCCAAATCAAGATAAATATCAGATGGATCTGAATTTTTTTAAAAGGGCTGAAATCCATTAAGTGAACAGAAACGTTTTCTTGCAATAGCTAAAAAGAGAGCGAGAGAAAGAGAAATATAGAACTACAAGGATAAAGAATAATCTAATAAGACAGGTTAGAAATTCTTGAGCTCAATATTTTATTACAAGCAAAATTAATTTTTCTCCCTACTTAATAGAAATATTAATTGAAAATCTCTCCAACAACAAACTATAGCTAAACAATTTCCAATTACCCATATTCATAAAGAGAGGCTCAAGGGTGTGATGTAATATAGAGATTGTTTACCTTTGCCTCATTATTAATTTCTAATTAAGATTTTGCATGGCCAGCCTAACCTGTTTATGTTCTTTGAGTATACCTTACCCAAGGGTCAAGAAATTATCAGGAGCATAATTTGCACTGCACGTATTTTTGTATCTATATGTATTTTTAGATTTTAAGTACCTTTTATTGAAGTATAACATTAAAAATACCCAAATCATAATATACAGCTTCATGAGTATTCACAAACTAAATTAAACTATTAACTTTAAACCAGGTCAACAAATAGAATATTTGTTGCACCCCATCTTGTCTCCCGAACCATCCCAAGCCCCCACCACAATTCCCTGTTTCTGATGGTCACCTCCATTCTGTTTTGTTGTTGTTGTTGTTGTTGTTGTTTTGAGAGGGACGGAGTCTCGCTCTGCCACCCAGGTTGGAGTGCAGTGGCACAATCTTGGCTCACTGAAACCCCCACCTCCCGGGTTCAAGCAAGTTTCCCTGCCCCAGCCTCCCAAGTAACTGGGATTATAGATGCCTACAGCCATGCCGGGCTAATTTTTTTTTTTTTTTAATTTTTAGTAGAGACGGGATTTCGCCACGTTGGCAAGGCCGGTCTCGAACTCCTGACCTCAGGTTATCGGCCTGTCTCGGCCTCCCAAAGTGCTGAGATTACAGAAATGAGCCACTGCACCTGGCCACAAGTTGACCACCATTCTGACTTTAAATACTACATTAGTTTATATATGTTATTTATATATTTATAATTATTGGCATATATTGGTGTATAGAAAGGTTACTGATTTCTGTATGTTATATATTTTATATATATGTTATATATTTTTATATATATGTATGTATAAATAAATATATATATACATATATATATATATATATATGTTTTTGAGACATAGTCTCACTCTGTTGCCCAGCCTGGAGTTCAGCGGTGTGATCTTGGCTCATTGCCACCTCTACATCCCGGATTCAAGCGATTCTCCTGCCTCAGCCTCCTGAGTAGCTGGGACTACAGGTGTGCACCACCATGCCAGGCTAATTTTTGTATTTTTAAGTGGAGATGGGGTGTCACCATACTGACCAGGCTGGTCTCAAACTCCTCACCTTGTGATCCACCTGCCTCAGCCTTCCGAAGTACTGGGATTACAGGTATGAGCCACTGCGACCAGCCAGTTTTTTAATATTTTTGAACTTCATAGAAATGGAACCAGTGTACACTCTCGTGTCTGGTTTTTTTTGACTCGGTAGTGTGTTTTTAAGACTCACTCACATTGTTGCGTGTAGTTGTAGTGTATTCACTCTCATTATTGTACAATGTTAATATATCATAATTAATTCATCCATTCTATGATTCACGGGTTGTTGGGTAGTTTAACCATTGTGCTATTAGGAAAAATGCTGCCATGAACACTCGTATGTCTTTTTATAAACTGATTTAAACATATCTTTGGCCATACGCCTAGGACTGGAATTATTTGGGTCATATATTCAACTTTAATAGATACTGACACAGAATTTTCCAAAATGGTCAGACCACTTTACATCCTCAGCATCAGTGTATGATAGCTCTGGATACATTGCATCCTTTTTAGTACTCGTTGTTGGATCTGGATCTTTCTTTCTTTCTTTCTTTCTTTCTTTCTTTCTTTCTTTCTTTCTTTCTTTCTTTCTTTCTTTCTTTCTCTTCTCTTTCTTTCTTTCTTTCTTCTTTCTTTCTTTTTAAATTTGGCTATTCTGCTGGTGCATTGTGGTATATCATTGCATTTGTTTTTATTTTAACTATTATTTTAGGTTCATGAGTACATGTGCAGGTTTGTTATATAGATAAACTCATGTCACAAGGATCTGGTGTATTTAGTCACCCAGATGCTAAGCAGAATGCCTGGTAGTTTTTATGATTCTCACCCTCCTGTCACCCTCCACCCTCAAGTAGGCCCTGGTATCTGTTGTTCCCTTCTCTGTGTCCATATGTTCTCATTATTTAGCTTCCACTAATAAGTAAGAACATGCAGTATTTGTTTTTCTGTTCCTGCATTAGCTTGCTAAGGATAATGGTCTCCAGCTCCATCCATATTCCTGAAAAAGACATGATCTCTATCTTTTTTAGGGCTGCATCGTGTTCCATGGTGTATGTATAAGATGTTTTCTTTATCCAGTCTACCATTGAGGGGCATTTAGGTTGATTCCATGTCTTTGCTATTGTGATAGTGCTGCAATGAACATTCGTGTGCAGTTGTCTTTATGGTAGCATGATCTATGTTCCTTTGGGTAAATAGTTAGTAATGGGATTGCTGGGTTAAATTGTAGTTCTGTTTTAAGTTTTTTGAGGCATCACTACACTGCTTCCCAAATGACTGAACTAATTTGCATTCTCACCAATGTACATAAGCCTTTCCTTTTCCTCAGGACCTCACCAACATCTGTTATTTTTTGACTTTTTAATAATAACCATTCTGACTTGTGTGAGATGGTGTCTCATGGTTTTGATTCGTATTTCTCTAATGGTTAGTGATATTGAGCATTTTTCATATGCTTGTTGGCCACATGTATGTCTTTTTTGAAATGTCTTTTCAAGTCCTTTGTCCACTTTATAATGGGGTTGTTTGGTTTTTGCTTGTAAAAATAAGCTTCTATTAGATTTCTTTTAGATTAGTTATTAGACCTTTGTCAGAGGCATAGTTTGCAAATATTTTCTCCCTTTCTACAGGTTGCCTGTTTACTCTGTCGATAGTTTCCTTTGCTGTGCAGAAGCTCTTTAGTTTAATTAGATCCCATTTGTCAGTTTCAGTTTTGGTTGCAATCGGTTTTGGTATGTTCGTCATATAGTCTTTGCCAGGACCTATATCCAGAATGGCATTTCCTGCGTTGCCTTCAAGGGTTTTTATAGGTTTACATTTTATATGTAAGTCTTTAATCCATCTTGAGGTGATTTTTGTATATGGTGTAAGGAAGGGGTTCAGTTTCAATCTTCTGCATATGACTAGCCAGTTTTCCCAGCACCATTTATTAAATATGGAGTCCTTTCCCTATTACTTATTTTTGTCAGCTTTGTGAAAGATCAGAGGGTTGTAGGTGTGCAGCATTATTTCTAGGTTCTCTATTCTGTTACATAGGTCTTTGTGTCTGTTTTTGTACCAGTATCATGCTGTTTTCGTTACTGTAGCCTATACTATTGTTTGAAGTCAGATAGTATGATGCCTCCAGCTGTTCTTTTTACTTAGGATTTTCTTGGCTATGTGGGCTCTTTTGTGGTTCTATATTAATTTTAAAATAGATTTTTCTAGTTCTGTGAAGAATATCATTGGTAGTTAGATAAATAAGATAAAATCTATACATTGCATTGGGCAGTATGTCCATTTTTACAATATTGACTTCTCTTATACATGAGTATGGCATGTTTTTCCATTTGATTGTGTTATCTCTGATTTCTTTGAACAGTGCTTTGTAATCCTCATTGCAGAGATCTTTCACCTTTCTGATTAGCTGGATTCTTAGGTTTTATTTTATTTATTTTGCTTTATTATTTGTGGCTATTGTGAATGGGACTGTGTTCTTGATTTGGCTCCAGCATGGACATTGTTGTATAGAAACGTTAATGATTTTTGTACATTAATTTTGTATCCTGAAACTGCTGAAGTTGTTTATCAGATCTACGAGCTCTTTGGCAGAGATTATAGGGTTTTGTAGATACAGAATCGTGTCATCTGCCAAGAGGGATAGTTTGACATCCCCTCTACCTATTTGAATGCCTTTTATTTCTGTCTCTTCCGTGATGGCTGTGATCAGAATTTCCAACACTGTGTTGAATAGGAGTGGTGAGAGTGGGCATGCTTGTACTCTGCCAGTTTTTATGGAAATGTTTCCAGCTGTTATTCATTCAGTATAATATTAGCTGTAGGTTTGTCCTAGATGGTTATTATTCTGAAGTATGTTCCCTGAGGAACATATTGAGGGTTATTGAGGATTTAAGGTTTTAAACATGAAGGGATGCTAAATTTTATAGAAAGTGTTTTCAGCGTCTATTGAGATGATCATGTAGTTTTTGTTTTTAGTTCATGTATGTGATGAATCACATTTATTGATTTGTGTATGTTGAACCAAGCTTGCATCCCAAGGATAAAGCATACTTCATCAAGATGGATTAGCTTTTTGTGGTATTACTAGGTTCAGCTTGCTAGTATTGTGTTGAGCATTTATGCATCCATATTCATCAAGGATATTGGCCTGACGTTTTCTTTTTTTGTTGTCTCTGCCAAGTTTTGGTATCAGAATGATGCTGGCCTTATAGGATGAGTTAGGAAGGAGTCCCTCCTCCTCAATTTTTCGGAATAACTTCAATAGGAATGGTACCAGCTCTCCTTTGTACATGGTGAATCCTTCTGGTCCTGGGCTTTTTATGGTTGGTGGGCTACTGATTACAGATTCAGTTTCAGAGCTTGTTATTGTTCTTTACAAATATTCAGTTTCTTCCTGGTGCAGTCTTGGAAGTGTGTATGCATCCAGCAACTTATCCACTTATTCTAGATCGTCTAGTTTGTGTGCATAGAGGGGTTCACAGCAGTCTCTGATGGTTATGTGTATTTCTGTGAGGTCAATGGTCACGCCCCATTTGTCATTTCTAATTGTGTTTATTTGGGTCATCTCTCTTTTCCTGTTTATTAGTCTAGCTAGCAGTCTAGCTATCTTGTTAACTGTTTTTTAAAATACAAAGTCCTGCATTTATTGATCTTTTCTATGGATATTCACGCCTCACTCTCTCCAGATCTGATTTTGGTTATTTCTTGTCTTCAGCTAGTTTTGGATTTGGTTTGTTCTTCCTTCTCTAGCTCTTCTCATTGTGATGTTAGGTTGTTCACTTGAGATCGTTCTAACTTTTTGATACAGGCATTTAGCACTATAAATTTCCCTCTTAAAATGGCCTTAGCTGTGTCCCAGAGATTATGATGTATTGTATCTTTGTTCTCATTACTCTAAAAGAACTTCTTGATTTCTGCCTTAATTTCATTGTTTAACCAAAAGTCGTTCAGGAGCAGGTTTTCTAATTTCCAAGTAATTGTGTGGTTTTGAGCAATTTTCTTAATCTTGATTTCAATTTGTATTGCTCTATGGTCCAAGAGTGTGGTTAGTATGATTTCATTGTTTGAATTTGCTGAGGATAGTTCTATGTCTGATTGTGTGGTGGATTTTAAAGTATGTGCCATGTGGCAATGAGAAGAATATAAATTCCATTGTTTATGGATGAATAGTTCTGTGGAGGTCTATAAGGTCCATTTGATCAAGTGTTGAGTACAAGTCCTAATTATCTTTGTTAATTTTCTGCCTCAATAATCTGTCTAACACTGTCAATGGGGTGTTGAATTCTCCCACTATTATTGTGTGGGAAGTCTCCCACTATTATTTTGTAGGTCCCTAAGAACTCGCTTTATGAATCTGGCTGTTTCTGTGTTAGGTACACATATATTTACCATAGGTAGGTCTGGTTGTTGAACTCTTTACCATTAGGTAATGCCTTTCTTTGTCTTTTTTGATCATTGTTGGTTTAAAGTCTGTTTTGGGCTGGGTGCAGAGGCTCATAGCTATAATCCCAGTACTTTGGGAGGCCGAGATGAGTGGACCACTTGAGATCAGGAGTTCAAGACCAACCTGGCCAACATGGTGAAACTTCATCTATACTAAAAATACAAAAAATAGCTGAGTATAGTGGCAGGTGCCTGTAATCCAGGCTACTCAGGAGGCTGAGGCAGGAGAATTGCTTGAACCCGGGAGGCAGAGATTTCAATGAACTGAGATTGCACCACTGCACTCCAACCTGGGCAAAAGACCAAGACTCCATCTCAAAATATAAAAAATAAAAATAAAAAAATAAAGTCTGTTTTGTCTGAAATTAGAATGCAACCTGTGCTTTTTTCTGATTTCCCTTTTGCTTGATAGATTTTTCTCCATTCCCTTATTTTGAACCCATGGGTGTCATTGCACATAAGATGGGTCTCTTGATGACAGCATACAGTTGTGTCTTGCTTCCATATCTGGCTTGCCACTCTGTGCCATTTAATTGGGGCATTTAGTCCATGTACATTCAAGGCTACTAGAGATATGTGTGGATTTGGTCTGTCATCATGTTTTCAGCTGATTATTATGCAGATTTGTTTCTGTGGTTGCTTTATAGTGTCACTAGTCTGTGTACTTAAGTATGGTTTTGTATTTGCTGGTAATGTTCATTCCTTTCCATATTTAATGTTCTTTTCAGGAGCTGTTGTAAAGCAGGTTTAGTGGTAAAGAATTCCCTCAGCATTTGCTTGTCTAAAAAGGATCTTATTTCACCTTCACTTATGAAGTTTACTTTGACTGGACATGAAATGCTTGGTTGAAGTTTGTTTTTTTTTGTTTGTTTGTTTGTTTGTTTGTTTGTTTTAATAATAAAACTTGTATATAGGCCCTCAATCTCTTCTGGCCTATAGGGTTTCTGCTGAAAGGTTCACTGTTAACCTAATGGTGCTCCATTTGTAGATAATCTACCCTTTATCTCTACCTGGCTCTAACATTTTTTCTTTCATTTTGACTTTGGAAAATCTGATGATTATGCATCTTGGTGATGATCTTCTTATATAGCATCTTGCAAGGGTTCTCTGCATTTTCTGATTTGAATGTTGGTCTCTCTACTGATGTTAGGGAAGTTTTCATGGACAATATTCTAAAATATGTTTTCCAAGTTGCTTACTTTCTGCATCTCTTTCAAGAACACCAGTGATTCACAGATTTGGCCTCTTTGCAGGATCCTGTATTTCTCAGAAGTTTTGTTTGTTCCTTTTCATTCTTTTTTCTTTATTTCTGCCTACCTTATTTCAGAGAGCCTGCCTTCAAGCTCTGAGAGTCTTTCCTCAGCTTGGCCTATTCTGTTGTTAATATTTGCAATTTAACATTGCACTTCTAACCTTTATTTTCCTGAAAGTTACTGAGGTCAAATTTGTCTTTTTGATATTCTCTTTTGTAAAGTACCTATCTTTTACCCATTTTACTATTATATTTTTCAATCAATAGATTGAAAAATGTCAAAAGATTGAAGTAACAAATCTTTTACCCATTTTTCCATTATATATTTTATCTTTTACATATTCATTTATAGGAGCTCAGTATGTATGTCAGACATTGGTCTTCTGTTAGATATATTCATTGCGAACATCTACTTTTAAACTATGGCTTGTTTTCTCAATATTTTCTAGATCTGAGATTTTTAAATTTATATTGTAATTCCATGTGCCTAACCAAGAGTCAGTTTTTCCAAGAAAAAAAGTAGATTACAACAAAGGAAACATGGCTTAGGCATACTGAGAAGACTGAAATACCATTTGTTAGAAACTGTAATACACCATTTACTTACTGTTTCCCAGTTTTCTCATCTTTAGAGTGTATTTGTTTTGTATAAAATTTCTCATAACGTTAAACTGTCTAGAATAGCAAAAAAAAAAAAAAAGGTAGTAGGAGAGATTAATAAATGCTAACTAATAACATCAAAATGTATAAAAATGGACTGGGACTGGCCTTTTGGGCTGATACACCTTGATATATTCTTCTACAGAACACTTACGTAAACTCTGCACAAGGAGAAATTTTGTTAAAATCTATTGCAGGAAACAATTACCCTCAACATAGGATGGAGTATATAAAACAAAGAGGAAAGAGCTCAGGGAATTATCCATAAAGTCCACCCAAACTTCACATTGATTTAAGAACAAATAGTGTCTGGTGACTGTTTGATTAACCACACTGTCAGCAACATCAACTTAAACACAAAATATGCAAAGAAAATATAGTACTGAGATACAGTGGCTGCCACATGGCTGTTTGCTACTTGGGAGCTCTGAGAGAAGCTCCACACAGTGCTACTATTACATTCTGAAATGGCATATCATGTCCTGACCAAAATAAAAGAAAAATCCAGTGAAGCTTACATTTGCTGTCAATAAATTAAGTATTAATTGTCAAGGTCCCTGCCCCTGTTGCCCAACACTGGGAAGAAAACTTAAATTCTGGGCTCACCCCAGGGATGTGGTGTCATTCCCAGGAATGCCAAGCTAAGATCTGCAGCCAGAACTCAAATGGGAGAGGAACCCATTCTCTCAGAACACTGACAGGGAGCATGGCTACAAACACAAGAAAATACAGAGGAGCCATGTGACTCAACAAGCATCCACCTACTGGTGATTACACTTAAGTGCCACCTACCGGATCACAGTCTAAACTCCAAAACCAAAAATACTTTGCTAATATATGCCTTCCCATCTCTCCAACCTTTGAAACCAAGGACAAGAATTCAGTGACAAATAAAGAACCTGCACAAAGCCATTGCCCTCTGAAAACATCCAGAAATGAAGACAACTGACTATACTGAAATTAAAACACAGTTAAAGGAACATCAGCTCACACAGATAAGAAACAACCAACATGAGAACTCTGGCAACTTAAAAAGCCAGTGTCTTCTTTTCTCCAAATGATCTCACTAGTTCCCCCAGCAATGATTCTTAACCATGCTGAAATGACTGAACTAACAGACACAGAATTCAGAATATGGATAGGAATGAAGATCACTGAGATTCATGAGAAACTCAAAATCTAATTAAAGAAATGTAAGGATTACAATAAATTATACAGCAACTGAGAGAAAAAATAGCTTTTTTTTTTTTTTTTCTTTTGAGGCTGAGTCTTGCTCTGTTGCCCAGGCTGGAGTGCAGTGATGCAATCTCGGCTCACTGCAAGCTCCACCTCCCGGGTTCACACCGTTCTCCTGCCTCAGCCTCCCAAGTAGCTGGGACTACAGGTGCCTGCCACCATGCCAGGCTAATGGCTTTTTGTTTTTTTGTTTTTTTGTTTTTTTGTATTTTTAGTAGAGATGGGGTTTCACCGTGTTAGCCAGGATGGTCTCAATCTCCTGACCTCGTGATCTGCCTGCCTCGGCCTCCCAAAGTGTTGGGATTACAGGCATGAGCCACCATGCCTAGCCAAAAATAGTTATTTTTAAAAAGAACCAAACTGATTCAATAGAGCTGAAAAACACACTACAAGAATTTCCAAACACAACTGCAAGTATTCATAGTAGAATAGACCAAGCTGAGGAAAAATTCTCAGAGCTCAAAGATTTGTTTTCTAAACTAACTCAGATAGATGAAAGTAAAGAAAAAAAATAAAGAGGAATAAACAGATTCTCCAAGAAATACGGTATTATGCAGAGATGAAATCTGAGACTTACTGACAGTTCCTGTAAAAAATGAATAGAAAACAAGTAACTTGGAAAACATATTTGAGGACATTGTCCATGAATATTTCCCCAACCTCACTGGAGAGGCCAACATCCAAATTCACAAAATGCACATTACTCCTGTGAAATGCTATACAAGACAATCACCCCCCAAACGCATAGTAATCAAATTCTCCAAGGTTGACATGAAAGAAAAAATGTTAAAGACTTTAGAGAGAAGGGGCAGATTACCTGCAAAGGAAAAGCCATCAGGCTAACAGCAAACATTTTGATGGAAATGTTCCACGCTACAAAAGATTGGGGGCCTATATACAGCATTTTTAAAGAAAATAAACTCCAACTGAGAATTTCGTATTCAGTCAAACTAAGCTTCATCAGTGAAGTTGAAATAAGATCCCTTCCAGACAAGCAAATGCTAAGGGAATTCGTCACCACAAGAGCTGCCTTACAAGAGGTCCATAAGGGAGTGCTAAATATGAAAATTAAAGATCATTACTGACTGCCTCAAAAACACACTTAAGTACAAAGGCCATAGCCATTGATACTATAAAGCAACTACACAAGATATAGCTTGCTCTCTCTCTCCCTCCATATACACTTATATGCACATATATATACTCATATATACATATATACTCATATATATAGCTATAAAGCAAGTATTATGTTAGCCACATAATAATCAGCTAACAACATGATGACAGGCTCAGATTCATGAATATCAATATCAACCTTTAATGTTAATTAGCTAAATGCTCCAATTAAAAGACACAGAATGGCAAGTTGGATGAAGAAGCAAAGCCCAAACTTATGCTGTCTTCAAGAGACCCATCTCATGTGCAATGACATACATACCTTCTAAGTGAAGGAATAAAGAAAAATCTACCAAGTAAACAACAACAACAACAAAGCAGACAATGCTATCCTAATTTCAGAAGAAAGACTTTAAACCAATAAGGATCAAAAAAGACAAAGAAGGGCACAATGGTAAAGGGCCTAACTGAACAAGAACATTTTAACTATCTTAAATATATATGCTCCCAGTACAGAAGAACCTGGATTTATGAAACAAGTTCTTAGATGCTTACATAGAGACTCAGATAAACATTTCCATACCATCATACATTTCTCAAGGGCAAGATACTGTCTGTCCCAAGGCTGTGATTACTGTTCACAATTACTTGGTTTCTCTTCCTATGGGAGAATTATATCTTCCTGACCTGTTGGACTCAGATATGGCCTTGTGACTTACTCAGGCAAATAAAATGTAAGGGGAAGGGACATATGTCACTTCCGGGATAAATATCTGAAGGCATATTCTCTTTCCCCTGTCCTATATTATGGAAATCTGATGTTGGGTTGGAGCTTCCATTAGCCTGGGTCCTGAATGACTCTGTTGAGTTGCCATGCTCCACTGGACATGTTGAATGAGTCAGAAATAAACTCTGTTACTGCAAACTGTTAAGATTTCAGTTGTTCAGTTCCATAGCAAGACTTCACTCATCCTGATTGACAGTACCCACATACTTTAGAATAAATGTTTCCATCCCACCAAAATTCATATGTTGAATCCTAACCCCTAAGATACTGGCATTAGGATGTGGGGCATTTGGGAGATGATTAGATCACGAGGGTGAGCCCACATGTAAAGGATCATACCCTTATAAAATAAATCCCAAAGAACTCCCTTTTCCTTATACCATGTAAGGACACAGTGAAAGGACAACCATCTGTGAACCAGGAAGCAGGTGGGACCAGATACACAATATAATGATACCCTGTTCTTGAACTTCTCAGCCTCCAGAACTGTGAGAAACAAATTTCTGTTATTCATAAACCACTTCGTCTGTGGCATTCTGTTATAGCAGCCTAAATGGAACAAGACACTACAGACCAAACAAAAAATTCATGACACAAAATTGTTCTCTATAAAATATCAGGTTTTGTATGGGAGGTGTTTAAAGACAAGATAGGCTAGAATTGTGAAACATACAGAAAGAAAGCAATATCAGCCATCACTGATATTTTCACTCTCTAGTTTCCTAATAATCGTTACCTTCCTGATAACAAGTATTCTATCCATTACCGGTGGAAAAAATTTTTAAAGGAAATTTATATGTAAAGTGAAAATATAGAAAATATCTGATTGCCAATTTATGTAAAGAAATGTTTAGAGAAATACACAAAGTAGTGTTTCAAAACTTAAAAAATAACTTTCTTATGAGTAATAGTAAGTATGGACAAAGTAATAGTAATGATGGACAAAGCAATTAATGTTTACTATACAAGGTAAATATTAAGGATTTTCTATGACTAGAGCAAATAATCATTATTCTTACACTGTTTTTAGTAAATGAAGAACAGCCATTTACTAAAAAAGGTGTGAGAATATTTCTCTAGTGTAGTCTAACCAATGTTCACACCAAAACAAACTATAGAATTGATATAATTTGCTTTGGAGAATTCTAAATGAAATGCAAGACATTCTTTGGAAAAGCAAGTTCTTCTTTAAAATTATCATGACCAACAGTGATCCACTGAGTACAAATCACTCACCAGAACAATAACAAATCAGGCATTTTAATATTGTAGGAAATAGCTTTGTCAGTTACTGCAGCTGAGAGTAAACGATGATTCAGAGAAAAACTTCTTTTGGTGAATTTTTTCCTGTTTCTGCATAAACTGTTTTCCTTCTTTTCTATCAATTTACTTTAAACATATATATGCTTTACCAAACAAAAAATAGGATAATTGAAAACTGAAATAGTAAAACAGAAAGATATAGGAAATGAAAGGTAATCCAGTGGCAGAGCAAGGAGGCAGAATAAAAGCCCACACCATCCATCCTCCCTGCAGGAACACCAAATTTTGACAACCATCTGCACACAGAAAAGAACCATCACAAGAAGCAAAACTGGGTGAGCAATGGCAGTACATGGTTTTAACTTCATATCACTGAAAGAGGTACTGAAGGGGGTAGGAGAAACAGTCAAATTGTTGACACCACTCTTCCCCTATCTCTCAAATAATGGTCATGCCATGCAGAGAGTCTGTGCACTTGGGGAGAGAGAGAGCAGTGACTGGGGTACTTTGCATTGAATTCACTGCTGCACAGTCACTGCAGAGATCAAGGAAATGCTGGGCTCAGCTAGCACCCATGCATGGAGGGAGCGTTTGGACCAGACCTAGCCAGAGGTGAACACCCATCCCAATAATCAGAACTTGAGTTTTTCAGAAAGCCTCACTACTATGGGCCAAAATGCTCCAGGGTCCTTGTGAAAGGCAGTCTAGCACACAAGGACTGCAACTCCTAGATGACACCTAGGGCTGGGTTGGGCTCAGAGCCAGTGGACTAATCCTGGATGAACTTTTCAGGCAGACAACTCACAATACCTAGTTGGAGGAAACTCAAAGAAATTCAAGATAATACAGAGAAGGAATTCAGGATTCTGTCAGATAAATTTAACAAAGATATTTAAATAATTAGAAATAATAAAACAGAAAATTCTGGAACTAAAAATTGCAGTGGCATGCAGAAGAATGCATCAGTCTTTTAACACAGACTTGATTAAGCAGAAGAAAGAATTAGTAAACTGGAAGACAGGCTACTTGGAAATAAACAGAGGAGACAAAAGAAAAAATAATAGAAAGGAAGCATGGCTACAAGATCCAAAAAACAGCCTCAAAAGGGCAAATCTAAGAGTTATTGGCTATAAAGAAGAGGTAGAGAAAGAGATAGGGGTAAAAAGTTTGTTCAAAGGGATACTATCAGAGAACTTCCTAAACCAAGAGAAAGATATCAACATTCAACTACAAGAAGATTATAGAACACCAAGCAGATTTAACTGAAAGACTATCACAAGGCAATCAATAATCAAGTCCCCAAAGGTCAAGAATAAAGAAAGGATCCTAAAAGCAGCAACAGAAAAGAAACAACAAACAGTGGAGCTCCAATACATTTAGCAGCAGACCTTTCAGTGGAAGCCACATGGGCTAGGAAAGAGTGGCATGAAATATGTAAAGCATTGAAGGAAAAAAAAAAAACTTTGACCCTAGAATACTATATTCAGTGAAAATATCCTTCAAGCATGAAGAATATTCCCAGAAAAACTAAAGCTGAGGAATTTCATCAACACTAGACCTATCCTGCAAAAACAAGTTCTTCAATCTGAAAAAAATAAGATGTAAATGAGCAAGAAGAAGTCAGTGAGATACAAAACTCACTGGTAACAGTAAGCACAAATAAAAACACAGAATATTGTAACATGGTAATTGTGGTATGTAAACCACTCTTATCTGAAATAAGACAGACAGACAAGAATAGAGAAAAAAGAACGAAAACAATGAACAAAATATTCAAGAAACATGGAATCATATAAAGACACCAAACCTATGACTGATTGGGGTACCTGAAACAGATGGGGAGAACAAAACCAAGTTGAAAAAAATACTTCAGGAGAACTTTCCCAACCTAGCAAAAGACGCCAACATTCAAATTCAAGAAATGCAGAGAGCCCCTGTAAGATACTCCACAAAAATATCAACCCCAGAAAACATAATCATCAGATTCTCCAAGGTTGAAATGAAAAAAAAAAAAAAATACGTTAAGGGAATCCAGAGAGAAAAAGGCCAGGTTACCTACAAAGGGAAACCCATCAGACTTACAGTGGACCTCTTGGCAGAAACCCTACAAGACAGAAGAGATTGAAGGCAAATATTCAACATTCTTAAAGAAAAGAATTTCCAACCCAGAATTTTATATCTGACCAAACTAAGCTTCATAAGCAAAGGAGAAATAAAATCCTTTTCAGATAAACAAACGCTGAGGCAATTCATCACCACCAGGCCTGCCTTGTAAGAGCTCCTGAAGGAAGTACTGAATATGGAAAGGAAAAACGTTACCAGTCACTATAAAAACACACTGAAGTATGCAGACCAGTCAGACTGTAATGCAACCACGTAAGTCTGGAAAATAACCAGCTAGCATCATGATGACAGGATCAAATTCACACATAACAATGCTAACCTTCACTGCAAATAAGTTAAATGTGCAAATTAAAAGACACAGAAAGGCGAGCTTCATAAAGAGTCAACACCCATTGGTATGCTGTCATCAAGAGATCTATCTCATGTGCAAAGCTACACATAGGCTCAAAATAAAGTGATGAAGGAAAATTTACCAAGCAAATGGGAAACAGAAAACAGCAGGGGTTACAATTCTAGTTTTTGACAAAACAGACTTTAAACCAGAAAAGATGAAAAGAGACAAAGAAGGGCACTATGTGGTAAAAGGTTCAATTCAACAAGAAGAGCTAACTATCCTAAATATATATGCACCCAATACCAGATTCATAAAGCAAGTTCTTAGGAACCTACAAAGAGATTTAGACTTCTGCACAATAATAGTGGGAGACTTCAATGCCCCATTGACAATATTAAGTCATCAAAAGAGAAAATTAACAGATATTCAAGACCTGAACTCAGCTCTAGATTAAGTGGACCTGACAGATATCCACAGAAATCTCCAACAAAAAACAACAGAATATACATTCTTCTCATCCCAAATGGAACTTACTCTAAAATTAATCACATAATCAGAAGTAAAACACTTCTCACCAAATGCAAAGGAACTGAAATCATAACAAACAGTCTCTCAGACCACAGCATAATCAAATTAGAACACAAGATTAAGAAATTCACTCAAAACCACACAACTACATGGAAATTGAACAACCTGCTCCTGAATGACTCTTGGGTGAATAATGAAATTAAGGCAGAAATCAAGACTTCCTTTGAAATTAAAGAGAACAAAGAGACAACGTACTAGAATCTCTGGAACACAGGTAAAGCAGTGTTAAGAGGGGAACTCATAGCACTAAATGCCCACATCAAAAAGCTAGAAAGCTCTCAATGTAACCACCTAACATCTCAACTAAAAGAATTAGAGATCCAAGAACAAACAAATCCCAAAGCTAGCAGAAGACAAAAAATAACCAAGATCAGAGCAGAACTGAAAGAGATAGAGACATTAAAAAAAAAAAAAAAAAAAAAAAAAAAAAAACCTTCAAAAAATCAACAAATCCAGGAGTTGGTATTTTGAAATAAAAAGTTAATAAAATATATAGACTGCTGGCTAGACTAATAAGGAATAAAAAAGAGAAGAATCAGATAGATTCAGTCAGAAATGATAAGAGAAATGTCACCACTGACATCACAGAAATGCAAACAACCATCAGAGAATACTATAAACATCTCTATGCATATAAACTAGAAAATCTGGGAAAAAATAGATAAATTTCTGGATATATGGACCCTCCCAAGACTGAATCAGGAAGAAACTGAATCCTTGAATAGACCAATAATGAGTTCAAAAATTGACAGTAATAAATTACCTACCAACCAACCTAAAACAACCCCAAGGACCAGACAAAATCACAGGTGAATTCTACCAGATGTAAAAAGAAGAGATAACACCATTTCTACTAAAACTACTCAAAAACATTGAAAAGGAAGGACTCTTCCCTAATTCATTCTATGAGGCCAGCATCATCCTGATAGCAAAACCTGGCAGAGACACAACAACAACAACAACAATGTCAGGCAAATATCCCTGATGAACATTGAAGCAAAAATCCTCAACAAAATACCAAATCTAGCAGCATATCAAAAAGATTATCCACCATGATTAAGCTGGCTTCATCTTCAGGATGCAAGGTTGGTTCAACATACACAAATCAATAAATGATTCATCACATAAACAAAACTAAAGACAAAATCACATGATTATTTCAATAGATGCAGAAAATGTTTTTGATAAAATTCAGCATCTCTTCATGCTAAAAACTTTCAATAAACTAGGTATTGAAGTAATATACCTCAAAATAATAAGAGTCATATATGAAGAGCCAAGATCATACTGAATGGGCAAAAACTGATAGTATTCCCCTTGAAAACTGGCACAAGACAAGGATGCCCTCTCTCAACACTCCTATTCAACATACTATTGGTAGTTCTGGCCAGGGCAATCAGGCAAGAGAAAGAAATAAAGTGTACTCAGATGCGAAGAGAGGAAGTCAAATTATTTTTGTTGGCAGATGACATGATGCTGTATCTAGAAAACCCCATTATCTCAGTGCAAAAGCTTCTTAAGCTGACAAGCAACTTCAGCAAAGTCTCAGGATACAAAATCAATGCGCAATAATTACAAGCATTCCTATACGCCAGCAACCATCAAGCCAAGAGCCAAATCATGAATGAACTCCCATTCAGAATTGCTACAGAAAGAATAAAATACCTAGGAATACAGCTAACAGGGAAGTGAAGGACCACTTCAAGGAAAACTACAAACCACTGCTCAAAGACATCAGAGAGGACACAAACAAATGGAAAAACATCTCATGCTCATGGAGAGGAATAATTAATATGATGAAAATGTCCATACTGCCCAAAGTAAATTATAGATTCAATGACATTCCCATTAAACTACCATTGACATCCTTCACAGAATTAGAAAAAAAAAAAACTGTTTTAAAATTCATTTGAAAACAAAAACGGACCTACGAAGAGCCCACACAATTCTAAGCGAAGAGAACAAAGCTGGAGGCATCACGCTACCCAACTTCAAACTACACTACAAGGCTACAGTAATCAAAACAGCATGGTACTGGTTCAAGAACAGTCACATACACCAATGGAACCGAATAGAGAACTTGGAAATAAGACTGACAAATAAAACCATCTGATCTTCGACAAACCTGAAAAACCTGACAAAAACAAGCATTAGGGAAATGATTCCCTATTCAATAAATGGTTCTGGGATAATGTGCTAACAATATGCAGAAGATTAAAACTAGACCCTTTCCTTACACCATATACAAAAATTAACTCAAGATGGATTAAAGACTTAAATGTAACACTCAAAACTACAAAAAAAGAAAAAAAGAAAAAAGAAAAAAAACCTAGGAGAAGATCTAGACAACACCATTCAGGACATAGGCATGGCCAAAGAGTTCATGATGAAGACACCAAAAGCAATTGCTACAAAAGCAAAAATTGACATATGGGATCTAGTTAAACTAAAGACCTTCTGCACAACCAAAGAAACTATTATCAGAGTAAACAGACAACCTACAGAATGGGAGAAAATGTTTGCAATCTATCCATCTGACAATGTCTAATATCCAGAGTCTACAAGGAACTTGGATAAATTTACAAGAAAAAACCAAACAATTCCATTAAATAGTGGACAAAGGACATGAAAATACACTTATCAAAAGAATACATACCTCCCGCTAACAAACATAAGAAAAAAACCTCAACATCACTGATCATTAGAGAAATGTTCATCAAAACCACAAATTAATACCGACTCATGCCAGTCAGAATAGCTCTTTTTTTTCCCCTCGAGACAGTCTCACTCTGTCTCCCAGGCTGGAGTGCAGTGGTGCAATTTTGACTCATTGCAACCTCACCAGAATGGCTATTGTTAAAAAGTCAAAAAACAACAGATGCTGCCAGGTTGTAAAGAAAAACTAATTTACACTCTCACCAATGCTTTTCACTGCTGGTAGGATTGTAAATTAGTTCAACCATTGTGGAAGTTAGTGTGTTGATTCCTCAAAGACCTAGAGGCAGAAATAGCATTTGACCTAGCAACCCCATTGCTAGGTATATACCTAAAGGAATATAAATCATTCTATTATAAAGATATATGCACACATATGTTCACTGAAGCACTGCTCACAACAGTAAAGACATGGAATCAACTTAAATGCCCATCAATGATATACTGGATAAAGGAAATGTGGAACATCTACACCATGGAATACTATGTAGCCATAAAAAAGAATGCGATCATGTCCTTTTCAGGGACATGGATAGAGTTGGAAGCCATTATCTTTCAGCAAACTAACACAGAAACAGAAAACCAAACACCACATGTTCTTTCTTATAAGAGGAAGCTGAATGATGAGAACACCTGTACAAGTGGAAAGGACAACATACACTGGGGCCTGCTAGGGGGTGGTGGGATGAGAGAGAGCATCAGGAAGAATAGCTAATGGGTGCTAGGTTTAATACCTAGGTGATGGGAACATCTGTGCAGCAAGCCACAATGGTACGCATTTACCTATTTAACAAACCTACACATCCTACACATGTACCCCCAATGTAAAATAAAAGTTGAAGAAAAATTTACAAATTAAAATAAAATCAAAGATGTAAAAGGAGATGTTACAACTGATAATGCAGAAATTCAAAGGATCATTAGTGATGACCATAAGCAACTATGTACCAATAAATTAGAAAATCTAGAGGAAATGGATAAGTTCCTAGACACATATAACCTACCAAGACTGAACCATGAAGGAATCCAGAACCTGAACAGACCAATAATAAGTAATGAGATCAAAGTCATAATGAAAATTATCTCAGAAAAACCTAGGACCCAATGACTTCACTTCTGATTCTATCAGTTTAAAAAAGAACCAACACTAATCTACTCAAACTGTAACAAAAAAACAGAGATAAAGAAGTACCTCCAAACTTATTTATGAGGTCAGTATTACGCTGATACCAAAACCAAAGGCACATCAAAAAAAGAAAACTAAAGGTTAACATCTCTAATGAATATTGATGCAAAAATCCTCAACAAAATACTAGCAAACAAAATTCAACAATACATTTTAAAAATCATTCATCATAGCCAAGGGAGATTTATTCCAGGGATGCAAGGATGCTTTGACATGTGCAAAACAATCAATGTCAATTATCACATCGGAAGAATGAAGGACAAAAACCTTATTATCATTTCAATTTATGCTGAAAATGCATTTGATAAACTTTAACACTACTTCATAATAGAAACTCTTGAAAAACCTGGTATAGAAGGGATGTACCTCAACATAATAAAAGTCACTTAGACCCACAGCTAGTATCATATGGCATGGGGAGAAACTGAAAGCTTTTCTCTAAGATCTGGAACATGACAAGGATACTCACTTTCATCTCTATTATTCAACGTAGTACTGGAAGTCCTATCTATAGCAATCAGACAAGTGAAAGAAATAAAGGACATCCAAATTGGAAAGGAGAAAGTCAAATTATCTTTGTTTGCAGATGATATGAGCTGGACATAGGGGAATAATAAAAGAGTCAATTGGTCAAGAAGTCATCACAATCTAAATGACAGCTACAAAATATCTGAAGTAAAAACTCATAGAACTGAAAAGAGAAATATTCAGATCCACAATTATAATCATAGACTTCAACACCCATCTACCAACAATTGATGGATCAACTATGCAGAAAATCAGGAAGGATATAAAAGAACTCGACCAAAGAATCAAATTAACACTTACAGAATATTACACTAAAAATAGCAGAATACAAATTATTACCAAACACTCAGAATGTACACCAAGATAGTCTATATCATAGGTCACAAAACAAATTTCATGTAATTTAAGTCACATACAGTGTATATTCTGCCCATGATAGAATCACACTAGAAATCAATAACAGAAAGATAACCAGGAAATCTACACATATTGGAAACTAAACATAGTCTTCTAAATAATTTGTAGGTCGAAGTGCAATTCTCAACCAAATTTAAAAATACATTGAAACAAATAAAAATTAAAATACAGTATATCAAAACTGGGATGTAGCAAAGCAGTGTTAAAGCTGGGCCACTTATATCATAAATAAATTATTTAAGTTCCAATATAAAAAACCTAATAAAGAAAATCAAAATAAATCAAAAACAATCAGAAGGAAGTAATAAAGATAAAAAACCAATTCCCCCAAAATGTAAACTACCAAAACTCACCAAGTATGAACTATATCAGTTGCTCTATAATTAAGAAAATTTCATTAATAATTTTTTAAAACCTCCTCAAAAAAGATGAGGATTTCAGTGGAAAATTCTCATAAATGTTTAAAGAAGAATTAACACCAATTCTATATAATCTCTTCAGAAAGCAGAGGAGGAGACACTTCCCAGCTCATTCTATAAAACCACTATTAGCATGATAATAAAATCAGACAAATAAAATAAAATATATTAGAAGAAAACTACAGATCACTATCCTGCATGAATACAGATGCAAAACTTCTTAACAAAACTCTAGTAAATGGATTTCAACAATATATAAAAATAATAATATACCATAACTAAGTGACTCTTATCCCAGGAATGCAAGGCTGGTTCACTACTCAAAAATCAACCTACATAAAACACAATATTAACAAGTTAAAAAAGAAAAATAACATGATCATATCAATTGATATAGAAAAAATATTTGGCAAAATCTAATACCCGTTATGATAAAAATTCTCAGAGAATCACGATAGAGAAAAACATTCTAAACTTGCTAAAGAACACTACATTAAAAAATCTACACTTAACATCATATTTATGGTGAAAGACTAAATGCTTTCCCTACAATATGAGAAGAAAAGAAGGTTCAATCTCACCACTACTATTTGGTGTAATACTGGAAATTCTAGCAATGTGAATAGGCAAAAAACTTAAGATAAAAACATAATAAAAGCCATATATATTGAAAGTAAGAAATAAAACTGCTCCTGTTTGCAAATGACATGCTGTCCATGTAGAAAATCCAGATTATTTTTTTAAATTAGTTCATAAAAGTATTATTAGTAAATTAGTTCATAAAAGTGGGATATTACATTTATATATATTAGGAATGAACAATGGCACTATTCTCCAAATTTGCCTACAGATTTAACAGAACACTTATCAAAATCCCAGCTAGACTTCCACAAAATTATCCTAAGATTCATATGGAAACTCATGGTTCCCAGACTCACCAAAGCAATATTGAAAAAGAAGAACTAAGTTGAAGAACTCACACTTACCAATTTCAAAACATAATACAAAACTACAGTAATTATATGGCACTGGCATAAATATAGACATACAAATCAATGGGATCGAACTGAGCTTTCAGATATAGACTCTATATTTATGGCCATTTGATTTTTGACAAAAATGTCAAGACAATTCAATAGGGAAAGAATAGCTTGGCCAACAAATAGTGGAAGGACACCAAAAGGATAAAATTGGACCTGTACATTATATGGTACACAAAAATTAATTGTAAATGTGTCAGAGGCTTAATGGTTTCTTAGATGTGACACCAAAGCACACAAAAAAGAGATGAATTGGACTCCATCAACATTTTAAAACTTTCATGCTGTAAAGGACAATCAAGTAAGTGAAAAGAGGTGGTAACCAGGAAAATGGCAGATAGGAGACAGGACTAACATGCAGCTCCCACTTGGATGAACAGAACAGTGTGTGAAGGTTCACATCATGAATTTTTCCTCCAAGAACCACCACAGGAACATATCAGGAAAACCAAACTAATTCACGGACCCTTTGGAAAAAGTGGCTTGCCACTGGAAACTCTGAGACAGCCAAAAAACTATGAGTTCCCAAAGTGTGAGAGGGGAAAAAGTCTGCTTCTGAACACATCCCCACTGGGGAACCTGAAAATCCAGATCACAGTAGAAAGATTTCACCTTACCTAGAGCTGAAATGGATTTAGGGAGCCAAGCAAAATATGAAAGTAGAAGAACCAGCAGGAAGAGCCCTGTACGTACTCCCAAGTCCCCAGCTTGAGCCCAGGGAAGCCATCCCAGGCAATATCTCACAGGGGTCCTTGGAGAAGGTAGTCAGAATAATTGGGGAGGGGTCACAGGGTGAAGGAAGCTTCTAGCTAAACTTTGTAATAATTTTCACTGAGCATGAATTTTCCTGAGCAGAATCCGGAGTGGGGTGCAAAGGAGAAGTGCAGGTATGAGTACAGAAGTAACAGCCAAAGGCACAAGCAGGAAGGAAGCGGCAGGGTCTGAGACCCCTGTTTACTTCCTCAGCAGAGAGGCTTGTAGCCTGGGGCAAGATCTCAGCCCTACACTCCACCTGCCTGGATATAAACTTGGTGCTGTTGGCAGGGCACAGCGGGAGTGAGACTGGCCTAGCTGGCTGCATGAGAGCTGGATGAGGTCCGTCACTAATGGCTTTCCCTCACTTTCCTAGTGACCATATGATGCAACAAAGGCAGCCATAATCCTCCTTATAACATAACTCCATTGGCCTAAGACCCACCACCTCATCCTTCACAGTGACTGCAGCAAGCTCTGCCCAAGAAGAATCTGACTTCAAATCTGCCTAAACCCACCTCCATTTGATGTTTTTTCTCTACCTACTCCAGTAACCAAAGACAAAAGACAAACTCTTGGGAGCTCTATGGCCCCACGCATTGCCTGAGAAACCTAAATACTTATCCTAGCCAACATAGGGCAAACTTACATCCCCCTTCTACTACCACAGCTGGTGTTCTCTTGAAAGTGCCACCGCTTGGTTGAGGCCCAGCTAACTCAAACCATTACGGCAACTCACAACAGAATAACAGTGCTCCAAAGAAGGAGAAAATAACAGCTAAATCCATGACCTGCAACATCCTGGCTAACCAGAGCACCTGAATCTGTCCACATGACAACTTCACTGCTAGCATAATCAGCATTTGAGAAAACCAGTGCCCTAAACAAAACTGCAACCAAGGACTTCCACAGAGTCCACGTCACTTCTCTGCCATATCTATTAGAGCAGGTGCTGGAATCCATAGCTGGAAAACCTGAAAATGGATCACATCACAGGACTCTTTGAAGACATTCCCAGCACCAGCTCAGAGCCCAGTAGCCCCACTGAATGGCTAGACCCAGAAGGGTGAACAC
Source organism: Rhinopithecus roxellana (assembly GCF_007565055.1). NCBI lineage: Eukaryota > Metazoa > Chordata > Mammalia > Primates > Cercopithecidae > Rhinopithecus > Rhinopithecus roxellana. The sequence goes on along the minus strand of NC_044562.1, from coordinate 108,659,109 downwards.
AATCACTGCTGTTCAGCTCTTACTGGAAGCCCCATCCCCAGGGGAAGAGGAAGAGCAACATATCAAGGGATTGCCACATGGGACAAAAAAAGAATCTGAACAGCAGCCTTTGAGTTCCAGATCTTTCCACTGAAACAGTCTACCCAAAGGAGAAGGAACCAGAAAAGGAACTGATAATGTGACAAAACAAGGTTCTATAACACTCACAAAAGATCACACTAAAGCAATGAATCTGAACCAAGAAGAAACCTCTGAATTGCCAGATAAAGAATTCAGAAGGTTGATTATTAAGCTACTCAAGGAGGTACCAGAGAAAGGTGATAAACAACTTAATGCAATTTTTTAAAATATAGGCTATGGATGAAAAAGTCTCCAGAGAAATAGATATAAAGAAAAAACAATCACAACTTCTGGAAATGAAAGACACACTTAGAGAAATACAAAATACACTGGAAAGTTTCAACAATAGACTAGAACAAGTAGAAGAAAGAACTTCATATCTTAAAGACAAGACTTTTGAATTAACCCAATCCAACAAAGAAAAAGAATTTTAAAAAATGAATAAAGCCTTCAAGAAATTTGGGATTGTGTTAAATGACCACGCATAAGAATAATTGATATTCCTGAGGAAGAAGAGAAATCTAAAAATCTGGAAAACTTATTTGAGGGAATAATTGAGGAAAACTTCCTGGTCTTGCTAGAGATCTAAACACCCAAATATAAGAAGTTCAAAAACCACACAGGAAATTAATTGCAAAAAGGTCATCCTCTAGGTACATAGTCACCAGGTTTTCTAAAGTCAAGACAAAGGAAACCATCTTAAGAGCTGTGAGGCAAAAGCATCAGACAACCTATAAAGGAAAACCTATCAGATTAACAGCAGATTTCTCAGCAGAGACCCTACAAGCCAGAAGAGAATGGGGTCCTTTGTTAGCCTCCTTAAACAAAATAATTATCAGCAAAAATTTTGTATCCAGCAAAACTAAGCTTCATAATGAAAGAGAGATAAAGTCTTTTTCAGACAAACAAATGCTGAGAGAATTTGCAACTACCAAGCCATCACTACAAGAAATGCTAAAAGGAGTTCTAAATCTTCAAAGACAACCTCATAATATACCAAAATAGAACCTCCTTAAAAGATGAAACTTACAGGGCCTATAAAACAATAACACAATTCAAAAAAAAAAAAAAAAAGTATTCAGGCAACAGCTAGCACAATGAATAGAACAGTACCTCACATTTCAATACTAACATTTAGTGTAAATGGCCTAATGCTCCACTTAAAAATACAGAATGGCAGAATAAATAATAATTCACCAACCAAATATCTGCCATCTTCAACAGGCTCACCTAACAAATAGCGACTCACATACACTTAAGATAAAAAGGTAGAAAACAGATTCCATGCAAATGGACATGAAAAGCAAGCAGAACTACCTACTTTTGTATTAGACAAAACAGACTTTCAAGCAACAGCAGTTAAAAAAAAAAAAAAAGAGGGACATTATACAATGATAAAAGGTCTAGTTCGACAGGAAAATATCACAGTCCTACATATATATGCACCTAACACTGGAGCACCCAAATTTATAAAACAGTTACTACTAGACCTAAGATGTAAGATAGACAGCAACACAATAATAGTGGGGGACCTCAATACTCCACTGACAGCACTAGATAGGTCATCAAGACAGAAAATAATAGACTCAAACTATACCCTAGAACAAATGAATTTAACAGATATTTATTGAACATTTTACCCAACAACTGCAGAATATACATATGGAACATTCTCCGAGATAGGCCATACGATAGGCCACAAAAAAAATCTCAATAAATTTAAGAAAATTGAAATGATATCAAGTACTCTCTTAGACCACAGTGAAATAAAATTGGAAATTAACTCCAAAAGGAACCCTCAAAACTATACAAACACATGGAAATTAAATAATCTGGTCCTGAATGATCTTTGGGTCAACAATGAAATCAAGATTGAAATTAAAAAATTATTTTAATTGAACAATAATAGTGACAAAACCTATCAAAACCTCTGAGATACACCAAAAAAAGTGCTAAGAGGAAAGGTCTTAGCATTAAATGTCTATATTCAAAAGTTTGAAAGAGCACAAATAGACAATCTAAGTTCATACTTCAATGCACTAGAGAAACAAGAACAAACCAAACCCAAAATCAGCAGAAGAAAAAAAATAGCAAAGATCAGAATAGAATTAAATAAAACTGAAACAAAAGAATAAATGGAACCAAAAGCTGGTTCTTTGAAAGGACAAACAAAATTTACAATTAACAAAATTAACCAAGAAAAGAAAAGATCAAAATAAGCTCAATTAGAAATGAAACAGGAGATATTACAACTGATACCACGAAAATACAAAAGATTATTCAAGGTTACTATGAACACCTTTATGTGTACAGACTAGAAAACCTAGAGGAGATGGATAAATCTTGGAAACTTACAATCCTCCTAGATTAAACCATGAAGAGTTAGAAACTCTGAGCAGACCAATAACAAATAGTGAGATTGAAACCATAATAAAACCAATTGCCAACAAAAAAATGTACAGAACCAGATGGATTCACAGAGGAATTATATCAGAAAGTCAAGGAACAATTCGTACCAATCCTGTTGAAACTATTCAAAAGGATAGAGAAAGAGGGAATCCTCCCTAAATCATTCTATGAAACCAGTATCACCCTAATACCAAAACCAGGAAATGACATAACCAAAAAAGACAACTACAGACCAATATCCCCGATGAATATAGATGCAGAAATCCTCAACAAAATACTAGCTATCCAAATCCAACAGCATATCAAAAAGATAATCCACCATGATCATGGGTTTTATACCAAGGATGCAGGGTTGGTTTAACATATGCAAGTCAACAAATGTGGTATACCACATAAATTAACATATGCAAGTCAATAAATGTGACACACCATGTAAACAAAATTAAAAATAAAAATCATGGCCAGGCGCGATTGCTCACTCCTGTAATCCCAGCATTTTGGGAGCCCAAGGCAGGCAGATCACAATGTCAGGATATCGAGACCATCCTGGCAAACATGGTGAAACCCCATCTCCACTAAAACTACAAAAAAGTTAGCCAGGCGTGGTGGTGTGCACCTGTAGTCCCAGCTACTCGAGAAGCTGAGGCAGGAGAATGGCGTGAAGCCAGGAGGCAGAGCTTGCAGTAAGCCATGATTGCGCCACTGCACTCCAGCCTAGGTGACAGAGTGAGACTCTGTCTCAAAGAAACATAATACTGAATGGGGAAAAGTTGAAAGCTTTCCCTCAAGAACTGGAATAAGACAAGGATGCCCACTTTCACCACTTCTATTCAACACACTACTGGAAGTCCTAGCCAGAGCAATCAGACACAAGAAAGAAAGAAAGGGGATCCAAATCAGTAAAGAGGAAGTCAAACTACTGTCAGTGGTATGACTGTATACCTAGAAAACCCTAAAGACTTATCTAAGGAGCTCTTAGATCTGATAAATTCATTCAGTAAAGTTTCAGGATACAAAATCAATGTACACAAATCAGTAATCCTGCTATACATCAGCAGTGACCAAGCTGAGAATCAAATCAAGAACTCAACCCCTTTTACAATAGCTGCAAAAAAAAAAAAAGGTAAAATACTTAGGAACATCCCTAATCAAGAGAGGTTGTGGACTTGAAAAAGCTCTATGAGGAAAGCTACAAAACACTGCTGAAAGAAATCAAAGATGACATGAACAAATGGAAACACATCCCATGCTCATGGATGGGTAGAATCAATAACGTGACAATCACCATAGGGCCAAAAAAATCTAAAAATTCAAAACAATTCTCATCAAAAATCATAAATATTTTAAAGTATTTATACATAGTACCACATAATTTTCTGAAAGCAGTATATTACTTTATAGAAATTATAAAAATTTACCAGCATTTCACTTTGCCTTCACCAACATTATAATCATTTTTCAAATGTTGGTTAATCACAGGTTTTAAAAAAAACTTGCGGTTTTTCTAATTTTCATTTGTTTACTGATAAGGTTAAATGTTTTTCATGGTTTATTATTTCTATGTGTTTATGGTCTCCGTCCATTCATATTTATGATCTTAACACATTTATTATCGATATATGTGGTAAAGACAGCAAATCTCCATGTATCTTATTGCTATGAGAATTCCATTGGCTATTTGTAACCTTTTTATTTTCAAAAATAATATATTTAAATATAGTATAACCTATCACTCTTTTCTCTAATTCATATAATTATTTTAACACAAAACTATTTTACAGTGAGAGATTGGATAATGTAATAACTTTTATTTCTTTTTTATTGTTTAATTATGTATATTGATCCTTTAATTCTATTGAAAATTATTTTACCCACTTTTTTTTTTTTTTTTTTTTTTTTTTTTTTTTTTTTTTTTTGAGACGGAGTCTCGCTCTGTTGCCCAGGCTGGAGTGCAGTGGCCGGATCTCAGCTCACTGCAAGCTCCGCTCCCGGGTTCACGCCATTCTCCTGCCTCAGCCTCCCAAGTAGTTGGGACTACAGGCGCCCACCACCTCGCCCGGCTAGTTTTTTGTATTTTTTTTTTTTGTAGAGATGGGGTTTCACCGTGTTAGCCAGGATGGTCTCGATCTCCTGACCTCGTGATCCGCCAGTCTCGGCCCCCCAAAGTGCTGGGATTACAGGCTTGAGCCACCGCGCCCGGCCAATTATTTTACCCACTTTTTAAGAGTTCATTCTGTATTGCTTTCTCATTTGACCCCTCTCTTGGTCACGGTTCTTAGCTGAAAGCAACACAATCCTCTTTAACTAACTTAAGCAGAAAAGGGATTTATGGAATGATACTATTTTATAGGATTGTTGACAGAGCTGGAGAAACAGACTTGAGACTAAACTTCCAAGAATAATAAAGGCCCAGATCATGCCAGACAACTGTAAGAAATCGTAGCCAGTACAACTTCTGTTACTACCACCAAGTACCAGGCCCAGATTTACTTTATAGGCATCATTACTGCTTTCTGCACTGATGTCACGCCTGCATCACGAAATTGATCTGGTAGTCAGTGCCAGACACCAACCAAACAGAAGCTCCATGAAATGCTTATTTTCTCCAAATTAAAGCCTCATGCACATCATGTGCTTACTCTGCAGCAATGACAGAGCCTAAGAATTTGGGTTCTGAGTTTCACATCAGAGGGCACAACTCATAACACTGGAATTTCTCCCAAATATACTAAGGATGGCAATCACATATAGAACAAATGTCCTGCAAGTTATTTTGAGCCAAATATCCAATTTTTTCTATATTTTTCTGCTGGTTTTAAATTAATAATATTGTATTTAGATTGAGAGCCCTTTAGGGTCTAAAATTGGAAAATACGTTTCAGACATTGCAGTATCACTTGAGCTTAAAGATAAAGAGCATAAATTCTGAAGTCAGGCTGTCCAGACTCGAATTTCAGCTTTGCCTCTTACTAGTTGTGTGACTTGGTTATATTAATTGTCTCATTTAAGTTTTGTACCAAATGGAGATGGTTAAATACCTACTTCATAGGATCATCTTGGGCATCAAATAAACAGCACCCGACATCAAACAAACACTGTGTGTTTCAGTGATTTTTTTTTTCAATCTTCTTCCCCGAGGTATTCTTTGTCCTGCTTGAAATGTTTCCATTTACTTCTACCCTTAACTTCTGCCCTTAGCCAGTTTTCAGTCTAAGCTGTCAACTTCTCTTCTATTTCACAACTCTGCACCTTAGACATTTGCTTCTGATGCGGAACTCTGTTAAATGCTATCTAAAATGATTTGTAAACTGTGGGCTGAGTTTTCAGTACACCAGTACATAGCGTCGGTGCATAGGTTAAAAACTCTCTCTGAGAATAAGATATAATAGAAAGATGTTAAAGGAAGTGATTCTGAACCTCTTTCCAACATGAAGAGCTGCCTACCATAATGACACTGACTAAACATTTCATAGTTGTTTTGCCATATGCTAAATACTTCAAATACATTATATCATATAAGTTTTGCAATCAGATTTTGATATTATTGTTTAGGAAGTGAGTATTAAAACTCTCTTTTGGATTTGAGAAAAATGAAGCTCACAAAATTTGATTTCCATAGTGTGGGTATCCTATTGCTGCTATAACAAATGACCACTAACTGAATGACTTGACCCAAATGTATTATCTTCTAGTGCTGGAGGTCAGAAGTCTGAAATTGATCCTTTAATTCTATTGAAAATTATTTACTCACTTTTTAAAAGTTAATTCCATATTGTTTTCTCATTTGACCCCTCTCTTGGTCAGGGTTCTTAGCTGAAAGCAACACAATCCTCTTTAACTAACTTAAGCAGAAAAGGAATTTATTGAATGATACTAACTACTTTATAGAATCACTAAATCGTTGGGTTAAAACCGAGGTGACGGCAGGGCTTTGTTCTCCATGTTCAGGCTCTTGGGAAGAATCTGTTTGTGCCTTTTCCAACTTCTAGAGGCCACCCATATTACTTGGCTGATGAACTGTTTCCATCTTGAAAGCCAGAACACTGCCATTCCTCTGGTTATCTCACTCTGTTTTCCTTTTCCATTTAATCCACATAAGGACTCTAGTGATTACGTTGGACCCACCAGGATAATCTGGGATAATCTTCCTATCTCAAGGTCAACTAATTTGTTATCTTATCTGCAATCTAAATGTAAGGTAGCATATTCACAGATTCCTGGGATTAGGTTGTGGACCTCTACTGGGAGCATTACTCTGCCTATGACAAATTTTTAAAATTTGTTATTCCCCATCTTTCACAGTCCAACTACATTTTTTTTTAAAAAAATTTTTAGATTTAGCTTGAATTTATTTATTTGTTTTTCTTTTATTATTTGCTTCTTTTTATTGATACTTAATAGTTCATATTTTTGGTGCATATGTGATTTTTTTATCTGTATACAATGTGTAATGATCAAATCAAGGTAATTGACTTATTCCTCAACTCAAACATTTATCTTTTCTTTGTGTTGGGGATATTACAAATCTTTTACCTATTTTGACATATACAATAAATTATTGTTAGCAATAATTTTCCTACTGTACTGTCAAATGCTGGAACTTATTCCCTCTATTTAACTGTATTTTTGTTCCTTTTAACCAACTTTTTGTCCCTCCTCCTCCCTTGTCTCCCCAGCTCCTGGTAACCACCATTCTACTCTCCACCTTCCATAAGATCCACTTTTTTAGCTCCCAAGTATGAGTGAGAAAAATTTGTCTTTCTGTGCCTGACTTATTTCACTTGACATAATGACAGCCAGTTCCATCTATGTCACTGCAAATGACAAAATTTCATTCTTTTTTAATATTACATTTTGTTTATATACCATTTCCTTCATCCTTTCATCCATTGATAGACACTTAGGTTGATTCCATATCTTGGCTATTGTGCATAGTGCTGCAATAAACACGTGTTTGTTACTTATACCAATTTGTTTTCTTTTGGATATATATCCAGCAGTAGAATTCTTAGTTCATATGGTAGTTCTCTTGGTTTTTTAGGAACTCTCATATTGTTTTCCATCATGGCTGCACTACTTTACATTCCTACTGATAGTGTATAAACATTCTTCTTTCTCCACATCCTTGTCAGCATGTTATTTTTGTCTTTTTGATATTTAATAATAGCTATTCTAGCTGAGGTGAGATGATATCTCATTGTATTTTGATTTACATTTCTCTGAACGTGTGTGATGCTGAGCATTGTTTGAATATACCTCATGTCCATTTGTATGTCTTCTTTTGAGAAATACCTATTCTGGTCTTTCACCCATTTTTTAATCAGATTATTATTTTTATTATTATTATTTTGCTATTGAGTTACATGAGTTCTTATTTATCTATCTAGATTTCTATCTCTCTTTCTCCCTTTTTTTTTTTCTTTTGAGACAGAGTCTTGCTTGTCGCCCAGGCTGAAGTGCAGTGGCGTGATCTCGGCTCACTGCAACCCCCAACTCCTGAGTTCAAGCGATTCTCATGCCTCAGCCTTCCACATAGCTGGGATTACTGGTGCATGCCACCACGCCTGGCTAATTTTTTATAGTTTTAGTAGGAAAGGTGTTTCACCATGTTGGCCAGGCTGGTCTCAAACTCCTGGCCTCAACAAATTCACCGGCCTCAGCCTCCCAAAGTGCTGGGATTACAGGTGTGAGCCACCATGCCCAGTCTCTTTTCCTCCTTACCTTGTACAGACATAGTGCTTTGCAGTACTTACACTTATCATCACACACTGGACTATTCTAGGCTATGTAACTAAACCTGGATCTAGTTAGGTACGATATAAAAATACCCTTAGTTTTTCTCTAAATCAGAATAAAATTAGTTTCACCAATAGCCCTACTCTGATTCCAAAAACTGAGTGTTCTAAGAAACTTGTACCTTCCTATGATCTCCCATCTTCTTTCTAGTACCTAAGCATTTACCCAATACCTCTAAAAGCAAGTCTACCCAATTTGAGACTTCTGTAACTTGACTCATTTCACCATTAGCCTAACCTAAAGATCATCATTCTCACAAAAACTACATTGCAGAAAATACCAGATGATTCATGCAAACATCAAGTTTACTTATCCCTCTACTCCCTTAGCAGTTAGTATAGGACTTGGTATGGAGTATGTGCTCAAAAGAGTTCATGAAATAGTTATTCTAAATCTTTTTAAAATAAATCAAATTATGTTTAATATTTTCTGAGTTCCTTTATTAAGAAAAGCTTAAAATCTTTACAGTTCAGTTTTACCCCCAAGTTTTACATAAATTTTATGGTATGTCTAATGCACAAAAAAGAAAGGCATTGTTAGCAAATTAATTTAAATATTTTAAAAACATGACAAAATGCCTTACAAGACTCCTAATGTGCAATACAAATGAAAGTTAAAAAAACTTTTATGTGCTAGGTTCTGTGGCTCACGACTATAATGCCAGGACTCTGGGAGGCCGAGGCAGGCAGATCACCTGAGGTCAGAAGTTTGAGACCAGCCTGGCCAACATGGTGAAACCCCATCTCTACTAAAAATACAAAAATTAGCCAGGTATGGTGGCGCATGCATCTGTAATTCCAGCTACTCGGGAAGCTGAGGCAGGAGAATCGCTTCAACCCAGGAAGTGGAGGTTGCAGTAAGCTGAGATTGCACCACTGCATTCCAATCTAGTCAACAGAGCGAGACTACATCTCAAAAAAAAAAAAAAAAAAAAAGTTTTATAAACTTTGTGATTTTCAAATTTATTTCAAATTTAATACCAGCCAAAAGGAATCTTTTTTAAAAAAATCTACCAATAATAGAAAATATAAACACATCTGAATTTTTAATTATCAGGTTCCTATGTATTACATTTTTTGTCTTTATATATTATAATCCATATTGTCTGAGGAATATAGTGTGATTATTTGGGTTTCTAAAGAAGAGATTTTAACCAAGGATATTTTCTATGCCAAACCTTAGTGATGCCTCCTTCATTGCATCATGAACCTGAGTGGTTTTCCAAACAATACTGAAGTCCCAATTCTACTGACTAACACATAAATTATGTTTTTCTCTTCCTTGTGGATTTATTTGGATTTATAAAAGTAAATCTCAATCTGTACAGCTACCCATGGCTTTCCTCAGAACATTCCCAAATCTTAAAACCATGATTATTGATATCCTAACTTATAGAAGAAAAACTAGATTATATACAAAAAATAAAGTAAGTCTTTAATACAAAGGAACACTTTTCAGTGTATCATATCTAAAACTGCAATAATGTGGACACGGGCTATCTAAAGGTAGAGCTACTAGTTCGCCATTTGTTATCAGCTTTAAGAACACCATCCCCTTCTTTCCCTTCAGCGCGCCACTGAAGATCCTGGTGTCGCCATGGGCCGCCGCCCCGCCCGTTGTTACCGGTATTGTAAGAACAAGCCGTACCCAAAGTCTCGCTTCTGCCGAGGTGTCCCTGATGCCAAGATTCGCATCTTTGACCTAGGGCGGAAGAAGGCAAAAGTGGATGAGTTTCTGCTCTGTGGACACATGGTTTCAGATGAATATGGCAGCTGTCCTGTGAAGGCCTGGAGGCTGCCCGAATTTGTGCCAATAAGCACAAATTAAAAAGTTAAAAAGGTAAAAAGTTGCGGCAAGGATGGCCTCCCTAATCCAGGTGCGGCTCCACCCCTTTCACGTCATCCGCATCAAGAAGATGTTGTCCTGTGCTGGGGCTGACAAGCTCCAAACAGGCATGCGAGGTGCCTTTGGAAAGCTCCAGGGCACTGTGGCCAGGGTTCCATTGGCCAAGTTATCATGTCCATCCGCACCAAGCTGCAGAACAAGGAGCATGTGATTGAGGCCCTGGGCAGGGCCAAGTTCAAGTTTCCTGGCCACCAGAAGATCCACATCTCAAAGAAGTGGGGCTTCACCAAGTTCAATGCTGATGAATTTGAAGACATGGTGGCTGAAATCCCAGATGGCTGTGGGGTCAAGTACATCCCCAATCATGGTCCTGTGGAAAAATGGCGGGCCCTGCACTCACGAGGGCTTCCAATATGCTGCCCCCCTCTTAATACTCACCAATAAATTCTACTTCCTGTACACCTAAAAAAAAAAAACACCATCCCCAATCTTTGATTTGATACTTCTTGCCATCAAACAACTAGATCTTTGTGGTTTTCAGAGCTGCTTTTTTTTTTTTTTTTTTTGAGACGGAGTCTCGCTCTGTCCCCCAGGCTGAAGTGCAGTGGCCGGATCTCAGCTCACTGCAAGCTCCGCCTCCCGGGTTCACACCATTCTCCTGCCTCAGACTCCCAAGTAGCTGGGACTACAGGCGCCCGCCACCATCTCCCGGCTACTTTTTTGTATTTTTTAGTAGAGACGGGGTTTCTCCGGGTTAGCCAGGATGGTCTTGATCTCCTGACCTTGTGATCCGCCCGTCTCGGCCTCCCCAAGTGCTGGGATTACAGGCTTCAGCCACCGCGCCCGGCCTTCAAAGCTTCTTTAACTTACCTTCTACACTGTCCCTGTTCTCTCTTTCTTGCATAAAGCTCGACAACTTGTTCCTGTGCCTTTTAGATGGGTGGGTAACCCGATGTGATAACTTAATTGGTGCCAGTGTGATAATGGTGATTATGATTTAATGGAGTAGGTTTCACATATAATGCAATTATAATACTTAAGCATTTAATGTCATAACCTCATAGGTTATGAATTGTGAAAATTTCAAGTATTAGGTCAGGACAGTAGTGGATATTTTGAGAGCACCAGGTACTTCTGTCATACCGTAATGCAATAAGCTGCTTACTCAAGGCCATAATTACAAAATTGTCATCCCATTCTTGCGTGACTATTGAAAAGAAACCTTAAAGCATACCAAAGCATTGCTTTTTTTCATATTATATGGATCCTTAGAACATATAATATATATTATATACAACATATATTATATTAACATATATACAGCATATATATTATATATTTATTATATATAATATATTAATATATACATATATTAACATATATACAACAGATAACGTATATTATATACAACATATATAATGTTGTATAACATATGAGCTAGGACACATATATTCTCTTATTAATCAATAGCACATGGCTTAATTCTAAATTGCTTCTGTTTCTCACTCTACACTAGAACCTTCCATTTATTGTTTTATAAATCTTTGGATTGAATTTCCTTCCTTCCTTCCTTCCTTCTTTCCTTCCTTCCTTCCTTCGTTCCTCCCTTCCTTCCTTCCTTCCTTCCCTCCCTCCCTCTCTCCCTCTTTCTTTCTTTCTTTCTTTCTTTCTTTCTTTCTTTCTTTCTTTCTTTCTTTCTTTCTTTCTTTCTTTCTTTTTCTCTCTCTCTTTCATTTTTTCTCTTTTTTGAGACGAAGTTTCACGTTGTCCAGGCTAGAGTGCAATGGCACAATCTCAGCTCACTGCAACCTCCACCTCCCAGGTTCAAGTGATTCTCCTGCCTCACCCTCCTAAGTAGCTGGGATTACAGGTGCTCACCACCATGCCTGGCTACTTTTTTGTATTTTTCGTAGAGACAGGGTTTCACCATGTTGGCCAGCTGGTCTTGAACTCCTGATCTCAGGTGATCCACAAGCCTCAACCTCCCAAAGGGCTGGAATTACAGGCATTAGCCACCTTGCCCAGCCACATTTTCTTTCTTAATTGTATCTTTTGGTGAAAGTTTAAATAATATTCTCCATAATTCATTACTTATTTAAATTCTTACTTTTATTCTGCAACAAAACACTTGATAATTCGTAAGACAAATCTATAAAGACACCACCCAGGGATTTACAGCTAAATGAGATGAGATGGCCACAAAGAGTAGACAGGCAAAGATGAGTACTCTGCTTTATACCGAAAGTTAAAAACTTTAATTTCCAAGGTTATCGTAAGTTTATAGTCTTAGAAAATTCATTAAAAACAGTTTGATCCAATTTTATAGAAATCATAATATATTGGAAATGTCATTTAAATGACAGCATAGTTTTTTAAGAAAAATCAAAGTGAAGCTGAATCTTCAATAAATACCTTCAAATAATATTATCATATACAAAATAATAGGGTGACAACATTGTAGAAATAATAGAAAAATAATTTATATGTCATGTGACTAACCACTATTTTTTTAATTCCAAAAATCCACCATGTCTTTAAGAGACAAGATTAGTAAAATGTTAATAATTATTAAAACCAGATGATGGGTTAATAAAGTTGATTAAGTTAGTCTATTTTTGCATATATTTAAACTTTTATAATAAAACATTTAAACATAAAGAAAGATATATAGATTATAATTACTGACATATATAGTCTCAAAAGATGGATATTTAGTAGGTATCAATGATAGTTCATTAACTCTCCCCTGAATCAGTAGGCAAATTTTTATCTACTTAGCTTACAGTAAATTCATCTTTGGAAAAAGAATTAGTGGATTACAAGAGGGAATATCAACCAAACCTGGGAAAGTAAACTAAAGAGGAATGAGAGCAGAATAATTCAATGAAAATTCTATTGTCATATAATCCTGATGATATATTATAAAGGTTAGTAAAACGATTGGCCAACATCTATTTTTATAGAGCTAATATTACAGGTATATTCTACGATAGAAGCAAAGAAGACGATAAAAAAGAGAAAAGGTCTCAAGATTTAGAAAAGAAATTATAGTTAAGAAGCTAAAAGAATGTAGAGGCTCTGATGCAGGTAGGAAACACATATCCAATATGGACACAGGAGTTTGAAATGGTGAATAAAACATACAGGGCCCAAGGATAAGCATTGATAACTGAATAACACTTTTGTCTTAATGCACATTCCACCACTACATCTCCAGCACTCCCTTTCCTTCTCCCACTGCAAGTGAGTAAAAATCCATTATCAGACTATTCAGTTCCTTAAACTAAGAACATTGGGGTATTTTGAGAGACAGTAGAGAGTGTGGCTAAATGTACATACTCTAGAGCCAGATGTACTCGCTAGCTATATCACCTTCCTTACCCGTAAGACAGAGATAACAGTCCTATTCACTTATTCCTGTTATTACACAGTTTATTGAAATGATAATGTGATGGTTGATCAGTCCTTAGCCAGTTGGATTACATAGAAAACTTCAAAGAAAGTAGCCCTTTTCTGTAACCACCTGGAATTTGAAATTTACCCAGAACTTTCAATAGTTTTAAATACAGATAATTATTCCATACCAAAGAAAAGCTGGGGCATGGAAGTTGTTTACTTTCATGAACACATTTTTCTGTATTTTAAACAAGTAAGGAGTTTAAAAGATAATTTGAGAAAATGAGACATCTGGCCTTACCTCTTGATCTCTAGAAAACCTCAGTATAAAATAGGCTGAAAAAATAGGGGAGACTTTTTTCAAGCAGTTCATATTTGCCACAATTAAACACTGCTGAGGGTAAAGTGATGGCCTTTCAAAGAAAGAATTCACTTGCTTCCCACAGCTTCAGCCTCCATACAGTGAAATGTCCATAAAAGAAGAAGATAAAGAAGGTGAGTTGGCCACTTAGCTGAGAAATAAAGATCAACAGAGCAATGGTGTGGTAAGTGGTAGGGTCATCACTGGATAAGATGTTCAGCAAAATATGTCCTAAATCCATTTTGCCTCTAAGTACAGGGTCTTACCAAGTTCACCCTACTTTTCCAAACTTTTAGATTATCTGTTTCGTGTGGGGATTGAATTATAGTAGCTCCAAAATCCCAGCACTAAAATTATGCAGCTCAAATCCTCACAATTCTCGTTTGGTAACCTAGAGGCTTTTGTAAATTTCCTCCATGTTTCAAATTTTGTTTTTTTGCTTCAGACCACACTCTTGATCTAATATTTTAAGATTACCTCAGAGGAGTGTCACGAGTAGACTAGACCTTAAAGAGACATTTGATGAAGTGTCTCATTATTTTCCTGTGAATGAAAGAGACACATGAGCTGCCTAATACCACAGTATATGGATTTATATTTTTTCTATCAACTATACCAAAAGAATAATAATTGATTGATGATTGGTTCATTAATTACTTCATTAGTTAATAGATTGCAGTCTTTATAAATAGCAGTTTATAGTTGCATTCCACAGAATTTCTGATCCTGTCTCTTCCCTACCCAATGTTTTATCATTAAACTTCATTTACATAAGATAGTATATTCAACAAATACAAAGATTTGCTGGAACAGAAGGCACAGTAAGATATTTCACAGGATAAAATTAAAAGTAGATGTCAACAGAGTAAATCAAAGTGAAATTTAATAGAGTTAAACAGTAAGTGTTCTAAATACCAGGATTAAATTCCATGAAGCTACAGCTTTTTAAAAAAGTCACAAAGTAGGATAAGAAAAAATGACTTTCAGAAAGTTAGTGTAAAGAAAACTCACTGGTTTTCATTGGCTGCCTGCTTAGTTTGAGGTGACCTCCTGATGTGGTGAATAAGCAGACATCGTTTCTCTGAGCTACCTTGACAGAAGTGTGGTGACCAGAACTAGGTAGAGATGGGCCTACTATATTCTGTGCTACTCATAAGTCACCTATTGTATCACAATTTAGCTCTTGGTACCACACTTTAGGAGGAAAATATATCATCAAAAGATATTCAAAGTAGAGGGCAAAAGTGGAGAAGAATATTTTTTAAAATTAATTATGAAAAACAGCTGAAGTTTGAATTTCGTGTAAAATCATGATTCACAAAATATTATTCTTCCTTTGATTTTTTCCAACAATTTTAAATATAAAAATCATTCCTAGTTTGTTGATTGTATAAAATCAGGCGGCAAACTGGATTTATCCTATGGCCTATGGTTTGCTAATCTCTGATCTAGAGCAACACTCTTTTTTCACCGGACCTAAATCAAGGCATCTACAGGACTGCATTTTTTTCTGAAGGCTCTAGAGCAGCATCTGTTTGCTTACTTTTGCCAGCTTTTACAGGCCATCTATTTCTTTGCTCCTGACCTCACCTCTATCCATTTTCAAAGCCACCAACATTCCACTTATCTGCCCATTCTTTCATAGTCACATCTCCCTCTGATCACAGTCAGGAAAGGTTTTCTGGTATTAGACACTTTAGACACATGTAATTACACTGGGGCAACCCACATAATCCAATATAATTTCCCATATCAGAATGAATATCCAACAGAAAATCTATTACATAAGGAGACAATCTACCACACTGATTTTTATGTAGATGCAAATTAAAACATGAGGCACCACTTTATACTCATCACTTTGACAAAAACTAGAGATACCACCAAATGTTGGTGAGATTATGGAGAAATAGGCATCTTGTGCATTGTGGCAGGCATGAAGAGCAACAGAGCCCTTTTAGTCTGGCAGTGTAAACTGTGGTATGGAATGTGCATCCCCTAAGACACGGCAATCATTCTCTTCGGTATATGTCCAGAGAAATATGTGCAGAGACACCAAAGGAGTTTTGTGTCATTATGTTTATCACAGCATTATTTGTGATAGAAGGAAGTTGGAAGCAATTTAGGTGCACTTTGCTAGGGAAATGAAGTAGAATAAATGTGTACTGTGGAATATGAGCAGAGTGAACTGACACATAGAAAAATACACATAAATCCTGAAAACAGTAAAGAATAAGAAAATCAGAAAAAGAATGAGATTATAATATACTATCACTTATATAAATATAAAGTATATAAATATAAAACAATATTTTACATTTTTCAGATTACATATATGTATACATATATGTAATCTGAAAAGAATATATATATCCAAATGCAGTTGAGTGGTCAGGGGTGGCTTGAAAATAACAAGAAGATATAAAGTGAACAAGGAGAAAAGATGATAGCATACCATGAACAGAGGAATTTGATTGATTTTGTTTTCTGCAGGTAATTTTTTTAACTTTTTAATAAAATAAAAGTAATGTAAAACTCGGCTGAGTTCATTTGCAAATTTCTACCTATTATAAACCTTGTGCCCATCAGCAATGCATAAATGATTGATCATCTCTGCATATAATTGTTTTTCTGTTAAGAACTCTTGGGCTTGCAAAATAGAGTCCAAGTAGCCAATTCAATCCTAAGCAAAAAGAACAAAACTGGAAGCATCACGTTACCCTACCTCAAACTATACTATAGGGCTACAGTAACCAAAACAGCATGGTACCAGTACAAAAACAGACACATAGACCAATGGAACAGAATAGAGAACCCAGAAATAAGACTGCACACCTGCCACTATCTAATATTTGACAAATCTGACAAAAACGAGCAATGGATAAATTTATTGAATGGGGAAAAGATTTTCCATTCAATAAGTAATGCTGGGATAACTAGCAAGCCATGTGCCAAAGTTTAAAACTGGACCCCTTCCTTACACCTTATACAAAAATCTACTCAAGATGGATTAAAAGCTTGATTATAAAACCCAAAACTATATAAACCTAGAAGACAACCTAGACAATATCATTCAGGACATATACATGGGCAAAGATTTCATGACAAAGACACCAAGCAATTGCAACAAAAGCAAAAATTGACAAATCAGATCTAATTAAAGAGCTTCTGCACATCAAAAGAAACAAGTGACAGAGTAAACAGACAACTATAGAATGGGTGAAAATTTTTGCAACCTGTGCATCCTACAAAGGGCTAATGTTCAGCATCTATAAGGAACTTTTTCCAAGAAAAAAACAACTCCATTAAAAAGTGGTTAAAGGAGCTGGACACAGTGACTCATACCTGTAATCCCAGCACTTTGGGAGGCTGAGGCGGGGGGATCACTTGAGGTCAGGAGTTGGAGACCAGCCTAGCCAAGATGGCGAAAACCCGTCTCTACTAAAAATACAAAAATCAGCTGGACATGGTGTAATCCCAGCCACTTGGGAGGCTCAGGCACAAGAATCACTCGAACCCAGAAGGTGGAGGTTGCAGTGAGCAGAGATCGCACCACTGCACTCCAGCCTGGGCAACAAAGTGAGATTCCATCTCAATAAATCAATCAATTGATCAATTAAATATAGTAAAAATTGAAAGTGGGTAAAGGATATGAACAGACACTTCTCAAAAGAAGACATACCTGGGGCCAACAATCATGAAAAAAAAGTTCAACATCACTGATCATTAGAGAAATGCAAATCAAATCCACTATGTGATATCATCTCACACCAGTCATAGTGACTATTATTAAAAAGTCAAAAAATAACAGATGCTGGCAAGATTGTGGTGAAAAGGAACACTTATACACTCTTTCGGGAGTGTAAATTAGTTCAGCCATTGTAGAAGACAGTGTGATGATTCCTCAAAGAACTAAAAACAGAAATACTATTTGAACCAGCAATCTCATTACTGGGTATAAAGGAATGTAAATCATTCTATTATAAAGACAGATGCATGCATATGTTCATTGCAGCACTATTCATAATAGCAAAGACATGGACTCAATTTAAATGCCCATCAATGACAGACTGGATGAAGAAAATATGGTACATATACACATTTGTGGTGACTTTCTGAAACAGTCAGTAAATAAAATATACCAATTACAGCTCCATATTGGAATACTATGCAGTCATAAAAAAGAAAGAGATCATGTCCTTTGCAGAGACATGGATGGAGCTGGGGGCCATTATCCTCAGCAAACTAACACAGGGACAGAAAAACAAATACTGCATGTTCTCACTTATAAGTGGGAGCTAAATGATGAAAAAACATGGACGTATAGAGGGAAACAACATACATTGGGGCCCATCAGAGGGTGGAGGATGGAAGCAGAGAGAGGATCAGGAAACACAACTAATGGGTATTAGGCTTAATACCTGGATGTTGAAACAATCTGTACAACAAACCCCATGACACAAGTTTACCTAGGTAACAAACTTGCACATGTACCCCTGAACTTAAAATGAAAGTTAAAAAAATAGAAATAAAATAAAAAATTTAATTTTTGGAAAAACGTAGGTTTTCCACTATAAAATTCATGTTTATGAGAACATGTATGGATACGTTTAGATCAATAAGAAATATTATCCTATAGTCATAAAACTGAATTAAAGGATGAGAGCTTCACAAATAACAGGATAAAATGACATCATTTATACTTCTTGACATGCAATGCACTGAGAAAAACACAATACCATTTTTGTAGTATTCTTGCCAAAAAACTAAACCTGTATTTCATAGTGAAGAAAAAAATCAGAACATGACCATAGGCCTGGACTTTTCAAAAATGACAATATCGTTAAAGAACCCCCCCCCAAAAAAAAAACAAAGAGTGCTGCTCTAGATCAGAGATTAGCAAACCATAGGCCATAGGATAAATCCAGTTTGCTGCCTGATTTTATACAATCGACAAACTAGGAATGATTTTTATATTTAAAATTGTTGGAAAAATTCAAAGGAAGAATAATATTTTGTGAACCATGAATTTTATACGAAATTCAAACCTCAGAGGCCATAAAAAAGTTGGCTGGGCGCAGTGGCTCATGTCTGTAATCCCAGCACCTTGGGAGGCCAAGGCGGGTGAAACACCTGAAGTCAGGAATTTGAGACCAGTCTGGCTGACACGGTGAAACCTCGCCTCTGCTAAAAAAGAATAAAATAAAATAAAATAAAAATTAGCCAGGCGTTGTGGTGGGTGCCTGTAATCTCAGCTACTTGGGAGGCTGAGGCAGGAGAATCGCTTGAACCCAGAAGGCAGAGGTTGCAGTAAGTTGAGATTGTGCCATTGCGCTCCAGCCTGGGCAACAAGAGCAAAACTCCATCTCAAAAAAAAACAAAAACAAAAAACAAAAAAACAACAAAAAAAACAAAACTGTGTCGGCCACAGCCACATTCATTCGTTTACATATTGTCTATGGCTTCTTTTGTGCTGCAATAGCAGAGCTGAGTAACTGCAACAGAAAATATATGGGGTAGCCCACAAAACCCAAAATATTTACTATCTGAGCCATCACAGAAAGTTTGCCAACCTCTCCCCAGATTAATAGTGATTAAAAACACATAACTTGGCCGGGCGCGGTGGCTGAAACCTGTAATCCCAGCACTTTGGGAGGCCGAGATGGGTGGATCACGAGGTCAGGAGATTGAGACCATCCTGGCTAACACGGTGAAACCCCGTCTCTACTAAAAAAAAAACCAAAAAACTAGCCGGGCGAGGTGGCGGGCGCCTGTAGTCCCAGCTACTCCGGAGGCTGAGGCAGAAGAATGGCGTGAACCTGGGAGGTGGAGCTTGCAGTGAGCTGAGATCCCGCCACTGCGCTCCAGCCTGGGCGACAGAGCCAGACTCCGTCTCAAAAAAAAAAAAAAAAAAAAAAAAAAAAAAACATAACTTGATCATTGAATGACTCAAGAGGAAAAATAACAGTATTTGAACAACTGAGAAAATTTCAATATAGGCTATATATTAGATTAAAAGCATTGTAGTTACGTAAAATTTCTCTGGTCTTGTATTTGTATAAGAAAATTTTCTTGTTCTCAGTAAATATGTGTAAATATATACCGAAATATTAGTAGTGCAGTTTTGTGATATCTGCAACATACTTTCAAATATTTCAGAGAAAAACTGTGTGTGTTTTTGTGCGTATGTGAAAAGATAGAGAAAGCAAATGTAGCAAAATGTTAGTAATTAGTGAACATAGGTAAAGGATATATGGTTGTACTATTTTTTTCAAATTCTTATTGAAGTTAACATTTTTCAAAATAAAAGACTGGGAGATTCTAAAAAAACATTAAGAGAAAACAAAGGATACAATAGTTTTTTTTTTTTTAATGATCATTTTATTTTGAGTTTTCAGGAAGCAATAATATTTTCCCCAAATGCATTAGCTCATTCTCTTCCTGAGGAAACACTAATAGTAAAATGGCTTTCCCCAGCTCAGCTGAGGAATCTAAGACCCATTCTTAATTCCTCTCTTTCTCTTACCACATCGAATCTATCTTCAAAGACTATCCAGAACCTGATTCTACTCCACTGCCACACTCCGGCTCAGTCCACCGTCATTTGTCATTTGATGTTACAATAGCCTCCTTGCTGGTCTCTGCTTTCTCTCTTCACCAAGTAGCTTTTCAATTCATTATTTTATCACCCTAAATAAGATCATGAGACTTTTCCAAACTTTCCCATGCCTTCACATCACATTTAAATAAAATGAAAATCCTGTAGATCAGTGGTCCCTAATTTTTTTGGCCCCAGGGACTCATTTCAAGGAAGACAATTTTTCCATGGGAAGGGGTAGAGTGGGGGTAGTTTGGGGATGAAACTGTTCCACTTCAGATCATCAGGCATTACATTATCATAAGGAGAGTGCAACCTAGATCCCTTGCATGAGCAGTTCACAATAGGGTTCCCTGTCCTATGAGAATCTAACCGTCACCACTGATCTGACAGGAGGCGGAGCTCAGGAGGTAATGCTCGCTAGCCTGTTGCTCACCTCCTGCTGTGCCACCAGTTTCTAATAGGCCACAGACTGGTATCAGTATCCGTCCAAGGCCCAGGGGTTGGGGACCCCCGGGTACAGATAACCTGTAAGACCTGCACAACACGGCCTTTCCTCATCTCCCTAACATTATCTCCAACCACTCTTTCTCTCAAATGCATAAAACATTTTGCCACATCAAGACCTTTATATTCTCTGTTTGCTACTCCTGCCTATTCCCAAGTCTTTTTGTGTCCAAAATCTTCATTTTGCATCACATCAGTATTCTGCCCAGATTTGCCTCCCCAAGGAGAATTGTCTTAACCAGGCTATCTAAAATAACCAAAATTCTTTCTACCAGTCACTATTTCCTTAATGTGATTTATTTTCCCCATAGATTAATGAATGTATGGAATTATATCTGTTTACATGGTTATTGTCTGTTTGTCATGGCCTTCTGGCATTTACACATTAGAATGCAAACTCCATAAGGGAAAATATTATTTTACTCATTCATCGTCATATTGTCATATGACCACATATTTGTTGAATGTATGCTCATTAAATTCATTTATTCAATGCTTATTTATTGAATACCTACTATATGAGAGGCGCTGCTGTGGTTACTTGATCCACATTAGTGAATAAAACAAAACCACGTGCTCTCATAGAGCTTACATTCTATCAAGGAATAACATTCTAAAGTATATGGAAGGAAAAGGGTCATGGAAAGTTTGAGTGCATGCCTATAATATTGGGTAAGTGTCAAAGTGACTTTCCAAAACAGTTAGTATACAATATATACCCATTACAGCTCAATTAATGACTAACCTCAGTATTGAAAATGTGGGAGTTGTTTAAAATTGGATGGGGGTTGCAACTGAAAAGGAGATTTGTGGACAGAAAGAAAATGGGGTTAGGAGGCCCAGAGAAAACACTATTGGGATTGGAAAGAATGAGAGATTACGATTTCTGGCAATGTCAAGAACGACAAGAATATAATGGAATTAGCTGATGTTAGTATTCCAGCTGGGCCACCGGTGTGATGCGGGGTCTGACTGGTGAGGGATGGGAGTTGTGGCAGTTCTGAATAAGAAAGGACATAAGATCTCCTTACTTCCTCCTGTCCTGGGGAGATGAATTCAGATTGAAGCTGCTCAAGACTAGCGTATGATAAACTGTTGGCTGTTAAAAAACTCACACTGGCATCTCTGTCCTCATTCAGTTACAAACAACGTATCTGGATTTTCTCAGCTTGAGTAAAGCTACCAACCAACCTAACCCTTCCTATTTTAATAATAACACTTCGTCTCTTATATGTGGACCCCAACATTCTCAGCTCTTACTCTGTCTACCTAACCTTCTATCTTCTTTGCATGGCTCTTTCTCCCATTTCCCTGGACTGCTTGGTAGTGACAATCCCATCAATTTGTATCTTACCCCAAACCTTCACTTCACTCCCATCCCCAAAACAACTGCAATCTCATAGCCCAGGGTTACTTCTGGCCCAAAATCTGCACCACCGCTAGAAGCGAGGAGTTTAGAAAAGCTGAACAAACAGAGGACTGCTCAATGTTCCATATCTTGTATCAAATGCTTTATGAAAACCTTAGTCCATTTGCAACAACCCTACAACACAAGTATTAAAATATTCACAATTACCTAGGAAGTAACTAAAATGTATAACAGTTGAACTGGGATTCAAATCCAGAAAGGCCACCTCTAAAACTACGCTCTCGATTTTGGAGAACTTAGAAAAGAAAGCACCAAAAACTAGATTTTATTGTTTAAAGGAAAAATTAATATTTATTTGTTGAATATCTTACGATTATGACAAAATCTGACTATATATTTTATCCTTAGTCTTCCTAGTTACTTGTTCACGGGATAAAATATTCTGTTCAACAGTCAAAAACAAAATCGAGAAAACATTATGGAGATTTTAAAAGATCAACATTAAATTCTGAAAATTATAGACCAGCAAAATTATGGAATGCTTACAGAACTGACACCTTGCGAGCCCTTAGAAAATGACAGTCACTAAATTCCAGCATACATTCACTAATAATATATCCTTGTGTATCTTTAGAAATTATCATTGAGTGAGTAAATGAATGAAGGAATATCTGGCCCAACCAAATATCTATTTTAATAGAATTACTAGACTAGTAGATATAGAGAATAGCAAACTATAGTGCATTATGTTTTAGCAAGAGATTGGATGGACACTATCCTTTGGCCCAGATGGAAAAATGTAGAGCAGATGATAACAGTTTCACACATATGCAGCTAATTTCCTGAATAGATCTAGAAAATATGTATTTCTAGGCAATAAAATCTTTAACTTCATCATGTCTTTATCTACCTATGATGCATATAAATCTCTACACTTCTAATAACCCGGAATCCATATTTAATCTGCTACAAATATTAGAATATTTGATAATTGGCCTTTTGGAGAAATCAGTTAATATACTTTGAGGAACAGGTATGTTATGCATACAATTGGAAAGCTTGCAATAAACTTTCTAATTCCTTTCAGTAGAGTTGTAAGTACTGTATAGATTGGCCAAAACAAACATCTGTCAATTAACTCAATAAATTAGCCATAAATATTAGAAATTTTTGCTAACAGTAAAGTTTTGGGGTTTTGGTTTGTCTGCTTTTTCCTTTTGAGACAGGGTCTCCTCTGTCTCCCAGGCTGAAGTGCAGTGGTGTGATCATTACTAACTGCAGCCTGGACTCCTGGGCTCAAGCGATCCACCCACCTCAGCCTTCTGAATACCTGGGAGTACAGCCGTGCACCACCATGCCCAGACTAATTTTTGTATTTTGAGTAGACACAGGGTTTTGCCACATTGCACAGACTGGTCTCAAACTCCCGGGCTCAAGTAATCTGCTCGCCTAGGCCTCCCAAAGTGCTGGGATTACAAGCATGAGCCACCGCGCCCAAAGTTTATTTTAAATAATGCCAATTTATCAAATTTAAAATATAAGTTTTTCATGTTTAGCTCTTCCTTTGTAGTGGCTGTAGTATGTTTATCATTCTGTGTCAGTAGTAAAAGCATCTCTAGTAGTATAAGCATTTAATTTCTCGATTCTCATAATACGTTTTTTTTTTTGAGACAGGATCCCCCTCTGCTACCCAAGCTGGAGTGCGGTGGTGCAATTATAGCTCACTGCAGCCTCAAACTCCTGAGCTTAAGCAATCATTTATTTTAATAATATTCACCTTTATAAAAAATTTACTATATGCCTGGCACTGTACTAATTGTTTTACATATATTTCCCTAGTTCATACACAATCATATAAGGTAAAGATTTTTATACTCATTTTATAAACAGTGAGACTGCATCTGTGAAGTCCATACTTGGGATGAAACAAAAAGTTTTAAATGTTAAACAATATTGAACGGAACATATGAACTTCTAAATTTCTTTTTAATTGCCATTCAAAAATCCAGAATTTGGGTTTTATGCTAGGAAAATAATACTAGCATGCACACACACACAAACAGATGTATATGTGCGTATATGCTTATGTATTTCTGCACTTTATGTGTATTTTTTTATAAATCAGAAAATTTAAGTGGACTAACTTTATATTTTATAAATGTAGTCAATGTTTTCCCCAGAATATAAGCACATAATTGGTTTGCACTTGCAATAAAGACTACCCTTTCCTTTGCTTTTCTCTATTAAAAAATAGTGAAACATGCTTGAGAATATTTTTACAATGAAAAAAATAATTTGTGTGAAATTTATTTAATCAACATGCATTGCAATCTTCAACTCTATTTTTTCAAGATGAACTGGTGTTTCTTCTATATTATGAACTCTGAGACTTTTCATAAATATTAAAATTTTTCTGTAGTTTTTGGCATAACTCTCAATTCTTTCTTCTCAATAGATCTAATTTTGATTTGTTAAATGTCCATTTTCTTGATTTTTATGGTTTTATATTTGATAATTGCTATAAAGCCTTTTGTCCTTACCTCTGTGATTCTGAATCTTTCTAAAGCTTTGATTCCTTATCTTTTGTTTTATTCTTAAAATCATGCCTAACTTTAAGTAATTTTACATGTTTATGGTTGTAAATGAATCTGTGATTAGCTCATAATGCTGTCTCAAAGCCAAAATTGAAAATTGCTATTCTAATTATATCACCTATCAAAAATATTTCATAAGAGCAGTGTGATCATTCACCACATTCCTTTTTTACTGTATTTTAAAGTACATTTTCTTGTTGATCTACCTATGCTATTTAATATTTCGAAATCCTAAAAGACTGGATGCCCACAGAGCGACAGTAGATTAAGCTCCCTGGATACAGTTCTTTTTGCATTGATGCACCATTGGTGCTATATTAAAATCAATTGTGTATACAATATATTTAATTTTTTCTTCACTAGTTACCTGCTCATTTTAGGCTCCTTTGATTTGCCTAATTCTTTAATTTTCCACATTCTCTCTTCTTTATGATCTTCAGGGACAGCATTAATATATTTTTAATTTATTGTGTCTTATTAACTAAAAGAATTACTGCATTCATTTATTCTTAATGATGCACAAGTCTTGTTTCTTTTGGGCTAACTAGGGAAGATTTCCTCCTAAGAATAGCCAGTGAAATAAGAACAAAATAAGAGCAGCCTACCTATGTGTAAACTCATAGGCATTTGAAAAATCAAAGGTCAAAAGTTATCAAAAGAAAAGGTGCAAGGTGAAGACACATTTTCTTGTCAATAATATGTGGGTTAAAGAAAACCGACCCCAAAATAATTTCTATGTGAAGCTGATTTATTTTTATAACATGAAAACTTTACACTGTTTTTTATTATCACATCACTATCTCTGAATTTTTGGGAAGAGGTTTTTTTTGTTATTTAACTATAATCAACTTTCTTCCATTTATTCCACATTGTTCAAAGTCAGTTAGACTAAAGACTAATTCTTTCAAGCTACTACCTTTCATATACATTCTCAGGTGATTTCGAATCTCATGATGTGATGACTAGACACTCAATATTCACCAGTTTCCATCTTATTTATCACACTTGGTTCATTTCCGAGGACTAAAGGCCTGAGTCATTAAAAATTATATGCCCCATTTAAGCAGGTTTTCTGCATACTTTACTCAGGGAAAAATGTTGAATACATTTTCCCCCATGTAAAACGATGTCTTTTTTATGATTTATCAACATTTAAACCTGGTGTGTAACTGGATGCCTCTATGCCTCATACACTGGTAGTGAATAATTTCTGAAAACAGCAAACTTAAGCAATAAAGGCATCCCTGCACAATGCCCTGGACACACCCCCAGGCATTTATTCTTGGGCGAAAATTTTCCAGAGTTGTATATTTCTATTATCAGTGTATTTGTTTTAACCTGCTTTCCTTAAATATCGAAACTAGGACACCCTTCCCTCCGGGTAAATTTAGTCAACTGATTGTTTCAAATAACAAATAATTTGAACTCTATTTCACTGCTTTTCTCTGTGCATGTTTTTGAAAATTAAACTATATGTTTTCTAATAGGATTTAAGTGAATGTGTATTTTAAAAGTTTTTGAGAGATAACATTATTCAAGTGAAGAAATTATTAACTATATCAATAATATTCTAGCAAATAAAATAGCTACAGAACATAAAAATGCAGCTAACATTTATGATAACCCTTAATCCACACAACAATCCTATAAAACAAATTAGTATTATTATTACCCCCATTTTACAGATAAGGAATCCAAGAATCAGATGACTGATAAATATATCAAAGATTCCCCAGTTGTGCTAGCTTTAGTAAGTACTGAACACAGTGTTCTAAGGATTAGGTGTCAGGACTCCATCACTATGCTATTTCCTCACCCATTCTCTATTGCTCTATTTTGGAAACTTTCATACTTTTATTTATTCACTGCTACATTAACAACTTCATCTTTTCTTACCTATGGTCTTCAAAATAATCACATTAAGATTGTTTCTCTCCAATAATTGTGCGATTAGCAAAGCTAAGAAATATTTATTCTTACATTTTCACTCTTTTGTGTATGATATGAGAATACATGTGGCTTTAAGTAAGAGGAGGAAATATCACCATTTAAGCAATACTGTTTTCAACTTCATGAACACAATATGTCTTTCCATTTACCTAAATTTTCTTTAATTTTGTTCAACAATATTCTGTAGTTCTCGGTATACATGTTTTGTACTTCTTTGTTAAATTTATCTATAAATGCTTTATCATTTTTGATGCTATTATAAATTAAAAGAAGTATTTCCTAGTATTAATTTTCATAATTCTGAAAACAATTTTAAAAAGAATGTTTCTACTTGCTTATATTCTGTGTTCTTTGGGGGTAGGGATTTTTCTTTTATTAGAATAGGCAATCTATGTTTCTTGCTTCTTGAACTGGGATATGTCAAATTGAAAATGTGGATGCCGATGTAACCTCTCCTGGGTACCTCCATCTCCCATTCCCATGTGGAGCATATGAAGAAGTTTGTGAGCACGTATTGATATAGAAACGATGGCTCTATTGTTGGGTATGTGTTATAGAAGGCTTCTAGATAGAAAAGAAAATTGCTTATAAAAATCCTTCCCGCCAGGCGCGGTGGCTCACGCCTGTAATCCCAGCATTTTGGGAGGCCAAGGGGGGCAGATGACGAGGTCAGAGATGGAGACCATTCTGGCTAACACGGTGAAACCCCGTCTCTACTAAAAATACAAAAATAAATTAGCCGAGTGTGGTGACGGGCGCCTGTAGTCTCAGCTACTACGGAGGCTGAGGCAGAAGAACGTTGTGAACCCGGGAGGCGGAGCTTGCAGTGGGTCGAGATCTCGCCACTACACTCCAGCCTGGGCGACAGAGCGAGACTCCGTCTCAAAAAAAATAAAATAAATAAATAAATAAATCCTTCCCAAAAAATACCAAATGCACCAAACAAACAAACAACAACAACAAAAACCCTCAACATAATGTTGTTTATTAAAAAAAAAAAAAAAAAAAAAAAAAAAAAAAAAAAAAAACCGTAGAAGAAAAAAGAACAGAGGTAGTTAACAAGATGGCATGGAGCACCTGCTCTACCACCTAGTCTCAGAGCACGGCACTTGCAGTGTCAGCTCTTCTCCCCCTGTGGGGATGTGGCTACTGATATATAGGATGGCTTTGTTAGACTGACATCTATGAACATCTTCTCAGCAAGACATTTCCTCCTACTTCTTCTAGCAAGGGCTTTATCCTCCTATGATGCCTCCATCCTAGAAACCCCCATCATCCTGCAAAATAGGACCCAAGTTGAGTCCTATTGACTCTTTTCCTCTGGAAACATTGCCCCAAGGGTATAGGATCCAAAACACAGCCTGTTCTCTTGTTAGCTTGTTTTTCTTTAGAATCCACTCAGAAAAGCAGAGACATTAGTCACTGTTGGCCTAACTACCTAAGGCCGAACAAAAGTTTAGTAATACTTAGCAACTGAAATATTTTTACAGCCAAATTTCACTGCCCAATACAATGTTATTTTGGTTAATATACTCTAGGCAATGTACAGTATTTTAAAACAAAACATTAGGTAAAAATTTTACCCTTTTTCCTTCTTAAAGTAATGGGGAGACAATTACCATAAACAGTGTCTTTTGGAAAATCCTCCACAACACAGTCTAATGACTTCTTGTCTTTCTTTAACTTACAAAAAAATGTACATAGAGAGAAACTCAAGGAGCCTATTAAATGGCATATTATAGAAAATCAAAGTGAGGAAGAAGACACATGTACAACTATATTCAGAAAACATACACACACACACAGTAAACATACAAATTATGAATTGCTTCTAAGGTTTTCATCAGCATGTACATGCTGTTCCATCATTTGTTTATCTCCTATCAATCACTAATAGACACAAGAAATGATGAAAAGAGAGTTAACATTTGCTGAGTTTCTCCGAGGTGGCACACACTCAACTTCATATATAATATTTCCTTTCACTTTGAAGACAAACTGATAGGGTGTGTAAGTGTTGCTCCGATTTCAGATGAGGGAGTTGACCACAAGGCCATACTCTCCCTACTACACAGTGATGATAAAAATCTTAAAATGATGTATCAGTCAAAAACTTAAAATGAAGAGAATAATATTATATGATTTGTTTTCAATGAAGAAGACTTTCATTGTTTCATTTTTGCATATGGCTCTTGACTCGGCTTTTATTGCACCTGCTTCTTCAAGAGATGTATGAAGTGCTATTCTAAGTATTATGTGTGTGTATATGTATATATATATATACATACACACACACACTATTTTAATTTTCCCAGTAAAATAGTGGGGTTTATACGCTATAAAAACCATGAGGTTTATACGCTGTTGTTATTACCACCCACAATGAACTGACGAAGAAAACAGGGAACTGGGAAATTAACATGGATGCCTAAGGTAAGAAGAATCTACTGAGTAACAAAACAGGCTTTTGAGCTCAGAGAGTCGAAGGTCTGTGTCATTCTATTCTATTGCTTCTCAGCACAGATTTTGGAAAGCAGAGATTTGAGGATATGTGTGCTCAGCCAGTCATTAGATGATGTATATCTAGTCCTGATTTTACCACAAATTAGCTGAAGACTTTGCAGAAGTCACTTAACATCTTTGGGCCTTCCTTTCTTCTTCCGTAAGAGGAAGGAGTCACAGATACAAATGGCAAGGGTTAGTCAAAAAAAAAAAAAAAAGGCTGTTAGGAAGGAAAATAAAATATATTTTGTTAAATCTTTATATAATACTTGTGTTTAAGGGACTTCTATAGTTCAACATCATCTTAATGTACCTTTTGGAGAACACAGATTATGGTTTCTGAATAATCATTCTGACTTCAAGGTGTATAATGGTGTCTTAATTGCTATTGAATCAAACCCAGATTTCTTTCATTGGTATACAAGTTCTTCTATAACATGTGTTTATTCAGCTTCATTTCTTCCTACCCTCTGGCTCAACTTTAGTTAGTATCTGTCTTATATATGTGCCTAGTTCATTCTCACCCCTCACTCTCTTGACTTCTTCATAGGAAAAACTTCTCTTCTCTATCCCTTCCAAATCCATGTCTTATTCAACATACAGCTCAAACCCTTTCTTCCCCCCCATTAAGCACTATATTTTTCTCCCACATAGTTAAACCCTGGGACATAAAGAATCTTTTATTGTAAACTAACTAATCAATTTCCACTTGTTTTTCCACCAACTAGATTAAGAACTAAGACCATATATTTCCTCCACTTATAATTTCTTACCTAGTAGTCTACTGTGTACATTAATGAATTCATTAAACATATGTTGATTTATTCACTGACCTCTGATATGCACATAACACAAATACTTTGTATGTCAAACTATCATTTCTAGAGAATTCAGTAGCAAATGCCAAAATGAAATTACATGTGGTGGAATCTTGTTTTAGGGTCTGTTTCTGAATATTGGAGATTTCAAATAGGAATAATGTGGAAAAAATACACTTCCGAATGGATATCCAGGTAATGAGCATTTTAACAAATGACAATGCCTTGATTTGTTGAAGCAGTGCAGAACAGGAGAAATGACTGTAGGTTTATATCTTGGCTCAGCCACCAACCACAGTGTTACTTGGGGCAAGTTATAGAATATATGTTTGGTGAAATATGAATAATAGAACCAACAAAGAAGTTGTGATGTGTTTTAAGTGAAAGAACGTAGGTGAGTCATTTCATGCCTGGCTCATGTTAAATAGCCAATAAATAAGCAAATAGTCTATATCTTGATTATAAAATGTTATGCATTTGTCAAAACTCATCAAACAATATTCTTGAATATTACTATCTGTAAACACCCTAATAAACCTGACTTTTAAAATAACTGTATTAAAAATGAGAGCCTAGGCAGCCAGAATCACAATCAAAATGGTATCACAGATCCCATCTCCTGAGGACAACACCACCAATGAGGCTGAGCATGGAACATTAGGTACTCCTGCTAACACTGCTTGACCTGCCACATTACCAGAATAAATTCCCATTTTTCCACGCTTCTCTGCATCCCTAGCTCCAACTTCCGAAGTCCAGATGGATGGAGATGACTTGTTGAAACAGACCACATGCAACACCACGACTGTGAAGGACCTTACAAAATGAAGCAGGCTATCTTGTTGATTTCTGTAGTAAAAAATTTGGCCAGAACTCAAATGAAGAAGAATTCTCAAACACAGAAAAGGCATTTTAAAAATCAACTATACAGCAACATTTAGAAGTTTTTGCAAATTAATAAGAAAAAGGCAAGCACATCAATACAACATTAAAGTACATAGGATGGCAATGCCCTTATCCCAAATATAATAACATTTGAAAATATTTGATATTTAATCTCACATTAATTACTAGTAATTAATGTAAATTTAAATTATAACATATTTTAAACATAAACTTGGCAAATTGGCTTTTTATGTACCCAGGTTTGAAAAGGATTTGGGGAAATGAATACTTTAATAAACCGAGATGGCAGTATACATTGCTATTATAACATTTCTTGAGAGTACTTGGCAATACCTATTAAAACCTTCAAAAATGTTCATGCTCTTTGACCAAGCAATTTCATTTCTATGGATTCAACCTAATAATATATTTTTAAAACTACACAAAGACAGATACACAAGTTTTGCTTCTAATAGAAAAATTTGGGGAAATTATCAAGGTCCAACTACAGACAATTGATTACATAAACCATATGACATTCTTCATACTAAAGAATATTAATCACATAAAATTGTGTTGTGAATAATATTTAGCGATATGGAAAAGTAAATGTCCACTTCATTAAGTAAAATAAAGTTTATCAAGATTTGTGTACCTCTGATAAAATATCTTCATTTACATGGAAAGATACTGTAACTATACACATAAAATGTTAAGAGTGGTATTTCTGAATGGTGATAGCCTAAGTGGTTTTTTGTTTTGTTCATCTATTTTTTAAAAAAACTATTTAACAAATGTGTCTTTTATATTGAGAAAAACAAAAAACTTATTTTTTGAAGTTAGAAGTTGTCCTCTCAGCCTCCAAAGACTCATTTTCCTTAACTAATCATTATATATTTATCATCTCTGGATTTATCCAAGTCCATTTTAAAGCTAGTTTCACATTTTCCATCAAAATCACCTCCTTCAGTATCAAATTTCATGTGTTTACTACCTGCAGCAAATTATATATTTTTTATTTGTGTTAAGATTTCCTCTTTTAAACTTCAAAAGAAGCTTGCACAAGAAAGGAATTAACATTTATTGAACACCTACTATGTGCCAGGAACTATTTAAATCCCATTCACATATGTTAGTTCATTTGCATTTAAGTCTGGTTCCAATTATACATAACTTTCATAATTTGACAGGCATCAATCATTTTTCATTTTCGCCTGCATATTGCCAGACAGATGAGAGCACATATTTTTAGATTGTCCTCAGATGGCAGCACCCACAATCCCTTGATTCAGTTCAGGTGCCCTTTTCTGGACCTTCTCTAGCTATTCTTCTGGTTCCAGAATTCCACAAATTGTTCTCCTGACTCTAATACTCTTTTTGATAATGCCCCAAAATTGCTGGCATTTGAGGAAGCAGGCTGTTTTTCTGTGGGAGAATCTACTCTTGGAAATCACTCAAGTAACCCCCAGATCATAAGAATGAAAAGATTAGAAATATATTTCATCAGTATATTTTAAATATAAATTAAACCTATATCTCACACATCTGAGTCCCTGTTAATAACATAACAACAAATGCTCCCACTGCAATATATGTCTCAGTTTCTATTTTTAATGAGGTTCTACTTTCTGGGAGATTATCTTATTCATTCATTCTCTGTGCCTTGTCTGGACAACAAAGTAGATATGCTCTATGCCAAATTGATCTGGAAACCCGAAGAAACATAATTATCACTAAACAATACTTTTGCTTCTAGGGTCAGGAGAAATCTCAAGGATTGGAAACTGAAGACTAAATCTGTTCATTTGGTTCAGCAATGTAGTCATTCTGTATTAAGAAGCTATGGCTAAAAATGGCCCCAAATCACAGAACACCTCTTTTCTTTCTCTATGTCTCTCTCTCCAACAAAACAATGTAAAGTAATTACAGTGATTGAGTTAAAAGGTTCTTGAAAATACAGTTATGCAAAGGGATGGCAGAAAGTCACAGAATGACCTTGGTAACCCCAGCAAGCTGATCTCTCTACAAGATCATCCTAAAAAACTCCGGTTTCTATTCTTTAGGAGCTAATGAGCTAAGGAAATTTGATAACTAACACATGACTTTATATTTCAGTTTCAAAACTTTATTACTGCAATGAATATGGGTACTGGTCCATAGAGCCAAACCCCAAAAAATCTCCAAATGGAGCTAATGAAAATTATGAGGCAGACCAAGAGGAAATCAAGCAGAAGTCCTAAAATAAATCAAATACTCCATAAAGCCATACATGAATGCCAATGTCTATGAACAGGATTACCATATGCCTTATAGACCAATCATGTTATATGAGGCTTTTACTATAAAACTCATAGAATCTAATTGATTCTCAAGGCTTTAAAGGAATTAGAATCTAGCCAAAACTCCACCATATTTATAAGAGTCCTCTTCAATATAACCATCAAGGGACCACCCGGCCTCTGCTTAAACCTGCCCAGGGATAGGGAGCTTATTAACTCCTGAAGCAGCCTATTTCAGCTCCAGAAAGCTCAAATCACTAGAAAGTTCTTCTATTACTAAACTGAAATCTGCTGCTGTGATCTTTCCGTATTCACCCTCTAGGAAGACAGTACATCTGAGGGTTTCCTAAAATGTATGCATATGGTTACTAAAAATTTCTAATGTGTATGCATATTGTGAATGTATACATTTTTCTCCATCAAATGTCAAAGGCATTTATCAGATTCACAAAAGTTAAGAATCTCCATTGCAGGATATCACAGAATAAATCTAAACTTCATTCTGCACGAAAGATACCTGAAGACGAAAATCACACAATCTTTGTGTGATTATGAGTCCTTCTTTTTCAAATCAACCATATGTAATTCCTTAACCTGTTTCTCACTTCAGCAGCTTATTGAACTCATTATATTTCTTCAGCATGTTAAGTACCACCTGTATAATATGGTCCCCAAATTAAACACAATACTCTGGGTATTCTGCAGCACAAATGAAGCAAGTTTGTCACTGCCCTCTTTCCTGGGTGCTCTACATCTGTTAATGAAGCCTAAGCACTCAACTGTTTCTATCAGTTGGACAGTTGCTGGCTCTGTTGCCAGGCATTGCTCTATACAAAAGAGAATAAGGACCCAGGAAAGTGGGGTGGCAGTCCAGCCAACAGAGCTGTTCACTTCACTAGCCAGGTGCATGGCCAGGGTCAGGGAAGTCCAGAGCTGTTGAGTCATGAGCCAACTCTCTTTCATAGGTAGGAGGAAAACCTTAACATATGTACAAGCTGCAAAAGGTCTCTAGGCACCTACTTACTACCACCTAATATTATCAAAATGCCAGGTTGCATCTGTCAATAGACCATCT
Source organism: Rhinopithecus roxellana (assembly GCF_007565055.1). Classification (NCBI taxonomy): domain Eukaryota; kingdom Metazoa; phylum Chordata; class Mammalia; order Primates; family Cercopithecidae; genus Rhinopithecus; species Rhinopithecus roxellana. Next base: position 108,624,605 of record NC_044562.1, on the reverse strand, counting down.
CTACACAACACTTAAGCAATAAGTCAATCAATCAATAAAAGTTCTCTTGTCTATTCCACAGACTTGAAGCTTCCTTACCAGAATCTTTGCTAGAGGACAGAGGAAAGATTTGAGTTCATCTTTCTAACTTTTCCGTATTAATAAAGGAAAGAAAATGAAGTGGAAAAGAGGCACCCAGAAAGACATATCATCTGATAAGAAAGTGATTCTTCATATTCCTCTATCTAGAACCACTTCCTTTATTAGTTCCCCCACTAAAAGTTACTAACCAAATTGGTCCATGCATGAGACTTACATAACACTATAACTTGCTAATGGGCAGTTTGGCTGTACTTTAAAAGTAAATTTTCATGACCTATAGGTTCTCTTGCCTTCCTGTCTTGGACTAGGCAGCACCCGCCACTGGAAAGAAGGGAGATGGTCATCCATTTCTTTTATTCCATGTAACTGAATAGATAAACAGACTTAATACCCTTCTGGAATGCAACTAGAGTTGCCAATTTTTGCAAATAAAAGTACAGAATTGCTAGTTGAATTTTAATATCAGATAAAGAATAAATAATTACTTATATAAGTATGCCCGATGCAATATTTGAGATATATGTCACACTGAGAAAGTATGTATTGTTTATGTGATGTCCAAATTTAACTAGCTATCCTGTATTTTGCCTGGCAACCACACACCCAATTATTTCACCCCTTCTCTTCTACTTTCCTTCTCTCTTTCTCTCCCTCTTTCTTTCCTCCTTCACCCCAATATCTTTCTTTTTGTGCCAGTATATACATCACAATACGTCATGAGTTTAGAAGTTCTAAGATCTGAACTAGGACCAAAAAAAAAAAGAGTCTAAGGAATTCAAAGCGGACCTCAAGCCCAAGCACAGTCTCCAAATCATCTTTAAGCAGAACTCTGTCCTTGGCATGGTGGTAGAAGACTCATTATTCAGTTATTTTTAAGCTTGTACTTTTTTTATTTGAATAATGTTCCTCGACCACTGTAAAACTTCCTGATTAAGAGACAATAGGCGTTAAGGCCCTGACTTAATGCCAACAAGTATTATCAAAACCTTATCTTTGAACTGTCATTTATGCCTTGTGGAATGCAAAATGGTACAACTAGTCAGGAAAAGCTTGACAGCTTCTTATAAATTTACATATGCACATACTATATGACCCAGTAATCCCACTCTTAGAAAAAGAGTTGAAATGAAGTCTCGTGTGCACACAAAAACCTGTGCACAAATATTTGTAGCACCTCTATTCTATTCATAATCACCAGAAACTGCAAACAGCCCAAAACGTTCTTCACCAGATAATGAATAGACTAACTGGTACATCCATGAAACAGAAGACAAGGGGGCAATAAAAAGAAACAAACTAGATAATGAGCAACAACTTGGACAAATCTCAAAGGCATTGTGCCTGGTGAAAGAAACCAATCTCAAAAGGTTACACGTTGTACAATGCTATGCATATTACGTTTTCAAAAAAATACAAAACTATAGTGCCACAAAACAGATCAATGGTTACCAGGAGTTACAGGTGGGGACAGAGAAAATTTATAAATGGAGAGCGTGAGAAAATGTTTTGAGGTGAGGGAATTGTTCTGTATGTGTCTTGAGTGTGGTGGTGCTTCTAGTATATATACATATGTCAGAACTCGTAGAACTGCACACCAAAAAATATGCTATTTTACCTTATGTTAATTTAAAGATTTTCTCTAAGAGTGGGGGAATCTTAACATGAACCTGTAACAACGGCTCAAAAAAAGAAAGAACTAGCACCCTTAAATTATACTCTGTGTAACTAGAATTAAATCTGCTCCTTCATGTCCCTGCTTTTTACAGCTCTTCCCCTTCATAAACAATTGAATAACAAGTGGATTTGGTGGAGCTACTTTGAGCCCCCATACATAAATTGCTATTTTTTACAGATATGGGAATCAAATCTTAACTTAATCCAAAGTGATGCAGCTTAGGAATCTTTGTGTCACAGGTTTCTAGCTGTGGCTTAAAATCTGATCCTAAAGACCCAATACTGAATTCTAAAGTGTAACGCTACTACTTCATTGACATTGCAGATACAGCTTTGGGTAGCTGGGGTACCTGTTATGTGACCTCAGTGCAATGTTGTCAATCAGATTTTGAGCTCCTGCTCCAGAGATGATTAACCTGATTGTCACACTTTTTTCTGAATGATATGATACAATCCTACACAATGCAGGCTGATTCATAAGTCAAGCACAAGGAAATGTAAAATAGATGAGTTATATGTCTGTGAAAGGAAGCAAGCTCTATGAAAAATCCATCAAGTTATCAGTATATGAGGGTTTTTTTTTTTTAACACAATTTAGAATTAACAGAGAAGAAAATAGGAAAGCAGATTCAACAAAGATTTTTGTCGAAGCAACTGTTCAGTCCTAGGAGGCTCCGCCAGCTGTCTGGTTGTGTGAGGAATCCACAGCCGTGGCTCGCTGGTTGCAAAGCTGGGAACGGAGTCAGAACTGAAGCTTCATTGCCATAGGAACACTAACTTCTACATTTTTCTTTTCTTCATAAAACTGTACATGAGAACTGCTAATAAATTTCACATTTCTTGGCTTTATAGAAGAAAAATCTTAAGATGTGCATATAACTTGGCAATTTTCCTCAAGTTTGGAAGTTTGATGGAGTTTTTAGAGTATTCCTCAAGGATGTGTACTAATTTATTGTTTTAAAAGATAGATGATATAAAAAAGTCACATAGGTTCTAAACTTCAGTGAAAATAAAAATTAAAATAATGCTCTTTAAAAAATATCTTAAAGAAACAGAGGGCTCTGCAGCCACATATATCAATCAGATTCCTTGTCATATGGACTCCTTGCAGATGTTTAATCATGTCATGCCTAGTGATCCGTCTTTCTTTTTTGCTTCTAGGTATTATAACAATCTGTTTCTATAAGGACAACCAATGACATTGTTTTTGATTCAACAAATATATGTTAACACCTACCTTGTACCATGCCAGAAATCGTGCTAGGCATTGAGGGGAAGAAAAATAGATGCCTAAGATAGAGTTCTTGTCATCAAAGAGTTTAGTCTGGTAGGGTTAACAGTCTGGTCAAGGAGACATCCAGATGAAAATATAATGAGGCAAATACAACCAGGAAACTGCCAGTCACAAGGCATTGTCAAAAACTGATTAATCCCATGTTACCAAAAAGACACCTGCACCCATATGTTTACCACAGCACTATTTACAATAGCAAAGTCATGGAATCAACCTAAGTGCCTATCAGTGGTAGATTAGATAAAGAAAATGTGATACATATATATCATGGAATACTAAACAGCCATAAAAAAAAAAAAAAAAAAAACATGTCCTTTACATCAACATAGATGCAGCTGAAGGCCATTATTCTATTTGAATTAATGCAAACATAGTTAAATACTGCATTTCTCACTCTGAGTGGGAGCTAAACAATGGGTACACACGGACATGAAGATAGAAACAATAGACACTCCCTAGTGTCCAAAAGGAGAGAGGGAGGGGGAAAATGGCTATCTATTGGGCACTATGCTTACTCTTTGGGTCATGGGTTCACTAGATGCCCAAACCCCACCATTACAGAATATGCCCATGTAACAAACCTGCATAGGTACCCCCTGAATTTATATTTTTTTTGAACGACTATATTAGGTTTTTAAACTATCAGAAAGCAGAAGCTAAAGGCAAGGATAGAAACTTCCCCTGGGATGAACAACTGAATTCTGCATTGACAAAGCAAGAGTTGACCAGTTGAACAACGTAAGAATGACTATTCTTACCAGAGATGAGAATGTACAATGACCAGGTTGAACAAAAGCCAATTCAAAGATTTGGTCAAGAACCAGGTTACTATATACAATATAGTAACAATATGCAGTGTTTCTATCTTCGAAGACGTTATTCTCTTGGTAATATGAGAACAATGCCTCATATTATTCTCAGTGATCAGACTCAACAATGATCAGACTCAAACTTGGTTATATGTATATATAAGTGAAATTAAATAAGCTTCTTATACACTCTAGGGCATGGGTCTTCTTCTCTATGGTATTTGAAATATGTAGGATATTGACAGAAAGAACAGACATTTCTGAATGTATTTAGAGATATATCATCATAACAAGATTACCACAGTAATCATCATTTCTCCAAAATTTTTCAAAGAATTTTTACAGCACCTGTATATCAATTTTCTATGTTCCGCATTCCTCCATTGAATGTGATTACCTTTTACAGACCCAGTATGGTAAATATATTGTTGATTAAGATGGTATATATGCTATTTTTATAAATTGGGCATTTTTTAGCTGAAGTTTTGTTGTTATCTCACTTTGAATGAATTAACATCAAATATTCCTATTTTCACTAACTTGGAAATTAGGAATATATAAAGACATTTATGACAAACTCACCTGTGAATCTTGAAGAAAATGAACTTGCCACAAGCTACAGGGATGATTAGATGACTATGATTACATGAGAAAGGATAAAATAAATACGTTAAAAAAATACATGTCATATATAATGAAATTTCATAATTTAAAAAATGCCCTAATCATTAGTCTACATTTTTAGAATTCATTAATAAATAAAAATAGGTGTGTTTCACATTAATAAACAGCATGTAGACCACTGTAAAGCCAATACTCTGACAATTCTCACTAGCTAATGAAAGTGAGTTTATTATGAAGACCTTAATTGTGGCAAGACTCATTCCTAAGAAACTCCTCATACTTAGGCTTCAGAGAAGCTTTAAATATCTGACACCAAAGGCGAAAAAAATGCTATGAGTTGGAGATTCAATTTCCTAATTACTATTAAATTTGCTGGAAAGAATTAGTACCACTCTTCTCTTACAATGATGAAGCTAAAATGGCAAAAGCTAGAAGTAATTCCAGGATTTTCATTATGTTATCTATTCAACAATCTCTGGCATATCTCTACTCATGAATTAATATCTTGCTTAAGAGTGCCTTCTCTCCTAGCAGGATGAACGTTACCTTAAGTCAAATGCTATATTAAGTTGATATAAATTTGCAAAATCAGAGTTATAAAAAGAATATGTACTATTTTACTCATATTATGCACCATCATCGAACTGTTCTAACACCTAATTTAGGGTAATTTGTTTTAATATTAGCATTATTTTGATAAAATTGCACACACCTTTTCAACATTATAATGTATGAAAATTCTTTTTCTATAATATTTGCTTCTCTGGTTATAAAATAACTCCAGAGTGATGGTTAATATATTCATTCCAAGGCTTCTTTGATCATCTGTCTAAAGTGACACTGAAACTGAAGATTTTTTTTTTTAATTTGGCAGTCATTGAATATATTCTTATTTTATGCACAGTTCATGCAGTATGATATAGCTACTCACTTAGTGCCTCAGCCTACCAAAGAAAATTCTATAATTATGTAAAATGCATTCTTGGTCCTTTCCTCTATGCACTCAGAGAAGAAAGATATTTCAACTTTGACTCTGCACCACCACCAATGGTAAGATTGGCAGAGGTGATTTCTTTTTTAAGAACTGTCAATTAGGCCGGGCGCGGTGGCTCAAGCCTGTAATCCCAGCACTTTGGGAGGCCGAGACGGGTGGATCACGAGGTCAGGAGATCGAGACCATCCTGGCTAACACCGTGAAACCCCGTCTCTACTAAAAAAAATACAAAAAACTAGCCTGGCGAGGTGGCGGGCGCCTGTAGTCCCAGCTACTCGGGAGCCTGAGGCAGGAGAATGGCGTAAACCCGGGAGGCGGAGCTTGCAGTGAGCTGAGATCCGGCCACTGCACTCCACCCCGGGCGACAGAGCAAGACTCCGTCTCAAGAAAAAAAAAAAAAAAAAAAAAAAAGAACTGTCAATTATACCATTACAAGTGCAAATCTTCATTAGAAAAAAATGGTAATACCTCTAGCAAACAGACATACCAAAATAACTGTCAATTTGTTCAATTTGGTTAAAATAATCCATGAAATATTAATAATTTACTAGTAGAGTAAAACATTTTTGGACGTCAAAGAAACTGAACAATATTTACAAGTCTGTAAATGAACCCACACGATATCATTATGTGGGACATACACCTATAATGTTGGTCGTCAGTCTGTAAGTATTAAAATGTAGTATAACACGGAACATTTATTCTTACATGTTTTAAATTAACGATGAGATTTGCAGGCTGATATGATTGCAAGAGTATGGTCTAGTAATTGTTTCCTAAATTCTTCACTTTTTTTTTTTTATTATACTTTAAGTTCTAGGGTACATGTGCACAACTGCACAACAGCTTTGTTACATATGTGTACATGTGCCATGTTGGTGTGCTGCACCCATTAACTCATCATTTACATTAGGTGTATCTCCTAAGCTATCCCTCCCCTCTACCCCCACCCCACAACAGAACCCAGTGCATGATGTTCCCCATCCTGCGTCCAAGTGTTCTCATTGTTCAATTCCCACCTATCAGTGAGAACATGCAGTGTTTGGTTTGCTGTCCTTGTGATAGTTTGCTCAGAATGATGGACTTTTTTATGTAGGTAAACTTGACAAATAGTGTTCTGTTTGGTTTGGTTGGTTTGGTTGGTTTGGTTTTACATTTGGCCTCCTCGTAAATTCCGGACCATTTTGTCATCTAATTTAGATGCATTCTCTCTGGGCTCACATAGTTTTTCAGACATGACTCTCATAGTATATTCCCCATCCCCTCACAGTTGTACCCACTAGGCTGTACCTTCCTTGAGAATAAGAATAAACAAGTCTTTCTTGACTTTGCATCCCCAGGGCCTAGGACTGTGCCTGGAACACAGTATTTGCTCAATAAATATTTGATAAGTGAATAAAGCAACCAACTCAAGGGGAAATAAAGTTCAATATAATATGAATTAATATTAACAACTTGCCCTTTGTCTTTATCTTTATCCTTTCCCTCCTCCTCTCACATTACTCTCAGCCCCTCCTCTGCTGTTCTCCCTCCCCAAATTCTATATATAATATTAATAACCATTACTTAAATGGTAAAAATAACATAACCAGTGTCTAGTACAGAGCCTGCAGTATAGCACATTCTCAACAAGTAATTTTTGAATAAGTGAAAGGAAGGAGCCACGAGGGGAGAAAGGAAGGATAATATTCAAAAACTCAGTAGAGATGCTATTCTGTAAGGCTTAATACAGTGTAAAGAAGGTACTTCCTCACCCTTTCCTCCTTTGCCTTTGGTGCAAATTTACTATCTACATATTGAGCTTTTCTCTATAGTTCATCTTGTCTAATTATAATTTTCTAAAGATTAAACATGATTTAAGTGAAATAGAGTTCACATTGCAAAAGATCAACCCTGGTGATCTAGATTGTAGCCCATTTCTCTGACCAAGAAATAAATATGTTCCTTGTCTATCTGACTCTCAGTTTGTAGGGAAATCAATCACACCAAATGATGCTCAAAACCCCAGGAGTGTAGGAAAAGTCAAACCCACACCCACCCATCTACTTCTGATGGGGACAAAATAAACAGCATATGGAATCTGCATTATGGGTTCAGTTTAATTCAATCAATGTCTGAATATTTGTTTAATTCAATCAATGTCGGAATATTTGTTTCCTGGATGTTTGTTAAATATTTGCATGAGGGAATCAGGATAATTAATGCATAAAAGTAGTCTGACTTCAGAGTGACTTTTGATATAAGTAGGAAAGACAGAAAGCTGGGAATGCTGGCTCTTTATGAAAGTCAATTTCTCTTCTGCGCTGACCAAATAACAGGAAAAATACAAGATTTGGGGTGCAAGCTTTTTTTTTAATTGACAGCAGAAGATATAAGCAACATTTTCTGTGGGTTGTTAAAATTAATTTGTCAATGCTAAGCTAGGAATTAATATATTTCTGTGATTGTTTTAGATGAACTTTTTAGTTTTATTTTTAATTGACAAATAATAATTGTGTATATGCGGTATAAAATTATATTTTAATACATGTGTACATTGTAAAATTATTGAATCAGGGTAATTAGCATATCTATCACTGCAAATACTTATCTTATTTGTGGTAAGAATATTCACTATCCTCTCTTTTAGCTACTTTAAAATACATAGTACATTATTATTAACTATAGTCAGGCACTGTTTTTCAATCACTTTTTGCTATTGAAGTTGTCGTTGTTTTCATTAAAATGTTTATATAATTGTAAAGAAATAAAGATATAATATTGGTGACTTTGTTTTTATGTACTTTTAAAAATAATTAAGTCCATACAAGCAAAACGCTTCATTTGAGAGGTTTTGTTAATGCTGAAACTCACCCAGTCCAGTAAAGTGTACCAGTAAGTTTCCTCTATGAATTTGGTCACTTGAAGGGTATTTTTAAGTTGTGACAATGGAGCAATATGTAAGATAGACAATGTATCTTTTATTTTTCCTGCATGCAGAAACTTAGGAGTTTATTCAAACCATTGCTATCTCTAAAATTCTAGCTAATACACATCTAGGGTCACAGCCCACAGAATAGGTGGTTGCCTATTCCATAGGATTAGCCCAGGGCTGAGTAGGTCATCCCTGCCCCCTCCATAAAATATCTCCCTTGTCCTCATGTGCCATCATGCTTGAAATTCTCTCTTTAGAGATTCATTCATTTGGGTTAAACATTATCCTCTGATTAAAAAATGCAAATAAATGAAATAAAACTTTAAGCTACTAACCCATAAAAATCATAAATCACAAGACTGGAAGCAACCCTTGAAATCATCTATTCCCACCTCTGTTCTGCAGAGAATCTGTGCCTGATGATAACCCCAGTTAAGCTATTAAAAAATGTCAGGGAAGAAAGCAAGGTACAGACAGAGAAGGTAGAGAAGGCCATGAGTGTTGAAGGCAGGGCTCATCTTAGTCACCATCGTGTGTAAAACTAACTGTTCTACTTAGTTAACACTATCATATATCTTGTCATCAAAAAGATGGATTTCGAAAACAAACAGAACCACTATCTTCTGGCAACATAACTTAGGCAAGATTGTTTTCACCTTCTCAGCTTTAATTCCTTATTATAAATAATAATAAATAAAATATGCCTTTCATGGCTGTTTTAAAGAGAAAATGAAGTAAAATTGTTTGATGTGTTACTTCATTCCTTTATTTTTCTTTTAAAAAAAAGTTATCCTCAAATGCTTGTTAAAAAAAAACATCTGGTGCCAGACTTTACCTGAGGGTAGCTTTTATCTAAAGTGAAGTTATTAAACAACCATGTCAGTGGCCACTCACCGTGGCACTTCCAAGGGTGTTAATGTACTACTCAATTTTATATCAGCTTGGAGTTTTAAAAAGAGCTAGACCCACATGATTACACAGAACTACCAGTACATATGTTCCACGAGGGCAGAGACTAGTTTTGTTCATAACTATATACCCAACACCAGCACATAATGGAAGGGCAAAAATAGTCATTGAATAAATGAAGGAATCCTTCTATTTCCCTACAAGATCGAGAGAGGCTTTATAAGGAAAGGAAAGGAGATCATGACTACCAGTAAGTTTAGTCTATGTAGATATGCAAAGGTTGTAATAATGAAGAAAAATAAGAGAAAAAAGAAAAAGCAGCAGCCAATATTTGTAGTGTACCTACTTGTACCAAGTGCTTTTAATCCTCCCAAAACCTTCTGAGATGATAGATTTACTTACCCCAATTCTAAGATAAGGACACTCATGCACAGAGATAGTGACTTCTCTAAAAGATAATACTGTTTGTTGTGACTTTTAAAAAAATTATTTTTTTGAGATGGAGTTTTGCTTTTGTCACCCAGGCTTGATTGCAATGGCACAAACTTGGCTCACCGCAACCTTCACCTTCTGGGTTCAAGTGATTCTCCTGCCTCAGCCTCCCAAGTAGCTGAGATTACAGGCGCCTACCACCACACCTGGCTATTTCTGTATTTTTAGTAGAGACGGGATTTCACCATGTTGGTCAGGCTAGTCTTGAACTCCTGACTTTATGTGATCCTCCTGCCTGAGCTTCCCAAAATGCTGGGATTACAGGCATGAGCCACCGTGCCTGGCATGTTGTAACTAAAATTTAAACCTAGGATTGTTCAACTGAAAAGTCCATATACTTTTTACTGTACCGTGTGTCCTCAAACATCTAAAAAAAAAAAAAGGTAAAAAGCCTAAATGCAGAGTGGAGTGGGAAAATAAGAATAGTAGAATAGTAGAAGACACTTCAACCAAAAAATAACATAAATTCTTCAGTTTTAAAAACCAACATAAGTCTAGCATATATTTCTAGATTTAGAAATACAATAGCGAAAACTTATGCTATGTTTAAATTTCACTGGTTTTAACTTTCAAATTACAATATATTTAACAGGTTATTGATCTGTTCAGCGAGTTCACACACATTGATGATCATAACAGAGAAAACCTTGACTAACAAACTTAGTGTTTTCTCTATTAAAATTTTCAGATGCCTTAGAGTATTCATCTCAATGGTTATAATTAATTTCAATATCTTCTGCATTAATTCAGTGGTTGCAAATTCTGGTGAAGTGCAGCTGGTGATTCAGTAAATGAATAATTAGGTAAGATAGGAGACTAAAGCAGAGGCTGTGTATTGGCAGCCTCTAGTGTAACGTGTGGTTGTGAGAAAAATGTTGGGTAAGTTCATCTAGGTTGCACTGAATGTGTCTGATCAGAGCTTTAGCTCAACAGGTTGGAGAAAGTCACACTGTGCCCTGGGGAGAAATAAGTTAAACGGAACTGAATTAAAGTTTATTACATTGATCAGAGAGTATGCTAATAAGCAATCTACTTCCCAAGTCACACTGTCTGACTTGATTGAAATGGACATGGCTGACACCTGCAAATGAGTTTTAGACACTTGATGTATAGACATAGAACCTATTTGAGCAAATCCAAACCAAACCAAACTAGGTTAAACTGATGTGTAAGTCATGTTAATGTTATCTAGACCACATACAGAGAACAGAACTCAATGTGATAAATGCAGGCCTGTGTGATATATGCATCTTGCTAACAAACAAAAAAAAGCCAAGTATTTAGTTATTTATAAGTCAATAAACACTGTTGAACAATTATCACCAGGTCAAGTTGTAAGGAAAGATTGAATCAATGGAGAATTAAGCAAGAATGCTAAACATGAAAAATTGGAAATAATAAATGAGCACAATAAAATTGGGCAAGCCTGATCATAAAGTCTAACATCCCTTTCCAACCTAAAATTCTAATACCCCAGGGTTACACTTACTTTGATATTTGAAAGATAACTACTTATTATATATCCCTCTGCCTACAAAAAAAACAACTTGTAAATATGAGCAAAAAAAGTGAAAAAGAGAAATTAATAAAAACTTATTTCTGATTTCATAATATAGCTAGGCTTCTGTGACTAAATTGGAACATCATTCCCATTTTTGTATGTACAAAAACCGTTGTCTAAAAACAATGACCTTCCTCTGTTTTTGAAATAGACTTACTGAGGTATATAATTTGTAAACCATAAATACAATTGTACAATTCTATTTTTTTAGCAATGCACAACATTGTGCGATTATCACAATGATCAAGTTTTAGGGCATTTCTGTTACCCTAAAAAGACCCCTCATGCCCATTTACTATAAAATCCTGCTCCCACCCTTAGCCCCAGGTAACGTCTCTATACATTTACCTTTATCGAAAAGTTTATTTAAACAAAGTCAAAGACGATATAGAAGATGGTAGTCTTTTGTGTCTGGCTTCTTTCACTGGGCATAATGCTCTTGAGGTAGATCCATATCGTAGCAAGTGTCAGCAGTTTTCGCCTTTTGGTGGCTGCATAGTATTCCATTATATGAGTATACCACATTTTGTTTATCCATTTATCACTTGATGGACATTTGAATGGTTTCCAATTTGGGGTTCTTACGAATAATGTTGCTATGAGTATTTGTGTATACAAGTCATGTGGACATATGTTTGCATTTCTCTGGGGTAGATATTAGGAGGAACATTTCTGGGACATAGAGTAAATTTGTGTTTAACTTTTTTAGAAACTACCAAATTGTTTTCCAAAGTGGCTGTACCACTTTTTATATTCCCACCATTGATGTGTGAGAGTTTCTTGACACTCTCACCAAAATTTGATATTGCCTTTTTAAGTACACCCACTTTAATGGGTAAATAGTGCGCTCTCATTGTGATTATAATTTGCATTTCCCTAATGAATCATGATTTTGAGAAGCTTTTCATTTGCTTAGTAACTTTTGGATGTCTTCCTTGATGAAACAACTATTCAAATATTGCACCTATTTTTTATTTGGGTTGTCTGTCTTATCTTTGAATTGTAGGAGTTATTTATATATTCTGGTTGCAAATACTTTCTTAGACACATGCTTTCCACATATTTTCTCCCAGTTATCATCTTGTCTTTTCATTCTTTCAACGGTGTCTTTTGAGGAGCTAAAATTTTCTTTTTACAAAGTCCAGTCTATCAATATTATTTCTTTTATGGATCCTGCTCTTGGCATCACATCTAAGAAATGTTTGTCTAACCCAAGGTCACACAAAGATTCTCTACTTTTTTGACTTCTATCAGTTGTATTATGTTAGCTTGTACACTTACATTTATGGTTTTTGTTGTTGTTTTTCAGGTGGAGTCTCTGTCAGTCAGGCTGGAGCGCGGTGGCACCAGCTTAACTCACTGCAGGCTCTGCCTCCCGGGTTCAAGTGATTCTCCTGCTTCAACCTCTTGAGTAGTTGGGATTGCAGGTGCATGCCACCACACGCATCTAATTTTTGTATTTTTAGCAGAGATGGGGTTTCACCATGTTGGTCAGGCTGGTCTCAAACTCCTGACCTCAGGTGATCCACCTGCCTCGGCTTCCCAAAGTGCTTGGATTACAAGAGTGAGCCACCATGCCCAGCCTATGATTGATTTTTATTTCATTGTATATGTGAGTTAAGGCTTTATGCTTGCTTTGTACATATGGATATACCATTGTCCCAGTACAATTTGTTGAAAAGGCTATCCTTTCTCCCTTGAATTAGCTTGGCATTTTTGTTAAAAATCAACTGACTATAAATGTAAGGACTTCTAGACTATCCATGCTGCTCCATTGATACATATGTTTATCCTTACACCAACACCATGCTGTCTTGATTACTGTTGCTTCAGAAAAAGTTTTAAAGTTGGGTACTCTAAGTCCTCCAATCTTTTTATTTTTTCAAAATTGTTTTGGTTATTTTAGGTTCTTTGCAGTTCTATATAAATTTGGGGTATTTGTTTTTCAGTTTTTGCAGAAAAAAACTTTCTGGGATTTTGACAGTGATTGTGTTATTATCTATAAATCAATTTGGGGATGATTGCCATCTTAACAATACTGAATCTTATAGTCCATTATGTAGTCTTTTTATTTATTTAAACATTCTTCATTTTCTGTTAGCAAAATTTTAGTTTTTGTTGAATATGTCTTGCATCCCTTGGTTTATTTTTGAATGTTTTTATGCTATCGTGGATGGAATTGATTTCTTAATTTCATTTCTTAATTTTTTTCTAATATATAAAAATACAATTTTTTTTTGTCCTGTGACCTTGCTGAACTTGCTTGTAAGTTCCAGGAGGTGTTTTGGGGTTTTTTGTTTTGCTTTGTTTTAGTTTTTGTATATTTTTTTAGGATTTTCTACATACTAGATCATGTTGCTTTTTGTTTTGTTTTGGTTTTCTTTTCAATAATTTGCCTGGACCCAATCTGGGTAATCTTTCTTCCTCCTGCAGTGTAGGAACCGGTGTCTCTGCTCAATTTTTTTAACCTGGTTTCCCAGGGGTCACCCTGACTTCATAGCAGCCAACCAATACTTCAACCGAAAATGTGTTCAAACATCTTGAGCTAATAAAGTCTTCCGCTCTTACTGATGGATCTGTGTGTGGGTTATAGAGCACTTTCTAAGCTTCCCCTGGCTTTTACTTTCAACTAAAATCTGGATTATAGCTCAAGTGAACAGTCTTTCAGTCAACCAGGGAGTGTGCAGAGCTTCTCTAGCCCCTGACTTGTCTCATTTCCAGGATCTCGTTATTAAACATTTTGCTTGTCAGCTGGTCTTTTTTTTTTTTTTTTTTTTTTTTTTTTGCCCTAAACAGGACTATAACATTAGCTCAGGAGATCTGTGGGCTTTCTTCATTCATTTTCTTCCAAGTTTGTTATTTTTACTGACACCACCACTGGGCTTAAATATTTTACCCTCCTCTCCATGTTAAGCCAGCCCTCTCTCACAGGGAAACTGATGCTTTCCACAGTTACTTCTGTCCTGACTTTACCGCTGCAGCCAGGCTGAGGAAAGAGGGCCGGAGAAGGAAACAGTCCCAGGAAAGACCACCACCAACTCCCACTGTTTATACCTGATATTCAGCAATTTTTATGAATAAACATTTCTCAATTTGTTGTTTGCCTTTGGTTGATTTCTAGAGGTTATTTTTTACAATTTTATCCAGTGTTACAGTCAGTTTTGAAGAGGACTTGCCAACCTCCTTCCCTCCACCATCAAGGAAAGTGCTGTCTTAACCTACCTCTCTTTTGCTCCTTCTGTGATGCTCCCTGCTTAATTTGGTTGAATCGTCTCAGCCTGTTTAGTGATTTTTCAAACTTTTTCTTCACTGTTTTTAGTCATTGATGTTATGCCTTTTTTTTTCCAGAATGCATTGTTTTCATTTTTATACTTGTGACTTATTATGCATATTTTTCCTTTCTTTCAAGCTACTTAGCCTTTGGAAATAATTTGCATCAGAATTTAACTTCGCATACAGGAATATAATGCACAGTTGTGTTCTTCTTTTAAAAAAATGGTAAGGTACCCATGTTTAATCTTTATCAGAATTTTATATATGCTCTTGTCATTTTGAAAAATTATCTGTAACCATCTTGTTAAAAAAATGGCAAACTCAAAGGAGTAATTGAAGAGATTTTAATAAAAGGATCATTTATAAGGTTATAGCATAGTGGTTCTTAACTGGGGTGGTGTTTTTTCCACTTGGACATGTGGCAAAGTTTGGAGACATTTTTGGTTGTCATGCTGGGAAGTTCCACTGACTTCTAGTGAGTAAGGGCAAAAGATGGTGCTAAGTATTTTACACTACACAGGACAGCCGTCACCACAAAGAATTGTCTAACCAAAATATCAAAAGCGCCAAGGTTGAGAAGCCATGATTTAAGGAAATCAACAATAAATTATAAATCTCTTAGGTCAGGGCTCCCCAGGGCAGGACTCCCCAACCCCAGGTCCAAGGACTGGTACTAGTCCATAGCCTGTTAGGAATCAGGCCGCACAGCAGAAGGGGTGCAGGGTGGGCAAGCTAGCATTAACACCTGAGCTCTGCCTCCTGTCAGATGAAGTGAAACAGTTTCATCACAAAACCATCCCTACCCGCTCCCTCCGGTCTGTGGAATAATTGTCTTTCACAAAACGAGTCCCTGGTGCCAAAAATGTTGGGGATTGCTGCCTTAAGGAGTCACAAAGGGAATTGTTACCCTTAGGCACAAAGGATCAAGGTAAGGGGGCTGTTACCAGATCCCAATTAGAGTCACAGTATAGAAAGAGGCCATAAGACAGGACTGATGCAGCTTGTATAGGGCTTAAGTTTATACAGTTTGGAGGATTCTCTTTAAGCAAAAGAATACAACATTATAAATATGAAATTAGCCATGAAGATAAATAATTTAAAGTAAAAAATCACAAATGTTTAAAATCTAACAAATACCACAAACAAAACAAAATCCAGGAAAATGGCATAATATCTCATTAACAGACATGGCTTCGGAATACTTTTTTCCTTACATTTTCACTTTTTGGTTGCATATCCTGATTACTTCTTTGGTTTTCTTTTGGTTTAGTTTGGTTTTTTTGTTATTTTTGTTTTTGAGACAAGGTCTCCCTCTGTCAGCCAGGCTGAAGTGCAGTGAAACAATCACAGCTCACTGCAGCCTCTACCTCCCTGGGCTCAGGCAATCCTCCCACCTCAGCCTCCCAAGTAGCTGGAACCACAGACACACACCACCATGCTGGGCTAGCTTTGTATTTTTTGTAGAGATAAGATTTTAACCATGTTCCATCCATCTCTCTGTCTCTGTCTCTCTCTCTCTCTTTATTTTTTAATGATGTAGTCTCGCTCTGTTGCCAGACTGGAGTGCTGAGACACAATCTCAGCTCCCTGGTTCAAGCGATTCTCCTGCCTCAGCACCCACGTAGGTGGGATTACAGGCACCCACCACCACGCCCAGCTAATTTTGGTATTTTTGGTAGAGACAGTGTTTCACCATGTTGGCCAGGATGGTCTCGATCTCCTGACCTCATGATCTGCCCTCCTTGGCCTCCCTAACTGCTGGGATTACAGTTGTGATCCGAACCCGTCTACTATCCATCTGTCTTGCTAAGTCACCCAGGTTGGAATGCAGCAGCCCAATCATAACTCACTGTAACCTCAAACGTTATAAATTTAAATGTGTTTTTCATCATTGATAGTTTAGAAAAGTTTTTTACAGCTTTACAATTTATATTGCTGATATCATACATTTTTGTTTTGTTTTGTAGTCAAATTTAGCAAATCTTTCCGCAAATTTTTTTCACATATCAGCTGTAAGATTATAGGGCTTTTCAAGCTTTCTTGTGTAGTGACTAATGTTCAATACCCTGAATTGAACATTAGTCACTACACAAGAAAACCAGTTTGTTCTAACTATCCTTGTTATATTGTATCTTATTGTGAGCTTTGTAGTATCTTCATCAATGTCAATAATTCATGACAAAGCACCAACAGATTTATGTCTTTCTCCAGTGAATCTATGTGATTCATTCCTGTTTGTTAATTTGATTATAAAACAATTAAAGAGTCTATTCATTCTTTCTATTCATAATTTACCTCTTCTTAACAAAATACAGCTTTTGGTATGATCTGAAATAAATTTTATTTCTCAATATCAGAATAGTTTATATTAATTTAATTACTCAAATTGTCTCTTTTGCTTTATATTTTATTAATTCTTTAATACAAATTGTCTCTCAGGTGTTTTGTTTTGTTTTGTTTTGTTTGAAACAGAGGCTTGCTCTGACGCACAGGCAGGACAGCAGAGGCATGATCTCAGTCCATTGCAGCCTCAACCTCCTGGACTCAAGCAATCTGCCCACCTCAGCCTCCCGAGTAGCTGGGACTACAAGTGTGCTCCATGACACCTAGCTAATTTTTGTATTTTTAGTAGAGACAGGGTTTCACCATGTTGCCCAGGCTGGTCTCAAATTCCTGGGCTCAAGCAAACCACCCACCTCAGCCTCCCAAACTGCTAGGGTGACAGGCGTGAGCCACTATGTCCAACCTGTCAGTTTTAAAATAAATATATAGAGAGATAATAAAAGCAAGTATCCTTCATTTATGCCCTAATCAGGAGTCTCAATTTTCTCACATGCTTTATTAAAATGCTTGAAAATGTCTTTTCAAATATACTTCTCAACTTCAGAATATTCTTTTTCTATTAACAAAAACATATAACCATGTGAACACATTGTTGGAACCTCTCTGTGGGCCTTGGATTGGCCTATACATGTGATGGGCTCTGACATGTAAATTTCATTCATTTCATGGAAATTCTCATCTAAATGCTGTCACTCCAAAATCTTGGTCCAGATAGGAAAAGTCAGGGAAATAAATACCTCAACCTCTCTCTATTGCTGCTGCCTTCTATTGGCCAGACCCAACCAGAATTCAGAGGGTAAGGAAGATTTAATGACGCAGTTTGTCTACAGCAGCCTCCTGGGTCATAGAGGAGGGCCAAGGATTAAAGAGCAAGTCTGGAGGGGTGAACAAAAAATAAGAAAACCAGTTAATTGTCTTTAAATAATTACTGTCTTCTAAAGCTTCTATTTTGCAGTATTTATGCCTTATTTCGGCCTTCTGTGCTTGTGTTCATAGAGAAGAAAAGCAAAATAAAGAGCATGATTGGCACTTACTTACAGAAATCACTTCCTCAAGAAGCACCTGCTAGCCTAAGTATGCCTGTGAATACTGTACGATCTTGGTTCAGCAAAGCATATTCATCCCCTAATACATTCACATATCATAATCATTTTGAAAGCTTCAACACATGTCTTCTAATGATGTCACTCTATATAATGAGATATGTAAATTAGAATGTTATAGAGAGTCTTAATTGCATTATATCATTCAGAGTTGTAAATGTTCAGCTAGTTACAGCCCAGGTAGGGCAATCAGAAGAAGAAAAGAAGAAAAGAAAGATTATTTTGGCTGTTTGACCCAAAAACGAAATAGACTTACATTGCTAATGGGCATATTAATATGCTTATCAGACATCTATTGTAACAGTGGGTTAACAGGGATGGCCTCAAGAGATGTATCAGCATTTCCTTATAAATGCTTTATGAACCCTGGCTTCAGTGTTTTGGGACCCCCAGGCACTATTTCATATATTGTTTTAACGCTTATTATAAATCCAAAGGAATTAAAAAGAAAAACTTAAATCAAATATGGGTTGTCAGGTAGAGTATGGTAAGGTATAAGCATATCTGCTACAAAGAAAATGTGTTCCTTCATACACTTGACATGTAACTCAATTATTTATAAAATGTGATTTTCCAGAATTCTAAATTCTGACATGATTTGGGGAGATATGAAATTGATCTTGGGAACCTTTCTTCATGTGAAAATAGGTGGATTCTTTCAGGTATTACCAACTTCTAAGCAAGCAAGGAATCTCTAACAGATTGTCATACAAGACCACAGTCATATGTCAATCCATGTGTATATCTACATCTCTGCCATGCACTACTCTATGTCTGCAAGATCAGATTCTAAGAGCAGCAGAGTTTTGAAATAAATAATATCCCAGATATCTCTGTTCTTCATTTAAAAACCACTATCATCCTCTGTAATTACTCCCATTTCACTCCACCATCAAAGCCCCATCACAACCACCACTATTACTGTCCCTGTTACTAAGAAGCCACTGTGCTGGGGCCATGTTCTTTCAGAGTTGCCTTTTTCTTGTTTACTTACTGTAGTCTTTTGGATGCTCTCTGTCTGGAATAACTTGCTTTCAGTCTCACACAGGTCTATTCAGTCATGTTGGAATTAGTGAAATTTCCCCTAAGACGATACAGTTGCATGATCTGATACTTGAAAAAAAGCATGTATTTATTCACTTACCTAATGAGCAGTAAAACTTGGTTGTTTCACCATTATTTCACATTGAATGCATTCAAAATGATCTCATTGGTTTTCCAAGACAAGACACCTGAATTGAGTTCTATATTTCTGTCAGTAGCATTATTTTCACATTTGTCAAATCTCTTAGTTTGTTATTTGTTCTTTTTTCCATCTTATTCACGCTCCATAGCAAATTAATCCATAGGTTACATTGGAGTTTCTCTCTAAATGTTTCTCACATTCCATTCCCTTTGTTGTCATTCCCTATCAAAACCAGCACTCACCATTTAGTGCCTAGTTTATTGTATGAGCTTCATAAATCACTTCCATTCAATCTATTCTACAAATTTCTTCAAAATTAGTATTCCAAAAATACAATTTTTGTGCCACTCTTCTGCTGAAATTCTTTTGTGGATGTCCAATAACTGAAAACAGTAGTTCAAACGCCTCAGTTTAGAACATGTTTCACTTTATCAAAATCTATCCCATGTCAGAATTCTCTCATTCCCCCAACTGTCCCAGGATTGGCATGGGCAATCTGCACCAGAGGCAAGTCAGAGTACAACAAATAATGCACTCAAATTCAGAGAGGCAGGAATCAAAGCCGAAGACACAAAAATTTAGAGTTTAAACCTAGTGGAGAGACACCTACAAGTGGATCAGAATCAAGGAGCAGTTCCTAAGAATGAAAGACCTTATTGATTTACATGATCAAAACCAAGGAAGACGGCCCTAATCCAACCTTCAAATCTTCACTTGAATATACTACCCAATGTAAGTTTTCCACTGAGGGCAGTAGTGGTTCTCAGACTACCTACAATACTTGTTAAAACAGATTTCTTGTTAAAACTACCTACCTACAATACTTGTGTCTCTGAACTACCTACAATACTTGTTAAAACACATTTCTTGTTAAAATTCCCAGTGTTTCTGATCCAGTAGTTGTGGGGTCAGAAAATTTGCATTTCATTTCCAAATAAGTTCCTAGGTAAGGCTGATAAAGCTAGTCTGGGGACCATACTAGCTTCAGTGTGAGAATCAGTGTCCTAGGTAAACACATTATCTGCTCTCTCTTAAATGTAAAGACGCATTCTGAACTCCTACAAACTGGCTAGGATGGCCACTCCACTTCAACCCAATATGTGGCCTACTCAGACTACAATCTTACATGTAACTCTCTCTTCTTCTGGTGCTTACATCTTTATTGTCTGTGTCTAGAGCACTGTTTTGTTTTGTTTTGCATTTTAAGAGGCACACAGGGAGAGAGAGAGTTATTGAAAGTACACATGGTAAACTTGGATCTTAATGTTGCCTCCTTGGACTCTTATCGTGTCTCCAGTGGTGTGATTTTAACCAAATAATTTAAGCTCTCAAGGTCTCTTTTCTCATTTGTGAAACAAGGATAATAATATACTTTTGTTTTATGCAAAGATACCGAAATTTTGTTAGTTTTTCCACCCCTACTAGTTACTTCCCAGTTATAGAGTCTTGGTATTATGATTACCATTTAAAGCCTTTTCCTTGCCTTCTCAGTCCTGGAGGACAACATGGCCACAAAACATTTGTTTTACAGGACCTTATAAACTCTAGTTATAAAATTTCCAAGATAAAAATGCTCTGGTGATCATTAAATGTAACCCCTTCATTTGAACTCATTGTCAGAAATAACAAATTTGGTACATGATATATATCAGACTCAATGCACTTTTTTGATCCCACCTTCTCAGGTAAAAGCTTTTATTGAGGTTAAAATGTTGACATTTGTGTGAATTGGTGCAGTTAGTGGAGAAGGGGGTAATTTGGCTAAGAAAGTCAGAGAAACACCACACAGGAATTCTTATTTAAAAATATAAATTCTATCATTACTTAGTCCATTATTATACCTTTGCTTCTCTCAGTCTTAAAAGCCAGTGGCCCTGGCAATCTATTGCTCAGTAGGAAACTAATTAACAATCATTTTATTATGCTTGTGATTCTGTGCATCAGGAAATCTGGGCAGGGCACAGCAGGAATGGTTCGTCTCTGTTCCATGATGTCTAGGATCTTACCTGGGATGGCTCAAATGCGTGTATTATAGATGGCTAGGATCATTCAACTAGGACTGTATGTCTGGGGCCTCATATTCTTAACGTGGCATCTGCTAGGGCTGGAATGTTTACAATAAGTTTCTTCACTCACACACCTGGCATTTGTGCTGGGGTCACTGAATCAACTGGGGACTGGCCCACATCTCTCTCTCTCTCCACACATCTCTCTGCGTGACTGGCTTGGGCTTCCTTCCAACATGGCTGTCCAGGGTTAACTTCAAACATTTCTGAGTAGCAACAATTCAGGTGAGTGGCAGGCCGGAGGTGGACACTGATTCTCTTCTTCAGTGGACACTTCTAGGACACTGATTCTCTTCTTTACTTATGATGCAAAGTTCTCACATGCTCCTATAAACACATGCTTTTCTTTAGTCCATGTTTTATTTTATATTATGCCTCTCACTTATTAACATCATATTAAATCCTACTTATATGGTCTGAATGTTTGCATACCCCTAAAATTCACATATGAAAACTTAATTCCCAATCCAATTGTATTAAGAAGTGGGGGTTTAGGAGGTGATTAGGTCATGAATGGGATTTGTGCCCTTATACAAGAGAGTTGAGAAAGCTTGCTGGCCCCTTCTGCAGTGTGAGGACACAGCAAGATGGTGTTATCTATGAAGCAAACGAGCAAGCCCTCACCAAATATTGATCTTGATCCTGGAATTTCCTGCCTCCAGAACTGTAAGCAATAAATCCCTGTCGTTTATGAGTTACCCAGCCTAAGGTATTTTGTTATAACAGACTAAGACATATACTTTGCATTGAATCCTAAAACCAGCTCTGACAAATAACATTGTAATATCGTAGTAAATATTTGATGAAAATTAGGCAGCACATCTATGATAAGTAATCACAGTAATTTCAGAGGCTCACACCTGTAATCCCAGCACTTTCAGAGGCTGAGATGGGAGGATCACTTGAGCTGGAAGTTCGAGGCCAGTCTGGGCAACAGAGGGAGCCTTAATCTCTTCAAAAAATAAAAAATAAAATTTAAAAAAATAAGACAGGCATAGTGGCACACACCTGTAGTCCCAGCTACTCAGGAGGCTGAAGTGGGAGGATGGCTTGAGCCTGGGAGGTCAAGGCTATAGTGAAATGATATCATGCCACTGCACTCTACCCTGAGTGACAGAGCAAGATCCTGCTTTTTTAATTAATTAATTTTTTAAAAAAAACTGAAAAAGGGAGCAATCACTCTGGTGCCTAACTACCAAGTGCCAGTGTCAAATCCTGACTTCAACAATTGTTAGCTGTGTTATTTGGGGCAAATTACTTAATCTCACAGTGCTTCAGTTTCCTCACCTCTAAAATGAAGAATATAAACATACCCTCTCTACAGGATTCTTTTGATGATTAAATGAGTGAATGCACATAAAGGATACATTGTGAGCACTCCATCAATGATAGTTGTAAATAATTATTCATTGATTAATAACTGACCTGTTCTCAAAAGGCTTAAACAAGCCAACTGAATAAATAAGACATTGTATATGTAAACTAATTGCATACTTATGATGCTATTTTTCTAGGCATAGTAAACAAAGCAAGCATCTCCTGAACAAGGAAAAACGATGATTCTCATCTGTAGCTACTATCCACTAAAATGAAATTTTTTAAAGACTCACTACTGAGAAGTGACAGCTATTAGTGAGAGAAAAAAATTCTACAACTAAAAAAATACGTAACAGTGTGGATTCCCTGTTTAGTTGTCTATATTTTCCACTAGATGAGCAAGCACTATGTCTATCTTTTTCATTTTAATTTCCTGCTCTAGCATATTGCCTGGCACATACTAGGTGCTCAATTCACTGTTAAATGAAACAGCACTAAAGTCTTGAGTAGCAGAGTTGATTGTACAAAACAATAAACTCATATTTGCCTCAGGAATTTCCTTTGTGGGGTGATTTTTCAGTATAGTTATTATACACATCAAATTATATTACGTTCTGACATATGTTTTAGGCCAACCAAAGACAATGAAAGTAACAAGAGCATATATGCAATATTGTTTACAAGTTGGAAAAGGGTTGTACACCTTGTGAAGATTTCATACACACACAGGCAAAGACTAGAAGTATTTTTAAATACCTTCTATAAGCTTCATTTGTCTGGAAAAAAATTACGTATCCAGATTTTTTCATTTTACAACAATGTGAAATAAATATGCCTCTCCCCTGCGCATACTTCCTTGCAGGCACTGCTCATGATACAGTGTCTCTGTTGACTTTTTCTGAATGCTTCATTGGACTCAGAGTCTATGTCTTTCATGTTTGTGTCTCCCGGTATCTGGTATACAGAAGAAATCTTTATGTTATTTGTTTAATCAATTCACTAATACCTTATTTTCTATATGAATTTCCCCTTAGGCATATTTCACCACAGAGAAAATCATATTTATCTGAATCATCATCTTCAAATAAGAATGAGAATGACTCGGTTTTCATTGTCAGTGATCACCATGGCCCTCCAGATAATGTTAACAATATTTACAGGATCTTGTCTGATTTGACTCCTGCTTCTGTCTCCATGCCCGTTTTGTGCCATTTTCTACCTCACGATGTCTCTCAGACTCCAAGTGGGATGTATTTCATAAGTTGGCTAACCAGGAATTCCTTGAATCAGATCAGAAAGAAAAACTTTAAGTCTCTAGCTAGCCTATTATTTTAAAAAGGAATTTGAGGTAATAATTTTTTTGCCTGTTAGGGATCAATAAGAAAGAATGCAGCGTACTCTACAATGGCTTCAGTGATGGCTCCTTTCTCTGATTTTTGATTGTTCTAAACATGATATTATCTCATCCTTGAATTATAATTTATTTTGATTAGAGATTGATTCTTTCTTTAGTAAATTATGTATCACCTTGAAATAGATACATGGGCAGCTACAAATACATGATTTTTAAACAATAGGCATTGCATTTGTTTTTTACCATTAGATTTCAATGAAATATAAATGGCATGATTTTCATGGACGTGTTTGCTTTTTTCTAACCATAGTTCAGTGCTTTACACAACTTCATGCAATAGCAATTTACCTATCTTTGTTTTAAAGGATGAAATCTTCACTTTTGTTCAATCTATTGCATTGCCTAATTCTTTGAAAAACAAATGCTTATTTTTAATATGAGCTATATTTTCATATGTACCAACATTCATTTGCTCTTCCTCTTACATAAAAGATCATAGTTTAAATATATGAACATTTTTGTATAGCATTTTTGTTTTTCTTTTCTCTAAGAAAGACTGAGCATTTACATTATCCTGCTTGAAAAAGGATGGCATGAAATGGACACTTTTTGATGTATAAATAAATTAGCTTTGGAATAACAGTGACATTTCTCTTTCAAAATTCCCTACCTCTGATTTTTCAGATTACCTTTACAGAAACTTAAAATGAACAATTATGACATGCAATAATAATAATAATAATAATAACAATAACAATAAAGCCACATTCTACAAACATCTGCCTACAGAAAAATTCATAGCCTTCGAGTGGAGCATGGAATCTGATGCTCTGAAATGTGACCCAGACACACAAAAGCTGACTTTAAAACACAGACCGGGTGCAGTGGCTCATGCCTGTAATCCCAGCACTTTGGGAAGCCGAGGCGGGTGCATCACAAGGTGAGGAAATAGAGACTATCCTGGCTAACACAGTGAAGCCTCGTCTCTACTAAAAATGCAAAAAAAAATAGCCAGGCATGGTGGCGGGCACCTGTAGTCCCAGCAACTCGCGAGTCTGAGGCAAGAGAATTGCTTGAACTTGGAAGGTGGAAGTTGCAGGTCGCACCAAGGCACTCCAGCCTGGGCAACAGAGCAAGACTCGGTCTCAAAAGTAAAATTAAATAAAATAAAATCGAAACATAGTAACACTTTGTGGATCCCGGTTATCTTTTGCAAAAGATTTGCCAGCAGCAAAATACATGGCGAATCTGAGTCTGAACTCAAGAGTCGGGAACTAAGAGGTGATACAGAGAACCCCAAATGGGCCTCTTCTTAAAGAAACCAGGGAGAAAATTTTTGCAATCTACCCATCTGACAAGGATCTAATACTTAGAATCTACAAGGAACTTAAACAAATATACAAGAAAAAAAAAACCCATCAAAAAGTAGGTGAAGGATATGAACAGAAACTTCTCAAGAAAAGACATTTCCACGGCCAACAAACGTATGAAAAAAAGCTCATCGTCACTGGTCATTAGGGAAATGCAAATCAAAACCACAGTGAGATACTATCTCATGCCAGTTTGAATGGCAATTATTAAAGTCAGGAAACAATAGATGCTGGCGAGGTTGTGGAGAAATAGGGAAGCTTTTACACTGTTGGTGGGAGTGTAAATTAGTTCAACCATTTTGGAAAGCAGCGTGGCAATTCTTCAAGGTTCTAGAGCCAGAAATACCATTTGACCCAGCAATCCCATTACTGAGTATATACCCAAAGGATTATAAATTATTCTACTATAAAGACACATGCACACATATGTTTATTGCAGCACTATTT
Source organism: Rhinopithecus roxellana (assembly GCF_007565055.1). Classification (NCBI taxonomy): domain Eukaryota; kingdom Metazoa; phylum Chordata; class Mammalia; order Primates; family Cercopithecidae; genus Rhinopithecus; species Rhinopithecus roxellana. The sequence continues at coordinate 108,598,794 of NC_044562.1, read as the reverse complement.
ACAATAGCAAAGACTTGGAACCAACCCAAATGTCCGTCAATGATAAAGAAAATGTGGCACAAATACACCATAGAATACTATGCAACCATAAAAGACGATGAGTTCATGTCCTTTGCAAGGACATGGATGAAGCTGGAAGCCATCATTCTCAGCAAATTAACACAGGAAAAGAAAAGCAAACACCACATGTTCTCACTCATAAGTGGGAGTTAAACAATGAGAACACATTGACACAGGGAGAGGAACATCACATACTGGGGCCTGTCAAGGGGTGAGGGATAAGGGGAAGGAGAGCATTAGGACAAATACCTAATTCATGCAGAGCTTAAAACCTAGATGACAGGTTGATGGGTGCAGCAAACCACCATGGCACAAGTATACCTATGTAACAAACCTGTACCCTGCACACTCTGCACATGTATCCCAGAACTTAAAGAAAAGGAAGGAAGGAAGGAAGGAAGGAAGGAAGGAAGGAAGGAAGGAAGGAAGGAAGGAAGGAAGGAAGGAAGGAAGGAAGGAAGGAAGGAAGGAAGGAAGGATATCAAGGAAGGAAGGAAGGAAGGAAGGAAGGAAGGAAGGAAGGAAGGAAGGGAAGGAAAGAAAGAAAGAAAAGAAAGGAAGAAATATGCAACATAAGGATATTTTCAAAGAACCAAATGTTATCAGCTACCAATTTGTGATGAGAGAAAAGAATATCAAAATCCTTTAAAACCTTTGTCTTCTCAACACAGGTCAGTAATGCACAAGTTGTTTGTTTGTTTGTTTGTTTGTTTGTTTGTTTGTTTTTACATGAACCATTGTTGAACAAGTTTGTATTCTTTACAGCAGTAGATATTTTTAGTTTCAGTATAATTCCTCTTTATATGAGCAAACTTTTCTCCATTTTAGAAAGTTTTCAAGGATTTAAAAAATTTAAAGTCTCATATACTATTTATTCTTCCACAATAGCATTAAAAAAAAAAAAAACTAAGTCATTCACATGGGAAAAACCGGAACTCTTGATCCTAGGTTGAGTCGCATGTGTCTTAGCTGATTTATTCCTGCTTCTCTCTTCTCACTAATCAAAACTGATTATTAGTCATTGCTTGAGACTTTCATAGCCAAAGGCTGTTGAACCAATCTTGATAGATTTTCTTTATACTCTGTACTTGATGTATTCTTCAAGAAAGGCAGAACGTATTAGAAAATAGTAAATGACAAATAAGTTTTCAATTAATATGTTATAAAACATTCAGCGATTCTTGTGCCTCAGCTTCCTGAGTAGTTGGGACTGAAATAAAATGCTGCTTGTTGCATGATTATAAAACCAATTCTCATGCTAGGATGATCATAATTTTTAAAGTATGGATTACAGTGTTAAAAAATATTCAGAAGCCACAGCATTAAAATAACGGATGAGTATCAAAGCTATCTATAGACTCATTGCAATCCCTATTAAAATCCCAATACCATTTCTTACAGAAATATAAAACATAATTCTAGGCCAGGCATGGTGGCAGGCTCCTGCAATCCCAGCTACTTGGGAGGCTGAGGCAGGAGAAATTGCTTGTACTCGGAAGGTGGAGGTTGCAGTGAGCTGAGATTGTACCACTTCACTCCAGTCGGGGTGACAGATACAGATTCCATCTCAAAAATAAATAAATAAACAAACAATAAAAAATAAAACACAATTCTAAAGTTCACATGGAACCATAAAAGGCCCTGAATAGCCAAAAACATTTTGAGAAAGGAGAGAAAGCTAGAGACATCAAAATTCCTGATTTCAAAATATATTGCAAAGCTATAGTAATTAAAGTAGTATATGACCTAGGGATGGTGGCTTGGCCAGGCACAGTGGATCACAACTATAATTCCAGCACTTTGGGAGGCCAAGGTGAGCGGATTACCTGAGGAGGTCAGAAGTCTGAGACCATCCTGGCCAACACGGGGAAACCCTATCTCTACTAAAAATACAAAAATTAGCTTAGCTTGGTGATGCATGCCTGCAGTCCCAGCTACTCAGGAAGCTGAGGCACGAGAATCACTTGAACATGGGAGGCTGAGGTTGCAGTGAGCTGAGATTGCATCACTGCACTCCAACCTGGGCAGCAGAGTAAGACTCCATCTCAAAAATAAAAAACAAACAAAAGTAGTATAGTACTGGCATAATGCCAGACATATAGCCCAATGGAACAGAAAAGGTATCCCAGAAATAAATCTAAACATACATACATACAACTCATCTTCCACAAGGGTGCCAAGATTACTCAGTAGTAAAAGGACAGTCTCTTCAACAAATGGTGTTAGGAAAACTGGATCTCCACATGCAAAAATTGAACCCTTATCTTACATTGACACAAAAGTCAATGATAAATGGATTAAATATTTCAACATAAGACCTGAAAATATAAAACTTCTAGGAAAAAATTTTAGAGAAAACCCTTCATGATATTGATCTTGGCAATTTTTTCATGGATATGACCCCAAAACCACAGGCAACAAAAGTAAAGATAGACAAATGGGACTAAATCAAACTAAGAAGCTTCTACACAGTAAATCAAAAAATCAGCAGAGTGAAAAGGCAACCCACAGAACAAGAGGAAATATTTGCAAACATATACCTCATATACCTGATACAGGGTTAATTTCCAAAATATATAAGGAACTCTTACAATGCAATAGCAAAAGAAAAAAAAAGACTGATAACCAATTAAAATGAACTGAAGACTTGAACAGACGTTCCAAAGAAGACATACAAATGGGCTACAGAAAACATAGTCAAGGTACTAATCATCAGAGAAATGTAAATGAAAACCACAATGAAATCCAATAGCCTCACACCTATTAGGATAGCTATTATCAAAGAAAAACAAGAGAAATGTTGGCAAGGATATGGAGAAATTGAAACCTGTACACTATAGATGAGAAATCAAAATGGTGCAGCTGTACCTGGCACAGTGGCACACACCTGTAGTCTCAGCTGCTTGGGAAACTGGGGCAGGAGGATTACTTGAGCCCAGAAGTTCAATGTTGCAGTGAGCTATGATGGAAGTACTGTACTCTAGCCTAGGTGGCAGAGCAAAATCATGCTGAAAAGAAAAGAGAAAAAGGAGAGGAGAGGGAGAGGGAGAGGGAGAAGGGAAGAGAGAGAAGAGAAGAGAAGAGAAGAGAAGAGAAGAGAAGAGAAGAGAAGAGAAGAGAAGAGGGGAGAGGAGGGGAGAGGAGGGGAGAGGGGAAAGGAGGGGAGGGAGAGGAGAGGGGGAAGGGAGGGGAGGGAGAGGAGAGGGGAGGAAGGGAGGGGGGAAGAGGGCAGGGGAGGGGAGGAGAGGAAGGAAGGGGAGAGGGGAAAGCAGGGGAGAGGAGGTGAGGAGGGGAGGATGGGGAGGGGCAAGGGAGGGGACAGGGGAAGGGAAGGGAGAGGAGGGGGAGGGGAGGAGGAGGGATGGGAGGAGGGGGAGGGGACAGGGGAAGGGAAGGGGAGGAGGGATAGGAGGAGGGAGGATGGAAGGAGGGGGAGGGGAGGAGGGGGGATGGGAGGAGGGGGGACGGGAGGAGGGGGAGGGGATGGGGAAGGGAAGGGAGAGGAGGGGGAGGGGAGGAGGAGGGATGGGAGGAGGGGGAGGGGACAGAGGAAGGGAAGGGGAGGGGGGATGGGAGGAGGAGGGATGGGAGGAGGAGGGATGGGAGGAGGGGGGATGGGAGGAGGGGGGATGGGAGGAGGGGGAGGGGATGTGGAAGGGAAGAGAGAGGAGGGGAGGGGAGGGGAGAGGGGAGAGGAGGGGAGAGGGAGGGGAGGGGAGGGGAGAGGGAAGGGGAGGGGAGAGGGGAGGGGAGGGGAGAGGGGAGGGGAGGGGAGAGGGAAGGGGAGGGGAGAGGGAAGGGGAGGGGAGAGGGGAGGGGAGGGGAGGAGGAGGGGAGGAGGAGAGGAAGGGAGGGAAAAGGGGAGGGGAGGGTGAGCTACATTGAAAGGATGGAGGAAATTGAAATGAAAAGAAACAGTGGACAGTAGAAACAGTTTGGAAGAGAGCACATTTCTCAACTGTCATAATGAGAAGTCAATAAATAATGTCCAAAATTGAGAAATCAAGAAATAAAAATGTAATAAATATGTTTAGCAAAACCACTGAAAGTGATTCTTTCTAGGAAGAGAGACTAGGAAATGGGGAGAGGTAATGTCAAGAGACTCCTGTACTTATAAGCCTTTACAAATGATTTAATTTATTTAAATCATATAAATATATTGCTTTAATTAAAAATTAATTTCTATATTAGGAGAAAACTATATATTGTATGTATTGTAACAGGAGTAAGGAAAGGTTCTTAGGTTCTTGAAGTTCTTACATTGGCTGGTGCAGCACATAGGTGAAAAAACCAAGATGAGATATTTCGAGTTTCTAGTAATTGATCTGTCTCCATAGTGTCTATTGCCACCATCCTAATGCTCAAACCTAAAATGTGAGAATCGAGTTATATTCCTCTCCTTTCCTTTATCTTTCACAGCTAGTCCATTTCTGAGTTGTTATCACGATTTCTGTAAAATGTCTCTTGTATTCATCCTTATTCCCTGTATCCCCACTGCTACTGCCTTAATTTATGTACCTATCTTTTCTCCAAATATCTACAACATTCTCCTAGGTCTTCTATTTCTCAAATCAACTTCTCACTCTTCATCCATTCCCCATGTGTAGCCAGAGTGATTTTTATAAAAATGTAATCAGTTTTTTTCCCAATTTAAGGTTCATAAATTGCTTCCTATTGCCTATTGTCAAAATATAAAATAAACTCCTTTATATGGTGTCATAGTTTATTTTCTGTTGCTATAACAAGGTACCAGAGACTGGGTTACTTATGAAGAATAGAAGTTTGTTTTGGTTCGTGGTTCTGGAGGTTGGGAAATCCAAGGTAATGGCACTGGCAAGAGTCATCCTGTAATGGAAGGCATTACATGGTAACCTATCAAAAGAGACAAAGAGAGAAAATGGAGCCAAACTCATCCTTTCTATCAGGAACACATTTACAAGTTAAATAATTCACTCCTCAGATAACAGCATTAATCCCTTCATGAAGGCAGAATTCTCATGGCCTAATCATCTCTTAAATGTCCCTTCTCTCAACACTGCTGCATTGAATTCAATTTCCAACACATAGACTTTTGGGGAACACATTTAATTTGCAACATATGGCTTGCAGAATCTAGATTCTTTATATCTGTCCAACTTCATTTTCCATTAATACCTCTTGAGTTTTACTTACACCAGCATTTCCCAGAAAAATCCTAGATCTCATATCTTTATGCCTTCAATTTTTCATTTCCTTCTTATCTTAGAAGCAAACTCCTACCTTTACTACATCCAACATATGGCTCATAGGCCCCCATTAGAGTGTTTGTTTTCACGTATGTCTCCCTTACAAGATTGTAAGATGGCTCAGATAAGTGACTATGGATTTCCTTTGTCTTCCCAGTATCCCTACCCTCTCACACATACACAAAATTGATCAGATAAATGAATCCAAAAGAGGATCTTTACATGGAATAGCAGTACAAACAACGAAGTACAATGGGAGAATCAACAAGGGGGGAAAGCAGAATTGAAATAGAAAGTAATTGTATTCTCAGAGCTCAATAAGATTGTAGTAATCAAAGTAATAATAGCTTACCAGGAATTAATCACTAATCAGGCATTGTTCTAAGCATTTTATACATTTAAACCTCGGAACTACCCTAAGAGATCTTATTTTTATTTCATTTACTGATGAAGAAACTGAAGCATAGATAGGATAGGAAAATTGCCCATGGTAACAGCTAGTAACTGGCAATGCTCAATAAACATAGATGTTTGGTCATTTACCAATTGTATTAGTCCACTGTCACACTACCTAAGACTGGGTAATTTATGAAGAAAATAGGTTTAAATGTCTCACAGTTTCACAGACTGTAGAGGAAGCATGGTTGGGGAGGTCCCAGGAAACTTAAAATCATGGCAGAAGGGAGGAGTAGAAGCAAGCACCTTCTTCACAGGAGGAGCGGGGAAGGGGGAGAGAAGAGGGAAGTGCTACAACACACTTTCAAATAACCAGATCTCATGAGGATGCTGTCATAAGAATAGCAAGGGAGAAGTCCACCCCCATGATTCAGTCACCTCCTACCAGGGCCCTCCTCCAACACTGGATTCAACATGATATTTGGGTTGGGACACGAACCAAGCCATATCACCAATGATGCCTCGTTTTACTTCAGTGCTCATACAAAGTGCCAAAAATCTCAACGTATCTTATAGGTGATACAATGCATTGCATTATTGAGTTATACAGTAACGACTATTTTGCATTTGGTCAACTTTCACATTCATATCCAAATCTTTGGAGCTGTTCCCCTAGTAATCCTAAAAGATTCTAAAGTTACCATTCCAGTGGAGGGTGCTTCTTTCATTCTTTTTTCTAAAATACGTAATTTTCAGCAAGGTAACTAATTGAATTCCCAAAGTGCTCCTAATATGAACACAAACTAGGCTGATCCTTCCCATGAAAATTCCAAATTGATCAAGACAAAAGGGAGGAAGATACGTAAACAGAGTCTTCTCTGTGAATCCTGACAAGGATTCACCCTATTGAACATGCCAATTCCTATTTCCACATGCCTCAAGACCCTGGACCGTCAATGGGAGTTCAAAGTCCTCAGAATGATGCAAAGCTGGGCACTGTGGCTCTGTCTACTTGCTTATGTTTTATCTCTCTGACCTGGCCTGTTTTAAGCAGATGAACTTTGAACCTGCAAATAAAGTTTTAGTTTAATTACTAAACAAATGTTTTGCTTGTCTTTGGTTAGGTATATCAATATTTTTGCCCTAATTAGTGTCAGAGCAATTTAGTATCTGTATATGTAATAATATATGTTGACTGCCTCAGCATTTTTTCTGCATTGTGTTCATCTTTAGAACATAGTCAGTATTTATAAATCCACCAAGAAAGTGTTAAGCAACAAAGCTCACCATTGTCAAAAACTCTCACATTCGTATCAACTTAAATATTTCTTATTCCTTGGAAAAAAATCAATGGAAGTTATTCACATATGTTAAAGAATCATCTCAAAAAACTACTTTTTCTATAAATAAATACATTTTGTATAAGTAAGCCAAATGTACATAATGTAATTTAGCTACACTTGGCATCCTAAAACACTTGGGAGAGTATTCACTAAATCATTCACTAAATGCTATAATATTCTGTCACTGTATCATAATATTTTATATGCAAAATATGCCCTTCCTAAAGTGGGCCTAAAAACAGTCATTTCTGAGACGTTTATCTGGAATATAAATGTGTTAATTCACTACAGGGTAAAACACTGGAGTGCCTAAGAATTTGCACTGAGCCCCAGAAATTTATCAAAAGATAAATCTTTCATTCCTTTTAATGGGATATTCAAAATAGTTAGCATCTAAATATTAAAGTGCTCATAAAAATTGTTTTCAAATTCCTATCCCTTGACAGGTTACCCTTTGTTTAGTTGGAGTTAAAATGGAACATTGTCTTTGGCACCCAAGGGAAGCAAGACAATATTGGGAAAGAGAAAAAAGATAGCCTTAGTCAACCTGGTGAGATCACTTCAAGCTTTATCATCTTACAATTCAGGAAACAAACAAGTGCTTATCTTTCTAAGAAGATAACGAATGTTAACTGCTTCGAAAACGAATAAAATTCACAAAATAGACATTATAAATATTGCACAATGATAACAATAATAATAATAATGTTCTCATACCCAAAGAAAATTCAGATCTTGTGCAATGACGTCTTGAATTTGGAAAGATCTAGACAATTCATTCATACAATCCCATTGCATAATTATCAGTTTCCTTAATGTGGCCCCTCAGCCCTGGCTGAACTTGCCATGTGCTTTGAAATAGACGAAAAGGAACCACAAACAGCACAGAAAAAAAAAAAAAAAAAAAAAAAAGAATTACATAATCACTTCAGGAAGTCTAGTAGTCAAACACCTAGGCTCAAAATAATATAAAGTATAAACTGAATAAAAAGCTTAACATGCTAAGTGAAGGGTTGGGACTAAGACTCCACACTGAAGCCATGACACACTAGAAAATAAAAAGAAATTATTAATTATGTTAAAAACAGCTCAATATCACTTGCAACAAAGTTCTGGTTATGGTATAAATTAGAATAATAAAAAGAATGTGCAGTTAAACATTCTAGAACCCGGGTATAAGCACTATACACAGAATAATCCAAAATTCATCATTCCTTTAAATGATTAGAAGAATTTTTAAATGTTTAGAATAAACTAATTATAAAACTGGAAACAAAAATCAATACCCTCCTCTCTCCACATTGGAAGTTTTAAATTTGCAAATGGTTATGTTTTGTGTTAGAAAAGTTTATAATTAGTCTTATAAGAAAAAGTCAGTGATTGCCGCTTTCTTTAATTAATTTTTTGTGCAAAAGTAAGGTCATTCTGACTGGGCACGGTGGCTCACCCCCTTAATCCCAGCACTTTGGGAGGCCGAGGTGGGCGGATGACGAGTTCAGGAGACCAAGACCGTCCTAGCTAACACGGTGAAACCCCGTCTCTACTAAAAATACAAAAAGAAATTAGCCAGGCGAGGTGGTGGGCGCCTGTAGTCCCAGCTACTCGGGAGGCTGAGGCAGGAGAATGGCGTGAACCCGGGAGGCGGAGCTTGCAGTGAGCTGAGATCGCGCCACCGCACTCCAGCCTGGGCGACAGAGGGAGACTCCGTCAGAAAAAAAAAAAAAAAAAAAAAAAAAAAAGCAAGGTCGTTTTTCTATCGAATCACTAAGATAGTAACACAAGTAAAGCAGTTTAACAATTATAAACGTTTGCTTACAGCATTGTCTACCTGTGTAATCTCTTCTCTATCACTTTTTAAGACGGAAATGATTAAATTAAATCTCTGGGCTGAAGAGAGTTTGCTAAAATAAAAATAGAAATTATAACCATTTACAAAATGAAAAAAATACATACTGAAATCTTACAGCATCTTCTCCACTCAATAAAGCTGTCTAGTAAATATCATTCATTGACTTTTATCAGGACAATGCAGTTTTTAAAACCGATCTTTTTTAACAAATAATAATAATAATAAATAAAAACACTTGGGATATCTTACAGCAGAGTAAAAAGGTACCATGTAACATTTTGTCATCTTGAAGCTAAAATTACGTGGAGAGTTTTGGTATAAAACACACCTAATAGCAATTTAAAGATAGTACAAATAGAACCAGTTGGATATAACTGACCACAAACTGTGACATATGTACTGGCTATACACAACAACAACAATCCTTCAAAAAAAAAAAAAGCAAACGTTGGGATTTTTTTTTTCTCTTCCGATCAGTACAGTAAATGCACCATAATTCAACGTTCACTACCTAGCTTAAGAGAAAATATCTATGTGCACCTCCAAAATGATACCTCACTGTTAGAAGCTTAAATTATAAATACAGGAAATATCAGTTCAAATAAAGACAGACTATAAGTCAGTACTATCATGGAATCATACACAGGATCCTATCCAGAAATAATTACACTCAGCCTTCTGCAGCATCCACGCCCTGGAAGCCTGCATATGTTGGCTTCTCAGCAGCCTGACAGCAGGCAGTTTCCAATTGCATGGAGAAGTGGAGAGAGCTCATGTTAATGAGATTCTCCTTCTGCATCTCTCTACCTCACATACTGCATCTTCTAGCACGGGAAAATCACTCTCCTACTAAGACAGAGAAAGCAGGAGATCCTTATGGGCCTTCAGTTCACTTACATTTTTTATTTTTCTACCATTAATGTTTTTTAAAGCATGCATGTGTCTCCTTGACCCTAGAAGAAATCTTTTTCCTTTGCTTGGCTTCTAAGATAGAGTGCTTTGTAATATCCTTTCCCTCACTTCCATGTTTACATAACTTAAAGTGGCCACTTCATTTCATTCATTCTTTTTCCTTCCAAGTTGAGGCACGTTTCAGAAGGACATGACAGGAAAATTAGTAATCAAGGACAAATAAGAACACTTCTTAGTTCTTTTGTCAATTTGATAGTGAAGGTTGTCCCATCAACATCATTATGAGGACAATTGTTTCATGAGGGGAATATTTTATTAAAAGAAAACATTAGAATCCTCTTATTACACTGACCAAGCTAAGATTATCCTACTATAGAATATATGGTCGAGAGTACATGTAATGCTAAGAAGAGCTGTGAAAGTAGGAATGGTCCTATTTTTAGGACAGCTTCATTTAACATTCACTCTGACCTTTATTGGAATGTGTCATATTTAATTTAAACTACATATGAAGCTCCTCACATTCTAAATTGAAGTAAACTATTGGGTTTTCCTTTCTTTTCCTCCTTCTCATTGAAAAGTTTTCCCAGTAGTGAATAAGCAGTTTCTTTTTGCATTTTGAAAAACAGAATAATAATAAAGCAATGCAGTTTACCAATTCCTCAAAATTGCTTTCATTATTTTATAAGTAACATTACTGCAAATTATGTTTTCATAATCTACCTAATTATTCTTTACTTATTTCTTTCCCTATACCTCAAAATTCTTGCCACCTTGGACCAATCTAAACAATTCATTTCCTACCTTGGTATTTACACTCTTCAAGTAATCATACATGGTTTTCTTGTCTCTCCTCCCCACTCTGCTGCCTGTCTTGTTTGGGTAAGCAATACGTAATTGGTTCTTTTAATCTGTCCTCATAAGTCAATTGCACCAGCCCCTTAATCATTTTTGTTGTGCTTCTCTAAATCTGTCCAATTTGTCAACATCCTTCTGGTGCTGGGACATTCAGGACTGCATGCAAGATTCTGGTACTGCCTCATCAATGCTTTATACAGAAAAAAGATGATCACTTCTCTTGTTCTCTTGGTGAGAAGTCTCTGGGCATGCAGCTTCAAAAGTATATATGATTTTTTTGCTATAAATTTATACAAAATATTTCCAACTAATTTTTTTCTATAGCCTTCATTCCAAGCATTAGCATTTTACAAATATTTCTCTTGAGCTCATACTTTGTATTTCAAATTTGTACTGAGATGTGTATTAGATATATTTGCTTTCGTCTTTCTCAGCTGAGAAATGCTTTATTTTTTCCATGTATGCCTGACCTATCTTGTGCCACTGTATTTCTCCAGCGTCACCAAGATCTCGATTCAGCTCCATTTATGAGTGTAATTAATATGATCTTTGCCCATTATAAGGGTTATTAATAATAAGGTTAAATAAAAACCTTATAACAGCACCCCCACTGAATCACTCCACACAAGTCAGCTTATTGCAGAATAACAGTTCATTTTATGTATGGTCTCTCAACCAATTTTCAGCACATGTGACAGTGCCCATGTTACTATGAGTAAGATTTCAAATAAGGTTTTCTGAAACTGTTTCATGTTCCTTTTAGTCACCAGTTTTGATCAAAAGGTGTTAAGTTTAACTGCTGTGGTTCAGTCTTCAATTTTGGAAGTTACTGTTATTAGCTAGAGGAAAAAAAATTATCAGGCTATTCATAGTACCAGAAGATTGATTTCTCTAAGTAAAAGCCATAGGAATACAGACTTTTAAAAATAATAAGCATTCATTGTAAAATCATATACATTTAATAATATGCCTAGTTTCCATATTTATGGTCCTGTTCCACTAAGTTATGATCAAAATTTATGAATATGTCCACATAATGCAAGTATTTGTATTCAAGTAACAGAAAGGGGGAAAAGTGCTTATTTACAGCTTCTTGTTTATAGTATCTGCCTTTCTCTCATACATCGCTACTTGCAATCTAATGAATGATGCATTTCTTACCCACACCAACTTTCCTATAATCATCAAATTCTATAACTATTTTACATGATACTACATTGGAATGCTTATTTTGAATACATGTTAAGGGAAATTAACTCTAGGAAAGACAAGCACTTGATTTTCTTTTTCTTGCTTTTCAGTTAAGTACAGACAAGAAATGTAATGAATGAATCAACAGTACATATTTTGATGAAAGCAATGTTGAGCATACCAAACACTGCACATTCAAGAAAAGCCTTGCATTTTTCCTAACTCATAACATTGAAAATGAGATTCACAATCTTGTTAGTGTCAGACTATAATCATTCACATTGCTCTACAAATCAAAATAATATTTTAAAAGAGCAGCACTGCACTTTCAATGCTGAAGTTTTATGTTTTTTTGTGTTTTATGAATGAAATTTTGCTCCAGAATATCCTCAAAGGGATGTGAGAGACATCGAGGCTTTGTTAGTCAAGAACAGAACATGGGAAGGTACTCTTAGATAGTGCATGCAAGTTGGTCTCTTGATACCATTTGAATTGCAAGAAGCAACATTAAATACTTCTGCTTACTGAAAGTAAACTTATGCTATCCTGGTCAAACCCCAGGCCACAACTGCTACATGTGTCACGGAGGTGATGTGTTAGTCTCCAGGGAGAGGGTACAAAGGAAAGTGCACATAAAACTTCTGCTCCAGAGGAAAAGAGCCCTGACACCCTGGACAAAGAAAGTTGCCCCTCTGTCTTCCCACCTGAAGGCACAGTGCTGTCCTGGCATGTGACAACAAATGGAGATTAAAAACAGGAGAAAGATCTGGGACAAAAAAAAATGTCAAAGCCTTAGAGTCACTTACAGTCTTAAAGAGAATAACATTTAAAGGGAAGCCACATTATAAGTAACACGGGCTTTAAAGAGGGAAAAGGTAATTAGCAACATCTTAGTTCTGAATTATGAAACTTTCAGCCAAATCTATCATTAGTCAAGTTAGAATAGAAATTAGAATAGACTGTATAGCGTTCGGTTTTATCACAAAGGTAAAAATGTGATAGCAAAAGCTTTTCAATCAAAATTTTTGCCTTTTATAATACTCAAAAAAAAGTAGCATGGTAGTCATAAATGTGAGAAATCCTTCACCAAGAGTTAGTTTTAAACTCACTTATTGAATTCAACCTAGAGAATTAATATAGAAGATGACACAAGAGGAGATGACCACAGTAGCAAACATATATCCTACTGAGTGAATGCTATTGACATCTGATTCTACATATACTTAGGTATGTGTTTTTTACATTATATTTACCACTAGGTCGCCCAGATTTTCAGTTCAATTGGTAGTTCTTTACTAGGGGCCCTTTTGTTCCTTCCAAATATAAGTGGAGGACAAATTTAAATGTTGCTCAGACTGATTTTTAAAGTCTATATTCATTACCCAAGATTCAGGCGCACAAATTTCTTGGTTCCAGAGAGCATAATCATTCCATAGAATTGCTTTACCTTATTTACTAACCCAGGACCACTGCAAGTTGGAGATATATGGCATGTATCAAACATATTTTATCATATATTGCTTTTTTTAAAATCAAAAGTATCTTTTTTATGAATTCCTCTTTTATGCTTATAGTATAAAAATCAATAATAACCTAATTCATTAAAACATTATTTGCATAAGTAACGAGCAAATCATTCATCCAATAAGCAGACTTGGCGACCCCAAATATAAACACCAAAAGCTGCATTTTAGTAAGAAAATATGCACTATTGGGGAAAAAATGCAAGACAGACAGAGCAGTGCACCATACATAAAATGTCAAACATGTCAAAACACTCATGAATACCAACATCTCCCACCACACCACGACCAATTTTAAAGGTTATTTAGGGCTCACACATCTACAAGTGAAGATTTTACAGCAGCGGACTTTATTTTTCTCAGATATATTAAAAATAAGTCACTGATGTGTCAAATGTTTTCTATGTCATTTCCACATATGTGGCCCATGTAGAGAATTCTGCCCAGAATTTCTGAGAGCAGGACAATTACACAGAACACAGACTCCTGGCACCGAATAGATTCATTATGGATTTGTTAGAAGCTTGTTTTTAACTGTATCAATTCAGTATGCAGGGAGGATAATTAGTCAAAAGACCAAGAAAGCAAATGTAGCTATCTTCATTCCTCAAAAATAGAAACCCCTGTTAGGGTCTCCATAATTCAACTTTTCAGAACTTCATTTCAGAAAGACATTTTGAGAACATGTCACAAGGCTTCCTTGTCCCTAAATCACTGATTATGAATTATTTCCGGATAACCGCAGACAAGTAAGTCTTATAAAACAAGAAGCATAACACATGCAGAACATACTTATCCTACTTCTAGCTCTCAGATAAGTGAAGCTTAAATTAAATGTCAAAGACGAACAAAATCTATTGTATAAGCAAACAGCTGACCTAAATCCACTATATTTTGTTTGTCAAGTGTGTATATTCTAATAAATTTTATAATATAATAAGACTATTTTTGCCACCCTTTGACCACACCAAGTTAGATGCAGACAGTCTTCTGAATAAATATTGCTCTCTGCTTGACTGTCTAAACAAAATCTATTTATATCATTTGTTAGACTGTGAGAGTATCTCTTTAGAAAATGTTAATAACAGCTAAACACTGTCTACCACAAATATAGAAGAAGTAGAGAAAGAATAAAAGGTTCATGCATAGACAGCTTTTCATTTTTACAAAGTGGCCTGTTCAGGACTGTGAATTAACTAATATGCAATTTGGTTTTCCCGATAGGAAACCTAGAAGCTTGCTGAAAACTCAAATGATTAATATAAGGAAATTCAAACAGCTTGAGGACGAAAAACAGTTTTCTTTTTTACTACCTTTAATATGACTTTCTCAATGACACAAACACATGCAGCAATAATTCCTACTCTTTTCTTGGGCAGCAAAGCAAGCAACTCAGAACTCCTTTGCTCATAAACTACAAAAAGCAATGAAAATAATCCCTTCTTTAAAATTTCGGTGAGAAGAACATTATGCTATTATCACTACCCCACTGTGGTTTCATGTCAATGCTCCCCTCCAGAAGTCTGAACATGCCTGAAGCAACATCCTCAACTCTCAGCAGGTGAGAAAATCTTTAGTTAGTTTCTGCAGAAGCAGAAAGGAACAATCCTTCTGGGACAGGAAGTGCTAAAGTAAGGCACTTGTAAGTTCATGTCCTAGCTCTCAGTTCGAATTCCAATTTTTCCATGTACTTACAGGCCAAGATACTAAACAATACCTCTGAACCTCATCTCCTCATTTGTAAAATGGAAATAACAGTGCCAACGTCATATTTGGAGTTGAAAGGATTATATGATATGAGATCTGGCTTTGCAACATATAGTAGACAGAGTTATTGTAATGGAGGAACATCAGAAACCATGGAATGTGTCCTCTGTCTGCCACCTGCTTCTGCATTTCACAATGGCCCAAATCTTTGAAGGAGTCCACATCACCCCTGCCTAAAGATTGCAGCACCTCGGCCGGGCGCGGTGGCTCAAGCCTGTAATCCCAGCACTTTGGGAGGCCGAGACGGGCGGATCACGAGGTCAGGAGATCGAGACCATCCTGGCTAACACGGTGAAACCCCGTCTCTACTAAAAATACAAAAACTAGCCGGGCGAGGTGGCGAGCGCCTGTAGTCCCAGCTACTTGGGAGGCTGAGGCAGGAGAATGGCGTGAACCCGGGAGGCGGAGCTTGCAGTGAGCTGAGATCCGGCCACTGCACTCCAGCCTGGGCGACAGAGCGAGACTCCGCCTCAAAAAAAAAAAAAAAAAAAAAGATTGCAGCACCTCTTAGGAAACAAGCTCTCTGACTAGAATGGAATGATAGGAAATGCAAGTTTCCATGCCAATTATTTTGTTCCTTTTAACTCCTTTATGACATACCTTGAAACATCTGTGTGGTCCTCATTAGCCCAGAACTTCCCATACTTAGAGTCACACTCTCCTAACATAGTCGGGCTATGGCCTCTATATCCAACTTTCATCTTATACCTACCTGCCTGCCCAACACCCAGCATCCTCCATGTGCCCTTTTTATTCACTTCCATAGATCTCTTCTTACTTTAAACTCATTCACATT
This sequence comes from Rhinopithecus roxellana, assembly GCF_007565055.1. Classification (NCBI taxonomy): domain Eukaryota; kingdom Metazoa; phylum Chordata; class Mammalia; order Primates; family Cercopithecidae; genus Rhinopithecus; species Rhinopithecus roxellana. Next base: position 108,582,874 of record NC_044562.1, on the reverse strand, counting down.
ACTGTTGGCACCCTGGCCATTTTAGTCCTCTCCTTCTCATCTCTGCCTTCAACTCTAGGACTCTGATTAAATAAATCCTCTAAATTGCCTCTTCCTCTTCCAACTTATCAGTCCCTGCTCACCTGATCATTCACAGTATGGTTCATTATCTTTACCCATCCCTATCTTTCCCCATTTCCCCCAAAAGCTTTTGCTTCCTCCCTCATGTTTGGCAATAGCATATAAATGAGAGGGCCTGTGACATGGACAATGGGACATTCACTACCATCCCTTTTCTCTAGCTTTCCTCTATACCTTTTTTTTTTTTTTTTTTTTTTTTTTTTTTTTTTTTTGCTATTCACTCTCCTCCCAGGTACCAGGTTCCTGAGGAAGATGAAAAGGAGGTGGCTACATGTGCTTATGTGTTTGTCCTCCTGGCCCTTCCTCATGACACCCACCTGGCTTCAAGCGGATAACAGGCCAGAGGATGAGATACAAAAGTCCATTGGAGTGGTGACCAAAAATGAACAAACCAGAGCGAAGAAAGAGGACTGGCCAGAAAACCACAGTAGCAAGCCAGGGATGGTGGCTCATACCTGTAATCCCAGCACTTTGGGAGGCCGAGGCAGGTGGATCACCTGAGGTCAGGGGTTTGAGACCACCCTGGCCGACATTGTGAAACCCTCTCTCTACTAAAAATACAAAAAAAAAAAAAAAAAAAAAAAAAAAAAAAAAAAAAAAAAAAAAAAAAAAACCTGGGCGGGATGCCAGCACCTGTCCAGGAGATGGAGACTACAGTGAGCTGAGAAAGCACCACTGCACTCCGGCCTGGGTGACAGAGCAAGGACTCCACCTCAATCTTAAAAAAAAAGAAAAGAAAAGAAAAGAAAAGAAAACCATAGTGCTGAGATTCCCTTATCAGTATCTCTCAATAAAGGCAGCCTTTTCTCTCACTTCCTGCACAATGTGATCCTCAGTAGAGACACTATCAACCTTTTTAACTGAGACCCACCCATAAACATATTTCACAGTGTCACCCAAGAAAAATTGCAGCAAACAATGCTTGGACCTCTTATATTTTTGCTATCCTACAAAGCCCTCATAATTTCTATTCTGTTATTCTTTCATTTCTTTAGAAGAAAATTCTGATGGCAACCCAATATAATAGCTTTGAACACCACTAATGGGTCAGGACCCTCAGTTTGAAAAACACTGGCCTACTTGCAGCTTATTGATGAGGAGTCCTCTCTCTGTCCTTACCCTTCTCAAAATCCTAATTTAATTTGAGTTTGTCAAAACAATCCTCTCATCCAAGCTTCCAGAGCCAAGAAATCGTGTTAGACTCAATCCCTCTGGAAGTCCCTCTAGTAACCGATGAAAGACTTCTCACACTCGCAGCAGCCGCCCTCTACTCTACCAGGGACGTCTCTAGCAAAAACTTGGGCTCTGTATCTGCTAGAACGGGTGACACATGTCCTGGACATCCTAGTTTATCTAAACACAGGTTGAGACAGAAATAAGAAAAAATAGGAGAGAGAAAGATTAAGTGTAGGAAGAAGAAATGAGGAGAAAAGCGTTGAAGTTGAGCTCTCCTACGATCCAGGTGCTGGCTCGGCGCTGTGTCCAGTTAAACTGAGCGCGACAGGGTTCAGCTAAGCCGAGAAGAGGGCAGCGAGCGACCCGCAGTCAGCATCTTGTAGAGAAGAAGGAGCGCTCCCAGCCGCGGGAAGATCAGCATACTGGCGGCCCCAAGGGCCCTACAGGCGCAGCACTGATCTGGCCACTTGACTAGACGCTTGCTCCAGCGCTCGCAGGCCTAGGGCTCATTACACGCGTTGCGACGAGACCTTAAAGCAGGGCGGGGACGCGCAATCTATCTTCAGAGCTTTGGGTCGTAAGCACACGCGTGGAGCATGGCTGTGGCATGGGCGTGTGGGTCCCTCTCCTAGATCTCCACTAGGTGCGGACGCTCCTCTGCCCCGCCCTTTTGTGCGCCCTCACCACTAGAAAAAGAGTTTTCCCCAGTGTCGCGTGGGAGGTCGCCCCAGCCCAGCTCAGCGCTCCAAGAGACCAGAGACTGATCCGGAATCGTTGGGTGCAGGGAGAAGCAGTACACGCGCTCCACTCCTGTGTTCGTGCCCTAGCGCACCTGACCCGACCTAGAGGCGACTGCAGCCTGTTGCGCCCTTCGCCCTGAGGTGGGGGGCGCGGGGGTGTAGAACAGCTGAGAAAGACGCAGGGAGCAGCTGGGGAGGAAAGGGAGGGACACGGAGGAAACAAAGTTCACCCAAGTGAATGCGTCCTAATTGCTCCAGGGCTCTCTCCGCAAAGTCTACGACTGCAAGCCGCAAAGTCAAACTATGCCTCCAAAACGCAGTGGGCAGAGCAGGAGGGCTTGTGTCTCCACTTTCGCCGCAGGGCGGATCGTGGACACAAGTCCTCGCCAGTAATTCCGGAGCCTCGAAATCAGACTGTGGTGGGAGGAGGGGTTGGGGGGTGACTAATAAGAAGGCGTAGAGGTGGGGGTGGGGAGTACGCGGCAAGAACCCTGCTTTCCGGAGTTCTCCAGCCACTGTCTGCAGGGCCCAGAGCTCACGTCGCGGCTAGGGACCAAAATTGCGGTTCTCTTCGAGCGCCCCCAGCGTGGGGTGGGGCCCTGCTTTCCCGCGCCAGGACCGCTCCACCAGGCGCCCTCCGACGGAAGCTGGACTTTTCCCAAGGAAAGGCAAAGACAAAGTCGGAGGAAAGATCCTTCTTGCGGCCCCAGCTGTCGTCCCTAATGGTCTCAGGGAACACACTAAAGGAAAGTGACTTTAAATGACAGTCTTGCCATCCTAAACAGTTATGTGCAATATTTTGGTTTCTAGCAAGATTTGAAAGTAAAATGGGGATTTCCATGTTTATTTTATTATTAAAAACGAATTACTAAGAAGTGATGACCTATTTGGAATTCATATCTTGCTTTACCAGCAAAGTCAGCCAGTATCGACTGAACACAATAAATGCAGGGGTGCGAAACGTGATTGCTCGGGTTCTGTCGGATGCACCAATCTAAGCAGAACCTTTCCCGAAGACTTGGAATTGGGTGCGCTTTTTTTTTAAAGTCTTGGCTGAGCCCTATGGGGAAGAAGGGTTAACTGGGCGTCGGCTGAGATCCCAAACCCTCTTCCTCCTCCATAAGACTCCGAAATTGAGTCAGTCCCGGCCCGTAGTTGCCTGGGAAGCTTGGAATCCTGAGAAATTCCGGGGTGCGCCCACGATGCAAGCGTTCCTATTCTGACAGCGGGGACAAGTGGGGAGGGGACCTTACAACCTCCTTTGGAGAAGAATGTATAAGAAACTCACTCCCAGACCTCTATTCAATGGTCAAAATAATACTGAAAAAAACTTTTAAAATCTCCAAGAATAGATACTCTCCTTTCCCCTTCCACCTTGAGGGAACCTGTCTCCATTTTTGACCTCGATTTGACAGCGTCGGGACTCGAGACAAGCGCCTCTTCCACAGAGAGAGGCGAGGCCCAGACGGGGAGCCCCCCAGCCTTTACTCTCGGCAGCCACCTCGGCGCTGCCGCGCGGCGGATACAAAAGGAAACGGACGAGCGTGCGAAGCGAGGCGGGGAGCTGGTGGCTCGAAGATGCGCAACACGCGCGATGCCTAGAAGTGCTCTGGTGTCACTCTCCTGTATAGGACCTGGCGAGATGGAAATGTATCCTGTATCGGAAGACTCTATGATCAAAATATTGCAATGAAATTAAACTTTCCCTCACAGATCTGTTTGTATCTTGGAAACATTTCTGCAATGCCGATGCCTAGGTTTAAAATGAAATTAGATAATTTGATATTCTCGTTGCCGCACTGACACCGAGAAAGCCAAGAGATTCTCAAGGCAAAGTGAAATTGAACCTTCAAATGACATTCTTAAGTTTGCAAGAATATCTATATCTCTCTGTTGTGCTCCTTGCATGCAGAGAACCAGTGGCCCGTAAGACTCGTGACCGGTATTTTTAGGGGAGGAGGCACCTAAACTATCTAAGAATGGAGTCCAGTGCCAGAAAGAAATACACAAGATAAGGTCGTTGGGTGCCGCTGTCACTGCAGGGCACCATCGGCTCCCTGGGCCGTACATATCTCTCTTGTGAGAATCAGTACCCCAAATACTCTCTCTCTCTTTCTTTCTCTCTCTCTCTCTCTCTCTCTCTCTCTCTCTCTCTCTCTCTCTCTCTCTCTCTCATCCACCCATCCACAGCGGAAGGCCAGCAGGGCACCCAGAGAAATTGTGACCATCCCCTGTACCGCAGAAAGGCAGACCTCAGGAAGGAGCAGGCGACACCGCTGCTCACTGCTCACTCGAGGTTTGAATTAAGGGCATCTTTCCATAAACTCAAAATGGGGCTAGATAGCAATGACTTAAAATTAGACCTTCCCTCAGAGCTGAGAACTGTATGGTCATGTCTTCGGAACAATGATCATGTATTTTCCATTGCTGGAATGATGCACAATAACTGAAATGCTTAAGAGGACGTGGGAAGACGAGGGCGGTATGAAGCCCTCATTATAAAGTTTAATCTCTTTCTGAAGAAGGTCATGCAACGTCTGGCTTTTGGCAATGCAGCATGTCTGTTGCTTCTTCTCACTTGACTCCTAGAAACATTAGGACAAGAAAAGTCCTCAGCTGCATATGGAAAGATGCAGGCGCAATGCATGCGACGCTCTTTACCCGAGCAACTCGGTGCGCGGCCGCGAGTTTGACAGCGACTCTGTGAAACAGAAAAGGCACTAACCAATTTGCAATTTAGGAATCACAACGGAATGTTCGGCGAGCCGGTGTAGTCGGCACGCGGACCTGGTGGAGCGTCCTCCCTGCCTCCTCTGACCCCAAATTCCCGGGAGGCGCACTACCCGACTCCCCCTTGGCCTTGGGTGATGCGCCGACGCTTCCTTAAGGGAGAACCAGTCACAGAGTTCGTTTCTGGGTTCAACTCTGGGGGATTGTGTGACGGAATGTCATTGTCCCGGGGCTGCAGACACCTGGGAGATGAGTGCTGAAGGCTCTGCAGATTCCCAGCATTTCTAAAGAGCCTTTCTCTTTCTCTTTACTTACTGCTTTGTGGCTTTACTTGGGCATAAGATGTGAAAATAAAATGATATGGCTAGTCTCATCTTTTCAAGAAAGTCAAGAAATTGAACATTTCGCTATTATTTAATCTCTTATGTGGCCACCCTATTTGTCCCTCAGTTACCCAGAGAAAAACGCATCTTGTAAAAATAACCTTATATTACCACCGAGACCTGCATTCTCTCTTTTTGCTGACCTGCAAAACGTGTCTTTTAAAAAGAGGAGAAACAAGCGAAAGAAAACGTGAGTGCTCTCGTGGCAATTTACAGTTCTAACTCTGCATTTTAAAAACAATAACACTCTTTGTAAATTTCAGTGACCCCCAAGGCCATCTGTAATTCACCAGGGTCAGCAAAGGAGACCATTCCCACCTTACGCTCACTATGAATTCACAGCTACCCTAGGGCGAAACTCCTTGGACTTCATCTGCCCAAGGACAAGGGTTCTGAGCGGAAGCAGCTTCTACAGCATCAGTTTCCTTTCTTTTTTGAAAGTTGGTGCTGGGTGGAATCCGAGAGGCCTGGTTACAATTTGCTTATACTAGGCCCAGGACCCAACACACAGATATTTTATCATGTACCTGAGAAAGTTATAAGGGATAAATTCTATTCTAAAACTACAAATTGCACCTCATCACCATCCACTGAATGAGGAAAATAAAGAGTTGTAAGAAATACCTCTACTGAGTTCTGCTTTGTGCCAAAGTGACCCAAGGCCCAAAGGGCCTGAACTGCTTAGCCCTTTCTCCATGACCCAGCAATTGTAAATTGAGAAATTGGAAAATTGGAGATTACGTACAACACTCCTCAAACCTGTGTTGACTTCTTGAGTCTTAAAAAGATACTTCCTAATCACTGTGCAAGACAAGTACTTGACAAGACACTGACCTTGTTCAAGTTCAAAAGCTCTTGGGTCCCCAGAACATCTCTCCTGAAAGCTACACTTACTTGCAAAGTTAACAGAAGAGTTGAGATATTCTAAATTGACTCTAAAAATATTGGTCGCCAGACTGGAAAATTCTGGTTAAGAAAAAATATTTTACTGAATTATTTGGATAACTATTTTGGTTCACCTGACTTCTTTTGCCAGAATAGATTTAGGCTGTCAGTTTGAAATTCAGATACTGAATAAGTGACCTATCCCAAATTAATCTCCAACTGTGTATGTTATGTTGCCATTCAGTCATTATTTTTTCCTGACCCAGAAAGAAGACAAAATTCTGTTCATTTACATGGTTTATTGTTGTAAACATTAAAATTGTCTTTCTCAAAGAAAGAATTTATCAGAAAAAAAATCAGCGTCTCTAACTGTCATACACCATAGAAAAAAAGGCAGTGACTCATATCATGTGCCATACTAGAAATATACAAAGAAAAATACTACAGAATATGGCAATATTAAAATTCTTACTCAAACAAAATAATAAATTAACTGACAATTTTAGACATAAAAAAATTCAAAGTGCTCAGTAATTTCCAGGGAGTTATGTATATTATAAGCACTCTGGAAACAGTCAAAAGCTGCTGCATGCAAGTTTTGTTTAGCTTTAGACAACAAAATAATCAAGATATAAACTTTCTTTTTATCAACATCAACGGTACATACAACACTTACAAACAAGGAATGTTGGACGGTGTTACAAACACTATGTGTCCCTTTTGTCAGGATTTTCTGATGTGTAATACTTGTGCCCACCTATTTTACAATTGAGAAAATGTTTAAGCTCAGATAACTACCAATCTTTATAAAATCTAACAGACTACATAGTGTCTGAAATACTATTTATATAATATAGACATTACTGAAGTAGCAAGTGCCTATAACATTTTCAACCTAGAATCAACATGCTTGTCCCTTTTTATGTATTTATTTTCTTTTTTTTTTTTGCAAACACACTTATCTTTTAGAATTTGTAATATTTATTCATAAATAGGCACAAAATAATTTAAAAAGCCAAACTGCATTGGGTAAATTTACAAGCCTTTGCCTTCTTCAACTCATGCCACCCACGCAACATTTAGTTTTACTATATATTACAGCTTTCTTTACAGCAGAAAACTTTTAAGTATTGTTAAAGGGCAATACTTGTGGGTCCCCTTAAGGGGTGTGTGTGTGTGTGTGTGTGTGTGTGTGTGTGTGTGTGTGTTACATTTGTCTGAACTGCAACAACCAAGCATGGCCAAACATTTCCCATTATACAGTATATCAATCTTTCTTCTGAACAATAAACTGATTTTTAAACTGATAATAAAAAGTTTATACCACTGTATTGTGTGTAGTCCATGTTCTAAATCCAGGATGCCCCGGAGCCAAAATGCCCTTTCAGGTTCTGCCTGCAGGTTAGGAAATAGCAACAGTTTTTGTTTGTTTGTTTTCTTTAGGGATCAAGGGGGCTGGGGGAGTTACAGAAATGGGGGGCAGCTTGAGCTGAGACAGCTCACAGGGCTATCTCTGCCCATGTGACTTGCCCCCTCTGGACAGTTTCCGTTATCTTTCCAGTTCCTTTGAAGTGCTTGGGAGGAGGTCTTAGAAAGGTAAAGTGTCCAGGAAAAGTTTGTCAATTATTGCTGGCGGTGGCACCAAGTCTTCCAATTTCAGGTAGAAAATGCGCTGTAGCCCCTGTGTGCAAAGGGTACGAAGTTCTGGGAGCTTCCCCAACAGTTTGGACAAATAATTGGGGCGGTTCAACCCCCCATTGTTGAAAGTCACATGGTCTTTGAGACAATTTACAATCTTGTTTTGCAGTTCTTCCACTCTCTTGGGTTCCTTGAGCCCGTGTCTCTCTAAAGAAAATATAATCAGAAACAAAAGAAGAATGTACAAGACAGTTAGCTAGTTGGCAAAACCAGGGAGAATCTGTGACAAGGGCAAGCCAGGACAAATCCTGATAGGCAGTTCTGGAGGGAAAGCGCCCTGCACCTGCAGTACTGACCTGTGACCATAGCCAGGGCAGCAATGCAGGAGAAGGCAGAAATGTCGATGTTCATATTCTGCAAGTTGGAGGAGAATTCAACAATGGAATCAATCCATTCCCCAAAGCCACGAACGCATTGCAACCTGTGCAAGACCACCCCATTGCAAAAGATGAGTTTACCCTCCACTGGGTTGGACCTGCAATTAATACCAAAGAGAGAGAGGGGAGAAAAAGAGAGAGAGAAAAGCTAAACAACTAATTACTTGAAGAGCAATAAATGAGGGATTTAAGAGGCACCTAATTACTGAAGAGTTAATAAAATGTAGACCAGTGGACCTTGAAAGGGTTTAATTTCATAACAATCAAGAACGCCCCCATCCCACCTCCATTCCATTCATCCAAGGCTTCTGGGCTCCTTCCTTCCCTTGTCTTTTTTTGTTTTCTTTCTTTTTCTTCCTTTCTCCGACTTTCATTTCCTATTCTTTTTCTCTACCCCACCCTCTGGTTTCCCTTCATCCCTTTCTCTTCCTTTCTTGATTTCTCTCACAGCCTCCCTGGATTGTCTCCTCCCTCCCTCATTACCTGTATGCTAATCGAAGGACAAACAGTTCTAAGAAAGCTGATTCAAAAAGCAGGTCCTGGTCGGCTTTGGGCAGGTCTGCGAAGCCAGGGATCTTCTCCGCCCAGCCCCGGATGATCTCCATGGAGCCAGTCAGGAGATCATAGAATTGCTGGATATGCTGGGTGTCATCTCCACTCATCTGATAGTCAGGGTTCGCCTGGAACTGGAATTTCATTTTAAAAAGCACTTAATGAGGTTCTCTAAAATATATAACCCGTGAAATTGCTAACCCCGTTTCTAGTAGGGGAGCCAGGTTTTTATAACAATTAAACCTCTCTCTGACCAGTAAGGAAATTAGATGTTCCGGGGCAATTAATTCAATTAGGGATGGTGCTACGAGGTCGCTGCTTCAAATATGTAAATTACCATTTCCATACAGACTAAATACAGTGCCATCCAGCCCTGGGAAACGTTCACTCTTATCTCCACAAAACAATTGACACGTTAGTATTCATGCTAGTCCCAGAGTGGGCCTCGAGCTGAGACGCCCTTTTGCAAATCTTAATAAAATTGCAGTCACTACCAGGTTTGCTCAACATACTTCCTCCAATTAAAGCCCGCATATTTTTCACAGCTGGAGTAAAAAGGATCTGACCACTTGATCCCCCACCCCACTGCCATTCTTCACACCCTCTCCTTCCCTTCCCTGACCCCCAGACAGGCCCTACATCCTTCCCCAGCACAGTGCCAGGAAGGATGAGGATTAAAGCATCTACCTCTATGGAGGACTGGGAATAAAGTAGATCGGGGAGAGGTGAGTTCCTACAGCCCCTGGATTTCATGGTAGAGGCACTGGGGTATATGGAAGAGGAGGGGCAGAGGGGTAGTGGGAATTCACACAGCTTCAAACCCTGTGGCATGTCCCTCTTCTCCTTCCTCTGTCCTGTCCTCATGTCTATGCCCCCAGCTACAATCCCTGGCCAGAGCTGTGAGGCATATAGTCTTGCTTGCCTTCTTTACCCCATTGAATGTGAGGGTTAATGGTGGATGTGGGGAGGGGTCCTGCCCATCTGTCGGTTTATCCACATGATTTCCCCCCACCAGCTTCTTACCCTGGAATAGTCCAGGCTGGTCATAGCCGGGTTGGAGTCGACATGGGCCCTGACGAGGGCACTGATCAGACTCACCGGGGGCGAAGGGGGAGAGGGCTCCTGTGGGCTCTTCGGTTTCGAGGGCAAACGACCTCTCCGGCCTTTTAAACTGTCTGTGCGAACCACTGCAAAGGAAGAGCCCTGTTAGCGCCGCTTTTCCGAGCCCAGGCCCAGCTGCTGCCTAGGTCCCTCCCCGGGGAAGGCCGCAAGCCGCGGGGCACCAGGCTGAGCGGCTCAGGGCCCCACTGCTTGTAAAGCCTTTACTGACGAGAAGCATTAAAAAATGCGGGGTTATTTTATGTCTTCCTCCAAATGGGTCGTATAGTTAAAGGAGAGAAGGGCCTGGCGGCCTTCTCTAGGGGAAGCAGGGCAAGCAGGCAGCTGCTGGGTCCTGAAGGCCAGACTGAGGGGGAGCCGGAGAGCCCAGCACCGGGAAGTGGAACGTGATGCTGGAGTATGAGCAGTGGTTTCCTAAGGGCGCAAACTGGAGGGTCGGCAGCTCCCCTCTACCTACCTTCTTTGACCATCCCAACAGCCAGGCACTTCTGAAATCGGCAGTACTGACAGCGATTCCGGCGACGCTTGTCCACTGGGCAGTTTTTATTTGCTAAACACACGTATTTTGCATTTTTTTGCACCGTGCGCTGCAAAAGGGGACAATATAGACCAAAAATTTTTTTCCTTCTTTTGAAAATCAGGCAACTCGGAGAAAATTTCTGATATGTGGCTGGGGTTTACGATTCCTGCCCACAAACAAACACATACACACAATTCCATTTTATTTTTTTCTCTTCCTTTTCTTTCTTTCTTTTCTTTTTCCTCCCCCAGGGCATTTAACAGAAGAAAATTGATAGCGTTAACATTTGAGCTAACCTTGCCGCTCCTTGCTGTGTTTTATATGCCAAGAGAAGGAGAAGGAGACGCTCAGTAAATACAAATCCGTGGGCATTCATATTATTTACATTCCTTGGAGACCTTCTCTATTTAAAATGATAAGATTATTCAATCAGGATGGCGAAATAAAGAGATCACTTAATTTGACCATAGGGAATTCTGTTCCACTTGGTTAGCTCAGACACGGTTCTCTGTCCTAACCAATTTCATTCTGAACAGGGAAGACAGCTCCTAGCACATGCAAATGACCCTCTTCCAACTCCGGCTCCAGCAACTTCGGGCGGGGGCCAGCCGGGTCAGCTGAGTGCGAGGGGGATGCGACCCTGGCCTCCCAGTCTTTCTGCTTCCCTTTCTCAGACACCCGGAAGTCCCCGCCGCAGCCCGTGGACTCCTGCAGGGTAGCTTCGGTGGACCCCGGAGAGCGGGGCAGTCCCGGGAGAGCTGGGGCTGGGCTGCCAGCACCAAGGCGGAGGCACTCCGGGGTCCCGGGCACTAGGGGCTCCCTACCTGCCTACTCCGCTCAAGCCACCGCTCACCTTAAAGAAGCCTTTGCAGCCCTCACAGGTGCGCACGCCGTAGTGTTGGCAGGCCGCGTTGTCCCCACACACAGCGCACAGCCCCTCGTTGGAGGGGGAGCCCCGCGACGGCGGCGAGGGCACCTGCGTGTCGAGCAGCTGCGACGCGTGGCCGATCTGCAGGCCCGGGAAGCCCATGGACGCGGGCTTGCGAATGGGGTTGGGTACAGCAAAGGTCTGCCCGTCCACCACGTGGTGGCTGCTGGCGGGCTCCGGGTTCATGGGGACGTGCAGGGGCCCGTCGAAGCGCATCTGGCAACTAGACACCGGGGTGCCAGGGGGCGATTGCTTAAAGGAGAAGAGGGAGAGGCGGGAAACTGGCGTTTTCCTCTGCTCGATCATGTGCGTAGTGGCCACGTAGTTCTGGTGGAAGTTGTGGAGAGACCCCGGGTCATCCCACATGGGGCTGTGCTGCACCTGGAAGCCCGGGGTGGTGGGCGTCGGGGGCGAGGAGGGCTTGTAGTAAACCGAACCGGAGTGCGGCATCATCTCCTCAGACTGGGGGGGCAGGTGGCTGTGTTGCTGGTAGTTGTGCATCTGAATGTCTTCTACCTTAATGGAGGACTGCTGTCCGGACAGGGGCATTTGGTACAAGCAAGGTGGCTTGACGTCGTAGCCTGTGCTGTAGTTGTCCATAAAGGTACTGAAGCTGGGGAGAGAAGTGGTGGCAGTGATTTCAGTGTTGGTGAGGTCCATGCTAAACTTGACAAACTCTGGAGTTAAGAAATCGGAGCTGTATTCTCCCGAAGAGTGGTAACTGTAGCTCTGAGAAGCGGGGCTGGCTCCTTGAGGCGAGGACCCATACTGCGCCTGAACACAAGGCATGGCTGGAAATGAAACAGGGTGATACACACTCAGCCTGGTCAACTGAACACTTCCTCCCGGGCTCGGGTACACCTGGAGCTACACCGGCAGCCCGCGGCAGTCAGAGAGCGTATAGGGGAGCGAGAGGAAGGGCAGGAGAGGGAGAATGCTGCACAACAACAGTGTAGGGTGTGGAAAGACTGACCAAATAAAGACCCAGAGCTAAAAAGCTACTGAGGGTCCACACTCCTAGGTATTTCCAAACATCTCCTCCATACCACCCCCCACACCTTTTTACAGTCAATCCCACTCAGATGAGCCTCTTCTCTGAAGCTCAGATTCAGCAGTCTCTTTCTAGAAATGACCATCTAGAAATGAAGTTGAATTTCACGATGAGAAAGTTGTTCCCCAAGGCGATGGGTTGGGCAAACCTTAAGTTACAGAGTTTGCCAAGAAGATCGCCTTGTCCTGTTTCTTAATGTTTGGGGAACTCCGGAGAGTAAAGGAAAGAAATGAAGTTGCACTAACCTTCAGCCGAGTTACAGGCGTTTTCGAGGAAATTAAAGGTGGACAGTGTCGTAATTCAATGAAGGACAAAGTTTCCAAGATTTTTAGAAAAGCAATGGGGAGTCCAGCCTGTCCAATCTCCTCCCTGAAATACAGACACAGGAAGCTTCAGGGTATCTTCCTGACAGAGATTCAACTGGGCATATGTAGACTCACCAGGCAGGCCCTTCTATGCCTTCCCTGTTCATCTCATTGGAAGTGAGTAGGAAGCCATTACCAAACACAGCACTTAAAATGAATGTATAAAAGAAATGACTTGAAACAACAGAAAATACCACCCATTGCACTGTGTAAATCCTTGCAGAGAGAGGATCCTGCAAGAGGAAAGTTAGTCCATGAACTCATTTAACATTTATGATGTAATGATCTGGCCCCTTTGCTATAGTGTAGGTGGAGAGGTCATTTCCATCTTAGGTTAATTCAGGACCTGAGTATGAAGACTAGAGTCTGAAAATACAGCATTGGAACCTTCTCTTGCATTTTTTTTTTCATGTGGTGAAATTGCCTTTTCTTTTGGTAGAGGGGAAGAAAGTAGAAGTCAAGAATATAAAATGAGAAAACAATCTTCCCCCTTATAAAATGTTAGAAAGACCTTGACTGAGAAGGCAATTTGAGTGGAAGCATCCGCATTTCTAAGGTGCTTTTGACAGAGCACTGGGATTGGAGCTGCAGATAAATTGATGTTCACTTTTCCAGAAAACTTGTCTTTCAGCATCTTTAATGGCCACAAGGTGGGAAGAGGGGACCCTACTTTTCCAGGAGTATCTTAGGTCAATTGCAGAGAGAGGGCATACTGCTTATATGGTATTGGCACCAATATTAGAAGTGTTTCCCAGAACAGCAAGACGAACACCTTCCCCATAATGCCTTCCACGATCTGCCTTTCTGGAACAAGGCATTCTTGTGTCCTAGTAATTTTCAGATGTTCCCACTTAGAAGGCATTCTAGCGCACAGACAGTCTTATTACTAATGAAAAAGAAAGCCAGTATCCTCTCTTTCTATTATTTCCCCTCCCCCACAATCTTGCTTCCTAGTGGGGGTGGGGGGGGGGGTTGATTACCCAGAAAAAGCAGAAAGGAGACTCGACCTCCACAGCCCTTAGAGATATTCCTGTGTTGGATATTAACTCCCTGGTAGCTCCACAGTTTCATAACTGTACTCTTTACATATTCATATTCTCTCTCTCTCTCTCTCTCTCTCTCTCTCTCTCTCTCTCCACATTCGCAAAGCCAAGGACAGCATATGTCAAAACCAGAAATTTCAGACAACTTAGTAACAGGACACTCTACCAATACCACCCTTACTCAACAATACCCGGGAAACATCGCGCGCTGGCCAGCCGCGGAGACACAGTTCCCAAGCAACGCATAAACTGAAGAACTTTCTCTCCCTGTCAGTTTGTGGGCAGCTTCCCTCTTATACACAGGACTTGGAGTCTCCGTCTTCACAGGCCACAATCAATTCCTCACTAACAGCAAACTTTGCTCACATTTCCGCGGGCTAGTCCTCAGCTCCCAAACTGTGGAGTCTCCCTTCCACGTCCACCAATGAGAAGCCTGGAAGCCTCTGTCGGGAGCCAACTCCCCACTAGTGCCAAAGCCGGAGTTCGAACAAATGCCCCCCGGTAACTACGCGCACGCACTCCCCATCCTTCGGTCCCACTCTCACTAGAAGCCTCTGGCTCCCACTTCCAAAGAACCTATCCCACACAAGTGGAAAGAAGAGACGTGCAAAAGAAGGAAGAAGCATAAAAGAAGGCGAACTGCATGGGCTGCATCTACTCACTTAGGAGTTCCCCGCGTCTCTCTTCATTCATTCAACTCTGCCGAAGTGCAGTTCCCTCTGGGAGCCTGGGCGCAGGGGTCGGGGAGGGGTGGGCGAGCTGGGCGAAGGGAGCCCGGACACCTCACGCAGGGAGGGAGTAGGGACAGGCGGCCGGCTGGACAGGCAAAAGGGACCGCGGAGCTGTGCGCGAGCCGCCGGGAGGACTGGCCCTGGCCGCCAATGTGCCTTTGTTTATGTGGCTCGCGCTGCCGCTGCCAACATGCACCTAAAGTCTCCGCGCGTCAGCGCGCGTCAGCGGCCCGCGGCCCAATCGCGGCGCCGCCGCGCTCCCTGGACTCCTGGCCCGCGCTCGCTTTGGTATATTTCCGACCTGACGTCACGAGCAGGGCCGATTTTAAGGTGGGAACCGCTCCGCGTTCACCTTGGTAGCCAGCTTGGGTGGTTTTTGGTGTTTTCTTTTCTTTCTTTTTTTTTTTTTTTTTTTTTTTTTCCGAAAGAGGTGTGACCTCTCCCAGGTTTGCGCAGCCCGCAGTGCCGCGACACTTCACTTTCCCCCAAGCCCCCGCGCCCTCGCAGCGGCTCGGCCGCTCACATGTGGGGAGGGTGCAACAAAAGCCCAGGCGGAAGGGAAGGCCGGCGTGGGCCAGGTAGCACGCACCTGGAGCCGCACGGAATGGGATGTGCCTTGCAGCGCCCTAACCTCTCCCACCCACCTTCGTCACCCCCTTAGCGGAAGAGCGTACAGATGTCCCATGACACGAGACGCTCAGAGGGTTCACGCAGTTCGGGTGGGATTTCCCTACCCGGTTCATCCCCTTTTACTCCCTTTTCCTGTCCCAGGCCTCCTCCTCTTCTGGCATATATTCATTCTCATTCTCTCTCTGTCTCTCCCTCCCTCCCCCCACTCCCACACTCCCATCTG
This sequence comes from Rhinopithecus roxellana, assembly GCF_007565055.1. Taxonomy (NCBI): domain Eukaryota; kingdom Metazoa; phylum Chordata; class Mammalia; order Primates; family Cercopithecidae; genus Rhinopithecus; species Rhinopithecus roxellana. The sequence continues at coordinate 108,567,603 of NC_044562.1, read as the reverse complement.
AAAGGGAATGGGAGTGGGGGTAGGGCTTATTTTTCTGTGTTTCCTTATTTCCATGCAGTGCCCACGTTCGATGGAGGACGTGGTGCCTGGGGTTGGGGGGGGGGCGAAGAGGAAGGGGAGAGGGTAGGCAGTGACCGTGACCCAGCTCTTTAGAAACCCCAAAAGTCAGAGTGAAGCGTCGCGCCTTTTTCTTTCGCAGACAATGCAGCCGAGCAGCAGGCAACAGGTGCGCCTTCTGCAGAAAGGTATTCTGATTCCCACCTTCTGCAAACTCTAATACTTTCGATACTCCTCGGTGCCCACCAACTTGTACCCCTTCCACGAGTTTTAGAGAAATAAATCGACCTTCGTTTGAAATACAAGGTCTATCACAGCCTCAATCTTAGAGCCCAGAACGACTGGACAAGAAAAGCGAAGCGGGTGGGGATTGGAGACAGCGTCTCGGCAAAGCGTAATGTGTGAGCCTACAACCCAGCCAGGAGAGGGGCCCCAGCGGACTGTGGGAGCGTGTCCCACCCCCGCAGCCGTCCGAGTCGCCGCCGATTCTGCTTTGCAATTCATTTCCCCTCGCCAGGCCGCGGGCGCAGGGAGCTTTCTAGCAAAGACAACGCCGCGGCTCCGGAGGGCAAGCTCCCTCCCCCAGTCTCCCGGCCGGAGCTGGGCGGTCTTCCTAGGGCTTCTCCCGCGGGGCTGGAAGAGGCTGGACCTTGAAAGGGAGAGTTCGGAGCCGCCCCCGCTTTTCTACTCGCGCAGAGCGTCCCAGCCGCCCCTCCTTTCTCGGCGTGGCTCGCTTCCAGGCCGACGGGACCCTTTTGCAACTTGCCCCCCTACTCGTGTTCTCAGTACCGGCCGATGGCGCCGTGGAACTACTCGGGATCCCGGGCTGCTCAGCCCTAATCTGCAGCCCCGCCTTTGCCTACTCCCTGCTGCCCCCAGCTCGCCGGCGGCTGGGGAGGCGTTGCCAACAGATGCCCTGCGGCTGCCCCAGGAAGCCGCGGGCTCTTCTGCGCCGCAGCCTCCGGGAAACCTACGTGACCACCTTAAGTTTCCCCCAGATGTTGCGGCTGCCGCTACTGCAGCCGCCGCCGCCGCTGCTCCGCGGTGCCCTAGCGGGCGCAAGAAAAAAATAAAACCAGGAAGTGGGTGGGGGGGCAGGTTGTGGTGGCGGGTAAGGGTGTGTGAGTAGGGGGATGAGGAGGGGAGGGCGAAGAATAGCATATTAGCATGAGCTCGGTAGCGTCAGCGCCCCGTGGGCAGAAGCGATTCCATGCGAACGAAAGGGAAAAAGTGAGAGTTTGGAGAGCCGGGGAGAAGGAAGGGGGTGGGGGTGGCGGTGACGCAGGGGCGCAGGCATTGACGCACCGGCCAGGCTGGGCCCAAAATAGCAGCAACACCAGCTCAGAGGCGCCCTCCCGGGTTCCCTTCCCCTTCCGCGAGGGAGCAGGGCGCGGCCACGGGGAGCTTTCCTTGATCCCCGCGGTGGGCCAGGCTCCCGGCCGCTCTTTTCAGGCAGTCGGAAACTCAAGCACAGGCACGCCGGGGTGGCAGTTATTATTTTTTAATATAGTCCTAGGAAAACGGGGGCCGGGAGAACTTTCAGGTTGGTTATAACCACCAGCCTCCATACACATACTCCCGTCTAAGTAGATGCATTCACTCTGCACGCTTCCTCCTCCCTCATTGCCATAAAAAACATTCAGTTTAGATTGGGTTGAGCCTGGGACAATTTGAAAATGTCGTCCCAGAGAACTGAAAAGGGTCCTGGAGTTCTTCAAGTGAGCTCCAAGGAAGCCAAACATTGTAATGTGATGCGTTATTCTTTAACAGCAACCTGTCGAGTGCGGCTTCCTGATAACAGCCTTTGTCCAAGTCTTAATGCCACCAAGAATGAAGGGTCGTTTTCACAGCAGCTTATTATAAGAATTATTATTAACTGGGAATGGAGTGATTACATATAAAATTAAAATGAGAGAAAGGGGAGACCTTTCTTATCTATTCTATCATCTGTGTGAGAGTTCTCTTCAAAGTCCTATTCTGGTTTCTGGGAAGCTTTTACTGTTTCTTAGGAAGACACGCCGGATGTAAGGCGTTAAACTCGTTTAAACCAATTTTGAATAAGCTACTTCTTAGGCTGGGGTTTCTGTAGGGCCCGGATGAGCTGGGTTGGAAAGGATTCAGCATATAGATCAGAAAGTGTTTAAAAAAAAAAAAAAAAAAAAAGGCCACGCTCAAAACCCCAGACTACAGTTTTCCTCAGCAGATTCTGATGGGACGATGTCTCAGTAGCACCGCCAATGTGTGTGTAATTGACTGATCCAGTCAGTAGGGGGCCTGACTCCACAACGTTCAAGAGAATCTCACACACACACACACACACACACACACACACACACACACACACACACACACGCTATTAAGCTAAACCAAAGAGAAGGCTGCAGGCCCAAATATTCATATTGTACTGGAATTCATAAATAACTAAAAATCTTTGATTCTCTTCTGTTTTCTCCAAAAGGGAAACAGTTTTAACACATGGGATTAGGGTCACAAAAGATTTTCTTTATTTCCTCCTGCTCATGTTTAACTCAGTTAGGTCACAGAAGGAAAAAATCAAACTGGTAATAAAATCTCTCATTTTATCACCAGCAAGTTCAAACTGGCATACAGTTTGGAAAAATGAAACCATGTTTTAAAATCCTATGATTACATGTTTAAATAAATTATAGTTTAGAAGGAGATTCCTGTGGGTATATTTGCTAGTACATAAGAGAATGCTTTTGTGCATAGAGATTTAATTACACATATGGAATCAAAATGTAGAATTGAACAACCTTTCAGAAAATATTAAAACGATGCTTTAGGCTAAAAGAAACTGAAATTCTGCATTTATATGACTGCAACCCTTCAAGATTCTTGAACATAAATAGTTCAAGTAAAGTATTTTATAACTCAATTAAAATGACAATAATGGTTTTTTCAGGACCCCGTAGCTGATATAACTTTAAACTATTGCCATGTATAAATGTGTAAAGTTATCCCACAATGAAGGTTATTTTCTTAATAATTTTTAAAATAAATGGGATTAAAAATTGCTCCTATCTTCGTTTGAAACCAACTGAAATAAATTAAAAAGCATTACTATTAAGAAATACTATTGGATGACCACAGAAAACATTTAGGGAGGTAATGTTACTATATTATCTTTTATGATATTAACCAATATTAAGTAGAACATATTGGTACATGTAAACATATTTTCATTAAAAATCAACATAAATAATATATATACTCACATCTAAACCAAAGTATTTTATTTTATGCATGGCTAGGCAGATTATACTTAATAAAATTGAGCTTTTGGCATAATTTAGAAAGCAAACATGAATGTAATCCCATAGGATTTTCTATTTTAATGCATGGGAAAGAGGCCTTTAGGGATTTATTTCACCATTCTTCCCAAATGACTTCAGAATAGACCTTACAATGCAGGTATAGTGAAACAGACATACCTGTTATGCTGTAAGAGTGGAGGCAACTTTAAGATTTTTCATAATAAAATTACTTAGTAGAACCTATTTTTAGCATTAAAAGACATATTTTAAATTACATTTGGACAAACTCATTCACAGCATTCGTTGCCATTGGGCACTAAGTCACATTACTGATAGAAGAAATAAATTTTCACTTTGAAAAAAATCTGTTTCTGAAAATACAAATTGAGTTTTTACTTCTGAAAGTTTTTTTATTATTTTGCTTTTGCCATTTCATTTGCATTGACAGGATATTAATTGACCAAATTGTTTGTTCCTTTCTCATAGGATGGTTAAAGAACAAGTCTATTGCTTTGTTAATATTCACATTTTGGGTAGTTGTAGCTTTTATTCAGTATTTCTCAGCCGATTTTTACCAAAAAGCACTTAACACAAATACTTTTAAAATTATTTCTTACTTTGATACAGAACTCAGTACAAGAAATGTGTAAAGATGTGCAGAAAAAAAAACAGCATTCTTTTTTCTAGAAGCATCTTCTTGTAAATTAAAATTATGAAACTGAACATATGGTAAAACCTCATGCCACTCAAACAGTATTTTGCATAATAAAAATCCTTCATTTTTTTGTTAATAGTTGACACACAGTTCCCATCTCCTAAATACTTGCTTTAAAATTAACCACTTACTATTTTCTTATTTAAGAACTATTTTTTATTAGGCAAAGAAGAATAACTTTGGTTTTAGATTTCATTGCTAATTTTAGTAAACATGGGCATCACTAAAATGTACAAAGTCCTAACAGACAGTGTAAAGATTCTGAAAATAAGTTGCTACATGCTAAGAAAATATCAAATATCTGCAAATTCTAAAAGTAGTTAATAACATTAGTAACACTACCAGTATTAGATAGCATTTATTTAAACTTAGATAAAATACATACATTTTGCAAGTTTTTATATGTAAATCACAGCTGGCTAGTTTTTGTTCTATCTTTAATGATAAAATAACCACTTTTGATTTTTTCCTTAGACTAATTGGTGGTTAGAATGTCTCAATTTAATTTACAAAATGAAGGTATTGATAATATTGCAACAGAGACATATATGCCCTTTTCCTCATCATAATTCTGCAATTATCAAGCCTACAATTTTAACACTACAAAAGTAACTTAAAGCAAGGACCCTTATAGTGATAAGTAATAAATCTAATTACCATATCCTTTGAATAGATGTAATATAAATTTCATTGCTCACTTAAAAGTTCTAAAGTTAACAGCATAAACTTGAAGTTGAGTAATTAAGTAATCCTTATATAGACACTTATTAAAGTATTTATACATATTATCTTAAATCTACATCTATCATTTTGCCAATTAAAATTAGGACTTTAATTGCAATTAAGTAATTTAATTGCCAATTGAACAGCAAAATTGCTAAGTGACTAATTTTAATGCCTATTTTAATTACCAATCATGACTGGGGAGGGAGCTAATCAAGTTACATCAAGCAGTATCAGAGTAATGATGTGAAAAAAAAAAAGGTAGAACAAACATTCAAGGCTACATGCTTCAAAAAACATAAATTAAATAAATGCAAACACAATCCTATAACTGCATAAAATACTGTATTTCAGTATCTCAATACAGAACATGAAAGGAAACAAGATTAATTAAAGAAGCCCCTGTCAATCTTCAAAGTCAGGACAACCAAAGTCAAATTTTATATGGTATTTACATGGCACCCATGCTAACCCAGATAAAAACAAAAGCTGTATACAGCCGAGAATAAAGTTTCCTGCTTGGCTGGTTAAACATTTGCAGACTGGTAGTTAAAAAATAAATCTTAAATGAAATACCATAAAAGACAGAAACAAGTTTCCAAATGCAACAATGTGGATTTTGCATTTGAAAAGCCAACAGGGCAAGTGCAACGGGGCACTATACTCTTTCCTGGTTGTTCCTCTCAGCCACAATCACTTGAATGAAGACTTCTATGAGAGGCCTAATGCCTATCCATAGCTGTCCCATGTTACCTTGAGAAAAACAGACTCCTGGCCAATCTTAAATACTTAGCATGGGGAATATACCTAATTCTAATAGTCTTTCTTCATTCAGTTAGAATAAACATGCACACTCAAGATAAAGGCTGAAAACCAGCAGGCAACCAGAATCACTGGTGAAAATTTTCTTGGACAACACAAACATATTTTCAAAAGTTTTCATATTCAGACTAATTCTCAGATTAGCAATATGGAAGGGCACTATTGAAAGGAGGTGAAGCTGAGAACTCAAAAAACAGAAAGTGATTCCCTGTAGGCAGTAACAATTCTAGTACTTTCTGACTATAGGGTTTCCCTTGGCAGCCAGCCACCTCATTTAGAGTAACAATGGACATCCATCAAATCTTCATTTAAAATAAAAGTCATGCTGCAAGATACATATTTTATTTTTGTTGTCATATATATATACACACCAAAAGTATACCTACCTATGTCTACAAAAGGGTCCAAGATTATTAATGAAATATATGTAAGCCTATAACTTGATGAAAAGCATATCGTGCAGCTCGGGATTTTATTTACTAATGGACCTCAATTCTGAAATGAAGCACAGCAGGACTTTCGGCCTGGCTTTTGAAGAAGGAACACTTTAATAATCACTGGTCCTGACAAAAGACTGCAATATCTGTTCATGACAATAACAGCTTTATAAAGCAAGTTCTGTGTGACTGATTAAAGGACACACTCACCGCCTATTCACAAGTCATGGAGATGGAGTCATTATTGACAAGCTCACCATCACTACTGATCATGTTTAAAACACATCGAGTGCTGGTGCTACAAAAAGAAATAAAACCTCAGCCATTAGAAGATTTTAAAAACAGCCCCAGAAAACAGGATTGCCATAACTTATGTATATCTTAATGTGTTCTGTATAAGATTTTCTCCTATATACACACACAAAAGATCTTATTTGATAATAATTATCAAAGTTATCGAACTAACTCAAGCACTAGGTAACAAATCAGCCACTACAAAAGGGGGGGGGGGGAAGGAGAAGCATCGTCTTATAATTTCACAATAATTCTGAAAGAACATGATATATAGACAAACTTTCAAAATGTTAACACTTTCCGAAACTTGACATGACTGAAAGTAAATACTTTTTCAGACTGTTCATGCCTATTTTGGACATTCTGCTAGTCATTAGTTTACATGAATTAATGTTTACATAGTGCCAGCAGCGAAAAGTTTTAAAAGTGTGTCTCTACCTTTCAAATATCCCTTTAGTAGGTAAAAGTAAACATAAAGTTTAGAAATTCTAGTAAGTTATTTTACTTTTTTGCCCTTAAAGTATTGTCTTTCTGTGTGATCTATCTGTATTAGTGAATAGAAAATAAAGGATACAGTAAAATACAACCAAAGACAACCACGTTTATAATCTGAAAGGCAATCAAAACATTTTATTAGTCACCAGGATATTTAAAAATCACACCTGTGAAATATTGCAGAATCAATCCAGTAGGAGAGAAACAGCAACTTAAGTATGCTGTCACTGACATGTTGGGAGGAAAAAGCAAACTACCAGTACCACCATGTACATGATTCAAGTTAAGCTACATAGTGAGTGCATGGGGTTGTGGATACAGAAACTGGTTCGCTGAGGAGGTGCTACTTACATTTCCTGTATTTCATATTTGTGAGAACTGTCTTCTGTAATTTCCAAAGTGTAGGAATGGTTGAAGTTTGAAAATAAATGGAGAATTTCAAATAGTTAATGAATAGATTTAGGAGCTATACTGAAACAACTAACAGAAAATACGTTTTCCGGAGTCCTTTAATTTTGTATGCTTAAAAGTATGGTGTTCCTGAAAATGGCTAATTCTTGTTGAAGTAACTAGCTCTGGAAGTCCTATTTTCCATGTCTCCATACTTCATCTATTAATCGGTTGACTGGCAATTTCCGACACCACAGTTTTGCTAAACTTTATAAATTTTGCTTCGTCCAGAGGTAGGAGGGGGAGGGAGATGGGCAATACAGAAACAGATTTTACAGCCAGAATATGACATGGCCCCTCAAACTACAAATAGATGTTGTAGAATTTGAAATGTAGCTCTGTAGCTCAATTTATACCACAGAAATTGCGAGATGCTATCTTCCTGTTGTTATAACGTATCAGGTCAAGGGATATAAATTGTACCAGGTAATTCATTTTGCTGTTCAGAGAGTCATTAAGTTCCTCCCAGAATATATGTGATTGATATCCCTGGAGGTGAAAGGCTAAAGGAACCATATGGCAACATGTTGCATTCCGTATGCTATCTGCCCATCCGTGCTTAAGCTGTCATTAGCAACATCTGTACCTTACGGAAATCCAGCTGCGCCGACGACGGCTGACAGAATTGTACTGGGGGGGGGGGGGGGAATCTAGCTTAGCGCCATTAACTTGAGACTTAGAGTCTATCTACCAGGACGGATGGAAGCTTTCACAATTAGACGAGACGACACAAATGCTTTATTAAAGTTTAATTTTGAACTCTCAATTAGCGAAAGTGCATTACAAATCGATTGTAATTTCCTAGAAGGTACAGCAAGTTCTCTGCCTGCCTGCCACGTGAGAGACGCTCCAGAGCAAGCTTCCCCAGCTCCCAGCAGCAGAAAGGGAATGGTTCAGAGCCGGTCTCCTCATCCCAGGAAGTCCCTAAAATCTGCGCCAGCCCCTCCTCCCGCAGGGCGGGGGCGTCCACGGCGCGAACCCGCCAGAGATGTAGGGGGAAGTGTGGGGGGCTGGTCCGCAGCCTTGGAGGGGTGGGGCGACAGGAGGGAGCGGCCGGGGGAGGAGAGGCAGGCAGGCGGGCGGCGGGAGAGGGGCCTCTATTATCTCGGCTTCTCGGGAGGAGCCTCATCTAGTCAGTCACGCAGGAGAAGTTCTCTTTCGCTCTTCGCGCTACACACCCAGGTTGGCTTCCAGCGCGCAGGCGAGGGGGGCGAAGGAGGGGGGACCGGAGTCCCGGAAGGGCAGCCCGGCGTTAACACCCATCCCTACTCCCCTCCTCCCGACCCAAACAAAGCCCCCCGACTCTAAGTCCAGGATACGTTACCTGCCCGGCGCTCCCGGCCCCTCGGTCACCGCATCCCCAGCTGGACGCGCGTGGTACGGGTCCCGCTCCCCGGGGCTCACAAAGTGGTCGCCCCCGGCTGGATAGATCCCCCTCTCTCGACATACTGGGGCGGTTTTTGGGATAGAGGGAACACGGGAAGTGAAACCGGAGGCTGGGGCAAGGAGAACTTACTGATAAAATAGAAAAAAAAAAAAAAAAAAAGCCCACAGGGCCCGGGTCCTGACCAGGGGCGAAAGAGGCCTGTTACCTTTCGGGGGCTCGCGGCCGACAGAGAGGCGAGCCGGGGAGTCGCCCGCCCCCCTCCCCCGGCCCCCGGCCCCCGGCCCCCGGCGGCGACAGCAGCTGCACACACAGAAGCCCATTGTCGCCGGCGTCCGGCGCGCAGCCCCGCGGACTCGGCCCCGCGGCCAAGCGCGTCAGCGGCCCCGTCAGCCGGGCCGGGCTCCGTGACGCGCGCGCAGCCCGCGCTATAAATAACCAGCCGCCGGGCGGCTCGGGCGGCTTTCCAGTGACGCCGGGGCCGAGGCGCGGGAGGAGGAGGGCGAAAGGAAACAATAAAACCGCCCGCCAGCCTCCCAAGCCTCCCTCCTCCCTTCCCGGGCCGCCCGCGGCCCTTCGCGCCGCGCTTCTCTTTCCCCGCCCCGGCCCGCCCTGTGGGGAGCGCCGCTCGCGGGTGGGAAGGAGCCAGGCGTGCCGGCATCCCCGAGCGCTGCCGGGGCCCCGGGCGGGAGGGGGTTTTCCACGCACCCCGCGATGGCGAAGTGGGAACTTAGCGACAAGTTTAGCGAGGGCATCGCTGTGTTCCTTTCTAGTCGAGTTAAAATGACCCGATGCTTTTCCCGCTCCGCCACACACCTATTCTAGTACAGGTCTGATGTGTTTTTTGTGGTAGTAAGTCCTCAACCGAAAATAAAAGTGAAAAACCTGTCGTCTTCAACGTCAGCATTATCTAGGTTTTTGTGGGGCCAGGCTTGCGTTAGTGTTTTCATTCGGGGTGTTGGATTATATAGAAAGGGTGCCCCGTAGAAACAGCGCGGGCATGGGTTCCAGGACCCAGGATGTCAGCTCCGGTGCATTTTACAGGTCTTTTTGCCGTTGAACTTAGCGTAGGCCTGAAACATGGCATAAATGAACTTTCTAAAAGTCGATTTTCTCAACGTTAAAGAGATTACGTTTTAACTATGGACTTTAATAAAGGCTCCCACTTGAAGGGGGCTTTCTCTGTAGGAAAGTATTAATATTTTTGTGGAGACTTTCATTGCTATCTTCCATACTCATCCAATTGTGTCACACACCCTGACACTTGTCCTACTCATTAAGGTACCCATATACAACTGGAGACAGTCTGTTTTCTTGGGACCATCAATTAGTAGACTATAAAACTGTATTTCGTCTTAAGCAAAATGTCTCAGCTATATGAACATGTTTTCTGAGGTGCTGATATAGATATAAATTTGCAGATGCAAGCAAGCTGTTGCAGTGACTTGCATGGGTAGAGTGAGTTACTAGTGTTGGGGGAAATAGTTCTTAGTTTTCTAGTGAGGCAAAGTGATAGAAGGTTCTCTGAGCTGGGGTTTAGAAGATCAAGAAATTTCAGTTTTAATTATGTCTTCACTGTACTTTTCGTGCCACCTTGCAGAAACCATGGCCTTTCTCTGCCGCACTTTCTTCATTAAAATTAAGGACTGATAGTTCCTTTTCTACACTAACATTCTAGGATGTTAAAGGATGTTGTGTCCAGGGATAAAGTTTTATCAAACAAACATAAGCACCCAGTGTCTCATGGGAGACAGGTAACAAATGTAGATAAATTTGGTATTCTGACATTTTAAAATTTTGTACATCTTAAAATATATTAGGGCCACTTCAGGAAAAGAACGAATTAAAATATACCATTAAAACTATTTTAAAAGGAAAAAATAGTTGTCACAGTCTGCCTCATTTACAGGACAGCAGACATATTTACAATCTAATGATGTCACAGGCCCTTTCCAACACCACGTTTTCTCATGTGAGCAAATGGATTATGGGTAGCAAAATGCAGTGAGACCACTTTCTCCAATTTTGCTCCATTTCTGGTTTGTGTAGTTTTTAGAAGGAATGTTTCCATTGAAAGACACCGAATTGTTTATCACTAAGTGGTGTTATTGAGACAAGGGAAAGTTTTCTGATTTACTTTATCAGTCAGAATATGCTTTATTCTTTTTTCTTCAGGTTGGTGAACGCAGAAAACATAAAAGTGGCAAAAACAAGTTTAGAGCCAAAACATTTGCTTCACATAGACACCACTAAAGTGTGATCACAACGAAAAGTTGACCAATATTTTTCCAGTTCAAAAGCACATCTGTCTCTCTTTCCCATAAAATGTTTGATATGTCTAATTTAACTTAGCCTTAAGGTTCTTTCTTCTGCTCTTTATAAAGAGGTATTTTTCTTTCACTGCTATTTCCCTGAAACACTGAACTTCTCTCATAATTTTAAATTAAAGCCTTTTTGCTTACTTCTTATCCCTTTTTAACGTGATCAGTTCCATTTTCCATTATCCCTGTCCTTAAAATTTTAATAGAATGAGAACTAGCATACATTGGCAAAATTTGAAACATGCCCAATTTTAGAGGGGAGGGAGGAAACAAGGTTAGCTTTAGAACCAGTAGAAATACAGTAAAACAACCAGTTTCCTCAAAACAAAAACAAAAAAAATCATAACGAAATTTGTGAAATAGGGGACTGAAAATATGGAGAATTTTTTTCTGGATCTCATTGATAACATAAAGCTTGTTACAATTTTTCAAACATAGTCAATGTTTTAGAATGTGAACATTTCCCAATCTTCTGAAGTTTCTGTCTACCTGAGGTTAAATCCTTTGAAAGACTCCTCTACAGCAACAGTATTGAAGAATTTATTAGAGAAACTACAGTGAACTCTTGCCTTATTACTCAGTTAATCCTGATCTATATTTAGAGAGTGGTGCCAGCCAGGTTGAGGCTTCAAAGGAATGAGCACAAATATTTACTGTATCCTGTGCAGTAGAGTTTTGGTGATTGAAATGAAAATTCATCTTGGAAAATATCACTGAAGTTATAGTATAAGCAAATCTCAGCAACCTTCAAATGGATAAATAGAAGGTTAACAAGAAAAGTGATGAGGGATTCTCAGTATTCCAAATGAAAGAAAAGGGACAACTCAGCTTTAGGGGTAGGAGCCTTCTTCATTTAAAAGGCCAATACATTCAGGCAGGCAGTGTCTTAAAAAGAAGGTTGACTAAATTCAGGAAAATTACACGGCTCCCAACATCAGTTAAAAATGTGGACATGTACACATATAACCGGCCCTTCTGACAAGGCTGTCCTGATTTTAATGGGTAAATGCCTCAAGCTGCCCAGACTTTGGTATCCCATTGATGAGAGTCACTGCAAACAACTTTGTTGTTCTAGTATAAATTATCAACCTCCAACTAGGATTTGTTAACTATGAATTTTTAAAAATCCTTTGTGTGGGTTTAGGGTCCTAGACTTGTTTGTCCTGGAGTTCATTTCTGGTTCTTCTTTCCCCTCCTCTGGTCCATATCACAGGGACGCTAATCCCTGCAAGCTGCATTTCCAAGCTTCCTTGCGAGCTGGTTGCCAGCTGGGTTTGAATGGGAAGCTGGAGGAGGACAGTGGAGAGCTGGAGGGTGGGAAAAGCCAGGATGTTCCCCACCACACTGCCACACTCCAGCTCCGGCCAAGTGACCCATGACCTCTGACCCTGTGCCCTGGTATCACAGCCTCTTTCCTTTTATGTTCTATTTTGGAGTCATAGTGGGTTCATCCTTTTGAAAAATAACTGTCCCTTTTTTGGTTTCTTAGCTCTGTTCTCACCTGTTTTACAAATTTATAGAATTAAATTATCCCTATGTTAAATACTCAGAGCAGTTTCTGTTCTGGTTGGAGCCTGAATCCATATATCCCTTTGACAGGCATTACTGGACTGCATACATGGAAAATTCAGTCATTCCTTGTATTCCTTTTGCTAGGAATTCTTTTTTAAAACGTGCTACTTAGAAGTGCTAATAAAGGGTTCAGTCCTTAGAAAAACAGGATAAAACCTAATACACTTTAAAAAATCAATTTCTCATGAGCATAATATTAAAATTATAAACACAAAATATTACATAACTTCATGTAAGTCAGAACAGGGCAAATACATAGCTGAGGCTGAGACATAAATTTCATGCCAATAAGAAGGGTGGCATATAATACCTGTCAAGGCTTAATTTACATCACACATTTGTGAGGCCTACTCATTCACTAGCTTGTTTGCCAATGGTCTCCGCCTCCTCAGATCTTACAAGAGAGAAGGAGAGAGAGAGAAAGAAAAAAACACCTACATTACTAATTTGAAACCTTATTATATATGTGATTCCTTGGAATAATATTTTGAAATCTACATCGTGTCTGTATTTTTCTTCTCCCTATATTTTCTGCTATTGCTTCTCTCCTCCCTCTCTACCCCTGTAAGCAGATCTCCTGCTGCGTGTTCACTGTCCCAAGAAGAGGTAAAAGTAAGTGCATACAAAAATGGTCTATGAATATTTCTGGCTTTGTTTTATAAAATCCTAAATTCTTAAGAAAAAGAATCCAAAGTGTCTGGAAGAAGCTTCAAAGGGGAAAATATTTTTCTGAAACTGTAAAAAGGATCTCCATGGGCACGTACAAGGGGACAGAGACAGAATGATTAGGTTTCCTGAGGGAGAAACAAGGAACTAGAAGCTGATATTGGGAAAGTAGCCCAAGAAAGAAGAGGCCCGGGGTAGACTTGACAAAGGAATCCCAAGAGCTTGTGGTTTTAGCCCAGGTGTGTCACGGGAAGACAAATCATCACACAAATACTACCTAGACCTCACTCATCTGTACTAGAGATTGCACTAGTTCTTCTTTCCATTGACAGGTCTTCACCCCAGGGAGCCAAAGTGACTGGTCAGGACTTGTACGGGAGCCATCAGGAGGGATCTCTGTATTTCTTTGTTCTCTGTACTTGAACAAATGTAAATTGCCACCACAGGGCACGAGCCTGCTGGAGAACAGTGCCAACACAGAGAAAACGGATCCAAGAGATGAAGATGGAGAAACGGTGCTGAAGACCTTTGAGCTATTTTGGAGCTAGACTGATCACTGGACTCTCAAATCATGTGAGTAAATTTGTTCTCTTTTAAGCGAAGTTAGCTTGGATTGAATTCTCTGTCATTTGAAATGGAAAGAATCCTAAATAATACACTCGTCTCCAATACCTGTTCAAAGCCTTAGTGGGGCATAGTAAGTACAGAACTTACTTGTTGACCAATATCAGTGCATACACATATGACACCAATTTATTAACTTACTGCTACTGGGCCAAGGAAAGGGAGTTGTAATATTATCACACATGTGGCATGTCAGAATCAAATTGGAGTACCCACTTTTGTTTAAACTTCCAGGGAGGATGGAACTCTTCTTACCACAGACATATTAAACCCTCTTATCACCACTACAGAAAATTCAGCAGTCAAAGCAGGAGACACAAAACATAAAAGGCTTTGTTCCCTGTATATCTTCCACTGTTTTATTGCTGCACCCCCACCTCCAGCTTTTACTCCTAGTTAACTAATAGTTGTCCGTGCTGCTTCATGTGTTAGTACCTCTTCTCTAGCTCTTTTCTTAGGCTGGAATGTACTTCCTAGTACTGTCTACCCTTCTAGGCCCAGCTCAAGTGCCCCAGCCTTTTTGAAATGTCTTGTGTTTTGTTTTCTGTTTTTTGTTTTTTGAGACAGGGTCTGGTTCTGTCACCCAAGTTGGAGTGCAGTGGTGCAATCTAGGCTCACCACAACTTCTGCCTCCCAGGCTGAAGCCATCCTCCCACCTCAGCCTCCTGAGTAACTGGGACTACAGGCACTTGCCACCACACCCAGCTAATTTTCGTATACTTTGTGGTGATGCGGGGTGTCTCACCATGTTGCCCAGGCTGGTCTCAAGCTCCTGGGCTCAAGTGATTCACCCACTTTGGCCTCGCAAAGTGCTGGGATTACAGGCATGATCCACCATGTCCGGCCCCCTCTTCTATGAGACTTTTCGTTTTACCTAACAATGACACAATCCTGCACTTCATACTTCCCACGCAAGTACTCTAAAATGGATCATTTACTTGTGTCACACTCTGTACATCCTCCTATTTCCAATTTTTTCTTGTTTATTTCTCTAGCTCTTCTACTACTAGACTGAGCTCCACAAGGGCAGGAATTCTCTCCAACGTATCTTGGAATTTTTAGGGACCTGGCCATTAAGCTATAAATAATTATGCCTAGTGGAAATAAATAATCAAATACATTAAATGAATGGCTGTGGAAGCAGAGAGATTCATACATTCTTATAGCTGGGAACTTAGAATTCACCTAATCCTGTGAGGTAAAATATGTTTCGCAGGAATAGCAAAATTATAGATTCTATAAGAATAAATATTTTAATTTCATCAGAATTCATCACATGATAGCATTCTGTATTTTATACTTGTATAAGTATAGTAATATATCACAAAGTTTAAGAATCCTTATTCTTTAAATTTGTCTATCTTCTTTTTCTAAGTTAAAGACCTTCTTTCTATTCTCTTTAAGCATTTTATTCTCTAAATATGTCAGATTGCTCCCCAGACCTACACACTATTTATGATTACATAATATTTTATTATAGCCAAGAACCCAAACATTAATTCAAATAGTAAATAAATTCAGATACCTTAAAGAGCCAAGCTAAATATAACTGAAAAAAATGACTCTCCACCCATTTTATACGAACACACACACGTACATACACACACATTCATATCCACAATCTCCTAGTAATCCCATAATTTCAACATCTTTGTGTAGGAAGGCAGTTGCTGTCGCATGTAAAGGTTACAGATGGATCCTATTTCTTATAGACCTGAAGGAATCTGGGTACGCTTAGAAGCAGGAGAATGAATATTGTGGAAATAAACAATAATCTGCAGGAAAATGTATCCAGTTATCTCCATTTAGGATGGACTCAGTACAGAATATGTTATATTTGGAGAGATATTTTTCTTCTTTAGTGTGAATTGTCTTTGGTGATAATTATTTGCCCTTGATATATATATGTAAGTAGAATCCCACAGATGATCAAGAATAATTAGGTGGCAAATCTTCATTGCTACCAATGGGCAAGAAATGGAATGAAAACTCTACAGAGACTGTGCTATGAGAGAGTTTTTCTGTAGCATTATTTTAGACTGCCTACCTAAGACTTTGGGAAAGGTATTGCTAAACATAATGTCCTGTGGGTTGCGCTGATTGAGAAAGGGGGCTGGACCCTCCATGAGATAAACTGCAATAAAGTTGTAAAGATACATATCATAGAGAAAAGAGGAAAGATGCTTTTGAAGAGGAAAGTACATACACAATAGTGGACTTGAGACAAGGAAGCCTGACTAGCAATCGGAGTATACTTTTAAGGTTATCTCTGTGAAAATCTTCAGTTTTTTGCTGTTCTTTAACTACTGGGAAAGTTTTATTTAGTGCAAGGGTCCCCAACCCCCAGGCCACAGACCAAGGCCTAACAGTCCGTGGTCTATTAGGAACCAGGCTGCACAGCAGGAAGTGAGCAGCAGGGAAGCCAGCAAAGCTTCATTTGTATTTACAGCCACTCTCCATTGTTGGCAGTAAGGCCTGAGCTTCACCTCCTGTCAGATCAGCAGCAGCATTAGACTCTCATAGGAGCACAAGCCCTATTGTGAACTGTGCATGGGAGAGATCTAGGTTGTGCACTGCTCATGAGATTCTAATGCCTGATGATCTGTCACTGTCTCCCATCATCCCCACATGAGACCATCTAGTTGGAGAAAAACAAGCTCAGGGCTCCCACTGATTCTACATTATGGTAAGTTGTATAATTATTTCATTATATATTACAATGTAATAATAGAAATGAAGTGCATGATAAATGTAATGTGCTTGAATCATATGAAACCATCCCCCCGACCCCAGGTCCGTGGAAAAATTGTCATCCATGAAACCACTCCCTGGTGCCAAAAAGGTGGGGGACTGTTGATTTAGTGGACAGTTTTTACCAACATAGGAAAGTGTAACCTTCTGCACAATGTTGTGACCCCAATGTCCTACTGGGGAGAATTCTGGCAAGTAGCAGGGAAATCTGCAGCAGCCTGCAGAGGAGCATGGAGGAAAATGTGGACTATAATTGAGCTATGGATGATCAGATAACTCAGGAGCAGGTGGGGAAAACAAAACATAACAAAACAAAACAAAAAACTTTGTTCTCAAGGGTATCAGAGCTTCCTGTCAATTCTACCTTTAAACACCACCCACACCTGCCACTTCTACCAAAGGGAAAAAAAAGTGGCCATTTCTTTCCTCTTCCTTTAACTTTCTTTGTTTCTTACCTGGACTTTGGCAACAATACCTATGTTGCCTCTTTTTTTGTTTTGTTTTGTTTTGTTTTTTGAGACGGAGTCTCGCTCTGTCGCCCAGGCTAGAGTGCAGTGGCGCGATATTGGCTCACTGCAAACTCCGCCTCCGTGTTGATGCCATTCTCCTGCCTCAGCCTCTCAAATAGCTGGGACTACAAGGCGCCCACCACCACGGCTGGCTAATTTTTTGTATTTTTAGAGAGACAGGGTTTCACCGTGTTAGCCAGGATGGTCTCGATCTCCTGACCTCGTGATCCTCCTTCCTCAGCCTCCCAAAGTGCTGGGATTACAGGCGTGAGCCACCGCGCCCAGCCCCAACCTATGTTGCCTCTTATCATCAGTCTCTCCCTCCTTGCCCTGGCCTGTGCCTACTGAACACCTTCTTCATGGTTGTCTTTCTAAAGAGCCCTGAGGCCAGCTGCACTGGCTCATACCTATAAATCCCAGCAGTTTGAGGGGCTTAGGAGGGCAGATCGCTTGAGCAAGGAATTCTAGATCAGCCTGGGCAACATGGAGAAACCCTCATTTCTACAAAAAATACAAAAATTAGCTGGGTGTGATGGCATGTGCCTGTAGTCCCATTTACATGCTGATGTAGGAGGACTGCTTGAGCCGGGGGTCAAGGCTGCAGTCAGCCATGATCTCACCACTGCACTCCAGTCTAAGCAACAGAGCAAGACCTTGTCTCAAAAACAAAACAAAACGAAACAAAAACAAAGAGCCCTGGCTCATTTCCCTTCCCAGTGTTCTGCCAATACCACCTGAAAAAACCTTTCTGCCTGTTTATTGGCCTCAGTATTTCTACTGAAAGCTGCTCCTCTCATTTGAAGATTTAGGTATTCAAAGCTAGTGAATTAGGCCTTTTATAGAACCATTAAAAATGTGTTATTTTGTTCAATTAAGAAGTGCCATTAAAGTCATTTGTCATGCTAAGAGGATTCCATTTAAAGATTTACCCGTCTAAAAATTACCCAAGTTTTCAGTATTGAGACAGATGGTACCACAGTAAAAGCAGTGATGTCCTTGAAAAGCTGTCAATTTTGTTTGGGAAAGTAAATGTTCATATAGTGATCAATAAGGCTTGTAGGATATGCGTCTTTAATAATTCTGTAATTCTGTCAGATATTTCTGGTCCTAGACGAATCTGGTTGAGGAGAGATGGTGATATGGCATCTGATAGAGAGCATGGTGAGGTTCATGAATGCAAATTTTGGATATAAATGATTTGTCCTGACACATTAGTTGTAGAATTCATGGGCAGAACTCTTCATCTCTGCACCATATCATCATAGTTACATCACGGTCTTTATGGCACACACAGCCCACTTAATTTTCTGAAAAGTAGTTATTTATGGCATTTCCAAAAATCTTCTATGAAGTTAGGTTTATGTCTGAATTTCTAATACACATAATGGACAGAGTTATGAATACATAGAAGAGAAATGAAGAACCTAACAACATCGCCTGTATCCATGCCATTGTAAAGGGACCCAGACATAGCTTTGAAATCTAATTGGAATTCCTATTACCCCTCTTTTTTCGTATCTCTGGTCTACGTTGATTGAATGGATAGCATAAAGCTGGTATATAGAGTCTTGTCCTCATCTGTATCATAGAGAACTACATGACAGATGTCTTCATAAATATCATTGATATAAGATTTGTCCTATATCAACAATGACTTTTAATACATTCAACTTTGGTATTTAGTTTACATGCCTTACATTCAAGAGCTCTTCACCCACTGCTGCCCACATATGCTGACAACTGTTCTGATCCCAGCAGGAGTAACAGATTTCATTTCTTAAGGATTGCAGAACTACGACCAGAGTGTTATTATTAGATGAAAGATCCTCATACTGGCTTTGCAATAGAGAAAAAAGAAAGAATTGAGATGAAAATAATCTAGGCTATTTAAAAATGCCCCACATTTTCAAAATTGTAACTGAATTTGATTTTCAAAGGCAACATATTCAAATGCTCAAAATTCAAATGATACAAAATTGTATACAGAGAATAATTTTTTTTTCCAGGTGTAAATCTATCTATCTATCTATCTATCTATCTATCTATCTATCTATCTATCTATCTATATATATACTTTAAGTTCTAGGGTACATGTGCACAACGTGCAGGTTTGTTACATATGTATACTTGTGCCATGTTGGTGTACTGCACCCATCAACTCGTCAGCACCCACCAACTCGTCATTTACTTCAGGTATAACTCCCAATGCCATCCCTCCCCCAGACCCCCTCCCCATAATAGGCCCTGGTGTGTGATGTTCCCCTTCCAGAGTCCAGGTGATCTCATTGTTCAATTCCCACCTATGAGTGAGAACATGCGGTGTTTGGTTTTCTGTTCTTGTGATAGTTTGCTGAGAATGATGGTTTCCAGCTTCAACCATGTCCCTACAAAGGACACTAATTCATCCTTTTTTATGGCTGCATAGTATTCCATGGTGTATATGTGCCACATTTTCTTAATCCAGTCTGTCACTGATGGACATTTGGGTTGATTCCAAGTCTTTGCTATTGTGATTAGTGCCGCAATAAACATACATGTGCATGTGTCTTTATAGCAGCATGATTTATAACCCTTTGGGTATATACCCAGTAATGGGATGGCTGGGTCATATGGTATTTCTAGTTCTAGATCCTTGAGGAATCGCCATACTGTTTTCCACAATGGTTGAACCAGTTTACAATTCCACCAACAGTGTTAAAGTGTTCCTATTTCTCCACATCCTCTCCAACACCTGTTGTTTCCTGACTTTTTAATGATTGCCATTCTAACTGGTGTGAGATGGTATCTCATTGTGGTTTTGATTTGCATTTCTCTGATGGCCAGTGATGATGAGCATTTTTTCATGTGTCTGTTGGCTGTATGCATGTCTTCTTTTGAGAAATGTCTATTCATATCTTTTTCCCACTTTTTGATGGGGTTGTTTTCTTCTCGTAAATTTGTTTGAGTTCTTTGTAGGTTCTGGATATTAGCCCTTTGTCAGATGAGTAGATTGCAAAAATTTTCTGCCATTCTGTAGGTTGCCTGTTCACTCTGATGGTAGTTTCTTTTGCCAGGCAGAAGCTCTTTAGTTTAATTAGATCCCATTTGTCAATTATGGCTTTTGTTGCTGTTGCTTTTGGTGTTTTAGACATGAAGTCCTTGCCCATGCCTATGTCCTGAATGGTGTTACCTAGGTTTTCTTCTAGGGTTTTTATGGTTTTAGGTCTAACATTTAAGTCTCTAATCCATCTTGAATTAATTTTCGTATAAGGAGTAAGGAAAGGAACCAGTTTCAGCTTTCTACTTATGGCTAGCCAATTTTCCCAGCACCATTTATTAAATAGGGAATCCTTTCCCCATTTCTTGTTTTTGTCAAGTTTGTCAAAGATCAGATGGCTGTAGATGTGTGGTATTATTTCTGAGGACTCTGTTCTGTTCCATTGGTCTATATCTCTGTTTTGGTACCAGTACCATGCTGTTTGGTTACTGTAGTCTTGTAGTATAGTTTGAACTCAGGTAGCATGATGCCTCCAGCTTTGTTCTTTTGACTCAGGATTGTCTTGGCAATGCAGGCTCTTTTTTGGTTCCATATGAACTTTAAAGCAGTTTTTTCCAATTCTGTGAAGAAAGTCATTGGTAGCTTAATGGGGATGGCATTGAACCTGTAGATTACCTTGGGCAGTATGGCCATTTTCACTATATTGATTCTTCCTATCCATGAGCATGGAATGTTCTTCCATTTGTTTGTGTCCTCTTTTATTTCACTGAGCAGTGGTTTGTAGTTCTCCTTGAAGAGGTCCTTTACATCCTTTGTAAGTTGGATTCCTAGGTATTTTATTCTCTTTGAAGCAATTGTGAATGGAAGTTCATTCATGATTTGGCTCGCTGTTTGTCTGTTACTGGTGTATAAGAATGCTTTGTGGTTTTTGCACATTGATTTTGTATCCTGAGACTTCACTGAAGTTGCTTATCAGCTTAAGGAGATTTTGGGCTGAGACGATGGGGTTTTCTAAATATACAATCATGTCACCTGCAAACAGGGGCAATTTGGCTTCTTCTTTTCCTGACTGAATACCCTTTATTTCTTTCTCTTGCCTGATTGCCCTAGCCAGAACTTCCAACACTATGTTGAATAGGAGTGGTGAGAGAGGGCATCCCTGTCTTGTGCTAGTTTT
This sequence comes from Rhinopithecus roxellana, assembly GCF_007565055.1. Classification (NCBI taxonomy): domain Eukaryota; kingdom Metazoa; phylum Chordata; class Mammalia; order Primates; family Cercopithecidae; genus Rhinopithecus; species Rhinopithecus roxellana. Next base: position 108,546,354 of record NC_044562.1, on the reverse strand, counting down.
CAAAGGGAATGCTTCCAGATTTTGCCCATTCAGTGTGATATTGGCTATGGGTTTGTCATAAATAGCTCTTATTATTTTGAGGTATGTTCCATCAATACCGAATTTATTGAGAGTTTTTAGCATGAAGGGCTGTTGAATTTTTTCAAAGGCCTTTTCTGCATCTATTGAGATAATCATGTGGTTTTTGTCTTTGGTTCTGTTTATATGCTGGATTACGTTTATTGATTTGCGTATGTTGAACCAGCCTTGCATCCCAAGGATGAAACCCACTTGATCATGGTGGATAAGCTTTTTGATATGCTGCTGGATTCGGTTTGCCAGTATTTTATTGAGGAATTTTGCATCGATGTACATCAGGGATATTGGTCTAAAATTCTCTTTTTTTGTGTGTCTCTGCAAGGCTTTGGTATCAGGATGATGTTGGCCTCATAAAATGAGTTAGGGAGGATTCCTTCTTTTTCTATTGATTGGAATAGTTTCAGAAGGAAAGGTACCAGCTCCTCCTTGTACCTTCGGTAGAATTTGGCTGTGAATCTGTCTGGTCCTGGACTTTTTTTGGTTGGTAGACTATTAATTATTGCCTCAATTTCAGAGCCTGTTATTGGTCTATTCAGGGATTCAACTTCTTCCTAGTTTAGTCTTGGGAGAGTGTACGTGTCCAGGAAATTATCCATTTCTTCTAGGTTTTCTAGTTTATTTGCGTAGAGGTGTTTATAGTATTCTACAGAGAATAATTTCTATGGTATCTTTGTTCCCCTGCCATCCAACTCTTTCCAGTCTAAACCAATGTTATAAAATGCTTGTATTTTCTCACAGAGGTAGTCTGTGTATATAGAAGCACATATATGCTTGAGTCTGTATCTTGTCTATTTTCTTTTAAAACTTCTCTTGGGGATAGTATAAGCACATAAAGAGCTTTAAAATTTTTTTCTGATTACATACTCTTCCATTGCAAGAATGTACATAATATATTTCAATACCAAGTAGATGGACACTTAAGTTGTTTTCAATCTTTTGCTAGGACAAAGGTATCTTTGCACCTATATCATTTTGCTTATGGGTAGGTATGTTTTTGGAATACCTTCTTAGAAGTAAAATATGTTATTAGTTATGTATTATCATTTTTAGGGAAAGTCTTTTATTCCTTTTTAACTGTGATTTTGAAAATTCAGAGAGAGAAAAGGATAACGTTTGGAAAAATCAGTCTTCCTCATACTCCTTTTGCCCAACTACACTTTTACTTTCCCCAGGAACAAATATGTTACCACTTCATATATACCCTTTCAGAGATTTTATACACACATACACAGACACACAAGCTTACACATATGCCCATGTGCACACATGAAAGTTCGCATAGGATAATTTAATTTGTTTGTGCAAATTTGTGTTTTCTTCTGCATCGTAGTCTACAAAAATCAGAAGGTTCTTCCCAAGTTGCTGGCTGAAATGGTTCATTGTAACCACTTAAGATAGAAATATACTTATTGCTTCATGTGTCATCATCATTTAACGTGATAAAATAAATTCCACCAATTTTCTCTATACACATCTGTTCTCTGTGGAGGAAAGGGAGCTGTAGAAAAATAGCCGTGCACTGTACTTATCCCCCAAATTTCTAACAAGATCCAATCTAGATTTTCTCCTGTATGCCTGGTAAAGAACAGGCGCCCTGTAATCCTAACCTTCCTCTGAGGATTCCCTTCCCCTTTCTCTTGTGAGGGATATCTTGTTTCCTCCAACCCATGTAACCCTCTTTTTCTTCATGTTCTTTCTGTCTCTCTGTCTCCCTACACCCCCTTACATGCATTCTCACTTTCAGAATGTATCTTCCAATAACCTCAAAGTAAGCAAGAGTGTCTGTGAAGTACATTTTTTGAGATCTTGCATTGCTGAAAATCCCTTTCTTCTCCCAACCCACCACGCCCGCCCCCCAACCGCCATCTGATTAATAATTTGGCCAATAATAAGAGTTCTAGGTTGAAAATGTATAGGCATTGCTCCAGTCTTACTGTCAAATCCAATGACATTGTGATCTGTGATCTCCTTCTTCTTTTTTTCAGTTTGTCACCCAGGCTGGAGTGCAGTGGCATGATCATGTCTCAATGCAGCTTGGCCTCCTGGGATCAAGCAATGCGCCTACCTCAGCCTCCTGGGTAGCAGGGACTACAGCCCTGCATCACCATGCTTGGCAATTTTTTGCATTATTTGTAGAGACAAGGTTTCTCATGTTGCCCGGGCTGGTCTTGAACTCCTGACCTCAAGTGATCTGCCCACCTCAGCCTCCCAGAATACTGACATTGCAGATGGGAGCCACCCTACTTGGCCCTCATTGTGATTTCTGACTCAATATTTTTCTCTCTGGAAAATTTCATGATCTTCTCTTTGTTCCCAGTGTCCTAAAAATTTCCAGTGATTTGCCTTAGTATGATTTTATTTTTATCCATTGGTCTTTCAATCTGGAAACTAGAGTTTGGGGAATTTTCTGAAATCACTTCACTAATAATTTCCTTCTGTATATTTTATTTTTTTCCCTTTCTGAAATTCCTTTTTTTTTTTTTTTTTTTTTTTTAAATGATCAACCTCCTGGACTGGGCCTCCAGTTTTTCTGTTTCTTCTCTATTCTTTTTCATCTCATTTTGTTTTTGCTAGAAATTTTCTCAATTTTATTTTCCAATTTATATTCTTAATATATTCAAAATTTTATTTATTTTTAATGTGACAAACTACACATAAAATTTACCATTTTAATCATTTTTGATTCAGTGGCTTATTAAGTACACTCACATTGTTGTGCAACCATCCCTACCATGCATCTCCAGAATTTTTAATCTTCCCAAACTGAAACTGTTTACCAATTGAACAAAAACTTCAAATTCCCCTCTTCCTCAGCCCCTGGCAACCAACATTTTATTTTCTGTCTCTATGAATTTGATTACTACTCTATATAACTCATGTAAGTGAAATCATAGACTTTTTGCCCTCCTGCAACTGGCTCATTTCATTTAGCATAATGTCTTTAAGATGCATCCATGTTGTCACATGTGTCAGAATTTTCTGCCTTTTTAAAGGCTGAATAATATTCCACTGTGTGTATAGTTGGGCTTCCATATCTGTGGGTTGCACATCTAGATTCAACCAACCCCAGGTAAAAAATATTCAAAAAACAATGACATCTGTACTGAACATGTAAAGACTTTTTTCTTGTCTCTCTTCCCTAAACAATACAATATAGTGACTAATTACATAGCATTTACATTGTATTAGGCATTATAAGTAATCTAGAAATTGTTTAAAGTATATTGGAAGGTTGTGTAGTTTATATGCAAATACTTTTATTTTAATTTTTATTTACTTATTTGTTTTTTAGAAATGAGGTCTCTCTCTGTTGCCCAGGCTGGAGCACAGTTTAACAATCATATTAATAGTTTACTATAGGCCGGGCACAGTGGCTCAAGCCTGTAATCCCAGCACTTTGGGAGGCAGGCGGATTGCCTGAGGTCAGAAGTTTGAGACCAGTCTGGCCAACACGGTGAAACCCCGTCTCTACTAAAAATACAAAAAAAGAAGAAAATAGCCAGACATGGTGGCATGTGCCTGTAATCCCAGCTACTCGGGAGGCTGAGGCAGGGGAATTGCTTGAACCAGGGAAGTGGAGGTTGCAGTGAGCTGAGATCACACCACTGCACTCCAGCCTGGGCGACAGAATGAGATTCAGTCTCAAAAAAAAAAAAAAAAAAAAAAAAGTTTACTGTAGCCTCAACTCTTAGGCTCAAGTGATCCTCCAGCCTCGGCCTCCAGTCCAAGTAGCTGTATCTACAGGTGTGTACCACTGCATTTGACTTATACCATTTTATATAAAGGACTTGGGAAACCATGGACTTTGGAATCCTTGAGAGATCCCTGGTAACCAATTCCCCCATGGATACCAAGGGACAAGTATATCACATTTTTTTATTCATTCATTTGTTGATAGACACTTGGGTGGCTTCTGCATTTTGGCTGTTGTAAATAATGCTGCAATTAACATTGATGTATCATAGTTTTATTTGTACTATTATATATATCTTTTTATTTTTTGAGAGTTCTTTTGTTCTGTGTTCCATTTTTATACTTTTTTATCAAAGCTGCAATATATTTTCTTAGTTCTCTAAGGATATGAATGGCATGTATTTAAGATATGTATGTGCACATTTTTAAAATTTATTTTTCTCTGCATGATAGCCATTTCCTCAAGTTGCATTTGATTGTTTACTTTGGTCTCTCTTTTCATGTTAGAAGTTTTCATCAGATTTCTTGTAATTCTTGATTTTCTGCTCTTCAGAATGAAAACTGAAAATCTGATTGGGAGTTCTGCATGCCTGTGAGGCTCAGTAACCTTGAGCTTTACTGCAAGATGAACTGGGAAGACTGTGGGTAGCCTTGTTAGCAGTATGTTGATGCCTTTCCACTTAGGCTGGTCAGGTTACCAAAGAAAAATCTACCTATCTCCTCCCTCAAGGGTAGAGATCCAGCTCTAGAGACGGAGTGTCCTGGGTTCCGAGTGTGGAAAGGGGAATAAGAGAATGTTTTCAATAGAATATTCAGGTCTTCAGACATTTGTATCCTTCCTCAGTCCAGAAGCAGTACCGTACACTTTTCCAGAAAATAAAACCACAGACTTATGACCAAACTGGGAGAGTCAATCTCCTACTGGCATGGAGCTGGGAAAGACAATAAGGAGATGACTATGTTTGAGTCAGCTTTCACCTACTCCTTCCTATTTTAGCAGTGGTCATCCTTCCTTCATTTTCAGTTCCAGAATTATCTTGTCTTACCATTTCTTGAAACTTTTGAAGATTCTCTTGTATTAATGGAGATGCTTCTCAGTTTTTGCCATTACCAACTTGGTTTCCACTCTCGAGGGTATGCAAAGGCAGTCCGGTTTCATTCATCTCCTTTTCAGTTTTCAAAACTCTGTTGCTATTATCTCCTCTTGCTGTCATCTTTTTGTGTCTTCAAAAAAAATTTCAAGATTGCTTCAACAGAATTTCCCGAAGTGGTAGTGGTTAATATTCTGCAATCCTCACTCTAACTCAGCTGGTATAGCACAGTTCATGCTTGGTGGGAAAAGAGGTAAGGATCTTCTTGATTACCAAACTACCAGTAGATTTAAGAATTTAGAATTTAGTTTTATGCCATTAACTTAATGTTGCCTTATTTAAAATTTTCTCATTTCCTCATCTGAAGGTAATATCTAGAAATTGGCTTGTTTCTCTGTAAGGAAGACTTTAAAGTTTTGGCTGTAAATCATATAAAGTACCATTCTGAAAAGCCAATTGACATGTCAGCAGTTAAATCTATTTTTTAATGTAAAATTTGCTTATAGATACTCTACTAGAAGGGATCTCTGAGACAATTGTAGTTACTTGTGATGAACTTTAAATTATAAAGGAGGGCCATGCAAGGTGGTTCACGCCTGTAATCCCAACACTTTGGGAGGCCAAGGTGGGAGGATGGCTTCAGATCAGAAGTTCAAGACTAGCCTGGGCAACCTAGAGAAACCCCCATCTCTACCAAAAAAAAATTAAAAATTAGCCAGGTGTGGTGGTTTTTGACTGTAGTCCCAGCTACTTGGGAGGCTGAGGTGGGAGAATTGCTTGAGCCCAGGAGGTCAAGACTGCAGTGAGCCACGGTTGCACCACTGCACTCCAACATGAGCAATAGAGCAAGACTCTGTCTCAAAAAAATTAATTACAAAAAGATAAATGGTTTGAATTATTTGGTCCCCATTTATTAAAAAAGGACTCTTCTAGGAAGTCTTTTTGAAAAATATATTATTTGAGATCATTACAATTGGTCAAACTCAAGTAGTGTTGCAATAATCAAATGAACCTGCAAGAAAAACATAAAAATAAAATGGCACCTGGTTATTACCCAGATATATCTGTTCTCTCTGCTTCATTTTAGTCATAGCTATTTAATTTCCTGAAACAAAAAACAAACAGATTTTTCACTAATGTCAGTACTGCAGAGCTAGCACAGGACAGAAGAGCCAGCTGTACTCGATTTCATCTTATTCATCATCAACAAAATTGGCAGCTAAGTTCTGATTTCAGAGCCTTTATGGTTAATGATGATGTACAAGCTGTGCTTGATTTTCAGATACAAGACTGATCTTACTTTGCTGACAGAAAAATCTATTTTTGATATGTAAATTGAACAAATTTGATGCAAAATTATTGATGTAGGATAAACGCAGATCATGAAGATACCATTTTTAGACTCATCTCTAACCCTAAAATCATTTAGCTTTTATTATTATTATTTTCATAATTCCTACAATTATTAGTGTTGCAATGGTGGTAACTAAACATTTAACTAAAATTGCATTTATGTTTTATGAATGAGTCATATATTGATAACTGTTATACTCTTAAGAATGTGATTGCAATGAAAAGAAACAACAGAACTAATTAGTAATTGATTATATTAGCAGCCCTATTCTGGGTATAATGCTAATTCAGAACCATGTTACAGGTGATCATGGGTAAAATCTAACATTATGTAAAGAATGGTGGAGTAAGTAGGTGTGAAGGAGAGAAAAAAATGCTTCCTTGATTATAAATTCTTTGACAATGGATATTACATCTCAGTCCCTGCTTAGGGAAGCTACTACACTTTTAAATTCATACAAGTTTATTTGATTTTACTTGCTAATGGTATACCATTGGATTTTTTTTCAGAGGCAGTAATATTGGCCTTATGCAAAATTATATGGCGATAATATCTTGTCTTAGCTTTTTTTCGTCTTGTCTCCATTTAGGAGTTCCCACCACAGATACTCAGTTCTTTTATGCTGCCTGTTTCTTGAAGGTATTACTCCCTACCCACCTCCTGCTCAAGTTTGCCTCTCCCTTATTCAATACCTGTTACTCCTTAACCTTATCAAAATTTACCTGTTCTTTATCCCATTCTTTAAAGATTTTGCAAGGGCACACAAGTTAAGAGCCTAAAAGTATTTACTTTTTAAAATGTTTTCCTTTTAGGAATATAGATTTGCATTTTTAAGAAGAACTCTTGAAGACCTATTGCCAGCAGTCGAAATGTCACATCTTTCTGTCTGTCAAGAATGGCAAAAATCCATATTTTACAATAACTGGCTTTTACTTATTGATTCTACCCAGCTTAAAATCTGTGTTTCTGAAACATAATGAGATAGATATTAAGATCAAGGGCTTTGCAATCAGACAGATCTAGTTTTGAAACTAAACTCTATCCATTACTAGCTGTCAGTGATGATTTACTTACCTCTAAGATGGGACAATGGTACCCACTTCATTGGGTTGTTGTGAGATAAATTCATTAATGTTAAGTAATATGAAGGGTCCAATAATTATGAACTGCTATTATTATTTATATAATTGAAATTATATAATTCAAACATATGTATAATTGAAACACTGCTTTTTGTTGGTCTCAAATATAGGTCATATATATTTACATATAGGAATATTTACAAAGGAATTCCTATACAAAGGAAATGTAAACCTAAGTAAACCAAGGATATGTAAAGCATGAAGCCTTATTCAGCTTTGTTTCCCCAACAGTGTGTAGCACAGACTTTGTATATAATCACTGCTAAATCAATGTAGAGTTTTATTCAATCACTGTGAAATGTGTTTGATAGAATATACATTTCCTATAAAGCAGAAATAGCTCCAACAAAGAAAAAAGATTTACACATCAATGTACTTCAGTTGTATTAAATCATTCATGTGTTTTTCTTCAGTTAAAATCAAATGAAGTATTCTCTTGAAAGATGGGTCCATTTCTTTTGTCATCACTATAACAGAAATCTCACAAGTTATAAGCAATAAACTAGTATCCTAGGACCTAATTTACTATCAAGAAGAATATTAGATACCTTCAGATCACTAGAAAAGTGTGCCAAATTGTACTCCAGGGGGCTAAAAGAGTTCATGTCTTCCTATAAATTACAACCTTGCTTATTATCAGGAAATAATTTAAACATTTGAAGAAGCTGTTTTAATAATATCAACCAAACAATATCATTAAACAGCAGTTTTTATAATATCAACAGCTTACTATTAAGCTGTTTTAATAATATCAACAGAATATCAAATTAGACCAAAAATGTGGACCAATTTGGTAGGGGATAATTAGTGAGATGAGAGTTAAAAATCTTTCAGAAATGGGGGTGAATACCTTTTATTTAAGAATCATTAAAACTGGGCATCCAAGAAGCCATCTTCAAGTGCAAAGTTAATTAGCATTTGAAGTAAATTCAATCCAGGGATTCAATCCAGGGGTCTTTTAAAACTGTTAATACAGGTTGAGTTCAAGCCTCTGTCATAATGACTGACTAGTGACTCTAAGTTTGTCTGGTGCAAAACACCAGTCTCTCAAAGAGACAATTGGATGTCTCACAAAATCTAAAAGTCTGCTTGACTGAAAGCTGTAGAATCATTTTTAAATATTAGAGAAAGCCAAATTAACCTCCTTAGCGATTGCATTTTAGGATATAGACCTGGACTGAGTATGAAAATCTTGCCTGTTCCCATATTTACTAGTGCTTGTGTCTTCCTTCTTTAGAAACCCCAAGTGTCTGTACCTTGCCCTTTCCCTCTTAGTTGTAGTCAACTGATTGGAGTCAATAATACTGAGCATCCTGGGAAAGAGATGGTCCCAAGCCTCTAGATGAGAGCCACATCTTGTGTTACACTGGGGCCTCTCAAAAGCAGATATTCTCACCAAAATTTCTGCTCCTGGTCAAGAAGTCACAGCAGTTCCATGTCAAGGTCTTTTTTTTTTTTTTTTTTTTTTTTTTTTCAATCCCTGGCTACCACATCTGGGAGCAGCAGATGTTTGGTAGTTTCACAGCTTCCTTCTTAAATGGGCAATCCTCCTTCTCCAGGAAAGTACCAAATACTCCCATTTTGATCATGTTTTTGCTTTTTACCTCACTGATCATCACAAACCCAAACTCCATCACCAGCTCTGTTTATTAAAGAGTCAAATCAGCCAAAGTGAGTCCACTGCCCATTTTTGTAAATAAAGTTTTACTAGAACACAACTATATCCACTTCTTTACATATCATCTATGGCTGCTTTCACTCTAAAAACGCAGAGGGTTGGTTTTAGCTCAAGCAGTTAGACTCTCCTCATGCTAGACTCTCCATCTGTCCAGTCTCCCCGCTGGGGTCCAAGACCCACAGATGCTTACTGACTCTTTTAAAAATTAAGAAATAAATAAAAATTTGTAAAGTAAAAGGCAGAGTTGAATACTTGAAACGGAGGCCATATGACCCACAAAGCTTAAAATAATTACTATTTGTCCCTTTATTTAAACAATATGCTGACCCCTAGCCTAGATATTCGTTCTTGCACTACTATGTTTATCTACTCATCTGACCTACTCTTTCACTTCTGTCATCCCAACCACTTCCACTCAGCCATCTACAACTGACAGTCCATCATCAACAAATGTGAACGCATCCTCAACATCATCTTGAATGTTCCCTTTCCTTTCTTGCTCTAGGTAAAACCTGACTGTGCCTTGTTGAAATAAATTCTGTTGCAGTTATATGTGGTGCAATCTCTTCTTCTTTTGTATGCTACCTAACTAGACCCAGCTTTGTGGTGAGTGCTTTTCTTGTTCTCCAGTGCCATTTTCAGACCTATTGTCTTCCTGCATCCTTCCAAGCCCCGGGCTCTGTTAAAGTTGTGCCATCAGAGTTTTTTGGGTTTCTGTAAAGATGAGATCTCTCTATGTTGCCCAGACTGGTCTTGAACTCCTGGCCTCAAGCAATCCTCCTGCCTTGGACTCCTAAAGTGTTGAGATTACAGATATGAGCCATCACACCTGGCTCTGTGCCATCAGACTTTGGCACCTACTCCCCTTCCTTGTTGCTGTCATCTAGAGAATTCAGTTAATTTCATTCTTTGATAAATTTAGCACCTGACTCATTGGGGCTTTTTTCATGATTATTCTGATGTTATTCTCACTCACTTCCTTTTTCCTGATTTCAATGCCCACTCAAATAATACATCTACTACCTTAGACTCCAGTTTCCAGATCTTTCCACCTTACAGTAGAATGATGTTATTCTTCACCCATCATCAGCTACCCACTCCTATCAAAGGTCATACTTCTGACCTTGTAATCATCAATAAGTTCATCATCTCCAATACCTCAAGTACAAGCATCCCATTCTTTGACTATTGTCTTCTATCCTAAAAGCTCACTAAACCAAGAATATCTATACAAACAATATCTTGCCTTTATTAAGACTTTCTAATCTGTTGAGTTTATGACTGAATCACTATCAATCTGTCCTCTTCAGGTACTCCCTTCCTTATCCACCCACCTTAGACTCTGTAATACATTATTAAGCCACTGTTTGATAACACCCTTCGCTCCGTTGCCTGTGCCACCCTCCTTCACCTTAGCTGAGTTGCAACCTTCTTATACCCAGTGGTCCTCATGCAGCAACACAACTGAACACTGGTAAAGACAAAAAAATTATGCTTGCTAGCATCACTTTAAATCCTGGCTATAAATCTCAAGTGGGTAGTCAAGAGCAATCTTATTATCCTATAGGACTTTTGCATTCCCACTTTCCAAACTGATAATTTCACCTCATGTCTTAACTCCTTAAATCTCCTGACCCATTTTACTGTTCATACTCTAAGCTTATAACATTGCTTCATAAATCGTTGAGAAAATAGAAGTAGTTTGATAAGAATTCCCTCACCTTTCCAATCAAATATTACCTGCCCTCCTCACTCTATACCTATTATCTGCCTGCTCAGTTTATTGTAGAGCAACTGTCTCTGCTACTGTCACTGGCACACCCTCTGGTTTTACTCTGGAATTCATGCCCCCTCACCTTATTAAAGGTTTTGTTTCTCAATTCTCTGTTCAGTCTTCCCTGAATCATCACTTCTCTTCTCAATCACTCCCATTGTCATACACCAGTTCTAATAATTCCTTTCTTAAGCACACACACACACACACACACACACACACACACACACACAGACAACTAAAACAATAATAATAATAGCAAAAAGACCCTCACTTCACCTTCCATCCTCTTCCAGTGGTCTCCTGTGTCTCAGCTTAAATGTTTTCCCAGAGGGGTCTTCCTTGTCCACCCATTTAAAAGTAGCAGCTCAGTTACTTTTTATCATATTATTCAATTTGAAGTCTCTTCATTGCATTTATCACTCTCTTATGGGTATATATGTTAATGTTTGTTTACTGTTTTTCTCCACCTCCCCCCTTATTACATAAGCTCTGGGAGTGCAAGTGTCTTCTGTCTTTTCGCCTCTGTATTCTCAGCCCACATGGCAGGCAAAGAAAGTCCTCAATAATAGTCTTTGACTGAGTGAATGAATGAATGAATGAATGATTGTGTGTGTGTGTGTGTGTGTGTCTACAACTAGACCATAGGATTCACCAGGGCAAGGACTTTGTGTCTTATACGTCTTTGTAGTTGGTGTTTAATGAACACTTGTTGCATGAGTGAGTGAATCATTGCTCTAAATGAGCAATAATCTAAAGATAAAAGTTATTAACATGATGTTCCACTTTTAAAATTTGCATTGGCATTTTTACTTTAACAAAATCAAAATGATTTCTTTTAGGATTATACTAATTCCTTTTAAACTGGTGCTAATTTGTGTGACTTATCCATATGCATCTAAATTAATTTTTCTAACTTTAACTAGAGCTTATAAATAAATAAGTATACATATAAGTATGTAGATGGATGGCTATATATACACCTACCCACACATATATAAAACATATGTTAGTCCTGTTCTAAGGATCTGCCAAACTTTCTTGGTAAGACTTGCCAATTGCAATCATGTGACAGGATGACAGTTCTCTTCTCTGGGAGAAGTCCAGACTTCCAGTGTCTGGGACAGAAATAATGTAGACCAAGAAACATATATAGCTGATGATGGATGATTTTTGGCTCTCATAATGTGAGGTTTGGTCTTCTTATTGGGAGACTATGAAAATCATTAGATCAAAAATTATTTTTATTTCTACTCAGCTGAAAGAAGTTTTCCTTCTAGTATTTCTGTATGCAGGCATACTGCAAAGACAATTTGCTTGGTCAATATGGATTTATACTAAACTCTACAACTCAAAGACAGGATGAGATCCTTTTGCCAGTGTAGCTGTCTTATTTTTATTGGCATAGTAAGTATGTGTCCAAATATACACCAATTATAGATGTTTTCCTGTTGTCAGTAATATGGTACTGTTTAAGAGTGAAGATGTTTTCACTCTCAGGCAAAACTGATTCTGAGGACATGACAGGGATACTTCCTTCAGTGATTGCATTTATGCACACAGAGGAGGTTAACAGTTAGGAATGCTTTCAGTTGTAAGCAACAAGATAATTAGCAATGCTTCAACAAATTGGGGCTAAGTAGCTCAATGACATAAAGAGTGCCATCTCTGCACTCCATTGACCTTCCTGTCAAAGTCAAATGATGGCTGCAGCGCAAAAGTGTCCTAGCACACCTGTCCTAGCAAGTGTGCTTTTGCTAGGTCAGGTGTGCTAGAAGCAGGAGGTGGTGTGGACAGGTGAGTTTCTCTTTGTGCTGATATTCTCTTATCAAGCAGTTAAAAACCCTTCCTTGGACTTCTCCAACAAACTTCCCTTTACATCTTATTGCCTCTCCATTTGTCCCATGACAGTTCCTGCACCAGCTGCTGAAGCTACCCTTCCCGAGAACTAAAATCCTTGCCTGATTTCTGAACAAATGGGGGCTCCACTTGAAAGAGTGGATAGGGGAATGGTTTTTGTGATGGCAAGGAATACAGCCTGCCACAGCAGGCTAACAGCCACACTCATGAGGTTTCATGGAGATCATGCTTATGTTGAATTCAAACAGAAGCTGACAGGTAATAAAGTTGAGAAAGTTTGAAAAGGCATAGAGAGAGAGAGAGCTGCTTCTGCAAGTGTGTTGAACAATCAGAGGCAAATAATTCGTTACAGCTGGGCATTCTGTACATGTAGATTAGTGAGAGAAGACTGCAGTGGTCAGAAGACCCCCTGCCATAAAGACAATGTGGAAGCAGGGATTCAAGTTCTCATACCTTTGGGCATTCATTCTGAAATTGCTAAAGGGGCAAATAAATATCTGTCTGGGTTTTCCCTCCATACATGACTGAGAAAATCTAGACATTTGTCTATATTAAAGACAAAGGAGAGAGCAGTCATTACTTAGAATGTCTTGTTGTGCTTGCGTACACGTGCACGCTCTCTCTCTCCCCTCAACTAAACTTTGTCTGGGGAGTTTTCAGCATTTTGCAAAGCTGGATTATACTCATGGGTTATAGAGCCCCAGAAGATTTTTCAGCTACACTTCGCCTACTAAAACCTTTGGAGAAAAGAGGCTGAATGCTTGCAGTGAAACTAGTCCTGCTACCCTAATCATTGTTGATCAGGCCAAGAAATCAGTAACTGAACCCAAATTTGTTCTAGTAAGAACTCACCATATTGGGTAATGACAAACCAACAAAATTAGATCTCCTCACCTTAGGAAGGTAAACTGGATGAGAGACGGATGCTAGAAATGTCAGTAGCAGAAGCAAGGTGCAGAGCAGGGAGGAGAGAGGGCAGAGGGAAAGAGCTAGAGAGAAAAAGAAAAAGAGGGAAAGTGAACAACAGCTGGGCTCTGGAAATTAACATAATAAGTCTCTGGCTGTTGGAAACTGAGGAGGGAAAAAGAACACAGAAAGTGTCAATCAACTCTCAGACAATTCTTTAGTGACATGGACCATATTATCATGATTATCATCAGCTCATAGGATTCATTAAATCTATTCCCAAAATACAATCTAATATTCTCCAAGGAATATAATATATTCAAATAAAATTATTGACAAAGGTTACAATCATAAATTATTTTTTTATCAGGTTCAATTACTCCCCACCTTCCAGGGAAGTCTCAGGTTGAGGTCTTTGGAAATAGTCATGCCACTGTTGCCTCTTTGAATTTATGGTTAATGGTTCAGAGAGAAGTCTTTTCTTCCCTGGGTAGTTCTGAATAAGAAAACAATAGTCAAACTTGAATGTAATCACTGAGGCAACAAGAGAAAGAGAAGTAATGTTTAGTTAACAGAACTGTAGACCGGAAGAGACAGGATTCATGGATCTGCCAAAGTGAGGAGTACAGCCTGAAAGGCAAATAGAAGCAGATTGGAGAATAGGAAAGAAACTTCTGGAGAAAGCAGGCAAAGGGACCTGTTCCAGTGGAAGCACACTTTATGTCTCCCAGAATAGAAGTTCCCCATCCTGGCTCCCTGTCAGAATTACCTGCAGTTCGTTTCAAAAAACACATTTCCAGACCTTGCTCAATTCCTGCTGAATCAAAATATGACTTTTTATGCAGCTGGCCTGGCACCCACACATGATGAACTTTTTCCTGTCCACAGGAAAATATCCATAATGATGGCAAAAGTCCTTTCTTGAGAGCTGTCTTTTATTCTCGGACTAAGTTCATCTTAATTTTTTATTATAATGTTCTTCCTTTTATGAAATTGTTATGACAAAACATGATGAGGTTTTTTAATGTTCTAGCAAAATAAAAGTTAGCAAAACTATTGCTAGGTCTCTGACCTTGGGTGGTTCACCAACATCACTGTCACTAGTTCCTGATTTTAAAATAAGAGTAGTAAAACCTGGCTGGGCGCAGTGGCTCACATGTGTAATCCCAGCACTTTGGGAAGTCAAGGCAGGTAGATCGCCTAAGGTCAGGAGTTGGAGACTAGCCTGGCCTAACATGGTGAATGTCTCTACTAAATACATAAAAATTAGCCTGGCATGGTGGAGGGCACCTGTAATCCCAGCTACTCCGGAGACTGAGGCAGGAGAATCACTTGAACCTTGGAGGCGGAGGTTGCCGTAAGCAGAGATCGCGCCATTGCACTCCAGCCTGGGTAACAACAGCGAAACTCCGTCTCAAAAAAAAAAAAAAAAAAAAAAAAAAAAAGTAGTAAAACCTAACAGCATTGTTTTGTGTAGATTATAGGAAATAACATGTATGATATGATAATATGGCCGGTACATAAGAAGCACTCAATATGTTCTCTATGTTATCAGCTAAAATGCTTTGATTTGACTCTTGTTGCTCAAACGATAGAACGATTTATTGTTTTAGGTAAATGAAATGTCTTGACATTGTGATTGGTGTTCAGTCTCATTCAGACAGGACTCTGCTTTTCTATGATTCTTTCTGTTGTACCCTCCATTATGTTTTGTATTTGCCTCCGGTCTAGCTTCTCAAGGTAGCCACCAGGATGCACAGTGAGAGAGGTTTCTTTTCCTAAACCAGGAACAAAATTCCATCCCTAAGGAGATTGGACCACTCCCGACCAATGACTTTGACCAGGCAGGTCATCCACTGATTGGCTCAGCCCTGGGTCAGTCTACTTCTCAACCAATTAAGGTGCTAAAGGAAATAGGATTACCCTAAACAATTTAACACACCAGGACCCATTCCTGAAGCTGGAGATGCTGTAAACACCATCAAAACTGTAAGGCTTAAAACCATGCAATGGGCAACAGGAGAATTAAAGTTCGAACAATTGCCACAATTCCCTTCCTAGGCTTATTCCCAAATATACTTACTGTGGACCACCTGCATACAGCAGCCCCTTCACATATTCTTACTGCCGGTCATAAAGTAGTTTCGGTTAGATTTAAATAAGCTGCCAGCATTTAATGCGTAGAAGTACTAAAAATGTGTTACTTATGTTTGAAAAATATAGCAAATTAGAAGGGGAATGGCTGGGTGTGGTGGCTTACACCTGCAATCCCTACACATTAGGAGGCCAAGGCAGGAAGACTGCCTGAGGCCAGAAGTTTGAGACTTGGGCAACATAGCAAGGCTTTGTCTCTACAAAAAAAATGAATAAATGGATAAATAATAAAAGAAAAGAATGAAGAAAATTGGAAGGGGGAAGAAGCCTCTTATCCCACCAGAGAAGGTAAATGATTATTAAAATTTAATGTATTCTTGTCTTCTTTCCATTGTGTGCCTTTACATTATGTTACATATAAAATTGCATATGTTTATATTTCATTTTTAATTTATTTATTATACTTTGCATTCTAGGGTACATGTGCACAATGTGCAGGTTTGTTACATATGTATACATGTGTCATGTTGCTGTGCTCACCCATTAACTCATCATTTATATTAGGTATATCTCCTAATGCTATCCCAGCCCCCTCCCCCTATCCCATGACAGGCCCCAGTGTGTCATGTTCCCCATCCTGTGTCCAAGTGTTCTCATTATTCAATTCCCGCCTATGAGTGAGAACACACAATGTTTGGTTTTCTGTCCTTGCAATAGTTTGCTCAGAATGATGGTTTCCAGCTTCATCCATGTCCCTAGAAAAGGACATGAACTCATCCTTTTTTATGGCTGTATAGTATTCCATGGTGTATATGTGCCACATTTTCTTATTCCAATCTATCATTGATGGACATTTGGGTTGGTTCCAAGTCTTTGCTATTGTGACTAGTGCCGCAATAAACATACGTGTGCATGTGTCTTTATAGCAGAATGATTGATAATCCTTTGGGTATATACCCAGTAATGGGATGGCTGGGTCAAATTGTATTTCTACTTCTAGATCCTTGAGGAATCGCCACACTGTCTTCCACAATGGTTGAACTAGTTTACAGTCCCACCAACAGTATAAAAGTGTTCCTATTTCTCCACATCCTCTCCAGCACCTGTTGTTTCCTGACTTTTTAATGATCACCATTCTAACTGATGCGAGATGGTATCTCATTATGGTTTTGATTTGCATTTCTCTGATGGCCAGTGATGATGAGCATTTTTTCATGTGTCTGTTGGCTGCAAAAATGTCTTCTTTTGAGAAGTGTCTGCTCATATCCTTTTCCCACTTTTTGATGGGATTGTTTGATTTTTTCTTGTAAATTTGTTTAAGTTCTTTGTAGATTCTGGATATTAGCCCTTTGTCAGATGGGTAGATTGCAAAAATTTTCTCCCATTCTGTAGGTTGCCTATTCACTCTGATGGTAGTTTCTTTTGCCAGGCAGAAGCTCTTTAGTTTAATTAGATCCCATTTGTCAATTTTGGCTTTTGTTGCCATTGCTTTTGGTGTTTTAGTCATGAAGTCCTTGCCCATGCCTGTGTCCTGAATGATATTGCCTAGGTTTTCTTCTAGGGTTTTTATGGGTTTAGGTCTAACATTTAAGTCTTTAATCCATCTCAAATTAATTTTTGTATAAGGTGTAAGGAAGGGATCCAGTTTCAACTTTCTACTTATGGCTAGCCAGTTTTCGCAGCACCATTTATTAAATAGGGAATCCTTTCCCCATTTCTTGTTTTTGTCAGGTTTGTCAAAGATCAGATGGCTGTAGATGTGTGGTATTATTTCTGAGGACTCTGTTCTGTTCCATTGGTCTATAGCTCTGTTTTGGTACCAGTACCATGCTGTTTTGGTTACTGTAGTCTTGTAGTATAGTTTGAAGTCAGGTAGTGTGATGCCTCTAGCTTTATTCTTTTGGCTTAGGATTGTCTTGGCAACACAGGCTCTTTTTTGGTTCCACATGAACTTTAAAGTAGTTTTTTCCAATTCTGTGAAGAAAGTCATTGGTAGCTTGATGGGGATGGCATTGAATCTATAAATTACCTTGGGAAGTACAGCCATTTTCACTATATTGTTTCTTCCTATCCGTGAGCATGCAATGTTCTTCCATTTGTTTGTGTCATCTTTTATTTCGTTGAGCAGTGGTTTGTAGTTCTCCTTGAAGAGGTTCTTCACATCCTTTGAAAGTTGGATTCCTAGGTATTTTATTCTCTTTGAAGCAATTGTGAATGGGAGTTCACTCATGATTTGGCTCTGTGTTTGTCTGTTTTTGGTGTATAGGAATGCTTGTGATTTTTGCACATTGATTTTGTATCCTGAGACTTTGCTGAAGTTGCTTATCAGCTTAAAGAGATTTTGGGCTGAGACGATGGGGTTTTCTAAATATACAATCATGTCACCTGCAAACAGGGGCAATTTGATTTCCTCTTTTCCTAGTTGAATACCCTTTATTTATTTCTCCTGCCCCATTGCTCTGGTCAGAACTTCCAACAATATGTTGAATAGGAGTGGTGAGAGAGGGCATCCCTGTCTTGTGTCAGTTTTCAAAGGAAATGCTTCCAGTTTTTGCCTATTCAGTATGATATTGGCTATGAGTTTGTTATAAACAGCTCTTATTATTTTGAGATACGTCCCATCAATACCTAGTTTATTGAGAGTTTTTAGCATAAAACGCTGTTGAATTTTGTCGAAGGCTTCTTTGGCATCTATTGAGATAATGATGTGGTTTTTGTCTTTGGTTCTGTTTGTATGATAGATTACGTTTGTTGATTTGTGTATGTGAACCAGCCTTGCATCCCAGGGATGAAGCCCACTTGATCGAGGTGGATAAGCTTTTTGATATGCTGCTGTATTCAGTTTGCCAGTATTTTATTGAGGATTTTTGCATCAATGTTCATCAGGGATATTGGTCTAAAATTATCTTTTTTTGTTGTGTCTGCCAGGCTTTGGTATTAGGATGATGCTTGCCTCATAAAATGAGTTAGTGAGGGTTCCCTCTTTTTCTGTTGATTGGAATAGTTCAGAAGGAATGGTACCAGCTCCTCTTTGTACCTCTGGTGGAATTCGGCTGTGAATCTGTCTGGTCCTGGACTTTTATTGCCTCAGTTTCAGAGCCTGTTATTAGTCTATTCAGGGATTCAACTTCTTCCTGGTTTAGTCTTGGGAGGGCGTGTGTGTCCAGGAATTTATCCATTTCTTCTAGATTTTCTAGTTTATTTGCATAGAGGTGTTTATAGTATTCTCTGATGGTAGTTTGTATTTCTGTGGGATCAGTGGTGATATCCCCTTTATCATTTTTTATTGCATCTATTGGATTCTTCTCTCTTTTCTTCTTTATTAGTCTTGCTAGCAGTGTATCAATTTTGTTGATCTTTTCAAAAAACCAGCTCCTGGATTCATTGATTTTTTGAAGGGTTTTTTGTGTCTCTATCTCTGTCAGTTCTGCTCTGATCTTAGTTATTTCTTGCCTTCTGCTAGCTTTTGAATGTGTTTGCTCTTGCCTCTCTAGTTCTTTTAATTGTGGTGTTAGGGTGTCGATTTTAGATCTTTTCTGCTTTCTCTTGTGGGCATTTAGTGCTATAAATTTCCTTCTACATACTGCTTTAAATGTGTCCCAGAGATTCTGGTATGTTGTGTCTTTGTTCTCATTAGTTTCAAAGAACATCTTTATTTCTGCCTTTATTTCGTTATGTACCCAGTAGTCATTCAGGAGCAGGTGGTTCAGTTTCCATGTAGTTGAGTGGTTTTGAGTGAGTTTCTTAATTCTGAGTTCTAGTTTGATTGCACTGTGGTCTGAGAAACAGTTTGTTATAATTTCTGTTCTTTTACATTTGTGGAGGAGTGCTTTACTTCCAACTGTGTGGTCAATTATGGAATAAGTGTGATGTGGTGCTGAGAAGAATGTGTATTCTGTTGATTTGGGGTGGAGAGTTCTGTAGATGGCTATTAGATCTGCTTGGTGCAGAGCTGAGTTCAATTCCTGGATATCCTTGTTAACTTTCTGTCTCGTTGATCTGTCTAATGTTGACAGTGGAGTGTGAAGGGGTGGCCTGCCCCTCCACACTTGTGGGTGTTTCTCGTTAGGTGGAAACGAAAGACTTGAGAAAAGGAATAAAACACAGAGACAAAGTGTAGAGAAAGAAAAGCGGGGCCCAGGGGACCGGCGCTCAGCTTACAGAGGACCCACGAGGGCACCGGCCTCTGAGTTCCCTTAGTATTTATTGAGAATTATCTTAGTCATTAAAAGGATAAGGGAGTGGCTGGACAATAGGATTATTGTAGGGAGGAAATGGGCAGTAAGACATATGAAAAAATCCTTGTAATATGAATAAGTTTAAAGGAAAATGCTGTGCCTTGAGATGTATATGCGACATCTCCATAAACCTTTTAGCAGTATTGCTCCAGCAAGTCCCACCTTATTCCTAAAGGCGGTTTCTCCTCACTCAGTAAACAAGGCACACAATGGGTATTACCCGGAGATGTTTCATTGCCCAGGGAGGGGCAGGAGACAAATGTTTTTCTCTTTCTTGAGATTTAAGAGAATGGTGATGACTTTTAACCACAAGCAGTCTTTAGGCACTTGTTTAACAAAGCACATTCTGCACAGCCCAAAATCCTTTTAACCTTAAATCACCTTCGCACATGTCTCTTGCAAGGACAAAGTTGAAGGTAAGGTCACAGATTAACAGCATCTCAAATATAGAACTAAATGGAGTCTTTTATGTCTGCTTCCTTCTATATAGACATGGTAACAAGCTGATCTCTCTTTCTTTTTCCCACAGAGTGTTAAAGTCTTCCATTATTATGTGGGAGTCTAAGTCTCTTTGTAGGTCTTTAAGGACTTGCTTTATCAATCTGGGTGCTCCTGTATTGGGTGTATATATATTTAGGATAGTTAACTCTTCTTGTTGAATTGATCCTTTTACCATTATGTAATGGCCTTCTTTGTCTCTTTTGATCTTTGTTGGTTTAAAGTCTTTTTTATCAGAGACTAGGATTGCAACCCCTGCTTTTTTGTTTTGTTTTGTTTTCCATTTGCTTGGTAGATCTTCCTCCAGCCCTTTATTTTGAGCCTATATGTGTCTCTGCATGTGAGATGGGTCTCCTGAATACAGCACACTGATGGGTCTTGACTCTATCCAATTTGCCAGTCTGTGTCTTTTAATTGGAGCATTTAGTCCATTTACATTAAAGGTTAATATTATTATATGTGAATTTGATCCTGTCTTTATGATGTTAGCTGGTTATTTTGCTCATTAGTTGATGCAGTTTCTTCCTAGCATCAATAGTCTTTAGAATTTGGCATGTTTTTGCAGTGGCTGGTACTGGTTGTTCCTTTCCATGTTTAGTGCTTCCCTCAGGAACTCTTGTAAGTCAGGTCTGTTGGTGACAAAATCTCTCAGCATTTGCTTGTCTGTAAAGGATTTTATTTCTCCTTCACTTATGAAGCTTAGTTTGGCTGGATATGAAATTCTGGGTTGAAAATTCTTTCCTTTAAGAATGTTGCATATTGGTCACCACTCTCTTCTGGCTTGTAGTTTCTGCCGAGAGATCTGCTGTTAGTCTGATGGGCTTCTCTTTGTGGGTAACCTGACCTTTCTCTCTGGCTGCCCTTAACATTTTTTCCTTCATTTTACCTTTGGTGAATCTGACAATTGTGTGTCTTGGAATTGCTTTTCTCGTGGAGTATCTTTGTGGCATTCTCTGTATTTCCTGAATTTGAATGTTGGTCTGCCTTGCTAGGTTGGGGAAATTCTCCTGGATAACATCCTGCAGAGTGTTTTCCAACTTGGTTCCATTCTCCCTGTCACTTTCAGGTACACCAATCAGATATAGATTTGGTCTTTTCACATAGTCCCATGTTTCTTGGAGGCTTTGTTCATTTCTTTTTACTCTTTTTTCTCTAAACTTATCTTCTTGTTTCATTTCATTCATTTGATGTTCAATCACTGATACCCTTTCTTCCACTCGATCGAATTGGCTACTAAAGCTTGTGCATTCGTCACGTAGTTCTCATGCCATGGTTTTCAGCTCCATCAGGTCATTTAAGGTCTTCTCTATGCTGTTTATTCTAGTTAGCCATTCGTCTAATCTTTTTTCAAGGTTTTCAGCTTCTTTGCAATGGGTTCGAACATCCTCCTTTAGCTTGGAGAAGTTTGTTATTACCGATCGTCTGAAGCCTTCTTCTTTCAACTCATCAAAGTTATTCTCCATCCAGCTTTGTTCCGTTGCTGGCAAGGAGCTGCATTCTTTTGGAGAAGAAGAGGCAGTCAGATTTTTAGAATTTTCAGCTTTTCTGTTCTGGTGTCTCCCCATCTTTGTGGTTTTATCTACCTTTGGTCTTGGATGATGGTGACGTACAGATGGGGTTTTTGTGTGGATGTCCTTTCTGTTTGTTACTTTTCCTTCTAACAGTCAGAACCCTCAGCTGCAGGTCTGTTGGAGTTTGTTGGAGGTCCACTCCAGACCCTGTTTTCCTGGGTATCACCAGCAGAGGCTGCAGAACAGTAAATATTGCAGAATGGCAAATATTGCTGCCTGATCCTTCCTCTGGAAGCTTCGTCTCAGAGGGGTACCCAGCAGTATGAGGTGTCAGTCAGCCCCTACTGGGAGGTGTCTCCCAGTTAGGCTACTCGGGGGTCAGGGACCCACTTGAGGAGGCAGTCTGTCTGTTCTCAGATCTCAAACTCCGTTCTGGGAGAACCACTACTCTCTTCAAAGCTGTCAGACAGGGACATTTAAGTCTGCAGCGGTTTCTGCTGCCATTTGTTCAGCTATGCCCTGCTCCCAGAGGTGGAGTCTACAGAGGCAGGCAGGCCTCATTGAGCTGTGGTGGGCTCCATCCAGTTTGAGCTTCCCGGCAGTTTTGTTTACCTACTCAAGCCTCAGCAATGGCGGACGCCCCTACCCCATCCTCACTGCCGCCTTGCAGTTTGATCTCCAACTGCTGTGCTAGCAATGAGTGAGACTCCATGGGCATGGGACCCTCCAAGCCAACTGCAGGATATAATCTCCTGGTGTGCCATTTGCTAAGACTGTTGGAAAAGCTCAGTATTAGGGTGGGCGTGTCCTGATTTTCCAGGTGCCATCTGTCACGGCTTCCCTTGGATAGGAAAGGGAATTCCCCTACCCCTTGTGTTTCTTGGGTGAGGCAATGCCCTGCCCTGCTTCAGCTCATAGTCCGTGGGCTGCACCCACTGTACTGCACCTACTGTCTGACAAGCCCCAGTGAAATGAACCCGGTACCTCAGTTAGAAATGCAGAAATCACCTATCTTCTGCATCGCTCACGTAGCTGTAGACTTGAACTGTTCCTATTCAGCCATCTTGGAACCACTCCCTCCTATAGTTTATTTTAAATTGAGTTTTAAACTAATAGATGTTTCTTTATTATAAGGGAAATATCCAGTCAAGTTTTAAAAATATAAAAATTTAGACATGTGAAACAAAAAAGAAACAAAATGAGAAAGGGAAAGAGGGAGGGAGGAAGAAAAAAGAAAGGAGGGAGAGAAGGAAGGAAAATAGAAATCTTATTGAGATATCATCTCTGTTTTTCAGTATGCATCAAGTATTTGTTTTATGTAGTTGAGGTAAAGTTATTTATACTTGTGTTTTAAGCATAATTAACAAACATTCATTTGTCTTAGATGACAGATGTCTACCACTGGATGGTTTATTAGTCTTTCCCAATTAAAAAAATGACTCAGTTAATCAATATGAACTTTAAAGATGTGGGAACTTATAATTCAAGTTTCTTAGCAATAAAAATGATCACCATATTGCTGTATGTAGATCTATTTTCTAGAATGGAAAAGACTATAATAATTCTTTGAGTGTGGCTCACAAATTTGCAAATTGTTTAGCCTTTATTTTAGAATTTTATCAAAGTAGTACATGCATATGCTATGCCCTAAATATTTGTATCCTCTAAATTTATATGGTGAAATCCTACCCCACAAGGTGATAATATTAGGGAGTGGAGGCTTTGGAAGGTGATTGGGTCATGAGAGTGAAGGTCTCATTGATGATATTATTCTCCTTGTAAAAGAGGCCCTGGAAACTCATTGCCCCTTTCACCTGTGAGGATACAACTGGTGGTGCTGGTCTGTGAACTAGGAAACAGACCCTTGCCAGACACTGAATCTGCTACGGCCTTGATCTTGGACTTCTCAGCCTCTAGAACTATGAGAAATACATTTCTGTCATTTATAAGCCACCCAGTTTATGGTACTCTGTTATGGCAGCCCAAATAAAGTAAGAGACCATACAATTTTAAAAAGCAAATCCAAACACAGAAGTCCTCCATTCTACCTCTCCCTAGTAGTTCTTAGTTTATTTCCCCGAGATAAACACTTTCCATTCTTTTAGCTATCTCTTCTATACTCTACTGTCTTAGCTAGGTGTGGTGGCCCATGCCTGTAGTCCCAACTACTCAGGAGGCTGAGGTGGAAGGATCACTTGTGCCTGGGAGGTGGAGGCTGCAGTGAGCTATGAATCATGCCACTGTACTTTAGCCTGGGCAACAGAGTGGGACCCTCTCTCAAAAAAGAAAAAAGACTACTGTCGTAGCTCTTGACTATTTTAATGCTATTTATAGAGGTACTGATTTGAGACTCTACCTTTCACATCCTAAGTCTAAAAGATAAAAATCTAGCATTCTTCTACCCCCAATTTTTGGTTAAATGAATACAAATTGTTTATATTGCTACAACTTACCACATAAATATTATTTATAAATGAGTATGTAATTTATTAGGATTTACATTTCCTTTCTTCTATGACTTTGATTTCCTGAGCTAATTATTGTTTATTCTTGTTGTTATTATAGTTATTTTTGCTTTACTTTAGATCTAATATTATTTACCCTCCAAAAATCTTTTTTCAAAATAATTTCAACTTTTATTTTAGATTCACAGGGTACATGTGTAAGTTTGTTATCTGGGTATATTGTGGGACATTGACATTTGGGGTGTGAATGATCCCATCACCCAGGTACTGAGCATAGTACCCAATAGTTTTTCAAGTCTTGCCCCCTTGCCTCCCTCCCTGCTCCAATAGTCCCCCGTCATAGCCATTTTTATGTTTATGAGTATCCATTGTTTAGCTCCCACTTACAGGTGACAACATGCAGTATTTGGTTTTGTGTTCCTGTGTTAATTCACCTAGGATAATCGCCTCCAGTGGCATCTATATTGCTGCAAGGGATATGATTTCATTCTTGTTTGTTGCTGTGTAGTATTCTGTGGTATATATGTACTCACTTTTTAAAAATTCAATCCACTGTTGATGAGCACCTAGGTTGATTCCATGTCTTTGCTTTTGTGAATAGTGCCTTCATGACCATCCAAGTGCATGTGTCTTTTTAGTAGAACAATTTATTTTCTTTTGGATATATACTCAGTAATGGGATTGCTAGGTCAAATGGTAGTTCTCAGTTCTTTGGGAAATCTCCAAACTGCTTTCCACAATGGCTGAACTAATTCACATTCCCACCAACAGTGTATAAGCATTCCCTTTTATTCACAACCTCAACAGCATCTGCTGTTTCTTTGACATTTCTTAGCCATTCTGACTGGTGTGAGATCGTATCTCATTGTGGGTTTGATTTGCGTTTCTCTAATGATTAAGGATGTTGAGCCATTTGTATGTCTTCTTTAGGTAAGTGTGTTGGCCATTTGTATGTCTTCTTTAGATAAGTGTCTGTTCATGTTCTTTGCCCATTTTTTTAATGGGGTTATTTTTTTTTTGTTTGTTCAATTAAGTTCCTTAGAGATTCTGGATATTAGACTTTTACTGGCTGCATAGTTTCTGAGTATTTTCTTCCGTTCTGTAGATTGCCTGTTTACTCTGTTGATAATTTTTTCCTTTTTCTTGCTGTCTTGCTGTGCAGAAGCTCTTTAATTTAGTTAGGTCCCACTTATCAATTTTTGTTTCTGTTGCAATTGCTTTTGAGGACTTAGTCATAAATTAGTTCCCAGGGCTGATGTTCACAATTCCTCCAAAAATCTTTACATTGATAGTTTAAAATCAACTACCCCACTGACATAAGAAATGTATCAATAGAGTCAAATATATCAAGTTCCTATTTCTTTTTGGTTTGATTGATTTGGTTTTTTATTTTTATTTTTTAGTGGTATCTCTTCAACCCCATCGTTGCAGTATCAAAGACCAACTACTTTCTAGACCCTCTGCATAGCTGTTGTCTTGGGAATTCCCCTTGGAACACTCTTTGTTGACTATTTTCTAGACCTGAGACTTCTCCTTTTTTAGTGTACTCTTTCATTTTTGTAGAACAAATCATACATTGGAGGGCTTTTTTTTTCTTTTTGAGAAGTTCCTTGTCTGATCAATTTTTCAATTTTTACTTACACTCGATAGTGTGGGTGGGTAAGTAATTCAAGGCTAAACATTATTTTCTCTTGGATCATTAAAAACATTTTTCACTCTTCTGGCATCCTGAGTTTGAATATATTTTTTGAATATGATGTCTGTGTCCACTTACCTTTATCACAGGTGTTCTAAAATGTTGTCATGTGCTTTGATGTTGATCTCTTTTTATCCATTGTACCAAGAACTCACGAGGACGTGTTCTTCAGTAATGATATCTTCTTATATGATTTCTTTGGTCATTTTTCCTATCCATTTTTTCTTTCTCTACTCTGAAAGTCTTACTGATCTGATTTTTAACCTCTTTTGTTAGCATAAATGATTATCTTATTTTTCCTCTCCTGTGGTTGGCCTTTTCACCTTTGATAGTATTTTTTCTGGGTGATTTCCCCAACTTTATATTCCAAACATTCTATTAATTTTTTTTGTTTTGAGACGGAGTCTCACTCTCTCACCCAGGCTGTAGTGCAGTGGCCGGATCTCAGCTCACTGCAAGCTCCGCCTCCCGGGTTTACGCCATTCTCCTGCCTCAGCCTCCCGAGTAGCTGGGACTACAGGCGCCCGCCGCCTCGCCTGGCTAGTTTTTTGTATTTTTTAGTAGAGACAGGGTTTCACCGTGTTAGCCAGGATGGTCTCAATTTCCTGACCTCGTGATCCGCCCGTCTCGGCCTCCCAAAGTGCTGGGATTACGGGCTTGAGCCACGGCGCCCGGCCTACATTCTATTAATTTTTAAAATTTCTGCTGACGTATTTTTTAATTTCTAGAAACTTAGTTTTTTCCCTTTTCCTCTCCACTTCTTTTTCTTTAATAGCATATTGTTCTTGATTTACAGATATCTCTCTTAAATTTCTGATCATATTAATTATAGGTTTTTTAAAACACCATTTTCTTTTAAAACTAAATTTAACTTAAATTTAACTCCCCCTACCCTGCCATTTTTGTTTCTTCTGCATTCAATCCTATCTCTTTTTAAATCTTTTTTTTCTAGTTTCTATTTTGGAGGTTTCACTCACATTCCTGGGCTATTTGGCAGTCTGTTCACATTCAAGATAGAAGCTCTGGATGCTGATTAGAGGCTATGTGTGCATGAGCACACTCATGGAAAGGGGAGGCGGGGGAGGGAGTTTGAAGTGAGAGGGAGGTTTGCTGACTTGAGGCTTTACTACTGTAGGGTGAAAGGAAAGGCACCTGGTTGTGCAGTCTCAGTATTTGCTGGCCTTTTATTTCAGCCAGTCTTTTTGTACTAGTTCTCTGTAACAAATTACCACAAACTTAGTGGTTTAAACCAACACAAATGTATCTTACAGTTATGTAGTTCAAGTCCAACAATGGGTCTCACTGGGCTAAAAAGAAAGTGTGGGCATGACTCTGTTTCCTTTGTAGAGAGTCTACAGGAGAATCTGTTTTCTAGCTTTTCTAGTGGTCAGAGGCTGACCACATTCTTTCACTCATGGCACCCTCCACTTTCAAAGCCAGCAACGGCTGTGGAGTCTTTCTCACATCTCACTCTTCTGACACTAACTTTTCTGACTCCCTCTTCCACATTTGAAAGTCCCTATGACTACATTAAGCCACTCAGATAATCCAGGATAATCTTATTTTTACATCAGCTGATTAGCAAACTTAATTTCATCTACAACCCTGACTCCCCCTTGCCATGTAACATAACGTATTCACAGGTTTGGGGGATTAGGATGTGGACGTCTTTAAGGGGTTACCCTTCTGCCTAACACACAGTAAAATCTCCTGTCTAATGATCTCTTCTAGGAGCAGAGCAGGGCATAGAGCTGATATGTTTCAATATTTTGTGGGAATTTCACACATTCCCTGTTTTCTATGGGGGCTCACTTCCATTTCTCTGATTTCTGTTGTTTCACCAAGTGTGGATTCTCTATGGTTTAATTTATCTAGAAAATGAATTTGGCTCTTTCCAGAGATAGAAAGAAATCCAACCAGAAGCTTGACATCTGCTTTAGAATATGATCTGGTAGTTCCTAAGGGTTGGCATGAGGGATACTCATGCTGTATGGGTAGCTGCTGGGCTGGGTAGTGTGGGATCAGAGGATGCTGGAGGCTAACAGTTCCCTTTTCAGACATTTAGACATTTGAATAATCCTTCCATTTTCAATTCCAACCAACACTCCCACCTTTTTAGACTCCTGGTGAGCCTGAGCCTTCTAGGATTCATCCATCTGCTTTCCATTTTCCCACAAATTAGACCCCTCCTATAATTTATTCTCATGTTGTTTTTCCCCTTAGTGGTTTTATACTTTATTTTATTCCTTTATTTTTATTTTACTGGTATTTCTGGATTAGAGATGAAGTAATGTGATCATTAACCAGAAGTTGTTTATCATTTGTTAACAGTGATAAAACCAGAGAACAACAGATATTATTTTCAGTTGTCACTATACCCGGAGAGAGCTTCCATATAAATTGAGAGGTACAGATTTGCAAACAAACATATATGTTTAGCTAATTGTAAAAGTAAACAAGTGAAGTAAAAAAAAAAAGAAGAGGCTAGGTGCAGTGGCTTATGCCTGTAATCCCAGCACTTTGGGAGGTCAAGGTGGGCAGATCACAAGGTCAAGAGATCGAGACCATTGACCATCCTGGCCAACATGGTGAAACCCTGCCTGTACTAAAAATACAAAAAATTAGCTGGGCGTGGTGGCATATGCCTGTCGTCCCAGTTACTCGGGAAGCTGAGGCAAGAGAATCGCTCGAACCCGGGAGGTTGCAGTGAGCCGAGATCGTGCCACTGCACTCCAGCCTGGTGACAGAGTGAGACTCCATCTAAAAAAAAAAAAAAGCAGAAGAAGAAGAGGAGGAGGAAGAGGAAGAGGAAGAAGAAGAAAGAAGAGGAAGAAGAAGAAGAGGAGGAGGAGGAGGAAGGAGAAGGAGAAGAAGAAGAAAGAACAGGTCAGGGAAGCACTGCAGATTAAGAATTTTCAAAGCTGCAGAATTTATGTATCACGTTTTCAACTGGGTTAACAAGAGGGGTTCAGACTAAATGGGAAATGCTATGAAAGTTCATTCATGTCACTACTTCTGCGTTTTTGAATTCCTAATTTTTAATCACCTCTGTGTTAGCCAGATTTTAACTCCAGGACATACTATTTTCTCAGACAATGCATATCTAAGAGTGTTTTCCTTTTGCCCTTCTACCTGAAAGAAAGACTGTTTGTCCAACTATACCTTTTTTAAGTTTTTTCTTCTGAGGTCTTTAGATGTTTCTCCGTTGTCTTGGGAAGGTATTGTGTAAAACTGTGAAGCCAGTTTGATTTTTGTTCCTAACAGCCTGTTTTGTATGTTTCTGAGACTTTTTAAAATTTTATCTTGTAGGTCTTGAAATCCTAAATGTAGACAATTTGAGCTTGGTGCTGTTAATAGTCTAAAAATAACAGCAAAATTGCTCTAACAGATATATGTTTTGACACATTTCTGAGATTAGGGTAAAATAAGGAATAATGTTACAATCAAGAGTTCTTGGAATCAAATATAGTCCTGCTTAATTATCTGTCCTAATTAAAAGCTGTCTTAATTTTTAAATCAGATTTTCTGTGGATCCACAACTGAGATTATAAATTAAAAGTCTGTAATAAGCAGAAGAACTTAATTGTCTGGAAATTTCTTAGTTTAAAATCTGTGTAAATCTATATAACTACTTTCACCTTCCTATTTCAGTATATCAAAGCCATAAAGGCTAGTGTTTACCCTTTTTGTAGGAGCTGACTTATATGTAGAGCTTTAGCTTTTATTACAGAGTGTACATTGTTATAGTTTGACTTGGTCATTTTGGAGGCAAAAAAAAAAGACTTCCATAGATTTAATTTTCATTTTAATTTTTCACTTTACTTTTTCACTTTAGAGAAATTCTCTATTCAAATTATAAGGATTGTTTTGTGTATTTCTAACCCTGTTGTCTCAGGGTGTCATTTTTGTAGAGTCAGATATTATTCATTTCTATATTTGAAAAGCCAAGTCCAACAATAAACTTGCAAGGAGCTGAGTGGGGGCAAAATGTGGGTGGTGTGTATTTATAACAAACCTGTATTTAAGAAAGCAGTCACAACAACCCAACCCCCATCACTCTACGCTCCTCTGGGCCTCCTGTATCAGGCAGTTTAACCTCTGGCTCAAATTATCAACTTCCCATCTGGAGGCAATGGGTTGGAATTGAACATACACAGGATATTTGTCCTTGGGAGACCTGTTGGCCACAGCACCCATGCAGATTAATTGAGGAATGGTACTGTCAACAGCATTATTTGACAAAATCTTGAGAGTTTGAGGTCAGGGAGAAGATCCCTGTTGTGAACCTGTAGTGCAGTTGAATCAACAGTGAACACAGTGAAAATGTTGCAGGAGATGAGAAAGGAATGCAAGTCCTGAAACCTGCCCAGGAAGAGATTTGCCTAGATGGCAGGGCTGGGGAGCAACATAACACAGCAAACAATTCATTGCTAAATTTTTGCACAGAACATAAGGAATTTGGTCTCATATATAGTCCAAGGGAGTCTCAGTACTGACCGAAATAGGATCTGAAATTTTTAGGGACATCATTATTATCTCCATAGCCTCGGGGCATATATATATATCTGTATAGTAAATTGCACTACAGTTTACTCCCACTTAAATTAAATCTATTTAATCTTCATTCTCCAATGGAGAATTTTTAAATTATGCTTCCTGACCATTCCTTTAATGAACAGGTAAAATCTTGTCAGTAAGTTAAATATTTCAACAACTGTCAAGTGCACTCGTAAGCAGAAACTTCTCCTGTTATTATTGCTGGGTCATGGCCAGTAAAATGTAATTTCTTTACCTCACCAAAAAAAGGTAAGTCAAAAATTAATCATCTTGAGTTTCACTCTGGATGTATGTTTCAGCTTCTGGCCTTGCCACTTGTCTGTGACAGACCTGGTTAGAGTTGATGAATGGTCTTAATGGTGAGTAGAAACAATACTCTTGCCCTCTCTCACATTGTTCACTGGCAAACTACTCCAGTATTTTCTGGTACTTTTGTCTGATAGAATTTCAGGATCATGATGGCTCAGATTAGTCAAAATCATTCAGAAAAGTTTTCATTCAAGTCCCAAAACCATCATGACATGAATATCAAAACTATATAACATCACAAATATCAGCCACAGAAGAATCTTTAAATACCTCCTATTGTAGAATTATTTCTTTATGATGCAAATTGAAATTCAAGACAAGAAGTAAAATTCTTCAGATCAACAAATAAATACAACAATAAAATATAGTGAAAATTCAAGGCAATAAAGAAAAAAAAAGGCACTTATCTCAGATTCCTTCAAAATTATCCTACCTATATATCCTGGGGATCTCATGTAAGCTTCTAAGCTCTATGATATGTATATATTCCTGGTAACTGATCTTATATAGTCTGTTTAATGCAGTTTAGAAATAATTAATATTTGTTATTTCTATGTATCAGGCACTATTATTCTAAGTGATTTGTATGTATTTACTACTCAATCTCCACTTACCTTTTGTTATTTCTATTTAAAAACTGAGGCACAAAGAAAAAAATAACTTTCTCAAGGTTGCATAGGTAGGAAGTAGCAGAACCAAGATCCAATCCCGGGCAGTCTGATTCCAGCATCGAAGTGCTTAATTACATACAGTAGTTACACACACATTTATCAAATCCTATGATTTTAAATAGAGTTTCCTGACTGGGAGGGGGAAGCAAAAGAGAACTGCTAAAAAAAATGCAAGAATCAAATGTTATACTGCTGTGTTCATTTTTAAAAAAATCTTTTACTGTCCTCATGAGTACAAAGAAATGTGTCACCACCCAGATACACACTAAATTGGGTGTTCCAGAAATGGATTTGAATTCAAAATCTTTGATAATTATAGATAAGAGACATGGGAGAACCTAATCTAAACAAAATCATTTGAGCTAAACACAAAGCTCAAATTAATTGTACAACCTAGAAATGCTCTCTGAAAGGCTAAATCTTTGGATTTTCATACTATTTGGAAAAGGAGTAGGTTCTGTTAATAGGACAGACTTCGTGCAACATATGTTAAGAAAAAAATTGGAAGCACTTAAAAAATACAAGCTTGGAAGCTCAATCTTGTAAAAATGGAAAAAATTCCTTAAAATATTTTGGAGCTTTTAGGAGAAAGTCAATATTAAAATTAGTATGGAACATAGAGAAAGGGCTTTATGAGTCGAGTGACTGTTGTTTTTCTAAATGTCAGCATGGAAACCCAAACAGAAAGAGGTGAGTTGGGTCCCTGGAAAGACTGACTGGGAAAGCTGAGTGTTAAGTTTGTGACGTGGTTGATGGCAACCAAAAATTGTCAAGTGCATGATGACAAAGTATTTCCTGGAACTAGGGGCTGCTTCAAGACATGTAAACAGGGGTAATGTTGTAGGGGCATGTGCTTTAAACCAGCATAGGATCTGTATGTGGTGATATTACCAGCAGTTTGAACAATGTCAGACAGCTCTCTGGAATTTGGAAACCATTAACAGATAGTTTGAGCTGTATACTGAATTGACAATCTTTTTATACAGCAGGGAAAATAACCAACTTTAAAACATAACTTATACTCTACTTTTATTTTTGCATCATGGAAAAGAACCAGTTTTAAAATATAAATTGCACTCTGCTTTCATTTAATGTTATGGTCTTGAAAATATAATCCCTATCTATTAACAAAGGAGTAACTTTGTTGTAGCTTTAGTGTCTCGCCCTGAATATCGTATTACATTCAGTACTTAATTTTGATGAAAGATAATGTTGTCTAAAGGTGTGACCATGTACTCTAAGTCGGTAGGAAAGCGTGTTCTGTTTTAAGGTTATCAAACCTCTCTGGGCTATAGTTTTCTTATCTGTAGAAAGGAAGGAGTGGTCTATACTGTCTGTAAGAGTTTATGGAACTTTTTTTTTAACCCTCCCTTGTAATCAAACTCAGATGGTGTTGATATTTTCTAGATTGGCTATTAGTTCCAATAGAAGGGGAGCTTAGAGGGGTGTGGGTGTGTGTGTGTGTGTATCAGACACAACCACAATACTAATATATATACTTATAGAATTATAGTCACAAATGAATACAGTGCTTGAGAAATTTACCACACTGTAAACAAATAAGAAACCCTCTCTTTGAAAACTAGAAAAGGGCTGGGTATAGTGGCTCACTCCTGTAATCTCACCAGTTTGGGAGGAGCACTTGAGCCCAGGAGTTCAAGACCAGCCTGGGCAGCATAGTGAAACTTCATCCCTATAAAATAAAAAACCAGAAAAGAAACTTGTCTCAACAACATGCTCTTTCCAAAACATTTTTCTCCCCATAAAAGTAAGAAAAGCACTTTGTAAAATATCTAAAACATCAACCTAAATAGTTGTGACTCTTTCTAAAGCTTTGGCTGTTTCTGTCTCACATCTTACCATTTGTGGGGGAAAAAAAATAAGTGTTTTTGTTTAAAAGTGTTCCCCCTCTAATTAAACAGAGGTGGAACTTGAGTCAACAATGGATTTCCGGAAGCTGACAAACTAAAATGTCAGTAAGCTGTCAAAAGACATGCTCTGTCCAAAGCTACTATGAAATTGCATTGATCCTGAATACTTAAGAGGAGAAAAAGACCTTTAGATTAAAAAATAGGCCTTAGAAGGAGCAAAGGAACATGAGGCTAATCATGATTCTTTCCTTTTACAAACTCTTTCTGATCCATCAGCTGGCAAGAGAAGGGTAAGGCTTGCCAGATTTTTAGGGAAGAAGAAGATCTCACACTCTTCTGGCCATGTGGCACTTATATTCTCTCTACAGTACTTCCTAACCCTTTTGTAAAATGAAGAAAATTTGTTTAGAAAAAGGCCACCAGTGCTTAGGAAACAGACGAGTTGTATGGCTTGCAAGATTCTGTCTTCTATCTACATTTATACTTGGGGTTGAGGTAGGAAATTCTTTATGCAGTGATCACAGAGCAACCTCAGCCTCCATAAAACTTTTACTAAACCAGTAGATCTCAAATATTATGGTGATGGTTACAGAACTTTGTGGGTATACTAAAAACCACTGAATTTTATACTTTAAATGAGTGAATTGCATAGTATGTGAATTCTATCTCAACAACGTTGTTATAAAAAAAATTTTAGTGTGTTTAGTCAACTAGGATGCTTGTTTAAAATACAGGTTCTTGAGTTTCAGGTCAAAGGACAGAATCTGTAGTCACTGGGTACAGGCAACTATATTTTAAACAAACATCTCTGGTGATTCTAATGAGATGATCCACACTTTTAAGGAAATAAAAAAGAGATGATTTATTTTGATATGTCCCCTAAAGCAACTAAAGAAATTCCACAAAAGTGTAGAATAATCAATTTTTAAAGAACCATCCTTCAGAAATCATAATTTGACCTAATTCCCATTTTTTCCATTATGAATGTGAATATTACCAGAATAATAGGAACCATGATGAAAAAAATTTTCACTAGTGCCAGGTCAGGAGTCTTCCCAGATAATAATTAATATGAGCACTTAACAGACTGCAAAGAAATTTTCTGAACATTTTCTTACTGAATCTTCACAAAGACCTCGTAGAGTTGTAAGAGGTATAAAAACCACCCATCTTCTGCAGATGGGAAGATGGATTCACCAAGGTTAACTGTTTTGCCTCAAAACACCCAAGTGATAATTGAACAATTGGTTTGGAAACCAGTTCTTCTGACACATAGTTCAGCACTCTTCACTATAAAAATCTGCCTTTAAAAATGCTTTTTCAGCATGTACCAGCATGGCCTGCCCCTAACCTTTAGAAGCTATTGTTTGAGCACATTTGTGAAGTTCTATTGTTAATGGTGGTAACAAATTGCACATCTTTTTTTTTCTATCTGCAACACAAAAAGAAAAGGCACAATTTGACACATTTACCCCAAATTCTCTATGACATGCTTGTGTAAAAACCTGGATTCTTTGTATGTCAGTAGGGAGGAGCATATGTGAGTGTGTGTGTATACATATTGAGAGAGAGAGACATATTGTATCTCTATGTGTATGTGAACTGTTAAATAAAACTAACATTTACTGGATAACTACTGTGCTGTAAATCTGCTTTCCTCCTGTCACCAACCTCTTCCTCAATTTCTTGAAGATATATGCATCTGGCTCACTCCCTGCTCCACTCAGATCTCTCCATTCTCGTGAGGTGAATTAAATGTCCTTCTGAATGCTGCAGGCCTCTCAATTCCTTGATCTCATCTTTATTAACCTTCACCTCCATCCCACTTTAGGTATCCACTCTGGACCACATCATCAGCCTGAGCTTCCCCATCTTTGAAATATTTATTCTAAATATCCCACTGGCCACAGTTCTCTAATATGACCTCAAGGAATTCTCCAAGCATCTGGCCAACCCATTTTTCTCTATACTTCTTTCAAGAAACTCTTAGATTCTGTGTTCTTCTCTTAAGCCATACTCTTGTCAATTCCCAAACTTCCTGGCACCATTGTCCTTTTTCCACAGACACCTAAAAGAATCTCTGCCCAGGCAACCTGGTAATCTTCTCCTTCCTCTGTGTCTACTTCCAGTCCTCCCTCGAGCCTCATGGAGGCTCAATGCTGCCTGGAAACCCTTCCAGTCTTTACAGTTTGTCCACTTTCTTCAGGTCTTTCAACACAATAAGCTGACCTTAAGGCCAGTAAGCTTTTTTTTTTTTCTTTTTTTTTAAATGGAGTCTCGCTCTGTTGCCCAGGCTGCACTGCAGTGGCACAATCTCAGCTCCCTGCAACCTCCGCCTCCTGGGTTTAAGCAATTCTCTTACCTCAGCCTCCCGAGTAGCTGGGACTACAGATATGCACCACCACATTTGACTAACTTTTGTAGTTTTAGTAGGGACGGGGTTTCACAATGTTGGCCAGGCTGGTCTCAAACTCCTGACCTCAGGTGATCCACCCGTCTGGGCCTCCCAAAATGTTGGGATTAAAGGCGTGAGCCACTGTGCCTGGCCAGAAGCCTTTTGTTTTTTCAGGGAAAGTCTTCAATTTACTATTTCGAAATCTATAAAATTAACTGTGTACCAGAACCCATCTGCTCCTGCTTTTCTTTTTCTACGTTGAGATAGGTGTGTCTCCCTTCTGCTTAAGGGAGACAAAGTACTTTTCACATATCTTTATTGTCTTCCTCTCTCTGAGTCCTTCATATTTTCTTTTAAGCATACTGAATCCTCTTCTGTCTTAAAATAAAAAGAAAACAAACAAAAAAAACCTTTCTTGCCTCAAGCTTTCCAGAATCTGTTATCCTTTTATTTAGTTGCTCAAGTTAGCAGCTTAGGAGTCATTATTTATTCCTCCCTCTTTTTTATCCTTTATATGCAACTGTTAAACAAGTTCTATCAAATCCATCACCTCAATATCTCTTTATTCATGCATTTTTCTCTACTTTCTAATGCAAAGACTCTAAAACTGTGCTGTCCAATACAAATATAATGTGAGGGCCAGGCACAGTGGCTCATGCCTGTAATCCCAGCACTTTGGGAGGCCGAGGTGGGTGGATCACTTGAGGTCAGGAGTTCGAGACCAGCCTGGCCAACATGGTGAAAATATAAACATTTTCTGTACTGAAGATATAAAAAATATATATTTCCATCTGTACTGAAAATATAAAAATTATCTGGGCACGGTGGCGTGTGCCTGTAGTCCCAGCTACTTGGGAGGCTGAGGCAGGAAAATCACTCGAACCCAGAAGGCAGAGGTTGCAGTAAGCTGAGATCATGGCACTGCACTCCAGCCTGGATGATGGAGCAAGACTCTTTCTCAAAAAAATAAAAATTATATACATATATATGTATATATAGTGAATCACATATGTAAATCATTTTCTTTTTTAATGGAAAATACCGGAAATACATTTATGTAAAATCTTTTAATTTTTTAGGAGCCACAAAAAGTAAAAAGAAACACTAAGATTAATTTTAACAGTATATTTTATTTCATTCAATATGTCAAAAATACTGTCATTTTACATGCTACAATATGGATGAAACTTGAGGGCATTATGCTAAATGAAATAAGCTAGTCATGAAAAGACAAATACTGTTGATTCCACTTACATGAGGCACCTAGGGTAGTCAAATGCATAGAGACAGAAAGTAGAATGGTAGTTTCAGGGGCTGAAGGAAGGGGAAAATGGGAAATTATTGTTCAATGGGTATAGATTTTCAGTTTTACAAGATGAAAAGGGTTCTGAGTTCTGGAAATGGATGGTGGTGATGGTTGTACAACAATACGAATGTGCTTAGTATCACTGAACTGCACACTTAAAAATGTTTAAGATGATAAATTTTATGTTATATGTATTTTACCACAATAAAAATATTTTTAAAATATTGTCATTTAAGGCCAGGCATGGTGGCACATGCCTGTAATCCCAGCACTGCAAGAGGCTGAGGCGGGCAGATCACCTGAGGTCAGGAGTTTGAGACTAGCCTGGCCAACATAGTGAAACTCCCTCTCTACTAAAAATAGAAAAATGAGCTGAACATGGTGGTGCATGCCTGTAATCCCAACTACTCGGGAGGCTGAGGCAGGAGAATTGCTTGAACCAAGACAGAGCCATTGTACCCCAAACTGGGTGACAGAACAAGACTCTGTCTCAAAATATATAGATATATATTTATTGTATGTATATGTGTATGTGTATATAATAACATTTACATGTAAAATGACTATAAAATGACTAGTCATTTTAACGTCATAAAATATATATATTTTAATATGTATATTATATATATACATGTATATATTTTACATATATACATGTGTATTTTATATATAAACTATGTATATTTATATTTTAACATAATTTTATATAACATAAAATATATATTTTAACATATATAGTCATTTTATCATGTCTAAAAAATATTAGTGAGATATTTTACATCTTCAGTTTGAATTAGCCACATTGTAATAGATATTTGTTGCTAGTGGACACCATATTGGACATCATCATCTCTTACCCATATCCATCATAACTTTATGGGATGCCAGGAGGAAGCTTCCAGTGGTCTCCTTGCTTCCTGTTGGGGCCCCCGCTTAGACGTTCTACAACATAGACCCTTATAAGGGCGCCCCTTATATATTCTACATACTACAGCCAGAATGATTTTGCTAAAAATAAAATTTCATGTTGTTTTGCTCTATAGAGCTCAGCATGTTTCTCACAGTTCTGTGAGCTCTTATGATATTTACAAGGATCTGCATAAACTGAACCTTGTCTACCTTCCAGCTTCATCTCTTCCTTTTCATAGTCCACAACATAGCACATGCACACACAAAAAATACATTTATTTTTGCTTTTTAAAGCCATTATGATCTTCTTGTCTTCTGGGTCATTGCATATTCTGTTGCTTCTATTTAGAATGCTCCTCTTCATCCCTCTTATCCCTGTTCATCCTCAATAGGCTAACTGCTGCTCATACTTCAACTCTCCCCAGAAAACTTCTCTGATCCCCTAGGTCTGGATTAAGTGTTCTTTCTGTGTGCTCACATGGAGCTCTTAACTCCTTTTACCATATTCTCTATCAACACTTTTTTTTTTAGAGATGAGATCTCACTATGTTGGCCAGGCTGGTCTCAAACTCCTGGCCTCAGGCAGTATTCCTGTTTCAGCCTCCCAAAATGTTGGGACTACAGGCATGAGCTACCATGCTAGGCCTTGTCACACCCTTGATACTTTCTTTATATTTGGTTGCCTCCTCCCTTGACTCTAAGTATAGTGAGAGTAGGGACAGCTCTAACTTTGTAACTTTTTTATCCCCAGCCCCAAGCATAATGCCTAGCACACAGTAGGTTTTCAATAGATGTTCACTAAGTAAATGAATAAATATCTTATTTTTCAGGACCAGAAAAGAAGAAAGGGAACCCTTCTGATTTACAAATTTTCTTTGATTTAAAAGTATTTGTGTCTCTTGTTATTTCTGGATTTCTTGGATCTCATAAATTTCCAAATAAATTTCCTTAAAAAAAATAGCTTAAGGTAGGTTTGAAATGGTAAAGAGCAAAAAATAGACAAGATAAACAAAGACAAGAAACCTTGCCAAAGAGAATGACTGAATTGCACAGCATATATTAGAAGAATTAACATTCAATTTTGTAGCAAAATAACTTATTAAAGGTAACTATGAGCTCCATGTAACTCAATCTAATAGGCATTTTAAATCTTGGGTATCTAACCTGACTTCTCAGGTGCCAGACTTTTCCCGTTGAGATCCCTGAAACTTTGTTCTTCTGCTTTTTCTTTTTTCTCATTGGCTGTACCTATTCACTCTTCTTTCTCAGCCTTTAAAGGTGAGAGTTACTCAAAGCCAGAGAGCCCTCAACTAGTGATAACCCTGACAACACTGCTTCTCATAAAAATCTCTGTTTGAGTCACAAGGGCAGCGTATGTCTATATGTTTATTTTTGTCCCAGAGGGAATTTTTCTTTTTAATAATTAGAATTTAGGTTCTGTTGCGGGAAATTGAGATCCCAAATCAAGTGACTTAAAAATGAAGAAAGTTTATTTCTCTCTCATAAAAGTCCAGATGCAGACAGCTCAATGCTGGCATGATGGCTCCACAGCTGTCTGCCACTCAAGTTGCCACCACCTGCCCAGATGTGGCCTTCCTTTTAAGTTTCAACCCTCACTTTCCAGCTAGATTGAACCACTAGACTAAGTTCTGGCTAATGGGACCTGAGGGGAAATAAGATTCACAACTTCCAGGATGTGTTCCTAAGGAAGGAGATGTGGGCTAGGCTCAATGGTTCACGCCTGGGTTATAATCTCAGCACTTTGGGAGGCAAAGACGGGTGGATCACTTGAGCCCAGAGGTTCGAGACCAGCCTGGGCAACATGGCAAAACCCCGTCTCTACAAAGAATACAAAAATGTGGCCGGCGTGGTGGCTCACGCCTGTAATCCCAACACTTTGGGAGGCCGAGGCAGGCAGATCACTTGAGGTCAGTAGTTGGAGACCGGCCTGGACAACATGGTGAAACCCCGTCTCTACCGAAAAAATACAAAAATTAGCCGGGCGTGGTGGCGCATGCTTGTAATCCCAGCTATTCGGGAGGCTGAGGCAGGAGAATCGCTTGAACCCAGGAGGCAGAGGTTTCATTGAGCCGAGATAGCGCCACTGCACTCTAGCCTGGGCGACAGAGCGAGATCGTGTCTCAAAAAAAAAAAAAAAAAAAAAAAAAAAGTCAGGCTTGGTGGCCCATGCTTGTAGTTCCAGCTACTCGGGTGGATGAGGGGATGAGGTGGGAAAATCACTTGAGCCTGGAAGGTTGAGGTTGCAATGAGCGGAGATCACACCACTGTACTCCAGCCTGGGTGACAAAGCAAGACTCCCTCTCAAAACAAAACCAAACAAAAAATGTCTTTTTTTTTTTTTTTTTTTTTTTTTTTTAATTCTTTGGAGCAAATGTGTTACTACAATAAAAGGTGGAACAGATATTGGAGACAAGTAGCAGTCTTTAACCTTTAACACAGTCTTAGCATTTCTTCAGACTTGACACTAATGATGCAGCCTTGGGGTACAAATGTAAAGGTGAGATAACCTTGATTTGATTTCTGCTTTGAACGTCTCTACCTGTGTGAACTTGGGCAAGTTACAATGTTTTCGAGTGTTTGTTTCCCCCTTTAATACTCTATGCAAAGCTCCACACTACAGAGTTTGTCATATTGTACTGCAGTTTACCTTTGTGTTCGCCGCTGCTTGGTTCATCACCCTACACACAGCAATCTCTTTTAACAGTTAAGGGGTTTTACTTAGTACTTGCTCCCCCATCTCTATAACAGCTTTCTCCTTTCCGTATACACTCACAAGAAACCATTGTCTTTCATCCTTTTTCCTTTTCACATCAGTTACACCAGCGGTCCCAAACCTTTCAGCACCAGGGATTGGTTTCGTGGAAGACAATGTTTCCACGGGCGGGGGGGGGAAGGGACTGGGGGAGCGAAGGGGGTGGGGACGCGGGCAGGGGCAGGGGCTGGTATGGTTTCGGGATGAGACTGTTCCACCTCAGATTATCAGGCATTAGATTCTCATAAGGAGCCGGCAACCTAGATCCTAGATCCTTAGTATGGGCGGTTGACAATAAGATACCTTTTAGAGAACCTGTTAGAGAGTCTAATGCTGCCGCTGCTCTAACAGGAGGCGGGGCTCAGGCAGTAATGCTGGCTTGCCCGCCTCTCACCTCCTGTTGTGCAGCCGGATTCCTGCGGCCTGGGGGTCAGAGACCCCAGAGTTACACAGTCTGTATAAGTAACCTCTCAGTCACATCAATCCCATCCCATTGTTAACACATTCCATTCCATATCCCCTCTTTTTTACTTGTTATCATTTACATATCATAAAATGCCCCCCCCCCCGCCCACTCCCGCACTTTTTTTTTTTTTTTTTTTTTTCTTTTTTTTTAAGACCGAGTCTCTTTCCGTCGCCCAGGCTGGAGTGCAATGGCGCGATCTTGGCTCACTGCAAGCTCCGCCTCCCGGGTTTAGGCGATTCTCCTGCCTCAGCC
The DNA here is from genome assembly GCF_007565055.1 of Rhinopithecus roxellana. Lineage (NCBI taxonomy): Eukaryota > Metazoa > Chordata > Mammalia > Primates > Cercopithecidae > Rhinopithecus > Rhinopithecus roxellana. The sequence goes on along the minus strand of NC_044562.1, from coordinate 108,504,767 downwards.
TGTCAGTAGCTAGAATTACAGGCGTGCGTCACCACGCTAATTTTTGTATTTTTAGTAGAAACGGGGTGATATACCCATTTTAACTGTACGATTAAGTGATAGTAAGTTTACTGAATTGTACAAACATCACCATAATCCAGTTTTAGAATATCGTTATCACCACAGTAGAATTCCTTTTGCCCATTTGCCCTTAAACACTCTTTTAATCAATCTCCCACATGAAATTGTGAGCCAGCATGATTATTGAGAACCCAGTGAATATTTAGTGCCATGAGAAATTCACAGAATAAAATACAATAGCTAATGTTAGCGGAGTATAGCTAGTTGATAAAATGAGACCTCAGTCAGAGATCACCATAAGAAAATACATATCCTATTCTTGGCTTTTGTGAATAGACTAGTACCATTAGACTCCAGAAACTCCTATAGTTGAGCAAATCAGCTAAATCTGGAAAAATCTTTACGACATCTTTTTTTTTTTTTTTTTGAGATAAGGTCTCATTCTTCACTCAGGTTGAAGTGCAGTGGTGCTATCTTGGCTCACTGCAGCCTTGACCTCCCAGGCTTAGTGAATTCTCCTACCTCAGCCTCCCAAGTATCTGGGACTACACGTGCATGCCATCACTCCTGTGTGATTTTTGTATTTTTTGTAGAGATGGGGCTTTGCCTCTTAATCCCGTTACAATGGCAACTAAGTGCCCAACATATGAACTTTTGGGGGACATACTCAAACTATAGCAAATATGTACCTCCTTCTGTTTCCATCCATTTGTAAACAGCATCTAAATTATAGAATTTGCATCTTTCCAAGTAGACTCTAACTTACTACTCAATAAATACTTCTAATTCTAAATGCAAATTATGATTACTATAATTTTTCACGTTGGGGTACTTTCTGAAAAGAGTAATGTTTATTAACTTTCTCTGAATTAAATGTAACCAGTAGCTTTTCGGCCCTCGGGTTGGTATTAATGATAATTATCTGTGGTGATGAAGAATCATTAATAGTTATAGCCCTGAGGAGCAAAATAATGTATTTCTAAAAGCTACTTGTTCCTGTAGGTAATGAGTAAAGCAATCCAGTCCTTTTTCATCCAGCAAGCCACAAGTACTAGAATAATTCCCTGATACCAGGTGTAGATGACTCTCCTCCCCACCTGTGTCCTTGTCTCTTCTTGAGCCCCCACCTCCCACCTTTTTTTTTTTTTTTTTTTTTTTTGAGATAGAGTCTTACTCTGTCACCTAGGCTGGAGTGCAGTGGTACGATCTTGGCTTACTGCAACCTCTGCATCCTGTGTTCAAGTGATTCTCCTGCCTCGGCCTCCCAAGTAGCTGGGACTACAGGCACTGAGTATCATACCAGGCTTTTTGTTTGTTTGTTTGTATCTTTAGTAGAGACAGGGTTTCGTTATATTGACGAGGCTGTTCTTGAACTCCTGACCTCAGGTGATCAGCCCACCTTGGTCTCTCAAAGTCCTGGGATTACAGGCATGAGCCACCGTGCCCAGCCTGTTCTTGAGCCTTTTAATGGCCAGCAAATCATGAGGGACAACCTACTTGAGGAACTCATTCACGTAATATGATTATGGGGTGGGGGAGACAGAATGCATGAAGTTAAGAAATACTTGTTTTTAGCACTTGAACACCTGCCTCCACCAGTTTCATTTTATGTGAAAAAAAAAAAAAAATAGAGAGGAGAAGTTGGAGTAAGCTTATTTCACCCTCTAGCAGTGCAAATTCCTGACTGCAAGGAGCTCTGGGCAGAAGTCTTCCACTTTCAGAATTATGGCAGCCTAGAGTGCTCATGTATTCAATGAAGAATTTGAGAAAGTATGTGCTCAAATGCAGTGGTTCTGTACCTTGTCTGCATATTAGAATCACCTGGGTAGCCTTTCAAAACAGCTACCAATTAAGTAAGTATATTTGCTGGTGGGATCTAGGCATCAGTATTTTTTTAAAGCTTGCCAGGTACCTCCAATGTGCAGCCAAAGCTGAGAACCTCTGGCTTAATAGTAGGTTTCTCATGTGGACATGCTAACTGTTCTCAAGCAGTGGCTCTCAGCCTTAGCTAAACATTGGAATCACCTGAGAGTTTAAAAAGCTGTTGATGTGGGGGAAATGGGGAAATGTTGGTCAAAGGGTACAAACTTTCAGTTATAAGATGAACAAGTTCTGGGACCTAATGTATAGCATGGGTGGTGATGGATGTGTTAACTTGATTATGGTAATCATTACACAGTGAACACATATACCAAATCATCATGTTGAACACCTGAATACATTAAATATTTGTCAATTATATAGATAGATAGATAGATAGATAGATAGATAGATAGATAGATAGATAGATAGATGCTGATGCCTGGACTCACCCCTAGAGATCCGGATCTAATTGGTCTTAGTTTAGGCTCAAGCAAGCATCAGCATTTTTCAAAGCCTTCCTCATTGCATCTAATGTACAGTCAGAGTAAACACCAGTACCTGGACTGGGAATAAACGTTTTGGCTCGTACCCAGCTCTGAGAGAAGGATGCTCAATACCTCCTGGACAAAAAGTGGCAGGAGCTGAAGCAAGAAATGTGAAAACAGTGCCAGAGGTAGAAGTCACCTGCTTCAAAAGGGGTTTAAGGTCAATCCTTGTGTATTAGTGAGGGTTTTCCAGAAGGACAGAACAAATTGGATATATATATATCCTATTATTTATAATATATAGTATATATTATATCCTATATATATATCCTATTATATATATATCCTATTTATAGGGAGTTTATTAAGGAGTATTGACTCACACCAATCACAAGGCAAAGTCCTACAATAGGCTGTGTGCAAGCTGAGGAAGAAAGAAGCCAGCAGTAGTTCAGTCCAAGTCCAAAAGCCTCAAAAGCAGGGAAGCCGACAGTGCAGCCTTCAGTCTGTGACTGAAGACCCGACAGCCACCAGCAAACCACTGATGTAAGTCCAAGAGTCCAAAGGCGGAAGAACTTGGAGTCTGAAGTCCAATCCAGCATGGGAGAAAGATGAAAGCCAGAAAACTCAGCAAGTCAGCTTATCCCACCTTCTTCTACCTGCTTTGTTCTAGTTGCACTGGCAAGCAATTGGAAGGTGCCCACCCACATTGAGAGTGGGTCTCCCTCTCCCAGTCCACTGACTCAAATGTTAATCTCCTCTGGCAACACCCTCACAGACACACCCAGAAACAATGCTTTACGGGCTATCTAGGCATCCTTCAATCCAATCAAGTTGACACACCTTGTGAATGATATGTGTGTGACACAGACTGAGAATAGGGAAATCTGTCTCTAACCAAGAGAGATGTGGGGAGCATAGATGATAGAACTGCATTTTAAATATTCCATAATTTTCAACATTTGGTGTGTTAGGCCATTCTTGCATTGCTGTAAAGAAATACCTGAGAGACTGTATTTTTTGTTGTTGTTTTATTTTAATTTAATTTAATTTAATTTAATTTTTGAGATAGAGTCTTGCTCTGTCACCCAGGCTGGAGTGCAGTAGCGCCAGTCCCCGCTCACTGCAACCTCCGCCTCCTGGGCTCAAGTGATTCTCTTGCCTCAGCCTCCCCAGTAGCTGGGATTATGGGCGCGCACCAACATACACTGCTAATTTTTGTATTTTTAGTGGACATAGGGCTTCACCATGTTGGCCAGGCTGGCCTCGAACTCCTGGCCTCAGGTGAGCCACCCTCCTCAGTCTCCCAAAGTGCTGGGATTACAGGCATGAGCCACCTCACCTGGCCAGAGATGGTAATTTTTAAAGAAAAGAGGTTTGATTGGCTCACGGTTATGCAGGCTGTACAGGAAGTATGATGCTGGCATCTGCTCAGCTTCTGGGGTTGGGCCTCAGGAAACCAATATTCATGGTGAAAGGCAAAGCAGGAGCAGGCACTTCACATGGTCAGAGCAGCAATAAGGGGCGGGGGGAAGGTGCCACACACTTTTAAACAGATCTCACGAGAAATCATTCACTATCACGCAAAGACAGTACCAAGAGGATGGTACTAAACCATTCATGAGAAAGCACCCTGTGACCCAGTCACCTCCCACAAGGCCCCATTCCAACACTGAGGATTATAACTGGACATGAGATTTGGGTGAGGACACAGATCCAAACCATATCATTTGGTCATCCTCTTTACATATTTGAGCAGAACTGGATCCAACAAGCTTTCCTGAAAAGGCCCCCAATCCAAAAGTGTACCCCCTGCTTCACCTCTCCCATCAGCCATAGTGACTGACAAAACCCACTAAGTGAGAGCCTTTTTGGTTAAGGTAGGCCAGTAAAGCAATTTCACATTCTCTGTCGGCTTTAGAGCTCTAAATCAACTTTACGTCCCCTGTTGGTTTTAGAGATCAGCCTCATTTGCTTTATCAGATGCACCTACATAGCCTGAACTCTTGAAATTTGAGGAGTGAACATTTAAAAGGGATCTTCCTTTTATTATTATTATTATTATTATTATTATTATTATTATTATACTTTAAGTACTAGGGTACATGTGCACAACGTGCAGGTTGTTACATCTGTATACATGTGCCATGTTGGTGTGCTGCACCCATTAACTCGTCATTTACAGTAGGTATATCTCCCAATGCTATCCCTCCCCCCTCCCCCACCCCACGACAGGCCCCGGTGTGTGATGTTCCCCTTCCTGTGTCCAAGTGTTCAGTTGTTCAATTCCCACCTACGAGTGAGAACATGCGGTGTTTGGTTTTCTGTTCTTGAGATAGTTTGCTGAGAATGATGGTTTCCAGCTTCATCCATGTCCCTACAAAGGACATGAACTCATCCTAAAAGGGATCTTCTGTGGGCTCTGAAATTTCCGAATTGCCTGAGAAAAAAAGTTCCAAAAATGGAAGGCCTCAGGTGATGGAGAAATAACTATAACATGAGGAACAGGATCCCCCAAAAGATGACAAAGTTGAAGTCGCCAGAGGCCAAACATACTTCCCTCATAGTGAACTGAACAGTATAGTTTAAATTTGCATTGGGTGGAGAAATGGCTGTGTCCACATTTCCTGATTCAGAATCAGTTGAAGATGCTCATGTTCTAGTGCCTGAGGGTGGAATGCAGAGGGTGATTTGGAAATGTTCAGGCTTGGTAGAGCAGAGCTCTTCAATGACTGTCCTCTTGGACATTCTGTATTACATTTGAATTAGATCAGCCTGTGTCCTGTTCTAGTTTAAACCAAAATGTAATTATGAGCCATTATTTGTTTAAATTACTGTAAGCAAACGCAATGGTTTATTTATTTTTAATTCAGAAATTGATTGTGAAACTTGTGGTTTGCTCAGGAGTGATTTTGAAACCTCTGTTTTCCGCTCTGGCTCTCGGCTTGCTGACCAAGTGGTCATTTATTGGGAGTGCTCTGCAACTCAAGGAAGTGGAAATTCTAGGCCCTCACGGTGCTACCTGTTGGGGCCAGCCTTACAGGTCAGCTGGAAGTGATGGTGACCCAGCTACCTCGACACCAGGTCTCTCCCGTGCTCCCATCGGAGTGTCTGAGGCTTCCACCACTCAGTTTTCACCAGGCTGGGGTAGCATCAGCTTAAACTGCAGCTGAAAATGTCAAACACACCTCATCTCTCTATACGGCAAGTCAGCACATGGATTTACCTAGCACTCAGTCAACTGGAGAGGCAATATCAGAGGGAACAGGACTCAGGATAGGTCTTTTAACTTGGAGCTTGGGTACCATTAGTGGTTAGAGAGGGTTCAGAGGACATTAAAGGAGATGTTCAATGGCGTACACTACGACCACCACGTACCAATCCGTTAAGACTGGCCCAGGGTGTGAATATCAAAAGGAGAAAATAAAAATCTACCTGGAGCAAGTCCCCTGCCCCAGTCTTATCATTGTTTATATATGATTAAGCTACAGGGAAGGTGGTGGTATTCATATTCTTTCTTTCAGTTTGAGCCTCATGAAAATGAAGAGCAAGTCGCAAATCATTTTAATCTGCAAGGGGTCATCTGGTTGTAAGGTATGGGGATTTGGCGTGAACACGTGGTTTTCCTGAGGTGTGCATTTATTTTCGGGGGTGAAGAGTGTTCAGGTAAATCCATAATGCTTTCGTGTTTGAAAAGAAGGTCTCCACCTTTCTGTTCCATGAACCAGTCTCCACGGGCACCAGAGGCGACGCTCGCGGTACGGCCCGAGCGCTGGGCCCGGACTCGAGGTCTGGACCGGGGTTCCAACCGGCAGCAAAGCCCGAGGCCCGGCACCTCACGACCTCCTGGATCTGCAGCGCCTGCGCAATAAGCCTGGGGAGGCGCCAGCTCCTTCAGGCATTGGGCACCGGGGAGTCCTGCCGCTCTGGCCGCGCAGGGCACCATATCCCTCCCGGATCCCAGGCTCCCGACGCCCAGCAGAAGTGCCATGGAGTGAGGCCTCATTCTTCCAGTTGAGCGTTTAGTTGCCAACTCGTTGCGCGAGGTCTGAATGCACAGTGGAAACAACTTAGGGTGGGTATGGGAAAAGAAGAAACATATTTCAGAAGCACTCACCAGTATAAACTTTTACAAATAAAGATCGTCATACAATAATTTAACTAGAGCTAACAGACTGAACGAGTATGGACATCAGAAATGTGCCTTTCGGCTGGGGGATGTAGCTCAGTGGTAGAGCGCGCGCTTCGCATGTGTGAGGTCCCGGGTTCAATCCCCGGCATCTCCAAAACAGCCCGTGTTCAGTTTTTTCTTCTTCCTCCTTTCATGTTGGTATTTTAGAATATTTACCCCGTTACCTGTAAAACCATTTTGCTCGCATTTAGGTGCCCAAAAACAGTATAAAAAGAGGGCAGAAAAAAATCAGCGAAGCTCAAAGAAACCACCTTTTTGACTGCTCGAAGTAAAAATGAAGTAGAGAATTAGCTTTCATTAATATTTCTTTATTTGCATGAATCCAGCGTTTAAAGGACTTTATTGAACTTTAAGGCACCCGTGATACCCACAGAAAAAACTACGGGTCAGAAAGAAAACCTTGCATTGGCCGGGAATCGAACCCGGGCCTCCCGCGTGGCAGGCGAGAATTCTACCACTGAACCACCAATGCTTATAGTAAAGCGGTGTTTCTTTTGCTTACTAGAAGACATTTACGCCCTGGTAATAATTTTACCCTAGTAATGATCGTGTATTTCTGCATTCAAAACAGAAAACAATCAAACTTTTAACAACCTAATTATCATAAAACGTTAGAAAAACATTAACATTTACAAAAATTTTCATTATACTAACTTCTTTAGAACTTTATGAGATTCTTTCTTCTGAAACTCTTTGGTGAAGGAGGCAAATGAAGATTTTGTTATATATGCACAGGATTACACAATCACCTAACCTATCTTCAGACATTTAGATAATTTATAACAACTCTCCCTCCAGCCCTCTGCCATTGTTTTCTTTTATTATTTTACCTATTCAGACAAATATATAATGGAGGTTTGTTAGAAATTGGGAATAGAGGCAAAGAAACAGGGAACAGAAATTGGAACACTGACCCAAACTTCTAATTTGGAAATTGGTAAACTGGAACTATGCGATTTGCATAGGGAACTTGAAATATTGATTATTCTAGCCAAGTGACCTGAATTCTCTAAGCTGCCCCTTCCTTCATTTAAGACCCCTTTTAACTCTAATAGTATGAGTCTGATCCTTTACCCTTAGTTTCCAAGGAAAGTGAAATTGTGAATGACACAACAAAAGATATAGGAGGGGGAAAAATAAAGTGAAAGAAAAGAATTTATGGAAATGATTCTAAATACAAGATAAAAGGCTGTGGATATAGGCAACATTGGCTTTTTATCTCTGGGAGGGAAATTCCTAACAATTTCCAGAATCTTTGGTCAAGAAGAATTTGGGGAAAAGTTATGAGAAAATAACAGCTAACACTTAGCAGTAACTGTGTGCCAGGCTTTGTAAGTACACTACACATGGACTTCAACCCCGTGAAGTAGGAAGCTGAGGCTCGTAGAGGCAAGACTGGAACATACAGTGTTATGTTCAGTGTTGGAGTGCTTAGCACTGCCAATTCAGCCTACAACAGAATAGCTCACTGTGTATTGAAACGCAAATGCTGCATGTAGTTTAGGACATTATATATTAAGAATAATAGATTGGTATTAGAGAAAGATCATAAAAGTCTACTGAAATAAGGTAATGACTTCTCCATTAAGATTTATCTTTAAGGACTTCTTAGTGTGTGGATTTTGTAGAGCAAAATCTGAAGACGAATACAGAATTATAAAGACATAAAAGATATGAAGAGATTAGGGAATTAGAGAATCAGACTATAATCCTAAATAATCTGTGGAAGAACAAGGTCAATTCATTTTACTTTTTCTAACTTTAGTTTATTCTGTAAAATGAAAGAAATGGGGGAGAAATGGGGTTTTACAATCCCATTCTGAAGTGATGTACCTTTCCAGAGGTGCTTCAGGGCCATTGGCTGGTGAGGCCTCACTTTCATGGCGGGGATTACAGGTGTGTACCACCATGCACAGCTAATTTTTTAATTTATTTTATTTTTTGGAGAGAGGAGAGAGGTGTTTCGCTATGTTAGCCAGGCTGGCCTCGAACTCTTGAGCTCATTCAATCCTCCCTGCTCAGTCTCCCAAAGTGTTGGGATTACAGGGGTGAGCCACTGTGCCTGGCCCCCAAGATTCTTAAAGATTGTTTTTAATTTTGAATCCTAACTTCAAAAATCTAAAGAATCATAGATTATTTAGTTCAGAGCTTCTCAAAGTTTTTATTTTGAACGTGTAACCTAACAAACAAAGGCAAATAAATAGGGAGTTTAAAAATGAGCTGGTGGAACTGAGGGAGCAGGGCAATAAAAATGAGGCTTCACCAGCCAGTCAGTGGTAAAGCTCAAGTGGGAGGCCTGAGGTCAAAGCTGCAGAGAGCCAAGATCGTGCCACTGCACTCCAGTCTGGGCGACAAAGTGAGCCCCTGTCTCAAAAAAAAAATATTTTCAGAACACAAGAAAAAAGTCTCATGTAAAACATTACTAGTGGCCTACCCAAAGGCCTTTTTGTTTATTTATTTATTTATTTTTTCACTAAAAGTCCATTCTAGTTTACCTGGCCCAAGGGACAAATGTGGTACACTAAGCCAGTTATTTCATTTTTCTTTCCAAATTGATCTGAGGTGTGCTTTTCACTGAATCCCTGCCAATGAGAGCAAGAATAGTCAGCTAGGAGTTTCTGGGAAAGATGATATGGAAGATCTCTCTTACCCTTTCTCCTTGTATGAGGGTGTAATGCTTGGAGCTGCCCAACCATCCTATGACTTGAAGGGAGACAGAGGGTGATCCCGCAGGAAAATAGAAAAAGGCTCTGCACTATCTTGAAATTTTTTTCATGCAGACTTTTGGTTAGGTAAATTAAAGACCTCTATCGTTTAAGTATGTTTGAGTTGAGCATTTTGTTACATGTAGCCAAAAGCATTCAAGGTGTGTGTGTGTGTGTGTGTGTGTGTGTGTGCCTGCACGCGTGTGCATCCAGCACTCCACCCAAATCCTTCTGGTACAAGAAACCTTCTGTTCTATAGATAATCAATACTTTGAGATTTGGGTTAGGCTAACTTGCCTCTTTTTCTGTATTTCTCTGTCACAATAGTAGGTGTGTATTTTCTCTTGGCATTGTACTTTTTTAGAGATGGGTATGTGACTAAATCTGGGACAATGAAAAGTCCTTGCCGAAACTCTTGCAGAAGTTTTCAGTAAAATCTGTCTTTTTGCTGGGTTGTTCAAACAGGTCGAGTGTATAGTTTGGGTTGTCCGGAAGAAAGAGACAAACATATTCCTAATATGATATTGTGCCACTAGAAGCAGCCATGCCTGACTAGAAAAAATTCTGGATTTTGTGTTTATATGAGTCAGTAAATTGTCCCTAAACAACATGTGGTGGGCCAAGTGTAGTAACTCACACCAGTAATCCTAGCACTTTGAGAGGCAGAGACAGAAGGATCAACTGAGGCCAGGAATTTGATACATCAGCCTGGGCAACATAGTGAGACCTTGTCTCTACAAAAAATAAAAATAAAAGAAATAAATTACCCAGGTGTGGTGGTATACACCTGTAGTTCCAGCTACTTGGGAGACTAAGGTTGGAGGGTTGCTTGAGCCTGGGAGTTTGAGGCTGGCTGCAGTGAGCTATAACTGTGCTACTGCACTTCGGCCTTTGCAACAGAGCAAGACCTTGTCTGTAAAAAAAAAATACAACAACAACAACATTAGCCTTTAAAGTTAGTTTAAGCAGCATTTTGCTAGAATCTTAACACAAATTGAGAAACTCTTTTACCCCAAACATGGTAAACTTAGAGAACTCATTACCCAGGATGTGATATAGACTAATAATATTAAAGTTTAAGAAAAGTTTAGGCCAAGCATGGTGTCTCATGCCTGTAATCCGAGCACTTTGGGAGGCCAAGGTGAGTGGATCATCTGGGGTCAGAAGTTCAAGACCACACTGACCAATGTGTGAAACCCCATCTCTATTAAAAATACAAAAAAAAAAAAAAAAAAAAAAAAGCTGGGCATGGTGGTGCGGCTGTAATCCCAGCTACTTAAGTGGCTGAAGCAGGAGAATCCCTTGAACCCAGGAGGCAGAGGTTGCACTGAGCCAAGATTGTGCCATTGCATTGCACTCCAGCCTAGGGAACAGAGTGAGACTTCGTCTCCAAAAAAAAAGAGAAAAATTTAGAGAAATTCATCAATGACAACAACACTACAAGGAGGCAACAAAAACCATGAGAAAATTTTTAGGGCACATTCCCAGCTTGTTGGAATAAGGTAAATTCTGTTGCAAAGAAGGATCGGAGCATTTGAAGGAATATTCAGGCAACAGTGTGACAGAGAAGTAGAAAGAAGAGAAACTAAAAATAGAGAAGTCTGTTCAGGAGGTGATTAGAATAGGAATAGAGAGATGATGAGGTCCTGAACCAAGGCGAAGGCTCTAGCATGAGGTTCATGGCGAGACAGAAGGAGGAAGAAAAATTAATCTAGGAATCTACCTTACGTGATTGATAGACTTGCGGTGTAGTGTAGAAAAGTAAGGAAGAGAAAACACTGGAAGGAAAGGGGTGGGGTAAAGTGCTCATTTTTGGAAATTCTGACTTTGAAGTAAGAAAGAAGAAGTGTCTGCTAGGTAGTTAGATCAACCCCTGGAGAAATCAAGGCTACAGAAGTGGATTTGGAAGTTAATCACCTGAGAGGTGAAATGCAAAAATGTGGAAATGGAGAATATCACACAGAGAAAAGAGTGGTGAGGACACAGCCTTAGGGAATGACAGGAATTGAGGAGCCACAGTTGGAGAAGCAGGGCAGTGGCATCTGTGGAGGCAGGCAGAGCCCCACTTCTTTTGCTAATTCTGAATAATACAACACGACAAACACGTGTCAGAGTGTTTCATAGATATACTGTGTAGTAATCCTGTTTCATGTCGGGAATGCTGTAGTAGGCAGTGATTTTATTATCTGTGTGGTCAAGCTTGAAGAGATCAGAGGGTGGCCAACAGTGCCTTCTGGGTGGCACACGCTAACACTTCCCCTGGTATGCTCTGTTCCCATGCTCGGATAAGAGGCTCCCATTGAAGCTAGTAGAGAGAAAGAAAGCACTTGAGTGCTGCGAAGTGTTACACAATCTTCTCTTTTAGGCAACCCTGGCCATTGTGACACCCAGTGTGACAGGCAGGGACTTGTAAGTTGCATCATAGCACCTTGGATCACTTGCTCAAGGTACCAAGTTCCTAGCTGGTATTAGCTCATCAAAGAAAAGTGGCCAGGCTTATGTCATCTGAAGAAAGTAAACAGTTCAGTAACAGAAATAGTTCATATTATACAAAGTCACCAAAGCAAGCAATGCCTTCCTTTTTTTTTCTTTTTTTCACCTGTGAGTGATTGTATTGATTTAATACACACAGCTTATTTCTGTCCCAGGTTACAAACTAGCCCTAGGGAAATGGTGGAGCCAGTCATTTGGATTGCCCTTTACTGGCTGGGAATTAAATCATTACTTATTCCATTTTAGAATCACAAGTAGTACCCTAAGGCCTACTTTCCTAAGGATTAAAATCAAGGCATGGAAATGAAGAATCCAGGTGTAATTCTCAGATGCATGCAGATGTTGAGAATGCAGCAATTTTTCCTGGAAAGCTGTCACTGCAAAATCATCCTGCTCACGATATGCTCATTCCTACTCCTCAAGCATGTCCAATTAGTCAACAAGTTTGATTTCTCCTTTTAAGATGGCATTGACTCTTGCTCTCCCTCCTCATGCCAATCTCTCCTACACAGTGCAGACAATTATCAGCTCACTCCCTGGGCTAACCGGGAAACCTCAGATTTCCTCTGCCATCCTGCATGCTGCTACCAGTTGCATGTTTTCCTTTCCCTCCCCTACTTCTTCTCTCTCTCTCTCTCTCCTTTTCTTTCTTTCTTCCTTAATTTTGGAAAATTCAGTCATTTCTTTATTCCAGAATTGAATTAGCTTTAAATCCATACAGAGCCCTCATGGTGGAGGAAATGTGAGTGGGAATTCTTTACCTTTCTCTTGGCTCTCATCTCTGGGTGACGCATTTATTCAAATACTTCAGAGTTGAGCCACTTGGTAGAAATAGCTTTCACTTCCCTTCCTAAAGTTCTCTCTTCTTCTTCTTCCCAAGTTATTTGGGTCTTTTAAAATATATGTTTTTTCATAAGAAACCCACATATATGGCACAAAATTCAAAAGGTATGAGAGAGTATTCATTGAAAAGTATGCCTGGCCTGGCACAGTGGCTTAGCCTGTAATCCCAGCACTTTGGGAGGCCAAGACGAGCAGATCACTTGAGGTCAGGAGTTTGAGACCAGCCTGGCCAATATGGTGAAACCCCATCTCTACTAAAAAATACAAAAATTAGCCGGGCATGGTGGCTCGTGCCTGTAATCCCAGCTACTTGGAAGGCTGAGGCAGGAGAATCTCTTGAACCTGGGAGGCGGAAGTTGCAGTGAGCTGAGATCACAGCACTGCACTCCAGCCTAGGCAACAGATCCTGGGTTACCTTTCCTAGAGGCAACCATCGTTATCCGTGTCCTGTGTTTCCTTTCACAAATATTTCTAGGTGGATATAAACATTGCAACTTTTATTTAAAATTTTTTTAATCTTTTTTTTTGAGAGGCATGCAATTTATTTTTAAGCACAGATGGTACATACTATACATGCTGTTATGCTCATATCCTTTTTCCCCCCCAGAAATACACATCTTGGAAAATTATCCTTCTTAGAACACACAGAACTAACTTTATCTTTTTAGTGGCTCTGTGTTCATTTTTTAAACTGTCTCTTATGGACTAGGAATTAAAACATTATTTTTTCTATCTCACAATAACAAGCAGTGCCCCAAGGCCAAGTTGCCTAAGGATTAGAATCAAAGCATGGAACTAAAGAACCTAGCTGTAACTGTAAGATGCATGAAGACAGTGAGCAAGTTCATGGCATGGAGGTACCATAATTACCTGAGCCAGTTCTTTAGCAGAGGACATTTAGACTGTTTCTAATCTTTTGCTAGTAGGAACAATGCTACAGTGGATGCCTTGAATGAATGCCATTTTGTTCACATGTGAGAACATCTGCAGGATAAATTCCTGGGAGAAAAATTGCTAAGTCAAAGGGTGAGTACACTTTAAATTTTGATCTGTATTGCAAAATTACTCTCCAAAAATGTCTATTTTTCTTAATCATTGCATTTATTATATTACTCTTTTGCTCCCAAACGTTAGTGGATTCTTGCACTTATTTAATCTTCTGCTGTCTCCATGTTGTAATTTTTTAAATTTTTTTGAGACGGGGTCTTGCTCTGTCACCCAGGTTGGAGTGTAGTGGCACAATCACAGCTCACTGTTGTCTTGAGGTCCCCAGGCCCAGATGATCCTCCCACCTCAGCCTCCTGAGGAGCTGAGACTACATGCGCCACCACACTGGCGAATGTTTGTATTTTTTGTAGACATGGGGTTTTGCTATGTTGCCCAGACTCGTCTCGAACTCCTGGACTCCCTTAATCTGCCCACATTGGCCTCCCAAACTGCTAGTATTACAGGCGTTAGACACCGAGCCTGACCAAAGGTAGTGTTCTAGATTACCAAGATTCTTCTCAGCATTAACAGTCTGTGAACTTTTTATATTGTTTTGTAATATGAAAAGTTTGCAGTTTAGGAGAAAATAAACAAGTTTGAATAAGCTGAAAACATGTAGTGCTAAAAGAGGTCTTGAAAGCATCGCCTGGGAACTGGTTAGAAATGCCAACTGCAGGATGGGTGCAGTGGCTCTGGCCTGTGATCCCAGCACTTAGGGAGGCTGAGCTGGGTGCATGGCTTGAGCCCAGGAGTTTGAGACCAGTCTGGGCAACATAGGGAGACCACCCCCTGCCCACCATCTCTACAAAAAATAAGAAACCTAGCCAGGCATGGTGGCATTCACCTTGGTAGTCCCAGCTACAGAGAAGCTGAAGTGGGAGAAACTCTTGAGCCCAAAAGGTTGAGGCTGCAGTGAGCTGTGATTGCCCCACTACACCTGGTCAAAAACAAAAAACAAAAACAAACAAACAAACAAACAAAACACAAGAAAGGCAAATGCAGCCAGTTCCTGAAGGATCTTTGCTGATGGGTGAAATTTGGGTGGGGCCAGGTAGACTATTGTGTTATGAGTTAAATTGTGTTGCCCAAAAATTTGTATGTTGAAGTCCTAACCCCTCGAAATGTGACCTTATTTGGAAATAAGGTCTTTGCAGGTGATCAAGTAAAGATGAGGTCATTAGGATGGACCCTAATCCAATAGGACTGGTGTTCCTATAAAAGGGAAAATTTGGACAGAGAAACACACACACCATCTGAAGATGAAGGCCATAGTTCAGGTGATGCTTCTATAAACTAAGAAACAAACCACCAGAAGCCAGAAAGAGATATGCAGCAGATTTTCCCTCTCTTCCCACAGAAAAATCATTTCTGCTAGAACCTTGATCTTGGATCTGTGGCGTCCAAAACTGAGGCGATAAATTTCTAAGCCACACAATTGATGATACTCGTTAGGGCAGCTCTAGCAAGCTACTGCATTAGGTTATCAAGAAGTAACTCAGCAGTTAGGATACTATAGTCTTACATTTTTGACTTGCCAGAGACCAGTATATTTGTACATTAATACCATTAACTTCATTCTTAATATTAGTTCTGGACAATTTAAGCAACACAAAGTGAAATACGACAATAATAGTAGAAAGTCTGCTGAGTGTGGTGGCTGACATCACAATCCCAGTTCTCTGGGAAGCCTAGGTGGGAGGATCATTCAGGGCCAACTGTTCAAGACCAGCCTGGCTAACATAGGCAGACCCCCAACTCCGCAAAAAATAAACATTAGCCAGACACGGTGGTGCATGCCTGTAGTCCTAGTTACTCACAAGGCTGAGGTGGGAGGATCACTTGAGCCTGGGAGTTTGAGGTTGCAGTGAGCTATGATTGCACCACTGTACTCCAAACTGAATGACAGAGGGAGATTTCATCTTTAAAAAACAAAAACAAAAAACCTAGAAAGTCAAGGAACAATTCAGCATAGTGAGGAGAGAGGACCTATATTCCATAAATAAACTATTCTCCAAAGTTAACATCCTGGACTGGGTGTGGTGGTTCATGCCTGTAATCCTAACATTTTGGGAAGTTGAGGTAGGAGGATCCCTTGAGACCAGGAGTTTGACACCAGCCCGGGTCAACACAATGAGACACCAGCTCATTAAAAAATTAGCAAGGCGTGTTGAGGCAGAGGATTCTGTGAACCCAGGAATCTGAGGCTACAGTGAGCTATGATTGTGTCACTGCACCCCAGCCTGGGCAACAGAGCAATATCCCATCTCAAAATGAAGAAAAAAGGAAGGCTTATAGATGGTAAAAGTAATGGAAAGCCACTTTTTAAAAATTAGCTTTTTGCTTTTATTTTTTTTTCTTCTATTTCAGACAGGCAGTGTGTGACACCATAACAAAGTTTAGGGGCAGCACATCTCACACATGTGGCTGAATACTCAGTCATCATGCTTATAAACTACAGAAGGGTCTGAATGAGTTTCTAGAGTAATTCCTAGTCTAAAGGTTTATAGTTCTATTTTCATGACTATTTTAGGAGCTAGAAGCATTAAATGTAATTAATGGTTGTGAAGAGCTGCAGACACAGGCATAACAAAGCAAGGAGGACACAAAACCTCAGAGAGACAATAACGTACTTTTATTTCACATTCAATCCTATAAATATCATTGCAAAATCTGTATATTTGTTTTGGCACATAATATATTTACTAGTCATCCCAGCTTTGTGAATTTTCTGATTTGCTCTTTTTAAAAAAGATTACCGTATTTTTTCTAGAGACGGGGTCTTGCTGTGTTGCCTAGGTTGATCTTGAACTCCTAGGCTCAAGCAATCCTCCCATCTCACCTAAATAAGATACCTTGATAGGAGCTTCCAGGTTTAACTTTGGTTGAACCATTAACACATTTGTCTTTATTTTTTAGTTTTACTCATGTATGGCAAAGTACTGCTGCATTACAAAGTCATATACTATTTCACTCTGTTTTGCTCCTTAGGATTAATGACCACCTTATCTAGATTTAATGCTTAAAAGGTAAATACTGCCATTAGTTACTTGGAGACCTCTTCGCTTTTCCCCTTTCATCAATTATATATATATATAGAGAGAGAGAGCGATAGTGTATGTATTGTGTATATAAATATTGTGTGTATATATATAGTGTGTGTATATATATAGATTGTGTGTGTGTGTATATATATACTGTATATATATATACACACACAACATTTACCACAAAAGGATATTACACTGGTAAAAGGAACATCTCATTTGGTCAATTAGCAGAATGTCTAACATAGACAAATTACTTCCACTTTAACGTGATTTTTTTTCCCCACTTCTGAGACAAATTCTATGTTGTGGGAGAAAAATAATAGGGTTGGTGAACATAAATAATACTACATATAGTGTTTATAAGAAACTAGATGTTGTCTAACTTGAACAGCAAAATAATTACCATAAACTAGAACACTTCTAGCTAACAGATGAAAAAACAAGGGGGTAAGTGCTTATTTAAAATCCTTCAAAAAGTAAGTAGAGGGCTGGAGTTCTGACTCTAGAGCTTATATTCTTGACAGCTTGTCTAGGCTCTATAACAAATTGTCTGTGTACTTCATTTGTATAACTTTCCAGTCACATAAGTTATCTTTCTCTCTCTCTCTTTTTTTTTTTTTTTTTTTTTTTTTTACATTTTTTTAAGAAGGAGTTTCACTCTTGTCACCCAGGCTGGAGTGCAATGGTGCGATCTTGGCTTACTGCAACCTCCACCTCCCGGATTCAAGCAATTCTCCTGCCTCAGCCTCCCGAGTAGCTGGGATTACAGGCCCCGCCACCCTGCCCAGCTAATTTTTTATTTTTAGTAGAGATCGGGTTTTATGATGTTGGCCTGGCTTGTCTTGAACTCCTGACCTCATGTGATCCACCTGCCTCGGCCTCCGTGCTGGGATTAAAGGCATGAGCCACTGTGCCTGGCCGTAAATTCTGTATATTAAACAAAGCAGTAATGAAAATTTCCAGCAGTTTTTCCGTTAGCACCAAGTAGCTGAAAGACATTGAACTAATAAGATGTTTTCTGCTATGACCTTAAGGGTCATTAAACCTAAAGTTATTCTTCAGAAGGGTAAGGAATTCCAAAAAATAATGGTCATTATCTGAATTTAAGATCCTGTATTACGGAAGCAATACAAATTATAAAATTAGCATTTAAAATGTTTGAATCATTGATAAGAATTCTTCCTACATATTCTTTCATGGGCTTTAGGAATATATGCCTAGTCAGGAAAACCAACCTCACTCAGATACGAAGTCGCTTCTTTGTGTCAGTTTACCATCCGGAGCAAAAGTGCTTGGCCACATCATTTGAGAACACTGGAAACCACGCAAAGCTTCTCTTAGTAGTATTGAGTCACAAAGATGTAGGATTTATTAGTCAGCCTTTAAAAATATCTGCAGACAACTTTATGAAAAACCTGCCACATTGTATAATCCTTAGGAGTATAGGATTTGTCCAGGAGTGGTGGTTCACGCTTGTAATCCCAGCACTTTGGGAGGCCAAGGCGGGTGGATCATTTGAGGTCAGGAGTTCAAGACTAGCCTAGCCAACATGGTGAAACCCTGTCTCTAGTAAAAATACAAAAAAATTAGCCGGGCGTGGTGGTGCATGCCTGTAGTCCCAGTTACTCGGGAGGTTGAGGCAGGAGAATTGCTTGAACCCGGAGGTGGAGGTTGCAGTGAGCCGAGATCATGCCACTGCACTCCAGCTTGGGTGACAGAGCAAGACTTTGTCTCAAAAAAAAAAAAAAGAAAAAAGAAAAAAAGAAAAAAAGAAATACAGGATTTGGTCAGACTGCCAAGGTTTCAATTCCATCTCCATCTTTTACTAGTTCTGTAATTTTGATGGGGGCATTTAGCTCCTCTGTCTCAGTTTTCTTCTTGGTAAAAAGGGCATCCAATTGTATGTATCTTCTAGGGTTGCTGTGAGAATTAAATGGGCTAATGCACATAAAATTCTTCCACAGTGTCCGGCACATAATAAGATTAGCTCAATAAATATTAGCTATAATGGAACAAATGAGAACCAATATTGTAAAACTTACTTCTAACCAGTATAAAGATGAGCAGCATTTGGCTTTGGATTATCCTAAAGAAAAAACAGTAAGCAGAAAATCATACCTTTTAAAAATATGACGCCAGGAGCAATGAGTGGCTCATGCTTGTAATCTTAGCACGCTGAGAGGCTGAGACAGGTGGATCAATTAAACTCAGGAGTTTAGGAGACCAGCCTGGGTAACATAGCGAAACCCCATCTCTATAAAAAATACAGAAATTAGTCTGCTATGATGGTGTGGGCCTGCAGTCCCAGCTACTTGGGAGGCTGAGACAGGAGGATCACATGAGCCCTGGAGGTTGAGGCTGCAGTGAGCTGTAATCATGCCACTACACTCCACCCTGGTTGACAGAGCAAGACACTATCTGAGGGTGAGTGGGGTGGGGGGAAAAGATGAGCAACGTGTTAAGAGGACAAGTAATTATAAAACTGAGAGAAGAAACTGCGTAGAGCCAAAATATATTTTCCCTGAACTTGAAAAAATGGCAACTCTTTATTTCATCAATATTCCATAACCTTTGCTTATGCTTTTTGGAGCTATCTCGGTAGGGTGATATTGAAAGTAGTAATCAGCCGGGCGAGGTGGCTCATGCCTGCAATTCCAGCACTTTGGGAGGCCGAGGCGGGTGGATCACTTGAGGTCAGGAATTTGAGACCAGCCTGGCAAACATGGCGAAATCCCGTCTTTACTAAAAACACAAAAAAATTAGCCATGTGTGGTGGTTCGTTCCTGTAGTCCCAGCAACTTGGGAGGCTGAGGCAGGAGAATCACTTGAACCCAGGGGACAGAGGTTGCAGTGAGCCAAGATCATGCCACTGGACTCCAGCCTGGGTGTGACAGAGTGAGACTCCACCTCAAAAATAAATAAAGAAATAAAAATAAGGCTGGGCCCGGTGGCTCACACCTGTAATCCCAGCACTTCGGGAGGCAGAGGTGGGCGGATCACCTGAGGTCAGGAGTCCAAGGCCAGCCTGGACAACAAGGTGAGACCCTGTCTCTACTAAAAATACAAAATTAGCTGGGCATGGTGGCGCATGCCTGTAATCCCAGCTACTTGGGAGGCTGAGGCAGGAGAATCGCTTGAACCTAGGAGGTGGAGGTTGTGGTGAGCCAAGATCATGCCATTGCACTCCAGCCTGGGCAACAAGAGCCAAACTCTGTCTCAAATAAATAAATAAATTCCTGAATCTTTTTCCATGGGAATGTGGAAAATATGGATAAAGTGATTTATGTGCTCAGTATAATTAATGAATAAGCAGAAGTATTCAATTGAATTTAGTTTGCTTCAAAAATTCAGTCACTTCTGCTTAAATAACTTTAAGGTTAAATTAAGAAGAGTTGATGCAAATGCACATATCACTTGGGGACAAAGTTTGATTTTCCTTATTATTAAAGAATAGCGTCTTGATGTTATTCTCTCTCTTGCATTTAAAAATTGGAACAAATAAGGAACAAATGTCATCAATGTATTCTTATTTTAATATTCTAAGAGAAATAAGAATATTGCTTTCAGAATTGATGTCTTAAAGCACAGTATTGTTGTTGAACATAAATAACGTATAGGTGACTATCAACCTGTTTCTCCATTCTTTAAACTGTACATAAACTGCAAGTTAAACCCAACAGTTCTGTGATAATTGTTGTGAAGCACAAGGAGAGAGAATCAATGTGAGGTCAAACATTCACATTAAAATTTAAAGAATAGGTCTATTATCTGAAAGGATTCATAATGCTTCTTATAGATATATCTAAATGTGTTTTTGTACTAAGAAATATTTGAATCCTGAGTAGCTTACATATTTACATGCTTTATGGAAAAGATGTGAACCAAATGATCTAAGTTACTTTCTAGCTCTGTAACTCTGTGACGCTTCAATGGCTTTTGCAGCATATTATTAATATTAGTGAATGTTATTTAAAAAGAAATAAACTTTTTACATTCAAAGTGGATGAGTTCTAAATATATTTTCAGGCCGGGCGCGGTGGCTCAAGCCTGTAATCCCAGCACTTTGGGAGGCCGAGACGGGCGGATCACGAGGTCAGGAGATCGAGACCATCCTGGCTAACACGGTGAAACCCCGTCTCTACTAAAAAATACAAAAACTAGCCGGGCGAGGTGGCGGGCGCCTGTAGTCCCAGCTACTCAGGAGGCTGAGGCAGGAGAATGGCGTAAACCCGGGAGGCGGAGCTTGCAGTGAGCTGAGATCTGGCCTCTGCACTCCAGTCCGGGCGACAGAGCGAGACTCCGCCTCAAAAAAAAAAAAAAAATATATTTTCAAATGTTATTGGGACTAGCATTACTTTAACAGAAACTTGCTTTTTAAATGATTATTATATCATTCCCATTTATATTTTTCAAATGGAGATGTCGTCAATTATTCCATAAATATTCTAAATAACAATAACAGCTCTAAAAGGGATAAATAGACCTTTAATATATATTGTTAAATAAGGATATAAAATGTCTTAGAATATCTAACTCGATTCAGAAATTATATGATGAGTTAATGGGCTCCTATTTCCTCTTTCAGACAATATAATGACAACATGTGTTTTTTTTGTTTGTGTGTTTGTTTTTTTCCAGAGGTTACTGGGGTTACATAAATTTTTTAGCACCCATCACCCAGCAGTGTACACTGCACTATATTTGTAGTCTTTTATCCCTCACTCCCTCCCACCCTTTCCCCCCAAATCCCCAAAGTCCGTTGTATCATTTCTTTCTTTTTTTTTTTTTTTTTTTTGAGACAGAGTCTCGCTCTGTCATCCAGGCTGGAGTGCAGTGGTGCGATCTCGGCTCACTGCAAGCTCCACCTCCCAGTTTCACGCCATTCTTCTGCCTCAGCCTCCCAGGTCGCTGGGATTAAAGGCGCCCGCCTCCACGCCCGGCTATTTTTTTGTATTTTTAGTAGAGACGGGGTTTCACCATGTTGGCCAGGATGGTCTTGATCTCTTGACCTCGTGATTCACCCACCTCGCCTCCCGAAGTGCTGGATTACAGGCGTGAGCCACCGCACCCAGCCATTGTATCATTCTTATGCCTTTGTGTCCTCATAGCTTAGCTCTCACTTATCAGTGAGAACATAACAATGTTTGGTTTTCCATTCCTGAGTTACTTCACTTTGAATAATAGCCTCCAGGGCCAGGCACCTTGGCTCATGCCTGTAATCTCAGCACTTTGGGAGGCCGAGGAAGGTGGATTATCTGAGGTAGGGAGTTTGAGAGCAGCCTGACCAACGTGTAGAAACCCCGTCTCTACTAAAAATACAAAATTAGCCAGGTGTGGTTGCGCATGCCTGTAATACCAGCTACTCAGGAGGCTGAGGCAGGAGAATCGCTTGAACTCAGGAGGTGGAGGTTGTGGTGAGCCAAGATTGTGCCATTGCACTCCAGCCTGGGCAACAATAGCGAAACTCTGTCTCCAAAAACAAATAAATAAAATAAAATAAAATAAAATAAAGCCTCTAGTCTCATCCAGGTCTCTGCAAATGCAGTTAATTCATTCCTTTTTATCTTGAGTAGTATTCCACAGTTCTTTATCCACTTGGTTGACGGGCATTTGGGTTAGTTCCACGATTTTGCAATTGCAGACAACGTGTTTTTATTAAACTGTGGAAGAGTAGAAGAAGAAGGGAAGTCTAATCCAAACTCTTTACTTTTCATTAACCATTTAGGTCATTTTTAAATATTTCTTTTCTTTTTTTGAAACCACAACTCACCTTGTCACTCAAGGTGGAGTGCAGTGGTGGGATCACAGATCTTTATAACCTTGCCTTCTAGGGCTCCAGGCATCCGCTTGCCTCAGCCTCCCGAGAAGCTAAGACTACAGGCATGAGCCATCATGCCCAGCTAGTTTTTTTTTTTTTTTTTTTTTTTTGTGGAGACAGGGTTTCACTATGTTGCCCAGGCTGACCTCAAACTCCTGGGCTCAAGCAAGGCTCCCACCTTGGTCTCCCAAAGTGCTGGGATTATAGGTGTGAGCTACCA
Organism: Rhinopithecus roxellana; assembly: GCF_007565055.1. Classification (NCBI taxonomy): domain Eukaryota; kingdom Metazoa; phylum Chordata; class Mammalia; order Primates; family Cercopithecidae; genus Rhinopithecus; species Rhinopithecus roxellana. Next base: position 108,482,054 of record NC_044562.1, on the reverse strand, counting down.
TGTCCACCTTTTAAATATTTCATTCAGAACTTTTATGTGTCACTCTTTCAGACACTGATGATACATCAGCGAACGAAACAAATATCCCTGCCCTTGTGACACTCACGTTCTAATATGGGGTGACTGACAATAGACAAAATAAATAAGACAAAATATATAGTATGCTAAATCATGATAAGTGCTGTGGATAAAAAACAAAACAAATAAGGGGGTTAGAAAATGTTGGTGAGGAAGAGTGGTGAAGACTCATGCCTATAATCCTAGCTCTGCAGGAGGCCAGGACAGGAAGATTGCTCGAGGCCAGGAGTTCAAAACCAGCCTGGGCAACATGGTGAGACTCTGTCACTGCAAAAATTTAAAAACTTGCCAGGCAGGCCTGGCTCAGTGGCTCACACCTATAATCCCAGCACTTTGGGAGGCCGAGGTAGGTGGATCACCTGAGGTTAGGAGTTTGACACTAGCCTGACTAACAGAGTAAAACCCTATCTCTACTAAAAATACAAAAATTAGCTGGGTGTAGTGGCGCATGCCTGTAATCCCAGCTATTTGGGAGGCTGAGGTAGGAGAATTGCTTGAACCCAGGAGAAAGAGGTTGTAGTGAGCCAAGATATAGCCACTGTACTCCAGCCTGAGTGACAGAGTGAGACTCCATCTCAAAAGAAAAAAAAAATTGCCAGCAACGTGGCACACTCCTGTAACTCCAGCTACTCGAGAGGCTGAGGTGGGAGGATTAGTTGAGCCCAGGAGGTTGAGGTCACAGAGAGCTATGATTGTGCTGCTGCACTCCAGCCTAGGTGACAGAGTGAGACTCTTTCTAAAATAAAAAAATAAATAAATAAATAGAGTGGTAAGAGAAGGCCTCATTGAGGAAGTGACATTCTAGTGAAACCTGCAAAAGGGTGAAGAGTATTCCAAGCAGAGAGAACATCAGGTGCAAAGGTCAACGTCCTTGAGGTAAAAGGTGCTTTTTAAAGAAACAGCAAGGCCCTGTGGTTGAAATGAAGTAAAGTAGGGGGTAAGTGATAGGAGATGAGGTTAGGGAGATAGGTTGGTAGGTGGTGAAACTGTATTTGCAAAAACTGTAACAGTGAGAGAAATCTATCATAACTGACTCCATCTTGCTTCTAACCTCACAAGCTAACTGTCCTGTCCTTGCTCTTTCCTGGGCATAGTATGGGAGGAATTTAAAGTTTAACCATAAAACAAGGATGACAATAATCCCTTCCCAAAACTAACCCCCGACTTGTTTGGGGACTGAACCCATCTTTGTAAAACTAAAGCAAGGCCCCAAGGTTAGAATTATCAGAGGGCCTGAATTCTGCTAAGCTATAAGCATAGTTAAGAGATAACCAACCATTGTTCCCTAGCTTGCTTAGTGCTCAGGAGTCATGTAGCTGCAGGTCACGAGATTTGCAACTTCCCCAATTGTTCCTATAGATAATATCACTGTTATAAAACCAAGGAGTGGTCTTTGTGATTTTTTTTATTTAGTTAGTTTTTGAGACTGAGCCTCTATTGCCCAGGCTGGAGTTCAGTAGTGTGATCTCTGGTCACTACTATCGCCTCCCAGGTTCAAGCAATTCTCCTGCCTTGGCCTCCCAAGTAGCTGAGATTACAGGCATCTGCCACCACACCTGGCTAATTTTTGTATTGTTAGTACAGATGGAGTTTCACCATGTTGGCCACACTGGTCTCAAATTCCTGACCTCAAGTGATCCTCCCACCTTGGCCTCCCAAAGTGCTGGGATTACAGATGTAAGCCACTGCGACCCACCTGTGATATTTTTCACTGGTAAACAGACTGAGGGTACTCAGACCTGTGACTCATACCAACAAACTGACTCAACTGGTCCTGTGACCCCACCCAGAAACTGACTCAGCATACGAACACAGTTCCTACATGCCTATGATTTCATCTCCAACCAGTCAGCAGCATCCATTCCTTAGCCTCTGCCTGCCAAATTATACTTTTAAAACCCTAACCTCAAAGCTCTCCAGGAGGTGGATTTGAAAAATCTCTCCCATCCTTTCACTTGGCTGCCTTACAATAATCAAATCTTTGCTGCAACACTACTGTCTCAGTGTATTGGCTTTTCTGTGCAGTGAGCAAGAAGAGCCCACTGGCAGCCATGGAAAGGATGTTGGCTTTTTCTCTGAATAATATGAGAAGCCATTAGAAGATTTTGACCAGAGAAATGGCCTAATTTTACTTCTCAAGTGTACTCTGGCTGCTGAGTAGAAAACAGAGTGAATTGGGGCAAAGAAGAAAGCAATGAGGTAAGTTAAGAATTTATTTCAATAATCCATGCAAAAGATGGAAGCTGGGACCACGATGGTAGGAGTGCTGATAGTGAGAAGTATTTAGACTGGATATATTTTGCAAGTAGATATCCAAAACTGAGAAGAATTTAGGCCCAGAGAGGCTGTGACTTGGCCAATGCAGCCTGTTATTATTGGCAGAGCTGGCAATAGATTGCAGGTCTTCCACCCAATCATATCTTCCCCAATAATCTTACCTGTATAAAAGCTGACATAATTCATCCTCTGAAATCACAATGGAAAATGAAAAATATTACTTAAATGAATGTACCAGGATGCATGATTTAAAACGAAATGAAAATATTTCAAAGTCTCCTTATAGTTTATATTATTTTATCCTAAAGTTCAAACTCATTTGCCTGACATACAGGAAAGGTAAAATTTGATTTTTTTTTTCCTGTTTACCAAAATGGTTAACATCAGACTTGATTCCTTCACTTATTCATGTTTTTTTGGTTTTTGGCTTTCTTAAGATTGCAGTATCAATCTGTCACCCAGACTGGAATGCAGTGGCATGACTGTGGCTTTATTCATGTATTTAAAAAATGATTCTTGAGTGCCTATTAAGGTTACAGGACCTGGATATTAGCTGCTACCAGACTCTGCTGAAACCTCACCTTGGCTTTACTCAGGCACTTTTGGTCACTTATTCCTTTGTAATCCTGTGGCACTGAAACATATCTGTCATACTTATCACTTTGAATTGCATTTATTTGTTTAACTGTCTGGTTTCCTCATTAAATTAAACTAAACTGAACTATAGCAGTTTAGTTCAGGATTAAGGATTATTTATCTTTGCATTTTCAGAAGCTAGCACAGTGTCTCTCATATTGTAGGTGTTCATTGAAGAGTGATTTGATCAATTTTATTCAGAAGAATCTGTTTGGGACCACTTTCTGCTTTTTCTTTGATCTCATTCTTTTCAAGGTGAGTGATCAATAAAAAAGGATCACTGGAAAGTTACAAAATTTTATTTGATTAATACCAGTCATTAGGTAAACCCTGAGACTTTGATTATTACAATTAAACATATGCCAGGAGAGCCAAAGTCTTAATAGGCAATGATTTCTTTTTTGTATCTTGTGTATTCCAGTTCCTGAATGAGCTACTAAAAATAAGTCAATTTATTCCTTGATTTACCAAATATTTATTGAGCACCTATTATGTTTGGATTTTCCAAACACTGTTAGTTCATGAGATGCTTTTGGTGGCATATGGGTATTCACAATTTTTCTTTATTTTACATATATTCGAGTGTAATTCATGGAAACTTTTTCTTAGGAAAATGTTATATTTTATCAAAAGTAAGTTGATTTCCTAGTCAGGCATATTGGCACATGCCTGTAGTCCCAGTTACTTGGGAGGCTGAGGTAGGAGGATTGCTTGAGCCCAGGAGTTCCAGGTTGCAGTGAGCTATGATCATATCACTACTGTTCAGCCTAGGCAACAGAGACCCCATCTCTAAAAATAAAAATAAAGAATAACAAGTAAATTGATTTGAAGAAAAATGTTACATTAGGCCAGGTGCTGTGGCTTACACCTCTAATCTGAACACTTTGGGAGGCCGAGGTGGGCAGATCACGAGGTCAGGAGTTCGAGACCAGCCTGGCCAATATGGTGAAACCCCGTCTCTACTAAAAATACAAAAATTAGCTGGGCATGGTGGCACGTGCCTGTAGTCCCAGCTACTCGGGAGGCTGAGGCAGGAGAATTGCTTGAACTTGAGAGGAAGATCGAGCCATTGCACTCTAACCTGAGTGACAGAGCAAGACTTGGTCTCTAAAGGGGGGAAAAAACCTCACAAAAATTAGCTGGACGTGTTGGCAGGCGCCAGTAATACCAGCTACTCAACTGAGGGAGGAGAATTGCTTGAATCTGGGAGGCAGAGGTTGCAGTGAACCAAGATCACGACACTACACTCCAGCGTGGGTGACAGAACGAGACTCCGTCTCAAAAAAAAATGTTACAGGTCGGGCGCGGTGGCTCAACCCTGTAATCCCAGCACTTTGGGAGGCCGAGACGGGTGGATCACGAGGTCAGGAGCTCGAGACCATCCTGGCTAACATGGTGAAACCCCGCTTCTACTAAAAAATACAAAAAACTAGCCGGGCGAGGTGGCGGGCGCCTGTAGTCCCAGCTACTCGGGAGGCTGAGGCAGGAGAATGGCGTGAACCCGGGAGGCGGAGCTTGCAGTGAGCTGAGATCTGGCCACTGCACTCCAGCCTGGGCGACAGAGCGAGACTCCGTCTCAAAAAAAAAAAAAAAAAAAAAGTTACATTAATTTAAAAAAAAAGGACCAAAAATAGTGAGAGGTATGTATAAATATTACAAGTTTGAGAAATAATATACCATGAATTATGGACAGTAACCAAGGGACTTCTACCCATTCTCCCTGACCGGCCAAATGGACTGTGTAGGGGCCAAGGTGAAAGTTTCCCCTGGGCCTTCTGAAGGTTCACTGAAAATCACTGACATGAGGCAGATTAATAGGAGAAAAGGCATTCAAGTTTATTTGACATGTATACAAGGGGAGAATCACAGTGATTACCCAAGTACCGTGGTTCTGAAGCTTTCATACCATCCTGGCATATGTTATGGGAGGGGGAAGAAGGGAATTCTGTTGAGGGCATTATTATGGAGAACGAGTAGATCATAGAACAGATTAATTTGTACATTGTCTTGTGAAAGGTTCTGTTCAGGTGTAGGTTCATTCTTGGCCTTACAGGGAGGGAAAGAAAAAACAATTATTCCTTTAGATGGATATGGATTGTAGGCGGATAAAGGCTTAGGGAGAGGCTGTGGGGTGTGAAGTAGGGGGAGGTCTGGGAGGCCCAGAGGCTTCTTCAGTTCAGCATGTCAACATGCCATATTTCGGGGTACTGTTTTCTTTCCTTTTTTTTTTTTTTTTGAGACGGAGTTTCGCTCTTGTTACCCAGGCTGGAGTGTAATGGCGCAATCTCAGCTCATCGCGACCTCCTCCTCCCGGGTGCAAGAGATTCTTTTACCTCAGCCTCTTGAGTAGCTGGGATTACAAGCATGCCCCACCATGCCCGGCTAATTTTGGGCTTCACTGCTTTTACAGTGAATACGCAGCGAAGAGCCTTGTATCTCAAATTCCTTCTAGCATCCTGTGGCATATAAAACTCATTCACTAACATTCCAGGAGATGTAATGAGAAAAAAATGAGCACTAAATGATGTCTTAGTAGTTCTCTAGGTATCTCCTTCTTATATATCAATTTCTATTTCCAATGCCCAAATAATGCTCCAAAAAACAAATGGATGAGACATGTATTTTTCATGGAATGTTTTTTCCTTGTTGAATGTACTCACAGTTTCTTTATTGACAACCTACAGAAGAGTTTATTCACAATTAATGAGCATGCAAATCATCCAGGAAACTTCTTAAACTGAGGATTCTATATAGTAGATCTGTGGTAAGGTCTGAGATTCTACTTTTCAAATAAGTTCCCAGGTGAAGCTTTTATCACTAATACAGGAACTACCCTTTGAGTAGCAAAGATCTAGAATAGGTTGTTCAATATGTGTTGTCTGAGGACTACCTACATCTGAATTAGCTGAGGTGCTCATTAGAATGCAGATCCTCTGTCCCTAAACTGTTTTTACAGAGTTGAAACCTGTGTACATACCCTCTACTCCTGTGAATAAGTATTTTATATAATCATTGCAGGTTGTTTTTCCATACACTAAATTAAAAACAATGACAACTTTGCATTAAGTAGCCTGCAGTTCTGTTCTTTTCCTGGGGGCAGAAAGACATTGAGTAGATATTAGAAGAGTAGGATAAAAGGTAATAGTTGTTAGGCTTACTTGAAAATTCTGTCTGGTATGTGGATCACGGAAATGTGCATGTTAACATTTTAGGTGCTCCAACTCTTTAGAGTCTGCTAAACAGTTGAATGGAAAAAAAAAAAAAAAAATCCCCAACCCTTATCCTTCAATCTTTTATCTTAGATTGTCCCCACAGTTCTCTTTTGAAACTACTCATCTTTATACTCTACTAACCCAAAATACATCTTGCCTTAGAGTATGATGTAAGATCAACTTGAAGGCAATGAACTTCTTCCTGTTGATGTTTTCCCCTCATTTTTCTTTCTGCCTCTCTTCTGTGTATTCTTCAATACCCAGCTCTGGTATCTCCCCTCCTGATTTTCCTTAAGAATGCTAAAAAGTGTTAAAAAGTATTTAAATCAGGTGCAGGGGCTCATGCCTGTAATCCCAGCACTTTGGTAGACTGAAGAGGGAGGAAGGCTTGAGCCCAGCAGTTCAAGACCAGCCTGGGCAACATAGTGAGAACCCATCTCTACAATAACAATAAAAAATTAGCCAGGCATGGTGACTTGCCTGTGGTCCCAGCTACTTGGGAGGTGGAGGTGGGAGGATTGCTTGAGCACAGGAGTTTGAGTTTATAGTTAGCTATGATTGGGCCACTGCACTCTAGCCTGGATGACAGAGTGAGAAAAGTATTTAAAATGTTCATCAACTTTGACTCAATTTCACTTAAAGGATATATCCTTAAGAATCAATTTGACAAGTTATCATTTTATAGTTCATAAGTGTGATGACTGGGTTTTTATGCTCTTGTGTGTGATGCGCCTCCCTCAAACCTTGTCATGATGTTGGCACATTACCCATCTGATGTTAAAAAAGAATCAATTGGACAAGGAAACAAAGATATTCAAAGTAATGTTATCTATAATACAGATTGGAAACTGTCTTTGTAGGTTCTTGAATAGGCAGTAAGCAGAATAAATTAGGGTATACCTTTCCATTAACATATTATGCAGGCAGGCTGGATGCGGGGGCTCACACCTGTAATCCCAGCACTTTGGGAGGCCAAGGTGGCCAGATCATGAGGTCAGGAGATTGAGACCATCCTGGCCAACACGGTGAAACCCCGTCTCTACTGAAAATACAAAAACTAGCCGGGCGGGGTGGCGGGTGCCTGTAGTCCCAGCTACTCGGGAGGCTGAGGCAGGAGAATGGCGCAAACCTGGGAGGCGGAGCTTGCAGTGAGCTGAGATCCGGCCACTGCACTCCAGTCCGGGCGACAGAGCGAGACTCTGCCTCAAAAAAAAAAAAAAAAAAAAAAAAAAAAAAATTAGCTAGACATGGTGACAGGCACCTATAGTCCCAGCTACTCGGGAGGCTGAGGCAGGAGAATCCCACCTGAACCCGGGAGGCGAACCTGCAGTGAGCCGAGATTGTACAACTGCACTCCAGCCTGGGCTACAGAGTGAGATTCCGTCTAAAAACAAACAAACAAAAAAACTACGCAGACAGTAAAAACAAAGATATAGATTCACATTTCTTGTCACTGAAGGGTGTTGTCAATATTTTGTTGAAAGAGGATTTACAGGGCATTACATTAATAATAATTCTAATATTAAAAATAAATGCCATATTTAGTTCACTGATGTAGTCTAAGTGCTTAGAATGGAAAGCTCAATAAATATTTGCTAGGTGAATGCATATGTGGAGTGCTTTATATGCCCCAGGTATTGTTGTAAGAACTGTACTTTTATCTTCTAATTTATCTTTACAGTACTCCACGGAGGTAGGTCCCATTACCCACATATTATAGATGAGGAAACTGATGCTCAGAGAGATTAAGCAGGTTGCCTAAGATCATAAAGGTAGTAAGTGACAAGACTTGGTTTTGAATGATCTGATTCAAAGCCCATGTTTTCACATATTTTTGTTTTCTATTATTTTTATATAAGTTGTATATAAAATGTCTATAGCAAGTTATTAGGTTGGTGCAAAAGTAATTGCAGTTTTTGCTGTTAAAAGTAATAACACTGGTTAATTGTGACCCAAGTGGTCAGATTACAGGGGCTGGGTTTCTTTTTTCCTCTTTTTTATATAGGTTTTCATGTTTCCAAAATGAACATGAGTTCTTTCTGTAATAAAATACCTATATTAAAAAGAGCATTTTTGGTTAGTTTCACCACCAGTGACAAAAAGGCGTTTATGGGATTTTTCTTTCTGGAAAGAATGAATCATTCCCTTGCCATGCTATCTCAAAACACTGTTCCACATCTATTTTCTGCTCTTTTTACTCGCTTATGGTAATGATTGTTTCAATGCTGTTCTCTACAACTTGACTAAGTTGGAGAATGTATTTTATTTATCTTTGTATTTTCAGGGCTAATACAATGCCTGAAGCATCAGAAATATATATCCAAAGAGATTTATTTAATTGAAAAAGAATCTTAAAATAGTAAAATCAGTGTTCGTCATTCCATTTTTCTTTGCTCCATTCCTTGTGCAGTAAAATATTATGTGTTTGTTCCCAGGTTCTGCCAAGGCAGAGCCGATCTCCCCTGCCCTTTATCTCCTACTGCTAAGAGCAGTAGCCAGTAAGTGTAAAAAATCAAAACAAAGCACTTTCCTATCTCCCCAATGGAGTAAAAGCAGTGAAGCCCAAATAATGCTTAGTTACCAAAAGCCACGCCAGGTGGCTAATCGAAAGGGTATTGATTTTAGCCAGTAAATAGCCGTTAATATAGTTGAAACCTGGGTTGAATATGCAGCTCGGTAATTAGCTAATAAAGCAAACAAGGGCAGAAGAGAACGTGGCGCAGTTGGATAAGCAGCAGCCCATCATCCAGGAAGCTCGCCTATGTCTAATACCTTCTCATACGAAGGACTCAGGTTACCTTCAGGACTTTCCAGCCATTAAATAAGGATAAAAAAAAAAACTAGAATATGAGATATAACTAAAAGCAGTTGTAAATGTTTTGCAAATATTACATGCAATAGTAATGTTTCCTGAAGACAGATGTTGCAATTTTATAATCTTAAGTGAGGAAGTTTAATAACTATTTTAGATCATCGGGATAATGTTTAGTTGTTCTAGGATAATTATTAAACAATTCTCAGTTTGTTAAATCATCTGATATTCCAGACAAATCCATAGCTTGGTTACTTCTCATATTATCCTGCAACAGCTCAAGGACACGGTAAAGTGGTAGAGACTAGTCAGCAAAAGAGAGAAAGGAAGAAGAAAATCAGGGATAAAGGGTCAGAGAGCTAAGGAAACAGATTAAAATCAAAGGACTTAGACCAGAGATGGTAAATTTGAAGACTAGATGTAAGCTTTAGCATTCAAATGCATTATAACAGACCTGCACTGTTTTTTGTTCTTGTTTTGTTGCCTTTTTAAGGTTTGACTGCTAATAATTTCTTAAAGTGAAAAAAGTATCTAAAATCCCAGATTTCCAGTTTATTTTGAAAATTCAGAGTGTTTAGTAACACTAGGCTTGATTCTCCCATGACAACAATGGACAAAAGCTTTGTACAGGCTGCTACTTTTATTTATGCTAAAAATTTTGATTATGAACATCTTAAAGCTTATTGTAAATTAGAAAAAAAAATCTATTCATCTACCTCTAAATTCAATAACTTAATACATTGCTATATTTATTAAGAACAGTTTCCTATATAACGCCAATATTAACACACTGAAAAAAAACCCTGTAATTTCCTAATGCCATGTTTACTCAGTTCATATTCAAATTTCCCCATTGTTCCTAAAATGTCATTTATATTCATTTTATTATTTTTTGTTTGTTTGCTTTTCTGAATACAGGCTCTTGCCTGTCACTCAGTCTGGAGTGCAGTGGTGTAATCCTGCCTCACTGTAACCTCAAACTCCTGGGCTAAAGTGATCCTCCAGCCTCAGCCTCCTGTGGAGCTGGGACTACAGGTGCATACCACCAGAACTAGCTAATTTTTTTTATTTTACTTTTTGTAGAGACAGAGTCTCACTGAGTTGCTCAGGATCTTCTTGCTTTGATCTCCCAAAGTGCTGGGATGATAGGAATGAGCCACCATGCCTGACCTGCATTTATCTTCTTTTCAAGCCATTGTTCAATTAAAACACATGCTTTGTATTTGATTATGTCACTTAAGTCACTTTTACTTCAGATCAGACCCTCTCTCCCTTTTCTTTTCTTCTGTGTTAATGTTGTTGAAGAGGAATCAGTTGTCTTGTTGACTAGAATTTATACCTAAGGGGTTAACTCAGATTAAGTATTTGGGGCAAAAATCATCTAGAAGTGATGGTGCAGACTTTAGATTACGTCCCATAAAGAGGTGGGTACTTTCTGGTTTTCCTAGCTGATCACAAAAGGTTTGATACCAGGTTAAGGTCAAGAGCCAACCCCTGTGGATGTGGCATGCTTTCTCCAATTTGCCACAGACCGCACTAATGCTTATTTGTTTTACCATAGCCTGATGAACTCACTTTACCTTACCTGTGAGGCATATGTGAAATCTGACCTAACATATATCCCATACTACAGTCTGGGTGTGTAATAAAAGCATATACTCCTTATATTAGTTTGTTTTCATAAAGAACTGCCCGAGTCTGGGTACCTTATAAAGGAAAGAGGTTTAATTGACTCACTGTTCAGCATGGCCAGGGAGGCCTCAGGAAACTTACAATCCCAGCAGAAGGTGAAGGGGAAGCAAGACACCTTCCTCACAAGGCAGCAGGAAGAAGTGCCCATCAAAGAGGGAAGTGCCCTTTATAAAACCATCAGATCTTATGAGAACTCACTCACTGTCATGAGAACAGCATGGGGGGAACTGCCCGCACGATTCAATTACCTTCACCTGGTCTCTCCCTTAACACATGGGAATTATAATTCAAAATGAGATTTGGGTAGGGATACAAAGCCTAACCATATCACTCCTGTATCCGTTAGACAATAGAATAGTGCCTGGTACACAAGTGGTGCTCAATAAATACTCATTGAATGACTGATGTTAGAAATATCTAAATTAGAAACACCTGGAAGGAAATAGAATGTGAGGAAGATTTTGCAACCCATGTTCCTGAACTACATGTAGCCCAGAGAAGCCTTTTGTCCTTATATGGAGAGAGCAAACTGGAGAGACTGCCAGCTCTAGGGAATGGTTTTTTCTTTGAACTGGAAAGAAAGGTACGATCCCAGTGGAGAAATTAAAAAAAAAAAAAAAAAAAGAGGAAGAATAAATTTAAGATTCTGTGGCAGTCAAAGGTTTTTGTTATGAAGGGCCTGATGCAGATTGGGCTTTCCAGAGCAGATATTGAGATGGAATATGACATGCAGGTGATTTATTAGGATTAACACGTCTAAAAGGAAGAGGGCAGAAGCAGAATCGGGCAGAGGGAGAAATTGGATTGTGATGCAGTCTCAATCTACCCCTGAGGGAGTTCTAGAGCATATAAGGCCCATCAGAGTTATTTTCTAATTATCTGGCTGAGTCTCATACCCCAGCCTCATTCAGTCACAGGATAAGAACTAACTCAGCAAAGGAATGACCTTGACTGAGGCAGCTTTCAGTGGTCCAGACAAATTCTGAAGGAGCTGGCTGCTGAAAACCACTTACTGAAGATGCTTCCAGGAGCTGGAGAAATAAGTTCTGCTTGAAAGAGGAACTGGGCCAGGCGCGGTGGCTCAAGCCTGTAATCCCAGCACTTTGGGAGGCCAAGACGGGCGGATCACGAGGTCAGGAGTTCGAGACCACCCTGGCTAACATGGTGAAACCCCGTCTCTACTAAAAAATACAAAAAGCTAGCCGGGCGAGGTGGCTGGTGCCCGTAGTCCCAGCTACTCGGGAGGCTGAGGCAGGAGAATGGCGTAAACCCGGGAGGCGGAGCTTGCAGTGAGCTGAGATCCGGCCACTGCACTCCAGCCTGGGCGACAGAGCGAGACTCCGTCTCAAAAAAAGAAAAGAAAAAGGAAGAGGAACTGAGTGGTATAGCTATCTGTCTGCCTCGGACCCCACATTTAAACTTCTGGTCTTATCTCTAAATGAGGCTGTGGAAATAGTTACTGAAGTATTCTTTTGCTAAGAATTAGTTGACTAATTGTAAACATTCAAATTATACTATAATTTTTTTCAACCTTGTTTTACTATTTCTTTAATTGTTAGGAGTCTCAAAAAGTAAAAAATAAAACGGTCCAGGCATCTCTCAAATTTTACAAGACTCTGGTATTGCTTGAATGTCCCACCGGATACAAAATTGAGCCCATTTACATGGTTGTAAATTGCTTTGGCATTCTGAATTAAAAACATCCTACAAATGTCAATGATGTACTGAAGATCTAGCTCTGGAAAGATAGATTGGCATTAGTGCCAAAGGGAAATAAATGGAGAAAGCTGTATTAGTTTCCTATTGCTGTTACAACAAATTGCCACAAACTTGGTTGTTAAAGCAACGGAAATTTATTGGCTGACAGTTCTGGAGGCCAGAAGTTGAAAATCAGCATCACTAGACTGAAATCAAGGGGTCAGCAGGGCTGCACTCCTTCTGGAGACTCTAGGGAGAATCCATTCTGTGTTTCTTCCAGTTTCTGGTGGCTGCAGACCTTTCTTGGCTTGTGTTTGCATTGCTACAGTCTCTGTATTCATGGTCACTCTGTCTTCTATTCTACTGTGTGCATACAATCTTCCTATTACTTTTGTCTTTTAAGGATATGTATGATTGCATTTAGGGCCCACACCCATAATTCAGAGTAACCTCTCCATTTCAAGATACTTAATCGTATCTACAACTCTCCCCCTCTCCCCACTGCTGGGCCCAATAAGGTAAAATTGACAGATTCCACGGATCAGAATGTGAATAACTTTGGGGAGGCCATTATTCAGTCTACCACAGTGTAGCTTCTCAGTCTTTGCTTTAGCTCTCATTAGGCTGCAGACTATTTGCTTTCTACCTACTACAACAGCAGGAACCAAAAGGACACCCTATGTAAAGTGAAAGGATACCCTATATCCAGGGTGGGCCTCATGGTGAAAAAACTAGAATTTCAACCTCCAGCACTTTGAGACCCACTTTAGGAAGGCCACGTTTGTGAGGGCAGGACATTTGCTGTATTTCAATACTATAAGAGGACCAGGTTGACAGTGAAGAACACAATAAAAATTGCCTTGTACCACATTTGACTATTGAAAGATATTTTTTTAGAATACACATTACTCTAGATTTTCTAGAAAAAAAAATTTCTAGATGCCCTGACACCAGTTTCTAGCTATTTCTCACATGTCAAGTTATCTCATTCTCAGAAACTTGGCTAAGAGTTAGGCAGGAAGGGAACAGGATTATTTATTTACAGCGTGGTCTAGAGAATTTTAAAATAATAGACTTCCCATTAAATTGTAAAATTTCTCCTTGATGGATGTTACATTTAACCATTCTCTCCTTTTACTTTATGCCTCCCTAAAGAGCTCTTTCAAAAATGAACTTTAATTTGTAACTGAAGGATAACAGAACAAACATTCTCTGCTTTCCTGTCTTCCATTTTCAGGCTTTGTATGATGATTTTGTTGAGAGAGGAGGAATGAAGGAGATTTGCTTTTCAGGCCAAGGAACAGCACCTGTTACCCTCTGGTCTATGCTCCCTGTGTGTAAAACACTTTCCTCTTGGCTTAGCAGAAATTAGGTCAATGCCTACATGTTTCAAGGCTAAGATAAAACATCCTCACTTTAAAGCTAATCATGTACAGACATAAATCCTGTCTGTTGCTATTGTTGTGCTGTTTTTGCTATTCAAATTCATTCATTTTCTTTTTTAAAAATCGTGTTATAACATTATAAACAGTGGTCAAGTTTATTTTAAGCATTTACTGCTGAGATTTAAGCCATTTCCAGGTTATATAAAATGTATTCAAATTTGGGACTGACAAATCTCCAGTTTCTTGGGTTATTTACTGTTGGTTCAGTTACCTCTTTCACTAGGATGATAACTAAGCTTTACTTTGAAAAGCTCAATTCTTTATTTTGTTTCAGTTCCCACATCACAAGTTAATACTTATTCATGTTCTCTGCATGAGTTTCTTGGGACATTTCTGCTTACCTACACTTTCCTGCTGTTATTAAATAGGAGGCTATGTTCCAGAGACAACATTACTGAGTGTACATCATCAACATTTATAAAAGCTTGTTTTCAGTGCTGCCCTGTCCTAGGGATAAAGCAGATTCCTCTTTAGGGAAGGAATATGTATTTCCTTTACCCTCAGGACCTTTAAATCTAAGTAAGTTTCTTGGTGCCACTTTATATTGATGCTTTAGACATTTATTTTAAGAATACATTCCCAGTTCTTATAAAGCAGAAATAAAACATAAAGTACCCATTTAAAAATATATTTAGTATTTTTATTTCATCTTTTCAGGGATCATATATTTTCACTTCATTCTTGATCCTAAGTCTTTGAGAATCACTGACATGGAAAGATTTTCTGTTGGATATTTTTAGATGTCTGTAACTCTGCTGTTAAGAATTCATGTATCAAGTAGGTGGAGATCTACCAAATGAGTGTTCTTTTCTTAAGCTCCCAAAGTGATTGGTCTGATCCTGCTCAAGGATTTAAGATTTTCTTGGACAGCAATGTTAATCTTTTAGATACTCTATGTTAGTTTTGTTTATTGGTAAGTAGTAAACTTGTAGTCTTTAATTTTTGGTTAATTTCTTACTGTTTGCAACTACTGTTAACAATGGATATGATTATGTTAGATGCATATATAACATAACTTTCTAATTCATGTAAACTACTTAAACTGTACCCAAATTAAAGAATATAATGAAAAAAATATGTGAACATGCAAAGCTTCAGAACAAAGTGTTTTGTCAGGATATGCTTGTGGTTTAGGGAAGAGAACTGACATTGGTAATAGTTCTATTGACAACTTATATACCAGGCATTTTACATATATTATCCCACTCAATCCCTGTTTGGCCATCTGCTAGGTGTGTTTTCTTCAGCATATTACTTAACAGTTTTGTACCTTAATTTCCCCATTTGGTGGAATGAAACAAAAGAAAAAAACCCCAAAAAATGAAACACTTACATAGTTACGCTGAGGATTAAGGATTACATCACTTTGTGAAGAGTAGTGCCTGAGATAAAGTAAACACTATATGAATGTTTGATATTAACATCCTTCACTGATAAGGATACTGAGGTTTTGGAAAGCTAGAGGACAAGACCATGATTGAAGAACTTGTAAGAGATGACTTGAGCTCACATAGTGTTCTCTATACCAAGCAGTTTCTCATTTTAGTCTTGGCTCTGTGTTTAGCTAATATTGTAATACTGCTGAGCTTTGGTTTTGTTTTTTATAAAATAAAGTGCGGGGTTAACATTTATAGCCCTGTTCAATTCTAGTATTCCATACATTTTACTTTGAGCTTTGGTAACCAATGAACACTTACCTGGCTATGGGGAAAATTTGTTTTTCTCTAGAAATGGGCAAAGACTAAAACAGTTGGCTCTAGACATGTGGTAGTCATTAAAAGTACATGGTAGACTCATCATTGGAAGGTGCCCACATGGTGGGAAAAGGTCAATCCCAGAAGCTGCGTTTAAGATGTCTTAGTAGCAGGTAGCCTACTCTCCAAGTCTGGGAGGGAAAACACTTCTTGCTCATTTTGTTACACTAGGATATAGGTGACAACTTAAATTCATCTGACAACACTACAAAAACAAGGTAAATGAATGGTGTACCAACTTAGGCTTCTGTAAGACACGAATGGGTGAAAAAGGAAAAGCGTTTCAGAGTTTTGTGGCCATATGAGAATGAAAACCCATGACTGTGCTTGAGTTTTCTTAGACACAGGAGAAAGGAGTTAGGTGGCACCAAAGTTATTTGACACCAGAAATCTGAAAGACAGTAAACATAGTTTCATTCCAAATGCTGAGTCATGTTTATGGGGAAGAAGAGAAACACTTAAGACTCTCACTTCCCTGAGGTCTTGGTCTTCACTAGATTGTCTTCTGCTGAAATAATTACTTCATGTTTTAAAATTTGGTTATGGTCACTGTTTCCTTTCTCATACCCCTACTTAGTCTTCCTACACTTTTAGTTTTAAATCAGTTTATTTGTTTCATTTGGTTTTAATACTATAAGCAAAAAAGAAGCAGTAGCAAGTGTTTGTTGAGAAGGGAAGGTTTTTGTTTTTTTTTAACATTGTCTGTGGAGCTAGCATAGTAATTATTGAGAGCAATTCCGAGATTAATGATTATCTCCCACTTCCCCATGAAAGTATCTTAATAATGAAAAGAAAATGCTTAGGCATATAGGAAATTGTGTTCCTGTTAGATACTCTAATCAGCAATCAAACCCTTTCAGTGGAATTCTTGTTATGTTAGGAGCAAGACAGAGGGCAAGAGATAGGGAGGCAGAAAGCTACTTAGATACTCATAAAAAGAATTGTCAAAAAAGGCTTTAAAGTGCTACGTATTAAGCAAGAAAGAAAAATTTGTTTTTATATTTTATTCTCTTTAGAAAAGATTCATGAAATAAACAGGGCATAGTATTTTATTTTATAAGTGTCTGTGAAATCTTTTTATTTTCCTTTTCTTTTCAAGATAGAGTCTCGCCCTGTCGCCCAGGCTGGAGTGCAGTGGCGTGATCTCAGCTCACTGCAACCTCAGCCTCCCGGGTTCAAGCAATTCTCCCATCTCAGCCTCCCAAGTAGCTGGGACTACAGGCGTGTTCCACCAGACCTGGCTAGTTTTTGTACTTTTTAGTAGAGACGAGGTTTCACCATGTTGGCCAGGCTGGTCTTGAACTCCTGACCTCAGGTGATCCTTCTGCCTTGGCCTGCCAAAGTGCTGGGATTACAGGTGTGAGCTAACGTGCCCGGCCAGTGTCTGTAAAATCTTAAAATAATGATCATAAACCTCTACATTTTGAGATTAATGTTCATTAAAATTTTTTTTTTAATTTCCATTTTTATTTTAGATTCAGGGGCTACATGTGCAGGTTTGTTTCAAGGGTAAATTGTGTGGTGCTGAGGTTTGGGCTTCTACTGATTCCATCATCCACATACTGAATGTAGTACCCAACAGGAAGTTTTTCAGCCCCTGTCCCCCTCCCTCCTTTAGGATTCCCCAGTGCCTATTGTTCCCATCTTTATGTCTGAGTGAAACCATGATTTAGCTCACACTTACAAGTGAGAACATGTGATACTTGGTTTTCTGTTCCCACATTAGTTTGCTTAGGATAACAGCCTGCAGCTGCATCCATGTTGCTGCAGCTGCATCCATGTTGCTGCAAAGTGATTTTGTTCTTTTTTAGGGTTGCGCATTTTTAAGAATTAACAACTTTGAAAATATGCTCTAAATAACTTATACTCTAATTGCAAGTCAGCAATGTTTTATTGGAGAAAATTATCTACTATACAACAGTTTCCTATTTATTTTATTCAAGTCAATAGTTGAGATTAGATGTGTGTGAAGAGTGGGAGAGTGGGAACTATAGAGCAGAGGTACACAGTCTTGAAAAAGAAGATTCAGAGTAAATTGTGTGCTGATCAGGTGAAGCTTCCTTCCTTGTCTGTGCCCCTTGACCCCACTCCCATGCGCACCTTTTTCCTTCTGCATCCTTTCTGAATCCCACCAGATGCCAACATCCTTCTGCTGTCCTTTGGTTGCTCTGGGCCCCAAATTTGGCAAGAGGAATCATGTCCAATGCTCCTGACTTTTCTCTGTCTCCAACTATGTCCTACCTCCTATTCTCTACCTCCTCCTGTATCCAAATCAGACTCAGGGGCTGATGGTCATAGGTTATTGATATAAGAACTGAATCTTACATCGGTTCTTGGCTTGTTAGTGAAACTGCCTTTGCAAAATTATGACCTAGACAGTGAAAGAGATCTAACTTAACTGACTCCATCTTGCTTCTAACCTACAAACTGTCCTTGTTCATTCCTGGGCGTAGGCTGAACTAACTTTGGGAGAAACTTAGTTTACAGTTTATAGTTTTAACAAAGATGGTAACAGCCCTTTCCCAAAGCAGACCTCCCTCTTGTCTGGGGACTAGATTGCCTTTGTAGGATTAGCAGCCACAAAAGATTAGAAACTATGGTTTAGGAGTCATTCTGACTCTCCCTAAACTGCTTCTAAGATCAGTGCTTGAGATCTTTTGCAGACCCTGCACTTGACGGATAAGCTGGTACCACCTAGATCAATAAACTGACTCCTCTGATCTTGTGGCCCTCCACCCAGGAACTGACTTAGTCCAAAAAGACAGCTCCAACTCCCTATGATTTCATTCCTGACCAATCAGCACTCCTGGCTCATTGGCTTCCCCCAACCCACCAAGTTGTCCTTAAAAAATCTGCTCCACAGATGCTCAGGAGTCTGATTTGAGTAATAATAAAACTGATCTCCTGCACAGCTGGCTTTGCGTGAATTACTCTGGCAATTCCCTTGTCTTGATGAATCAGCTCTGTCTAGGCAGCGGGCAAGATGAACTCCTCGGGTGGTTACAATAGCTAGCAGTGTGAGTAGGACTAGTGGGGAAAATAATCAGGTGACATCGCATGGATTAGACCAGATTGCTTACCTAAGCATTCGTTTCAAATCAAGAAACACGTAAACATCAGTTATATTCAGGCACTATGCTAGGCACTAGAGTACAAAAGTGAGTAACTGATGGTCCCATTTCCCAAGCACTGAACTGATCTGGGATAATCAGTGGGAAAGAAATCCAGGACTGGCACCCAATTCAACCAGATTATTCCTTTTCTGGGTAACATGTTGCATTTCTAGATAAATGATTAGGGTTTGAAGAAAAAAATGATAAAAATATTGGTTTGATTTGTCAAACTAAAGAAAAAAGAACTGAGGAACTTAATATAACCAGTCTCACAATGTTGCCCAGTTACAAGTAAGATTTATTTATTTTATTTATTTATTTTTGAGACGGAGTCTCACTCTGTCGCCCAGGCTGGAGTTCAGTGGTGCCATATCAGCTCACTATAACCTTCGCCTCCCAGATTCAAGTGATTCTCCCGCCTCAGCTTCCTGAGGAGCTGGGATTACAGGCATTCGCCACCATGCGCGGCTAATTTTTGTATTTTTAGTAGAGATGGAGTTTCACAATGTTGGTTGAGCTGGTCTCGAATTCCTGACCTCTTGATCTGCCCACCTCATACTCCCAAAGTGCTGAGATTATAGGCGTGAGCCACCGCGCCCACCCGGCCACAATAAAGTTTTTAAAGGAAAAGAAGAGGCGGTTTCCAAGTTGTTTACCAATAATTTACATAAAAACAACATAAACTATTGATTGCCTATAGATTGTTCTTCGTATCACAAATTCCAGGAACATGAAGTTATGGTTGGGCAGTCAATCATGAACAAAATGCCTTTAAACAATCGCCCCTGAGCATGAGTGTAGGGGCGCAACCTATGTCCCATACTCAAGTCTCTCTGGGCCTGATAAATTTTGCATACCTCACATTGCTCAAATGCTCTGAACTATTTTTCTTTTCTCAGTTACAATTTCTTTTCTCTGGTTGCTCATTAGATTCAACTGGGGGGAGCTTTTAAACCATGGTTCTCAAACTTTAGTGTGCACCAGAACTACCTGAAGGGCTTGTAAAATCTGGGTAGCTCAGCCCCAGCCCCAGTCTATGAATCAGGTCACCGGAGTACAGTTTCTATCAAGTTCTCAGGTGATGCTGATGCTGCGGGCTCCAGTGACTACACTTTTAGACCCAGTTTTGAAATACAAGGACTTGCAGATCCCACGTCCAGACGGATTCATTGGACTTGGGGATGGAAATCTGGCATTTCACCCCTCCCCGCCCCCTCCCCTGTGTCCAAGGGTGAGAATCATTGCTCCTCTGTGGACTATGGATGATTCCCTCAAGTTACTGAGTTTGGGACTTAATAAATAAATGCATTCCTCTGGGTCAACTATAGGAGTTCTGCGGTATTTAAGGACATTAAATGAGTGACTTAATACTTTATTTAAAAAATACCACTGCGTTTTTGGTTCACACTAATTTTCTTCCTTCTTTTGGAAAGGCATTTCCGTCCATCTCCTGGATATTTTCCAATGCCACGATAGAAAAGTTATTAGTACAGCACCCAGAGGTCTTCGGAGCAAAGCTCTTAAAGAAGTGGGGTCCATTTGAGCCCCAACTCCGCCTTCCTTAGGTCCCCTTGGGCTTGTCTAGCCCTAGTAGTTCCAACAAGTGAGCTGGGCATGCTCAGTGGGCAGGGTAGTTTCTTTTTTTGGGGGGTTGGGGGGTTTGCAAGTGGGAAGCCCGCTGTTCAACTGCCGGGGCTCTCCGCCTCCCCCCACCTGTATGAGGCTGGGCCTGGGGAACCTGTGCTCAGCATTCCACCCCCTGGAGCTTGGGCTTGGTCTTCCCTGCGGGTCCCTGCGCTGACATTCAGGCGGGGAGCCAGGAGGCCTGGCGCGGCTTGAGCCCGCCGGGGGAGCCGGGCGAGAGTTCTGGGTTCTGACGGCGGGGTCGCAGGGTCGCCCGCCTCCTGGACGCGTCTGTAGGCCTAGGGAAGCCGGCCGGCCGGGAGGTGCAGAGTAGGAGAAGCCAGATCCGGGAGAGGACAACGAGAAGTCGTCAGGTAAGCCAGCCCCGCCAGCCTGCCGGCCGGCGAGTGTCTCCCTTCCCCCAGGCAGATGGCCAGGGCGGCCCGCATGGGCGAGGACACAGGAAATCGGGCACCGCCACCGTCTTCCCCAGCCTGGCCTAGCTCAGGCTTTCCAGTCCGCCAGCCCGCTGGCAAGGCGGGGCGGAGGTCTGGGGTCCGGCACCACCGAGGCACAAAGCAGGAACTGCAGCCGCGGGCGAGGGCCCTTTGCGTGTGGCGCTGCGCGACCCCACCCGGCGGCGGGAGCCGCGTCCCTGTCTAGTCACGTTCATTGGGCCGCGAAGACCTCCTCGCTCGCCGCCCGCTCTTCGCAGCGCTTTTCCATCCCACACCCCAGCCAACCCCGGCCCCGGTTCCTGCCCCCACTTCCGCGTTTCCCCGCTGGGCCGGAGAAGCCTGGGCCCGAGGCATCCGGGCTGGAGGTGGCGGCCTCGCCGCCCGGGTCAGCCCTCCGGGAGGGAGCAGGCGCGGGAGCGGGAGGAGGAAGTCGGGAAGAGGGAAGGCGGGGGCGCGGCCCGCCCGGCGCTCGAGTTACACCCGCCCAGCCCGCCTCGAGTGACAGCCCCGCGCGCCTCGCTGCGAGCACCCGGGCTGAGGCTCTGATTCCAGGGGGAGGCCGACTCCACCCAGGCTGGAGAAACTGGGTGCTCCTGCCCGCTGGCCCCTCGCGCGTGAGGATCTATCTCAGGTGTGTGCTTCCTGGGAGACCCCTTCCCCCGCGCTTAGGATTCTAGCGGGGAGTGGTCCCTTTCTGACCCGGGCTAGTGTTCTGGGACTCCAGTGTTGCGGTAGGTGGTGGCGGGAAACGTGCAAGAGTTAGAATTTCTTCCCACCAGCAGAAGATGGACTCGCTTTTCTCTAGGGGTTCGTTGTTTATATTTTGGAGGCGGCAGTTGTAAAACAGTACAGTGGCAGGACTTTTGGGGCGAGGGCTGGTACCCCATTGAAAGTTTATGCAAACTTTTAGTTTGTAGACGGTGTTAGTCTGATAAGGATTGTTGCTCCCTTCCGAAGCAAGAGTGAGAACGAGTCTGGAGGGGGGCTGAGGCTTCTTTGAGAAACTCAGCGGCTGGCATGTGACCGTCCTAGGAGGAAATGGAAGGTGCACACTGATAACTTAAAACAGCCTCCACTCCCCACGTAGTAACTTCTACCAGCAAAAAATAGATTTGCAGAGACTGCTTTGGCAGGAAGGTGTAGCTGGGTGAATGAAGTGCTGCTCTTAGCAGATGGTCTCTAGTCTGGCTTCCACCTTGTGCAGTGGAATATTCACTCCCAGAAGAGTTCCAGAGTAATTTACAAACACAAATTCTCACAAAGTGTTAGTGACATGGGCAACCCAAATCACACAACACATTATAAATATCATAGGAGGCAGCTATAGAAATAGCAGCTAGTCAACTTATACTTGTATAAATAGGTGAGGGGAGGAAGTTAGTAAGTGACAGGGAGTCTTTATTGCTAAAACAAAACTGTTAGTATTTTGCACGTGTTCCAAGTTTAAAGAGATGTGAAGTTTGTTTTTGGCGTGTGGAGGGTGTTGGCAGCTGTCACACTGGGCCCAGGCACTTCTTGGTAGCTACTGACCACTCTAGTCCCAGTCCTGCAGTTCTTGCTGGCCAGCACATGACAGCAGGATGCCATTGCCCAATGGAGACCGTGTGCAGCCTGGGGAACCTTGTGATGTGGATGTTGAAACCCCCCCCCCCCCCCCCCCCCGTTTCTCACAGGGGCGTTATGTCAAATTACAACACTTCCTTGACTTTTACAAATCAACTCTTCAAATACAGCAATATTTTAATGAATAAATGGATAAATATGGGGTTTGGGGTTTGAGAACCAACACTGGATTCATTGCAACAGTCCATTCTCATAGCTCACAGAGTCATTTTATTTTATAAAGAAATTGAAAGCAGCATTAGAGCTCTGCTTCTTTCTCTCTTCCTTGTGATTCATTCAAAGATGCAATGGCTTGGTTCAGGAATTGACAAAAGGGCCACAGTGTTACCAATTGTTAGTGAATGTTACCACCCCCTTTAGTTTGTTGTAACTAATCTTATTGTAGATATTTTAAAAGATTTGATGATGATTGTGCGTAACTTATGTTGGTAAACTATAACTGTGAACTTACTCTGTTTGGTTGTTTTCTTTCCTCTCTAGCATGTAAGTTCTATGAGAGTAGTAGGGCTTGTTCTGTCTTGCATACTTTCAAAACTCTAATGCCTGGAGTGGTGACTAGCTTGTAATATACCCTCAATAAATGTTTTCTCAATGAGTGACCTCTAATGCCTAAAGGGGTGACTAGCTTGTAATACGCCCTCAATAAATGTTTTCTCAATGAGCAACCGAACTGTGGAACAAACTCTAGCTGAGGGTAGTTGCGGAGCAGGGAGCCAAAGACTTTGGCCTTAGGTCATCCTTTAAAACTCAGCCTCAATTGTCTCATTGGCAAAATATGGACACTAAACGCAATGACATGTGTGCAATTGCTAGCAATGTACCTGGCAAGTAGTAGACTTCAAAAGACTAGCTTCCATCCTGTATTTTTCCTTCATATACTCAAATAGGAAAATATGGGCAAAGAATATAGTTAGCTTGAAAATTTGGGCAAAGAATTCTTGCATGTTGTGCATGAATTATCCGTATTTTTTTTTGGTTAGTTTAGTGTGTTGGGCTGGGGAGAGGAGAGGTGAGTTAGTGGTAGCTATGGTTACTAGAGAAGGGAAGCAATTTTCAGATCAGTATCTAATTTCTCAGTTTTTTTTTTTTAAATGTGATGATGTTTCTGTTTAGGTTTTCCAAAACTTGATTCTTTCTGTTTGTCAACACCTGGACTCATGGGGTGATCCTAAGTGCAGAAACAACACTTCAGAAAGAGGACTAGAAATCAAATATATGAACACTAGTCTTCTTAAATGAAATTTTCTGTATTCTTGTGCAGCATTTTATTGTAATAAGTGCTAGATTAAAAAAAAAGTTCTCCTCTTTTGAAAAGCTTACAGTTGTTTAACAAGGTAAAACATAGATGGAACACAATTGGAGACCAACATAAGACCTTGTACAATCATTTTTCCAGTGGTAGGATATTGGCCAGAACTGTTGTGATTATGAAGGAAAAGGTTAATATTGGCTCAAGTAGTTGGAGACAGCTTCCTGCTGAAGAGAATGTCACTTCAGTAACAGAGGGACTTATTTCCTGAAGACGATAGAAAAGATCATCTTTGTTTCAGGAATGTTTGCTATTGTGTACTTCATTGTATGAAAAAGCCAACATAATCGTGTACTTTCAAAAATGATCTTTCTGTTGAAAATTATATGGGAAATCTTCAGTAAAATTTTGCATATGCAAGAAATGAATACTTGTCACTATGTCTGTGAAGTTTAAAGCTCAGGGTTGGCGTTAAAATGGTAACTCTTCATTCTTGTCACCTTTAACACACTTGCTTAAAAATGTGTGTCAGATAGGTCACGTGCAGTGGATCACGCCTGTAATCCCAGCACTTTGCTTTGGGAGGCCAAGGCAGGTGGATCGCTTGAGCCCAAGTGTTTTGAGACCAGCCTGGACAACATGGAAACCCCCTATTTACAAAAAATACAAAAATTAGTCAGGCATGGTGGCCTGTGCCTGTAGTCTCAGCTGCTCAGGAGGTCAAAACTTGAGAATTGCTTGAGACTGTCTCAAAAAAAAAAAAAAAAAAAAAAAAGCCAGACAGGCACGATGGCTCATACCTATAATCCCAGCACTTTGGGATGGGAGGCCTGGGCAGGTGGATCACCTGAGGTCAGGAGTTTGAGATCAGCCTGGCTAACATGGCAAAACCCCGTCTCCACTAAAAATATAAAAATTAGCCGGGCATGATGGTGGGCACCTGTAATCCCAGCTACTTGAAAGGCTGAGGCAGGAGAATTGCTTGAACCCAGGAGGCAGAGGTTGCAGTGAGTCAAGATTGTGTCATTGCACTTCAGCCTGGGTGACAGAAGGAGACTCTGTCTGAAATAAGTAAATAAATAAATAAAATAAAAGTGTCAGATGGCCTGCCAGTTACTCTGTTCAGTTTTGACAGTGGGGTATATTTTATATATTTTTTACCTGGAGTATAAGGAGAAAATTATTAATCATCAGGGTTGAAACCCCACTCAACCTGCCGAATTCAAAAATTGTTTCTTGGGAGATAGCGTAGAGCTGAATGGAACTAAACTAAGAAGATATTATTAAGTAAATTTTAGTTGCTCATCAAAATACTTAAATGATTCCATCATGTCTTAAGACTTTTGAGATAAGAAAACTTAGAAGTGGTATGTTAGGGCAAGAAGAAACTAATAAAGTGTGCTTTACTTTTCTTTGTTTTAGAATTGTTGACATGATGTGTGAAAGAAATGTAAGAGGAAGATATAATCAAACTCAACTCCAAGTGAGAAAGACAACCGCCAATGTGGCTGCAAGCCAGGAAATCTCTAACAATTTTAGAATAGACTTCTTCCTGTAATATATAACCGGGGATTGATCTCAGGAACATTTAAGAAAAAGAAAGGAAGAGATGTTGATGCTTTGAATACCTGAGAATGTTTAGATAATGATTGTGGTCAGAATGCATCGAGAATTCTAATTTGTGTCCTGACGTGAATGTGACCAAGTTTGTTTGTTTGTTTCCTTTGGCTTGTCTTCCAGGATTTTGATCTTTTGTTAGAGGCTCTTACTAGTTCTTTGGGTTGTGTATTTCTTCCTATATCATATCTGTGCTCTTATTTCCTATTTTTCAGTTGAGAATTTTATGTTCTTTCAAAACCAGATTTCTGATTTATGCAGCAAAAACACGATTTATGATTTATTTAGGTCAGGCTTTGGTTCAATTAGTTCACAAAATTAGTGGGAAAAATTGGTTAATAGATGTCTCTCCTTCTCAAGTACAAATATATTGTGATATATTGTGATATAGTGAGAAAGATACTTGTCCCCTGTTCTGACTAACGAACTTTTAAGACCCTTGGAATCTCTGGAATGATGAGTGTCTTTTTCTACACTGCTGAGATGACAGGTGACTCTTGGTAGAACCATAGATAGCTTCAGGATGGGGATGGGAGCTGGTACCAGAGGAACCAACTATGTAATTAGAGGGTTAGAATTTCAGCTCCACTCCAGATCTCTGGGGAGGGGAGAGTGGCTGGAAATCAGTCAGTCACCAGTGGATAATGATTTAATCAATCATGCCCATATCACGGAGCCTTCATAAAAACCTTGAATTTTGGAAAGCTTCTGAGTCGGTGAATACATGGAGGTGCTGGAAGGAAGGCATGCCCAGAGAGGGTACCCCTTCTCCCATTTCTTGCCCTGTGTACCTCTTCATCTGGCTGTTGATTTGTGTCTTTTATATACCTTTTGTAATAAACTGGTATACATAAGCAGGCCCGTTGTGGTGGCTCACACCTGTAAGCCCAGCACTTTGGAAGGCCAAGACAGGAGGATAACTTGAGCCCAGGTGTTTGAGATCAGCCTGGGCCATGTGGAGAGACCCTGTCTGTACAAAAAATTAAACAACAACAACAACAACAACAACAACAAAAAACTAGCTAGGCGTGGTGGTCCATGCTTGTAGTCCTCACTACTCTGGAGGCTGAGGCAGGAGGATCTCTTGGGGCCAGGAGGTCAAGGCTGCAGTGAGCTGCGTTAGTGCCACTACACTCCAGCTTGAGTGACAGAGCGAGACCTTGTATAAAAAAAAAAAAAAAAAAAGAGGAAAAAAAAAAAGTAAGTAAAGTTCTGTTAGCCATTACAGCAAATTATCAAATCTGAGGATGGAGTTGTAGGAACCCCTGATTTGTAGCTAAGTTTAACAGAAGTGTGGATATCCTGGGGCCCCCTATTTTTGACTGGCATCTGAAGTGGAGGGCAGTCTCATGGGACTGAGCCCTTACCCTGTGGTGTCTGCACAAACTCTGGGCCATTAGTGTCAGACTGAATTAAATTGTAGAACATTCACTTGGGGCCGGGCGCGGTGGCTCAAGCCTGTAATCCCAGCACTTTGGGAGGCCGAGACGGGCGGATCACGAGGTCAGGAGATCGAGACCATCCTGGCTAACACGGTGAAACCCCGTCTCTACTAAAAATACAAAACTAGCCGGGCGAGGTGGCGGCGCCTGTAGTCCCAGCTACTCGGGAGGCTGAGCCAGGAGAATGGCGTAAACCCGGGAGGCGGAGCTTGCAGTGAGCTGAGATTCGGCCACTGCACTCCAGTCCGGGCGACAGAGCAAGACTCCGCCTCAAAAAAAAAATAAAATAAAAAAGAACATTCACTTGGTGTCCCTAGATAGTTTCTTGGTGTGAAAAACCCATACATTTGGTGTCAGAAGTATTGTTACTAGAGGAATAATTTTTCTTTATATATGTATTGACAAAACTTAAAGACATTATTTGGGGACATCTTTTAATTATTCAAATGAAATAATTATTCATGTACTGTATTTTTGACATTGAGATACTGTCAAAGTCTGGGTACTTTAGAACAATGACTGTTTGATTTAGATTTTTCAAGCTTTATATTTTTTGAATACTGAAATGTCCTCTGTGGAATCTCATGCTGGATTGTCCACATATATCCTTCTATAAAAGGTTTTAATATAGGGGGAAAAACAAACCCCACAAACTATGACAGACAGACTGTTTTCTGAAATCGAGATTTCTAGAAGCTGCTACTGTCAAATGAGATAACCTCTGAGTATTACTTGGTAACAATGGGGTGACATGCTTAGAATGCTTTGCTACTTGTATCTGCTGATGACCACCAAGGCCAAGCAAAAACTTTAGATAGCTATACACATATATGGAACAAAAGTTTATGTTCAAGGTAAACTTATTAGGAAAACTTCGGTCAAGATTCCAAGAAAACATAAAATAAGCTTCTAAGTGTACTTCAAAAGTGACAAAAATAATACAGTTCAGAGTACTAGGTTCTCAAAAGTTGCTTTCTTTCAATTTTAACTGAATAAAAGAAAGGATATTGGCTAAGTGGTGGCTCATGCCTGTAATCCCAGCACTTCGGGAGGCCAAGGTAGGAGGATCGCTTGAGCCCAGGAGTTTGATACCAGCCTGGGTGACATGTGAGACCCTGTCTCTACAAAACATAAAAAATAAGCTGTGTCTGGTGGTGCGTGCCTCCTACTTAGGAGGCTGAGGTGGGAGGATCCCTTGAGCCCAGGAGGCTGAGGCTGCAGTGAGCCATGATTGTACCACTGCACTCTAACTTAGGCAACAGAGCAAGACCCTGTCTCAAAAAGATAAATGAATAGATAAATAATAAAAAACAATAAAAAGAAAGAATGTTTTGTTTCATTGTGGTAATGCCCAAACTGCTTTGATCATGTCACTCTCTCTCCTCCACCGTTCCATGGGTTACTCTGCCCTATTTGATCAAATTCTAAATATTTGTCCTGGAATTAATTCAAGGACTCCTCCATTCTCACCCTAATATTAAGGTGCTGTCCTTATCTTCTCTATGATCCAGTCACATTGGACTAGTTGGAATTCCCTAAATATATATTCCTATGCTGTCCCTATTCTGATGTTCTTCCTTTTATTTCACTTTTTGAAATCCTAACAAACCTTGAGTGCCCTGACCCCTGGCTACTAATTTTTATGACATTTTCCCTCACAGCACCAGTCAGAAATGTCTTGTATATTTTCTAAACCCTTTAGCTACTCTTTTTATGCTACTCATAATTCCCTTATAGATGCTTGTCTCCTGTAATTCTTTGCAGACATGCATAATTTCCTTTCCTATGGAAGATCATGCTGGATCTTACACAATTTTATAGACCTCACATGCCTAATCCAAGTGCCTTTCATGTGGGTGACTCCTAGTAAGCAGTTGTTCATGAATGGTTGCCCCATAATTCAGTCAGACCCTAATTCAAGCAATAAGTGATAAGAGTGTATTGGGTGTAATTGGACACCAGCTACCACACAGGCAGGTGTATTTCAGGTAATCTATTCAACTGGATACTTTACACTGTATGTTTTTTAGGCATCTCCTTCCCTACACATTTGGCAGTTTTAATCTTTTTATTTTTATCTCAAAAAATGTTTCCCCCTCTTAAGGTGCTGAGAGGTTTAATATCTTAAGGATATTTAGGAGAGGGAAGGGGCGAAGTGACATTATAAAAGGAATCCTTGAAGAAAATCAGTGGAGGAATCTACAAATAAGGAGGCCACTTAATGTTCATTGAGGACTCAGCACCCCTGTCAGGACACCAGAGCTTCCTTCTTTTCACCAATTTCTCCCTTCCCCCACTTACCCACCTAATCCAATCTCTTAACAATCTGGAAAATGAATTCCTAACAAGATGACTTATAAAAATTATTTTGTCACCCTTATCAAAGGTGTTGGATTCTATGGGGACAACGCCTTGGGGACCATGTATGTAGGCTAAGTCAAAGGTGGGCAGTGCCTACTTCTGAGCATCCCTGCAGCCACATTTTAGCCACTCCAGTGTGCCTTTGGTTAGTGTCTGGACCTTTCACTTTTCTCCTCTGTCAAATAAGGTGGCTGGATTGGATGAATTTGAAGTCCATGGAGAGCATGAAATGTTTATTTCTCTTGTCCTGCCTAAAAGGAAGCCAGTCCTGGCCACTGGGTTCTGTTTGCCTCTGGACCCTGGCCTAGATTTTCCTTTTATTGCCTGGAGTTTGGGGTTTCTTTGCTCTCAGCCTCTCCAGGTATAGCATTCACATCTAAAGGCTGCCACATTCTTTTATCTGTCTTCAGGATTATGCTCATAGGACCTATCAGAACGAGTATATTTTCACTTTTTTCTTTCATTATGTTTGCTAGTATTAACCCCTTTTCCCCATCCCTACCCACCATTAAGTAGCTGGGATACTTATCTAAAAAGTATAGATACTGCTGGGGGCAGTGGCTCATGCCTGTAATCCCAGCACTTTGGGAGGCCAAGGCAGGTGGTTTGCTTGAGCCCAGGAGTTTGATACCAGCCTGGCCAACATGGCAAAACCCTGTCTCTACTAAAATTACCAAAATTAGCTAGGTGTGGTGGCAGGTGCCTATATTCCTAGCTACTCAGGAGACTGAGGCACAAAAATCGCTTGAACCTGGAAGGTAGAGTTTGCAGTGAGCCGAGACTGTGCCATTGCACTCCAGCCTGGGCAACAGAACAAGACTGTCTCAAAAACAAATACACACACACACACATACACACACACACACACGCACACAAACACTAACATAATTTTATTTATTATTTTTAAAAACAGAATCTTGCTCTGCTGTCCAGGCAGGAGTGCAGTGGCACATTTATAGCTCACTGCAGCTTTGAACTGCCTCATGCGATTCTTCTGTCTTAACCTCCTGAGTAACTAGAATGACAGGTGTGTGCCACCATGCCTGGCTAATTAAAAAATATTTATTAGAGACAGTGTCTCACTATATTGCCCAGGCTGGTCTTGAACTCCTGATCTCAAGCAATCCTCCTGCCTTTGCCTCAGAAGTGCTGCGATTACAGGCATGAGCCCCTGTGCCTGGCCAGATTCACAGAATTTTAAAATAGGAACGAGTTTAGCAATTTAACCTAACCTGGTCTTTTTCTTACTAATAATAAATAGCAATGACAAGTTTTTATTAAGCAGTTGCCATTTTCTAGGCACTGTGCTGAGTACTTTGTTTACATTTTTAAATGTATCAACAGTGAACCCTGTCATATCAGGGAGCAAACAGGCACAGAGAAGTTAAGGGACTTATAAAGCCCCTTGTAAGTAGTAAGCCCCATGTAGTTATTTTCTGGTATGGCAGAAACTGCCTTAAGAACTGTTTTAAAAACAATAGAATGGAGAGATAATCTTATTCCTAT
Organism: Rhinopithecus roxellana; assembly: GCF_007565055.1. Taxonomy (NCBI): domain Eukaryota; kingdom Metazoa; phylum Chordata; class Mammalia; order Primates; family Cercopithecidae; genus Rhinopithecus; species Rhinopithecus roxellana. The sequence goes on along the minus strand of NC_044562.1, from coordinate 108,451,458 downwards.
TTCTGTAATGTATTTCCTGGCTTTTGCTACATTGTATTCCACTGCCCAACTCATTAAACTTTGCCATTTGACACTTAACACTTCCCAATTCTTTACCTTGTAGTTCACTAGTTTTCACCAGTGATGCTGAACTTGTTTAAATCGTTGCATATATAGCACAGCATGCCTATTATGACATTACTTATGATTTGACTTGTAGGAATCCACGACATTGTTAAAATTTTCTTAGTCTTAATGGATATAGAAGCAACGTGCAACTTGCTATCAGTCTTCTTTTCCACTCCTATACTTGGGTTTCTGATGGTTATTGTGAAAATGAAAATGTGTGTATTGGAGATGTATAAAAATGTATGTTTTCCAGCCTTAGTCATGAGAGAGTTCTTTTACCTTTTTCTGCACAATACATTTCTCTATTTCTTGCTGTAGTTGTTTTCAGACTTTCAGCATTTCTTTGAGTCTTTTATGTCACCCATGCATTTCTTTATTAAAAGATGATGGTTAGTGGTTAGGGTAGGCTCAACCGTCATAACTGAAAGACCTGAAAATAGATACAAGCTCAAGCACAAGTTTAATTTTTGCTTATATCATGGTCTTTGTTGGTGGATCACTTTCCTCTCAATGATTCAGGCACTGTGGATTCTTCCATTTTATGACTCAACAGTTCCTTAGGGCTTTCTTTTCAACTACAGCCAGCCAGTGGATGGTGAAAGGGAAAGGCAAGAAGCATATCTACTTTCTAAACACATAATCTTATTTTTTTGAGATGAGTCTTGCTCTGTCGCCCGGGCTAGAGTGCAGTGGCGCGATCTTGGCTCACTGCAACCTCTGCCCTGTGGGCTCAAGCGATTCTCCTGCCTCAGTCTCCCGAGTAGCTGGGATTACAGGCTTGCGCGACTACGCACAGCTAATTTTTGTATTTTTAGTAGAGATGGGGTTTTGCCATGTTGACCAGGCTGGTCTCGAACTCCTGGACCTCAGGCAATCCGCCCACCTCAGCCACTCCAAGTGCTGGGATTACAGGTGGCGTGGGATTACAGGTGTGAGCCACTGCGCCTGGCCTTAAACACATAATCTTGAATGAATGCATTAGTTCTGCTCATATACCATTGGCTGGAAGTCTGTTGTGTAGTGATACTTACCTGAAAGGGAGATTGGCACATGTAGTCTAGCTGCAAGTCTAGGAAGAAGAGAATATGCATTTTTGATAATGACTTAGCTGTCCCCTTCACAGTGTCCTTGCAGTTTTTTTTTTTAAGATGGAGTTGGGCTCTGGCACCCAGGCTGGAGTGCAGTGGTACAATCTTGGTTCACTGCAACCTCTGCCTCCTGGGTTTAAACCTCAGCCTCCAGAGTAGCTGGGATTACAGGTACGTGCCACCACGCTTGGCTAATTTTTGTATTTTTAGTAGAGATGAGGTTTCACCATGTTGGCCAGGCTGGTCTCGAACTCATGATTTGCCTGCCTTGGCCTCCCAAAGTGCTGGGATTACAGGCTTGAGTCACTGCCCCCGGCCCTTGCCTTCTATTATTCTGAGAGAATTGAAATAACATGTCAAATCTTAATATTTTTCTCCATTCCATATCATTTCTATATCTGAATCCATCAATCCCTCATTAATTCTTGACTTAGAGGTGGTTATCCAAAGTTGATGCTTTCCCCCATACTCTGGATCCCCCATTCCCTTCAGATGTCTTATTCTATGAAATTTTTCTATGCTTACCTGTATTGTATTTATTTGTTTGTATTGGAGATGCTGAGATGCATTTCAGATATTTACAAGAATGCTCAGGATTCTCCCATTACAAAAACAAACAGGCAAGACCAATAACCAACATTGCCCCTGTGCCCCATTCTGCCTTCTTGCTACATGCTCTCTTTCTCCTTTCCTTCAAGCTGTTCTTCCTTAAAGTACCTTTTGTGCCTTATTTTTCTACTTCCTCACCTTCCATTCATTCCACAACTTTTGGAATCTGTCTTCTATCTCAGATGAATCTCTCTGTGTCTTTTGCTTTCCTGAGACAGGGTCTCACCCTTTTACTCATGCTGAAGTGCAGTAGCACCATCATAGTTCATGGCAGCCTCGAACTCCTGGGCTCAAGCGATCCTCCTACATCAGCCTCCTGAGTGTCTGGGACCCCAGGTTCAGGCCATCATACCTTAATAATTTGTAAAATTTTTTATAGAGATGGAGCCTTGCCATGTGGCTGGTCTTGAACTCCTGGGCTTAAGTGATACTCCCTCCTTGACCTCCCAAAGTGCTGGGATTACAGGTGTGAGCCTGGCCTAAATCTGCTCTTGTTATGATTATGAGAGTCCTCTTGACTGACAAATCAATGAGATTTTATTACTTAAAATTGCCATGATTCTGCTCATTCTCTTTTCTGTGAAACTGAGTTTTCACTAGGCTATTGTGACATCTTCTCTTGGATTACTCCTTATGGATCTCTTTGCAGGTTCTTTGCCTTGAGCCTTGATATTGGAATTCCCAGGGTCTGTCTGCAGTTCACTGTCTTTTCTCTGTTGATGCTTTTTCCACCAAGTTCATCAATATCCCTGATTTAATTCAATCCCAAATCAACATTCTTAGGCAGACTTATTCGCTAAACTCAAGCATTTCCACTTGCATGTCCCATAGTTGGGTCAGGACCCATAATTTCTTCCTTCTTTCATATGCTATTCCTTTCCTTATTGACAAATGCCATCATCTTTTCTCTCACTGCCTACATCATCCATCCATTTGTTCGTTAGGTCTATCAATCACCTAATATATGTCAGTAATTTTTCCTTTTTTTTTTTTTTTTTTGAGTCTTGCTCTGTTGCCCAGGCTGGAGTGCAGTGGCACGATCTCGGCTCACTGCAACCTCTGCCTCCCAGGGACAAACAATTCTCTGCCTCAGCCTCCCGAGTACCTGGGATTACAAGCACCCGCCACCATGCCCGGCTAATTGTTTTGTATTTTTAGTAGAGACGGGGTTTCACCATCTTGGCCAGGCTGGTCTTGAGCTCCTGACCTCGTGATCCACCTGCCTTGGCCTCCCACAGTGCTGGGATTACAGGTGTGAGCCACTGTGCCCGGCCTATGTCAGGAATTTTTCTACAAATAAGATTATAGTGGTATACAAAACAGTTTCTGCTCTTGTAGAATTACATTTTAGTGGGGGATAAAGAAATAATAATGCTTATATAAAGGAGAGATATGAGAAGGTAAGAGTTGTATGAATACTTTGCATTTGAATCATTTGGAAAGGCCTTTGAGGACTTAACATTTAAGCTGAGTCGTGAATGACCGGAAGGAGCTTGCCATGCAAAGTTGAGCAGAGCATTCCAGGTAGAGGCAGCTGGCCCCCAAACACTAATAGTAATCCTGATTTGACAGACATCAGAAGGTAAATAAATCTGGAACTTAGTGGGTAAGAGTGAGAAGTGTTTGTATTGGTGTCCTGTGGCTGCTGTAACAAATTGAGAGGTGACAACGTGCTGGCGGCCCTCTCTCGCTCTCAGTGCCTCCTCGGCCTGGGCCCCACTCTGGCCGCGCTTGAGGAGCCCTTCAGCCCGCTGCTGCACTGTGGGAGCCCCTCTCTGAGCTGGCCGAGGCCGGACCCGGCTCCCTGTGCTTGGGGGGAGGTGTGGAGGGAGAGGCGCAGGCGGAGGTTCGGGTGGGAACCCAGGCTGTGCAAGGCGCTCGCAGGCCAGCGCGAGTTCCGGGTAGGTGTGGGCTCCGTGGGCCCTGCACTGGGAGCGGCTGGCCGGCGCCGCCAGCCTCCGGCAGTGAGGGGCTTAGCACCCGGGCCAGTAGCTTCAGAGGGTGCCCCGGGTACCCCAGAAGTGCCGGTCCGCGGGCACTGCGCTCGAATTCTCGGAGGACCTCAGCTGCCTCCCTGTGGGGCAGGGCTCCGGACCTGCAGCCTGCCATGCCCGAGCCTCCCCGCCCCCATCCTCGCCCCGGTCCCTGTCCCTGTCATAGGCTTCTGCGCCGCCGGACCCTCCCTACGGGAGTGCCGCCCCCTGGACTGCGGCGCTCGGTCCCATCCACGTCGGTCCCATCGATGACCGCCCAAGGGCTGAGGACTGCCCGCATAAGGTGGGACTGGCAGGCTGCCCCGCCTGCCTCCCTGGTACAGGATCCACTAGGTGAAGCCAGCTGGGCTCCTGGGTCTAGTGGGGACTTGGAGAACCTTTATGTCTAGCTAAGGGATTGTAAATACACCAATCAGCACTTTGTGTCTAGCTCAGGGGTTTGTAATTACACCAATCAGTCCTCTGTGTCTAGCTCAAGGTTTGTAAATACACCAATCAGTACTCTGTATCTAGCTAACTTAGTGGGGACTTGGAGAACTTTTCTGTCTAGCACTCTGTGTCTAGCTCAAGGATTGTAAACGCACCAATCAGCACTATGTGTCTAGCTCAGGAATTGTAAATGCACCAAGCAGGACTCTGTCAAAATGGACCAATCAGCGCTCTGTAAAATGGACCAATCAGCTCTCTGTAAAATGGACCAATCAACAGGATGTGGGTGGGTCAGATAAGGGAATAAAAGCAGGCTGTGGGAGCCAGCCAGTGGCCACTTGATGTGGTTGGTTTTCATGCTGAGGAAGGTTGGTTTTATTCTTTACAATAAATCTTGTTGCTGCTCACTCTTTGGGTCTATGCTGTAACACTCACTGTGAAGGTCAGCAGCTTCACTGCTGAAATGAGCGAGACCACAAACCCACCAGAAGGAAGAAACTACAGGCACATCTGAACATCTGAAGGAATAAACTCCAGACTACCATCTTCAAGAACTGTAACACTCACTGTGAGGGTCCATGCTTCATTCTTGAAGTCAGCAAGGCCAAGAACCCACAAATTCCAGACACAAAATGACCACAAACTTGGTGGCTTAAAACAACAGGAATTTATTCGCTCCTGATTCAGGAGGCCAGAAATCTGAAGTCAGTTTCATTGTGCCAAAATCAAGGAGTTAGCAGGATGTGCTCCTTTCTGAGGAGTGAATCTGGTCCTTAACTGCTTCATGTTCTGGTGGCTTCTGGCATTCCTTGGCTGTGGCTGCATGATTCCTGTCTCTACTTCTGTGGTCACATCATTGCATTCTCATCTGTATCAAATCACCCTCTGTCTTCCTCTTACAGGGATGTAAAGTGATTACATTTAGGGCTCCCCGTGGTAATTCAGAATAACCTTTCCCTCCGTTTTAATCACATTTGTGAAAAAAAATTTATTTTTGGCCTAACATTCACAGTTTCCAGGGATTAAGATGAGATATGTTGTGGGCGTCATTGTTTAACCTACTGCAGTGTTTTAAGAGACGCTTTAAAAAATAGCAAGGGCTGGACCCTACAGGTTTTTATAATCCAAGGTGAGATGTTTAGATTTCATTCTGGGGTGCTAGAAACAATTAGAGGATTATATGGAGGCAAGATAAATTGTGTGGTTTTACCGTAAAATAGTCTTAATTTTTTTTTTGTACATTTCCAAGAAAAGTTAAATTAAAATTAATTAATTAAAAAATTTCTCCCCAACAAGAGAGTATTGTGTAAATGCTAAGAAGATTTTGTTGGGTAGAATTGAGGTTTGGAGGGCTACAAACAATTGTCATATGCAGTATTTTTTCACTTGCCAAGAAGCAACTGTGAGTGATATTGCTCCCATTGAGAATACACACTGTCAAAGACTATGCTGGCAGCTACTAGTAGACAGAATGTGGGAAGTGGGGGTTGGTCCATTTTAGTTGCCCAACTGAGAACTTATTGCTGAATGGACAACCATTGTATTAAAGATAGAAGGAAGTGGGCTGGGCGCGGTGGCTTATGCCCGTAATCCCAGCACTTTGGGAGGCTGAGGCGAGTGTATCACTTGAGGCCAGGAGTTTGAGACCAACCTGGCCAGCATGGCGAAACTCCATCTCTCCTAAATATACCAAAAAAAAAAAAAAAAAAAAAAAAAAAAAAAAAAAATTAGCTGGGCATGGTAGCACATGCATGTAATCCCAGCTACTAGGGAGGTTGAGGGAAGAGAGTCACTTGAACCTGGGAGGTGGAGGTTGCAGTAAGCCGAGATCGTGCCACCGCACTCCAACCTGGGTGACAGAGAGACTCTGTCTCAAAGAGAAAAAGGATAGAAAGAAGTGGATAGATTTAGGATATATTTTTGAGATAGAGTTAGTTGGGTGAACTTGACTGCTAGATTATTTGGAGGAAAGGAAAAAGAATAAAACAGGCTTGCATTTTTTATTTGAGCAGCTGACCCACTTACTGAGAAGGGGAGGGCTGGGAAAAAGGCAGACTTGATGGAAGATAGAAAGTGTTCTGCTTTGGCTAAGTTTGAAGTGATTATTAGCTATTCCTTTGGAGATGTCAGACCATTGGGTGAATGGGGTTTGGAGATTCTGAGAGAAGTTTGGCTGAGAATACAGGCTTAGGAATTATTTGCATATAGGTTATATTTGATACTGGATGGAGTTATCTACAGAGAATGTATATAGAGAGAAGCAGGCCACTGAGCAACTGTTACATAGAAGAGAAGGAGGAGTTGCCAGTGGGATAGGAAGGAAAGCAGAAGAGTGTGGTGTCTCTGAGGCTAAGAGTTCAAAACATATTAAAAAAGAGATGGTTCTACTATGTTAATTATAGAGATTACATTTGGTGAAATGAGGTAATTTGTGATTTTGACAATTTGACATGTAGTTTAAGAAGAGAGGCTGGGATAAAGTTTATTGGATTGAATTGTGGAAGTGGAGACAGTGCTTATAGACAACTCTTTCAAGAAGTTTTGTTATGAAGGAAAGCAGAGAAATGGAACAGTTCTTGAAAGAGGATATTGGTCAAGAGAGGGTTTATTAGAACTAGAGGATAATACAGTGAATTTCTATGCTGACAAAATGATTAAGTAGAGAAGAGGAGCTGATGAAGGTAGGAGAGAATGATAGGTAATTGTATGAGTAAAATTTTTGAAGAGCCATGAAGGAAGGGGATCTAGTGTACAAATAGAATGGTTGGTCTTTACTTGAAACAGGCACATTTTGTTAGTAAAGAGAAGGACTGCAGAGACAATGAGTACAGAGGTGGATAAGTCATCATTTGGGTGATGGGAAGATGGAATTTTTACCTAGTTGCATCTATTTTCCCAGTGAAGTGTGATGATTTTGGGGTGTGGAGGGGTGAAGCAGGTTTGGGAAAAGAGATTGGAAATGGCTATTTTGAAACATCCTGGGGAAATGTAATATGATTGTGGGTCAGTGTGGATTGCACATTGCTGATTTGCAGCTATGATTTTAAATTGAGACCAGTTGTGGTTACGTGTTTTTTCCCAGGCGGTTTCTTCAGCTGTTTGGGTGGAGATGTGAAACAGGCAGATAGTTGGGTTTAACTGGTTTGGGGATTTGCAGAGTTAGAATGAAGCATGAAGAGAGGAGCAAGGGAGTTAAGGGTGCTTGGAAGGGAGAAATTACAATGATAGACCTAATTTATTCTAAGCTAGGCAGCAGGAGAAGTGACTGATAGTGAAGCAAACAGGGTCAGTGGACTGAAGGGCCAGATAATGCCAAGATGGTGGAATGGAAATTCCAGATTACAATAGATAAACTGAAGAAAGAGAAGGTGGTGTTTACAGTGTGGGGTGCTTGAGGCTGGAGTCTGCGGAGTTGATATAGTGAGGATGCCCAATTCAGAGGTTATGATAATGAGGTAGGGTTAAAGCAAAGGTCATCAGAGGTGAGGTGGTTGAGGAATTGGAGGCTTCATGTAGTTGTAGAAAACAGCAATGATGGCCAGGCCTGTAATCCCAGCACTTTGGGAGGCTGAGGTGGGTGGATCACCTGAGGTCAGGAGTTCGAGACCAGCCTGGCTACCATGGCGAAACTCTGTCTCTACTAAAAATACAAAAATTAGCTGGGCATGGTGGTGGGCACCTGTAATCCCAGCTACTTGGGAGGCTGAGGCAGGAGAATCGCTTGAACCCAGGAGGTGGAGGTTGCAGTGAGCTGAGATCGCTCCACTTCTCTGCCGCCTGGGCGACAAAGCAAGACCGTCTCAAAAACAAAAAACAAGAAAAAGAAAACTGCAATGATGAAGACGGATGAGTTTGGAAAGGGAAATAGGTGTGAAGGTCATCAGCAAATGAGGGGAAATAGCAGTAGATGGGTAGATGACAGCGAGAAGGGATAATGGGTGGTAAAGTCTAATGGCATAAACTTCAGACAGGTAAGACTTTTGAAAGAGGATTGAAGAAAAATTAGAAGGTGAGCTGGAGAGACACTTAATCCACCTCTAGGTTAGGGGATCTTGGGGATATGTACAGAGTTGTTACTCAAAGTATTTAACAACTCATATGAAATGGTAACCTGCTGTTGTAGGTCTTCCATCAGGAGCAGGATTCTGGGGGCCTTTTGTGAAGCTAGATATTAACTCTTTAATCTCTTGATCATAGCTAGTTGTCAACCAGTTGAGAGGTATTTTGATACATTAGCAACTGCCATAGCCATCCTTGTTTGTACTGGCTGAAACTAGACTTAAGTATGAGAATATAGGGCCATGTGTGGTGTCTCAGGCCTGTAATCTCAGTGCTTTGGTAGGCCAAATGGGAGGATTACTTGAGGCCAGGAGTTCTAGACCAGCCAGGGCAACATAGTGAGACCTTATCTCTATGGGAAAAAAAAAAAAAGAAAAAAAATGAGAATATAACCAAGCTTCTCTTTATAGGATACTGGGAAAACAGTGTTATTAGGGCTCAGCCTCCGAAATTCAGGTTAAATCTTACTTTCTTTGTGTTTTCAAGGTTTAGTTTGGTGAAAGGAACACTCAGAGAAGAGACTATAATGGAGTTTGCTGGGGATAGGGAAGATGAGAAATGGGGCAGATTGGTCTTCTGGTGATGACTGAGGAAAAGAGCACTGTGGAGCATGCTAGGGTTAGTCCAGGTGATGTCTTGGGGGAAATTGGGTAGGGACCATGTGGCAGCTCTTGTTGTGTAGTGGCCAGGGGTGAGCAAAAGCCGCCTTAGAGTGTCTGTAGCTCAGGTCATCTCCTGAAGACGTAGTGGCCAGTTGGAGTATAAAGGCCTCCTTGGCGACCAGCTGCATTTTGTTGGCTAATAGCATGAGGCGCTCTTAGGGCCTCTTCTCAGCCAGGATGGTGATGTAACCCTTGGGGGAGAGAAAGGGGTCTTCTGTTTGAAAAACTAGGGACTGCTGCTCCCCAGGAACAGTCATCTTAGCAACTGTCCCTCCAAAATGGATTTGGACTTTGTGCTGTCCCCTCTGTTATGACTGTCGTTGTCTTAGTATGGACTCTTAGGAGTTGCGTCGAGTCTCCTGACTGCCCTGAATCCAGTCTTCTGATTTCCTTACTCCCAGATTCACATTCTTTTAGTTTATCTCTCAAGATTGCTCTGGAAAATTAGGAATGAGGGAATGGTCTTTTAAGTTCAACCATGGTTCTATCTAATCCTACTAGGAATGTTGTGAAGATGAATGTAACACATATAAATTGACAAGCAGAGCCCTTATAACACAGTATGTAGCCAAAACATATGCTTTAAAAGCCTTTGTGGACAATCCTTTGTCTAATGACAAAGTTCAAATTCCTTTGACTCGTATATAAGATTTCCAGTGATTTTTCTGCCTTGCTCCATTGAGTTTCATCACCTCCTTACTTATGATTACTAATTCCAACTTTGCCCTAGTCAGACCACACCCTCTTGTTCTTGAAAATGATATATTCTCTCATACCATTATGTCTTTGCACATAGTCACTCTGGATACGTAAACCCTCACCGTTAAAGTTATATATTGCCTTCCATAGAAACTTCCCCTGATGCTTCCTGCCTTCTCTTTCCTTCAGGGGTAAGTACTTTCTTAGCCTCTTATTCTTATTTGTATCATTTGTGTTTGTGTTAGAATGCTCCTCTCTATGCTATTAGTTTCTTAAAGGCAGAAACCAGTAAGTGATTCATCTTTGTTTGCCCATGGTCTAATACAGTAGGTGCCCCACAAATGTTTGTTGAGTAAATTAAAACTCACTGCGTATTTGAATTTCCATATTACCTTTGTTTGGTTAAATCTGAACTATATTTTATATGTCTTTTTTTCTTTTTTCATTTCTTTTTTTTTAAAGTGCAGGAAAATTTTCTGATGAAGTAGTAGATGAGTGCAGAAAAAAAACTGATGTCCATGTAGTATAGGATGGTAAACAGACTTCATCCTGTGTTCTTTTTCTTCTGCTGAATGACTTTTACTGCTGGATTTATCCAGTGATTTTGCTCGCCATTGCCATTGTTTTTTGGTGAATTGTAATCATTAACGTTTTCAGTGGTACACCAAAGAAATGCAAACAAATGTGATTTTCTGTTGTTTAATTGGGCATTTTCTAGTGCCCACTTAAAATTGTAGGATTGGAGTATGGAGCCTTCTAGAATATTGGTTAAAAATCTAGTCCTTTAGGTCTCTTCAAATGTTGGTCTTCTTGGGCCAGGCACGGTGGCTCACATCTATAACCCTAGCACTTTGGGAGGTTGAGGTGGGCGGATCACCTGAGGTCAGGAGTTTGAGACCAATCTGGCCAACATGGCAAAACCTTGTCTCTACAAAAATACAAAAATTAGTTGCGTGTGGTGGCGCATGACTGTAATCCCAGCTTCTTGGGAGGCCAAGGTGGGAGAATTGCTTGAACTTGGAAGGTGGAGGTTGCAGAGATCATGCCACTGCGCTCCAGCCTGGGCAACAGAGTGAGACTCTGTCTCAAAAAAAAAAAAAAAAAAAAAAAAAAAAAAAAGTTGGTCTTCTTGATCCTACATGAACTAATGAATTCTGTATTCCAAAGAATTAAGATAATGTAAATCAGATGGCAGCAGAATGAATCAGGTAAGAGTGGGAAGGGCAAATGTGAAATGAGGGGGCAGGAGTGAGTCACTCTTTAGTGTAGATGGATAGGGAATGCTGGAAAGGGGAGGGTGAAGGTGGGTTGGGGGTTGTGGGAGAGTCTGAGCAATAAGGAGATGGTGTAGCATGGGTAAAGGTGGTTTGAGCAACACAGTGGTTAGCATGCTCTGTGGTTAGCATGCTCTGCATGAGTGACCAAGCAAGGCCCATTTTGGCACTTGAGATGGGGTCACTAACCCTCGTTCCCCGGTTCTCATTGTAAGGTTAACCAAAGATGCAGTGTATGCTTTTATATTTTGAGATTAGGGTATCATTTTAGAAGGGACACATTCTTGATTTCTTTAAAAAAAAAAAAAAAACAAAAACTGACTTCCTAGACTGTTTCCATGGCATTTTGTTTTTTTATTAGTATGTTTTCCTAAGGTACTTAGACGGTGTCCAGAGTTTGTGATAGAGCTAGAAAGCAACTCCCCACCTTCTCTGAACTACAAATAAATACCAAGAAGTACTATTCTAAGTAGAGGACCAGAAACTACTCATATGGGTCAAAGTTGTCCCAATGACTCGGGTTAACTCAGGTCACAAACCTTTGCTCAGGCTTCTTACAGGGAATATTTTTAATCTGTCAACTGACAGACGACTAGAGATACAGGTATAAACGTTGGACTCCACGTGATTAGAGCCTGACCTGAAGTGAAAATCCTCTTGCCTCCTTCTGACCTCTGTAACAGGTAACCTGTGACCTGGAAATAGATCTGCATTAGATATTGGGCTTGATATGGATTTATTTTTGATAGAGCACTCTGAAATAAGAGTGTCCATTCTATTTGAGTGAATGTTTATTTGGGGGAAAGATGCTAGAGATATGTCAGAAGAGGCTGCCTGCCTTTGTCTTTTCAGGGAAACAATGGAATTTATTTTCCTAACCTGTGAGTGTTAAGTGTACCTGGTTCTTCAGAACGAAGTGCTGGTTAGGCCAAAGCAGGGTTGTGGCCCGATGGAAATTGGTTGCTTTTGCTTTCTCTTATAACAATAGTCTTCTGTATCCCGATTCCACGTGCAAATGTGGACAATGTGTGAAAAGGCCAAAGCTTATTGTAGGTGCTCAGTAATGTTATGTATTAGCAGTGGGAGTTGTTGGATAGCAGATGTGTTTTTATGCTTCATTTACATGACCTCAAATTCTCAGTATAACTTGTGACAAAGGTGAGATTTTATAAATGAGGAAACTAAAGCTCACAGTCACATAACCAGTAAGTGGCTAAGTTAGAATTCACCCAGGGCTGTCTGTGTCTTCTGTCTCCTACACTGGCCGCCTCCTGTACTGAATGTTCTCCTGGGTGTCGTTGGTGTCATTTGAATATGCCAAGGACAGCACTCTATGACTGACAGGTCCCTGGCTGTGCCTATAGGAGTAGCTGTGTTCCTGCAGGCAAGTAGTAAATTATCACAGGGTGGGGAGAGAGAGGGAATGTTGACCCCCAGTTTAGGATGGTCTGTCTCTTCTCTGTGCATCTGTGGACCTCCTTTAGGGCCTGGCACAATGGAGGGGCCCCCTGGGTGTGTTAACTAAAGAGATTCTGTAGTTACGGAGTTGAAATTTGGGAAACACCAAATTCCAGGAAGGTCGGTCAGCGTTGCAGTTTCTGGTTTGATTTGTTGTTGGGATTTCCAGTGTTGCATTAAAACTGTAAATCCCTGAGAGGCTGTAATGTGCAATAACTAAAAATGTAGGGCAAGTTTAGGTGCAGCTTAACTCAAGCTTAAATGGTTATTGTGTCCCTTGCTCAAGGCAAATTCATTTTAGTTAGGGTAGAGATTTTTTCAGAATGAGATAGATAATTCTGTGACATTTTTCAGTTTTTACTCAAAGATTCCTAATACATTGTAAAGGCAAACTATTCTTTTTCTTTTTTTATGTGGATCTTTTGCTGTAGTTCATTAAAGATGAGAAAAGTTGTATAACGGGAAAATCACTCAAGTAATGGTCAGATGATATGGGATTTGGTCAAATGTCAGCTATCCATCTGCATGGTGCTCTTTGGAATTCTTTTTTTCGGGTCTCTTTCTATTATATGTGTGCACACACACATTTTTTTTTTCTAACTTCAAGAATAATTCATTCTTATTTTAGAAATCTAGAAAATAATGCACACAAGGAAGAAAATAAAAATGATTCATAATACTCCCCCTCAAAGATGAGATTTTTAACATTTTTGAGTATATTCTTCTAGTCTTCACTTGTGAGTGTATATGTGTGTGTATGCACATATACTTTAAAACTGAAATATATATATGTATGTGTATACACATAGAGAGACACTGTTTTATTTACTTTTGTTCTCTTCATAATTAATTTTCTACTTGTCCATTACCCCATCTCTATCCAGTGTAATTAGCCCAGAAAGGATTAATTCCTACAAGGTAAAGAAATTCTAGAATGTCTAATTTATTTAAGGGTGTCCACTTATTTTTAGACTTTTCTTTATTATGATTCTTTTCAGTAGGAAAGTGTTGCTTTTTCAAGTCAGAGTGGGTTAAGGGGATGTTGATGGCAGTCATTTGGCATGGTAAGTGACTTACCCCTACTGTCCAGTTTAGAGGGGAAAAATGGCAGAAGGCCTTGGAGTGCCAAAGGCCAGGGTTATGGGTCCAGCAGTGCCATGAAAAAGGGAATATAGGCCAGGTACGGTGGCTCATGCCTATAATCGCAGCACTTTAAGAGGCCAAGGTGGGCAGATCACGAGGTCAGGAGATCGAGACCATCCTGGCCAACATGGTGAAACCTACTAGAAACTACTAAAAATACAAAAATTAGCTGGGCATGGTGGCGCGTGCCTGTAATCCCAGCTGTTCGGGAGGCTGATGCAGGAGAATCGCTTGAACCAGGGAGTCAGAGGTTGCAGTGAGCCGAGATCGTGCCACTGCACTCCAGCCTGGTGAGAGAACAAGACTCCTTCTCAAAATAAATAAAAAAATAAATAAAATAAAAAGGGAATATATAGACGATCTCAATCTTTTATGTGAGGACCCTGAATTCCAGGGAAGTTTGTTCAGGCTGAGACTATCGTAGGGTAGACTGACATTGCTGAGTGCCCATTCTGTCATCTCTGCAGAGCACTTGGCTGCCACAGAGTATTATCTGAAAAGCACACCATGTTGCTGGTAGTTGCTAGACGAATGACGGAAGGAGTAGGCTCAAGTGCACTAGGTGAGGTCAGGCCTGAAGGTCATTGGGTTGATACTGGAACCTGGCGTTTTGACAGGAATCCTATTAGAAATGCCACTTAGTCACTTGCCTCCTGACTGCTTCATGGTAGGAACAGAGGCTCAAGCTATGGCCAAAATTTTTTGGATTAAGTTTAAGTTTTACTTAATATTATCCCAATTTTATCTCCGACATTTTCTCGAAATTATTTCAAAATTTATGGTTGAAGAGAGGATATTGAGTATAAATTGCTAATGTACTCTGCTGAATTCCATCAGCCATGTGATTTGACTGACAACAGTGCGTTCCTAGCCCACTGGGGTCTGGTGAATTGCATCTGCTCAGCCAGAGTGTTCCTTGAGCTGAAATTGAAATGAATGGCCCTTTAGTTTCTAGTGTGATGCCAACACTCAGGCAATTGACTTTTCCTCTTCAGGCTCCAATAGGGGGAAAATTATGAAATAAAATGGGGATAGGCCAGGCATCCTCAAGATTCAAACCCATAAATATAAATAAGTGTAATTAATCATATGCAGTCTCTCTTGCCTATTAAATCTATACTCAGCTGGGTCAGTAAGCTTTACACAGCTCTCAACTTCCTGGCCTGTGATTGGTGGGAAATGTTCTGGGTGCCTCAGCCTTTTGAGATGTGACATAGGGTTCTTTTCTAATACGGGTCCAGAATCAGTTCAAATTATAATGAGTTGTGGGGTGAGAAAAGTCACCTGCAAACAACCCCAGCCCAAGGAGAAATAGAAATATAAAAAAGATTTCTGCTGTTGGCGTTTAAGAGGCTCTCTTAGTTGACACTGTCTGTTCGTTGTTACTAGCCTGTTAGACTGAATGAGATGAACAGTCTTTCAAGTATGTAAGTTCAATACATATTAACATTCAAGTTTATCCCAGAAGTATTTGTTTCCCTATTATAGAATCTTGTTTTTGATTGCAGTTGGCATTTTTGCTTGTTTTCTCATTTAATTTGTTAACTCTTTCCCCTTCTCCCGTTGTGTCCTTTTTTCTGTACTTGCATCTACTCATTATGAACATGGCTAATGGTATCCTAATGAAAAAACAACTCTCTGTCTCTCTCTCTGTCTCCTGGGGGTCATTGGTGTCATTTGAATATGCCAAGGACAGCACCCTGTGACTGGCAGGTCCCTGGCTGTGCCTGTAGGAGTAGCTGTGTTCCTGTAGGCAAGCAGTAGATGATCACTCTCTCTCTCGCTCGCTTTTTTTTTTTTTTTGAGAGAGGGTCTCTGTTGCCCAGGGTGGAGTGCAGTGGTGAGATCTCGGCTCACTGTAGCCCTGACCTTCCAGGCTCTACTTTTACTCTTATTACCCTAAAAGGCATCCTCTATACTGCAGCTAGGGCATTTCTTCCTTTCTTTCTGAAATATAAATTTCATTGTATCATTGTACTGATTAAAATCCTCCACTGACTTTTTCTTTTTGTTTGTTTATGAGACAGTGTCTCACTTTGTCACCCAGATTGGTGTGATCATGGCTCACTGTAGCCTCCAACTCCTGTGCTCAAGCAATCCTCCTGCCTCAGCCTCCTGAGTAGCTGGGACTTGTTACCATGCCCGGCTCATTTTTTGTATTTTTTGTAGGGACAGAGTCTCACTGTGTTACTCAGGCTAGTCTCAAACTCCTGACCTCAAGTGATCCTCCCACCTTGGCCTCCCCAAGTGTTGGGATTACAGGCATAAGCCACCACATCCAGCCTACGCCAGTTATCCTCTAACCTATTATTTCATCTTTATTTTTTCCTAGTAATTTTCACTTTCAAAATATTTAATTTTTATATTTGTTTACATGTTTATTTTTGTCTCTTCCAATCCATGAGAGTAGAGGAATTCCCAGGCCTTGGAACAGGGCTGGGGATCTGCCAGGCATTCAGTCAATCCCAGTTGAATGAATATATGTTACCTGAACCAATGCTCCTCCTCCTGTCTTCTCCACTTGGGTAGGTCCTTCAGGGATACTTTCCTGAGTATTTGATGGAACTCTTGCTTTGGTTATATTCTAAGACATTACAATTTTAATCTTTCCTTTGCTAATGGCATGTTTTTAGTAAGCCAGTTCTCAAGGAATTTTCGTTTTTTAGAAGCAGCAGATGGGTTTTTTTGGTCCATTTATCTGCAAACATTTCTTTAAATCCAGGAGAGCACAGAAAAACTACCCATTGTGTAGTTAGTTTCATTCACAGTGTGTATAGCAAAATCCAGATGTTTTATGGTAGGCTCCACTAACCTGAAACACATAAAAGAAGGGAGTAAAAAGGTCCCTGAAAAGTTAGAGCTAGAACATTGAAAACCAAGTGTTAAAATTCTAGTAAGTAGCTCCTTTAGCCTTGCTTAGAGCTATTTACTTGTATTTGAAACACAGTTAACTAACTTGGCTCTCATTTTTCTAACCACAGTGGTAACAATGACAAGTTAATGGGTGCAGCACACCAACATGGCACATGTATACACATGCAACAAACCTGCACATTGTGTACATGTACCCTAGAACTTAAACTATAATAATAATAAAAAAAGAAGTGATCTCAAAGATAAACAGGGAAGATTATCATCAGCCTGATAGTTTGGAAGAAACAGGAAAATTTTATAAAGCTGAGAGAGGAAGAATTCATACAGGAACAGACTGGGGCTTGGGACCACAAAGTAAAGGAGTTAATAGTGTTGTCACTCCTACTATTCCTGAGGCCATCACCTTATCATAGCATGTGCATATGGATGGCTGTGAGTCATCAATAATTGAATTCATGGTTAATATTCTTTATTTAAGAAGCCAAAGTATGACTTACATTTTTGAAATATAGTATTTTAATCCAAAAGAATACAGGATTTTTTTTTTTTTTAACTGTATACTCCACTCAGATGTAAACTCTTAGAATGCAGGGATTTTTTTTTGTGTGTTCTCAGTTGTTTGCTTAGTGCCTGACACATGATGGATGATCAGTAAATAATTATTGAATAAAACCATGAATGCAAATTTTAATTATCTAGCAGTGCTAAATAAATAGGACATTAAGAGAATGCCACATTTAATGCATGAGGGTTGTTTTCCCCTCTGCATCTATTGAATGAAGAAAAACCATAAAGTAATAAACTTTTAAAGTTAAAATAGCTTTGGGCATTTTGAAGGTTAACTCATACATAGTTGGAGTGAGGATCAGCAAGTTCAAGTGATTTGCCTGAAATCACAGAGGAAGTTAGTGGAAGAGACAGCATTACAAGGGAGTCTTTCCTTCCAGAATACCCCCTGGTGATATTCTTTTTTAATTTGGAGTTTTAGGAGTACAATATAGAGAATTATATATTTTTGGGAAAGAATATAGAGTTCTTTTTTTTTTTTTTTTTTTAAAGATCAATGACAGCTTTAAAAGGAAAATTGAGTGGAACCCTTTATTTTCTCTATTTATGCTATATAAATTTTAGACCTGTCATCTCTGTGGTATTAGCTGTGTAATGCTGAAACCCAGCATCTTACGCACAATGACTAGATTATAGTACTTGAATGTTTTTCATGAGGTTGTGTACCAGCCCTTTTAAAAAGAAAAATATCTTTTTCTTTAGTTTGGAAAGGATGCGTCATTCAACTGGGGAGAGTAAGATCTTATGACGAAGACCATTTTAGATAAAATGACTGAGATAGAAATACAACTTTTGTTATTATTTTTGCGTCGGTGGAGGAAAACATAGTATATTTTCTTCACTTTTTTTGATGTGGGGATGGAGCATTTAGGAAATACATTGTTTTCACATACTTTAAATGGGAATTTTGTTAGCAGTATGAATTACTTCAGTCTGTTTTTCTCATCTGATTCTATTTCCTTATGAGTCAGATATTTTTAGGAAGTGTAATCAGTAAGCTAAATATTCTAATACGTGATTATTTTGACTACAGTACATCTCAGGTTTCCTTTTTCATATATGCATTGTATCTGTGCTTTGGCTCTTTGTTGTAGTTCCATTTATACTTGTGGATTATTAGATGTACGAGGAGTAAATTTTATATGTAAATTTCAACAGGTTATAGGAGAAAAAAGACTACAGGATGGAAAAAGTAGTCAGCTTTGTTTCCTAGAGATCTTCTCACTGTCAAGGAAACAGAGTGACTGGTCTCCCCACCCCAGCGCACTTCTTGATCTCTTATAACTCTCAGTCACCGCTAATACCTTACATATATGTGGAATGATGTTTGTAATAGAGCTGTACTCAAATTGAGAACTTTCTTTTACAATGTGCAAGTAAATTAACTGAAGTTATTGTGCTATAACTAATTATTATTAAAAACTCAGTCATAATTAAAAAATAAGCTCAGGATTTCTTAAGCCATCTTCAGCAGATATTTCCCCAAATACATTTCTAATGGCATATAATGCAATTGCAACAGGAACTTTTGAAAGAATTGGTACATTTTCTTTTTTTTTTTTTTTGAGACCGAGTCTTGCTCTGTTGCCCAGGCTGGTATGCAGTGGCACAGTCTTGGCCCACTGCAACCTCCACCTGGGTTCAAGTGATTCTCCTGCCTCAGCCTCCTAAATAGCTGGGACTACAGGCACCTGTCACAATGCCTGGCTAATTTTTATATTTTTAGTAGAGACGGGGTTTCACCATGTTGACCAGGCCGGTCTGGAACTGCTGGCTTCAAGTGATCCACCCGCCATGGCTTCCCAAAGTGCTGGGATTATAGGCGTGAGCCACCGTGCCCTGCCATTTTCTTCTTGAGTGATAAAAATAATGAACAAATACTAAGAAAATTAAAGTCAGATTTTCAGTTTTGAAAGCTTTTCAGTTATGTTTGTGCTTATTACATTGGAAGCCTAGTTCTCTTCAGATGTAATATCTTCTACATCTGTGCTATTTTAAAAAGAAGAGATTTTAGAACAATAATCTTGAAGTTTCTTAAGTTTTTTTTTTTTTTTGTCTTCAAAGAAAAATGCCTAATTTAGTAGATAGTCTTTCCTAATTCATAGTGGTATATTTCACATAAATGTACGCTATTTAAAAAACAACAAAACAAGGCCGGGCGCGGTGGCTCAAGCCTGTAATCCCAGCACTTTGGGAGGCCGAGACGGGCGGATCACGAGGTCAGGAGATCGAGACCATCCTGGCTAACACGGTGAAACCCCGTCTCTACTAAAAACTACAAAAAACTAGCCGGGCGAGGTAGCGGCGCCTGTAGTCCCAGCTACTCGGGAGGCTGAGGCAGGAGAATGGCGTGAACCCGGGAGGCGGAGCTTGCAGTGAGCCGAGATCCGGCCACTGCACTCCAGCCCGGGTGACAGAGCGAGACTCCGTCTCAAAAAAAAAAAAAAAAAAAAAAAAAAAAAAAAAAAAAAAAAACAACAAAACAGATGTCTGATTAAGATCCAGGTAAATGGAAACTTAATTATCTGAAGCACCCTTTTCTCTGAGCATGTTATTTAATTGAAATTGTTTTATGGCATTTTTCTTCTGAACAGAGTTAAAGTTCATTATTGCCCTTATATATATAAAACAATTTCATTTGATTCACAATGCTTCAGCAGTATTTTATAACATCTAAGGACTTTTTAAAGCACACTAATTTATATGGTGAAGTGAACTTTCTCTTCTTTCTTTTCTTTTCTTTTTTTTTTTTGAAATGGAGTTTTGCTCTTGTTGCCTAGGCTAGAGTATAGTGGCGTGATCTCGACTCACTGCAACCTCTACCTCCAGGGTTCAAGTGATTCTCCTGCCTTAGCCTTGCAACTAGCTGGAATTACAGGCATGTACCATGCCCAGCTAATTGTGTATTTTTAGTAGAGGCTGGGTTTCACTATGATGGTCAGGCTGATCTCGAACTCCTGACCTCAGGTGACCCACTCACCCTGGCCTCCCAAAGTGCTGGGATTATAGGCATGAGCCACCATGCCCGGCCCGGACTTTGTTTTCTTGCAAAACATTTTACAGTATGTATTCAACAGCCATGATTGTCGTTACTCTGTAAAGCTTTGTTAGTTTTAATAAATTTTGAGGGAAGGCTTGATATGTTTTAATCTTAAGACAGACATTTAAAACTCTGATTTGCAGCTTATTTTCTAGCAAGGTAAAGGCCTCCCTTCCTTCCTTCCTTCCTTCCTTCCTTCCTTCCTTCCTTCCTTCCTTCCTTCCTTCCTTCCTTCCTTCCGTCCTTCTCTCATTCTATTACCTGTGCTGGAGTACAGTGGTGCCCTCACAGCTCACTGCATCCTTGAATTCCTGGGTTCAAACAATCCTCCCACTTCAGTCTCCTGCGTAACTGGTACTACAGGCATGCGCCATCACGCCCAGCTAATTAAAAATTTTTTTTGTAGAGACAGGGTCTCACTTCCCAGGCTGGTCTTGAACTCCTGGCCTCAAGGGATCCTCCTGCCTGGGTTTCTCAAAGTCTGGGATTATAGATGTTAGCCACCCACCACTCCAGGCCTTTTTCTTGTTTTGATTACTGAAGTAGATTCTATAACAGCATGTAAAATGTAAAAGAGCGTTTATGCTGCCAAAGGAATGTCAACCATTATCTTAACCCAATAAAGGGTTAGTAAAGGGGCAGAAAGACTGAAAGAAGCACAGGACTAGTATGGTCTGTTTGACTAATGAACTTCTTTTGAGTGTTATCAGTGAATGTGTTTCATTGATAACATTCCTGCCTCCTCAAGGCAGATTTAAAGATTTTTCCCCTGTTGTGCTTTTTTTCATGCTAAGTCAGCCATTTCTTGTTAGTTGATATATAAATGCAAGTTTGTTTAATTCCATACTAGGCATGTTATCTACTCAGTTCTTTAACCTGACTTGTGTTTTCATAAGGGATTGGCATTGGCATTTTTGTGAAGGAATGCTTCAAGTTTTCACCTGGGAGGGACATTTTATTTGGGGGCTCCCAGGGTTACCCTCAATTATGCATATGGTAGGCAAAGAAGGCAGATATATATTTTAATGGAATATTAAAGATGGGATTGTACAACTTTTTTTTTCTTTTTTTTTTTTTTTTTTGAGACGGAGTCTGGCTCTGTCGCTCAGGCTGGAGTGCAGTGGCGCAATCTTGGCTCACTGCAAGCTCCGCCTCCCAGGTTCACGCCATTCTCCTGCCTCAGCCTCCCGAGTATCTGGGACTACAGGTGCATGCCGCCACGCCTGGCTAATTTTTTTGCATTTTTCGTAGAGACGGGGTTTCACCATGCTAGCCAGGATGGTCTCGAACTCCTGACCTCGTGACCCGCCCACCTCGGCCTCCCAAAGTGCTGGGATTACAGACGTGAGCCACCGCGCCCGACCAAGGGATTGTACAACTTTAAATACAAATCCGTGAATATATCTAGAGCGATATAGAATATATATTAACTGATATTCTATTATGGATTAAGCTGTGATTATTTGCATTTAATGCATATAATGAGCTTCATTGATTTCTTGTAATTCTATAGTGAGCCCCATGAAATAAAGAAAAAGGGTCAAATTTGTGACTATATTTCCAGTGTGCATTTTAGAAATGTTAGAAAGCATATTATATGGCAGTTGCCTTGGAAATGGCATATATTTTATAAAAAATTGGGGCTTAAATAATACATCACTACTAGAGTGCAAACATATATCCTTGTGTCCCTCTAAGGCTCCCTCCCTTTCAATCCTTTTTTGTTTTAGGGGACTTTGTGAAATAAATGCTCGATTAACAGTTATGACATTATATATTAAACTTAACCCCCCCCATCACACATCAGAAATCCCCATGTAATAATGTTTGAGATAGATTTTTTATAAACAGTGACTTTTAACTGGCTGACTTTAAATAGTTATTGACCTTATTTTCTCCTTCTTTTGTACCTTTTACTTTCATTTTTTGAACTCTGCCCCTGAAACCAGCTCAACCCGTCTCTTAGCCAGCTTCTCCTGTCAAGCTTCCAGGCTCCTGCCCTCCTCTGAGGCTGAGAAGTGGTCCTGGGCCAGCCTCTTTCTCAGTCATCCATAGCTGTGGGTTTGCTTCTAAAATGATATAACTGATGTAAAGGTGACCCAGGGAGACAAATAATTTTCTAGCTTTAAACTATGTGAATTGGTATAAATATAGTGTTTATTTTCTTTCACTTTCTCTTTGTTTCCTGATTTTTTTTTTTTTTTTTTTTTTCTCATTCTTCTTTGTGGAAATACTCTTCCTCTGTTCAAATTGTTTACTTTCTCTTGGGGTGGGCCCTTCTGGCAGTAATTGCCTGGGGAAATAAATGGATTGGAAGTGAAAGAACCTGCCCTTCTTGGAAGCAGACTGGCCTTTTGATAGGGTGTGGAAGTCAGGGACAGAGCTAGAGTCTGGATGCCTTCCCAGCAATGTGTGAGTGTGTTGCTTTAGCTTCTTCCGCCACAGTCCAAAATTTTGTGTATTTAGAACCTGAGAATTATGTTTCACACATTTCTGTTGACCTTTACTTGGTTCTTTGATTTATCTTGCGTTATCAGGATAATGGTTTTCTCACTGACTTCGGAAAAGCCCTTTTGTTTGTTATTTGCTATTCTGTTCAGTGTATATATTCCTTACAACTATAAGTTGTTATTGTTGTGTTTGTGTGTTTTTGCTTTTGATATAATAGAGGAAAGGCTAAAGAAGGTGACTGAAGGATAAAAGTATCTTTTGTTTTCTTAGGACTTGATACATTCACTTCTTTCCATAGGGATTGTCTTTTGTGAAGAACCCTTGGGTCAATTTCCTGTCCAGTCTTGGCCTAAATCCTTTTTAAAAGCAACAACAAAAAAGGATAATTCACTTTCAGTTTACAGACTAGACCTCCTCTATTTCCAGAGAACAGGCTATGTGCCTCTTCTGTTTGACTATTTTGTTCATTTAGGTCTGACAGCTTTCAAAAAGTACACTCGAGGGCTCTCTGTGTGTTTCTGTAGGAATCACATGGGTAAGATATATGTGTGTAAGTCCTTCTCTGCTTGGCTGGGGGGAATGCATTTGCAGGCAGAGTGCTAGTCATGATCCCCATGGTAAAGTAAACCTTGGGGGAAAGGGTAGTACATGGTGTGCTTTGATTGTTACTTGTCGGAATAAGCACTTTATCAACATATGTTTGGTGTGTCTGAACTATGAGATACCTCCTTCAAGGGGACTGTACAAAACATTTGTTATCACATTAATTGGAATAATAAAAGGTTTGCTTGCTGTAACACATCTAGTTCAAGCCACCAAGAGATCTTGACTTTTATAGTTAAAACGGTGCTGCTGGGAGAGAAGATGGTTTTGAGCTCACTCCTTCTTCTGTTTTACTATGGACTTGCTGTCAAGCTGTCCATGATTACAGACCCGTTGCTAGGACCTTCTCTGATGAGGTTCTATATGCTTATTTTGTAAGACTCATGCACTTTTCTTCAATAAGTCACTGGATTCGTATGCGAGTGTGAGGCCTGGCCCTCTGAGTTGTGCCTTCCATGGGTGTGACAGTGTGACACGACTCAAAATAGTTGAAGGAGTGGGTTTTGCATGCACAGCTACAGGAGCGGGTGGCTGCACAGATGAAGTATAAGGAGCATTTGCTACCTTTGGACCACAAAAGGCTTAGGTAAAGGGCTGAGTTGATTAAAGGGCTACCTCTAGGTTACATCTTGGGTTTTTTATTTAATGTTTGAAATGCATTGTACATCTGGATTTCTCAGTGTGGGTGATTGGAAGAGCATGGATCGCTTTTGTTTATTTTTAATTTCTTTTTTCTTTTTAATTTTTCTGGGTACATAGTATGTATACATATTTTTGGGTACATGAGATAATTTGCTACAGGCTTGCAATGTGTAACAGTAATATCAGGGTAAGTGGGGTATCTATCACCTTAAGCATGTTATTTCTTTGTGTTACAAACATTCCAACAAACACTCTTTTAGTTATTTTAAAATGTACAATAAGTTATTGTTGACTGCAGTCACCCTGTTCTGTCAAATACTAGATCTTATTCTAACTACATTTTTGTACTCATTAACCATCCCCACCCCAACCTCACTACCATCTCCAACCTTTGGTAGCCATCCTACTCTCTGACTCTTTATCTCCATGAGTTCATTTGTTTTTATTTTTGGCTCCCACAAATGAGTGAGAACATGCAAAATTTGTCTTTCGTGCCTTACTGATTTCACTTAACATGATGTCCTCCAGTTTTACCCGTGTTGTTGCAAATGAAATGATCTCATTCTTTTCTTTTTTGAGACGGAGTCTCGCTCTGTCGCCCAGGCTGGAGTGCAGTGGTGTGATCTCAGCTCACTGCAACCTCCGCCTCCCAGGTTCAAGTTATTTTTCCTCGTGTCTCAGCCTCCTGAGTAGCTGGGATTACAGGCGCCCACCACAAAAAAAAACAATTTTTTTGTGTTTTTAGTAGAGATGGAGTTTCACCATGTTGGCCAGGCTGGTTTCGAACTTCTGACCTCAAGTGATCTGCCCACTGTGGCATCCCAAAATGCTAGGATTACAGGCGTAAGCCACTGTGCCCGGCCTGATCTCATTCTTTTTTATGGCTGAATACTACTTCATTGTGTATATGTACTACATTTTTATTATCCATTTGTCTGTTGATGGACACTTAGGCTGATTGAAAATCTTGGCTATTGTGACTAGTGCTGCAATAAACATGGGCATGCAATATGGGATGCCTTTATGTCTTGCTGGAGAATACATGCCCCAAGCCTTGTTGTTGAAATTACTCTTCTGTAATTGATGTTTGAGCTGTACTCTCTGCCACTGGTCATGCTTGTAAGGGATGCAGAGAAATATGCTTACTTCTATGCTGGTATAAGAATCAAAACCCTGAGAAGTTCCCATTTTTTCCTTAAACTAATGGAGAGCATGGGGATTAGAAAGGTAATTGAGGTTTCTATATAAGAAACCACAAAGATAGGAGAGTTTTTGTAAATATAATGGTGTTACAGGAAAGGGGTCCCCATCCAGATGCCTAGAGAGGGTACTTAGATCTCACGCAAGAAAAAGTTAAGGGTAAGTCTATAAAGTGAAAGTGAAGGAATAAAAGAAGGACTACACAGGGCTGCTGGTTGCCCATTTTTATGGTTTTTTCTTGATTATATGCTAAATAAGGGGTGGCTTATTTTACCCAGCTCCTATTCAAGATGGAGTTCCTCTGGTTCACACGCCTCTGACAAAGGGACCCAGGGCTTATTCCTCAGAGGAGTGATAAATGTATTTGCATGGATTCTTTTTTTCAACATTTGATTTTTTTTTTTTTTTTTTTTTTTTTTTAAGACAGGGTTTTGCTCTGTCACCCAGGCTGGAGTGCAGTGGTATGATCATGGCACATTGAAGCCTTGACCTCCTGAGCACACGATTCCTCCCACCTTGGCCTCTTGAATAGCTGAAACTAGAGGTGTGGGCCATCATGCCCAGCTAATTTTTTAAATAGAGATGGAGTCTTGCTTTGTTGCCCAAGCTGGTCTTGAACTCCTGATATCAAACAATCCTCCTGCCTTGGCCTCCCAAATTTCTGGGGTTACAGGTATGAGCCACTGGCCCAGTCTATTTGCATGATTCTTACTTGTGCTAAATTTGTATTTTGATAAGTAAGGCTGCTGGAAGAGAGAAGATAAGACAGGAAGATGAGGAGGAGAGTGAGTACTTTTTAGAGATTTCAGAGACCAGGAATTGCGATCTGGTTCTGGAATAAATTTGCTTATGCATAGTTGCCTTGCCTATGAATGGGAGGAGGCAGAAGTGGTGGGTGCACTCAGGGATTTACATGAAGTAGGATGTGAGGAGTTGTTCTTTGTTAAAAGTCACTGTCTATAATGGGTGCCCTACAAGGACATCTAAGAATTCAGCTGAGCCAGATGAGTTACAGCAGTCAGATACAAACAAGGGTCAGCAAACTTTGAGAAGTGGCAAATTTAGTTTTTGTTTGCTAGCAGTAAGTACATTTTATTATGTAGCAATTACATCTGTCAGTTTTAGGCAAAAGTTTCCCAAGTACCTATTACTCTTAGGAGTTTTAGACCCAAATATCCATCTGTTTGCTGTTTTCTGTGAGTAGATGTTCCGTCAAGATCTCAAATTTTCTTAGTTGCAAGCTGAGCTTCTCTTCTTCCTTAAGCCTGCTTCTCTTTCTAGATCTTAATATTGAAATGTTGGGGCCATTTTCCAGCTGCCCGAACTAAAACCGCCTACTGTGTTCAGTCTCTTCCTGCTGCCTCCTGTAATTGGTTGTCAGGTCTTGTCATGCTCTCTAAATTGAGTGCAGTCCTGAGAGAGTTTTGCATAACATCAGCCTCTAGATTTGCACTCTTTAATGTTGCCTTAAACCAGGCTCTCCTCTCACATGGGATCTATTTCATTGCCCTCTAATTGGTCTCTCTGTCTTGGTAAGCTTCAACACAAAAATCTACTTGAGTAGTCTTTACAGAGCATTAGACAAAACATCTTACTTCCTTACTCTACAGCCTCTACTCCCCATTGCCAACAGGATATCCTAGAAATATCTTACTTCATGTGTACACAGTCTTCCTCTCTCTTGCCCCCTGGACTTTTTTTTAAACCCCATTTCTAGCTGCACATCATCTCCAGCTGAACGAGATAACTACTTGTATGCCTAGAACGTACCATGATGCTCCTCTTTCTCCTCCAATTGTCTTTCTCTATAACATTCCCTACTCACTCCCCTCCAAATTCTTTTTTTTCCCCTTCAATACCCTTCTCCAAAATCCTATCTTCACCGAAGCCTTCTTTAATTCTTTTAGTCAGAGTTAGTTTCTTGCAACATTAAAATGATATAGCACTTTGCTTTTTTTTTTTTTTGATCAGGCTATTTAAAACAGTATAGCACAACTAGTTATAAGACAGAGTTCAGAGTTACAAGACACACTTTGATATTTAATCCTACAAATAGATTATTAATTCCTTGTGGGCAGTTAGTTGATAATCTTACAGATATATTTAGTTGAGCACCATTTGTTTAGGTTTTACTTAAACAAATGGTGTTCTCCTTGCAAGAATTAGCGCTAGCTCTGGTCTGTGTCAATGCAGCAGCCAGTCCTGAGTCAGCATATATGTGATTTAATTAAAAGGCTATAAAACATGGATTTGAAGCTATGATAAATAAGCTAATTCTATTTTTTAATATTTTTTCCCCTCTGGTTTCCTTGAACATTTATTGCAGAAGTTAGTAAAGATTTGTGTATATTTTTGGTCCTCTTCTTTGCTAGTTTTCTGGTAAAACTGTTACTTAGAAGGAAATAATCTTTTTTTTTTGTTTGTAATCATTGTGAAAACGTTTCTCCTTACAATGGTAAATGGGTACATGTTGTCCACAGCATATGGACACAGCATATCATTCTAAATTTCATTCTTTCAGCATTAAAGTTCTTTTTTAAATTTTTTATTTTTTGAGACAGGATCTTACTCTGTTGCCCAGACTGGAGTACAGTGCTGCAATCTTGGCTCACTGCAGTCTCCGCCTCCCAGGCTCAAGGAATTCCCTTGCCTCAGGCTCCCGAGTACCTAGGATTACAGGCGCGTGCCTCAACCGCCTGGCTAATTTTTGTATTTTTAGTAGAGGCAAGGTTTCAGCATGTTGGCCAGACTGGTCTTGAACTCCTGACCTCAAATGATCCACCCACCTCGGCCTCCCAAAGTGCTGGGATTACAGACGTGAGCCAATGTGCCCGGCCCTACAACAAAGTTCTTACATTACTTGGCAGAAGATTACTAGTAGATACTTTTCTAGAGACTTCTTCATTGCCTTGGAGATTAACCCAAATGCCAAGGGACTGAACATATGGGTGATTGTTTGAGAATAGGTCCTTCTTTTGGGAGTGACAACAAAATATGGTATAGCTTTTGGGGAGAAGTTGCCTTTTGAGACCAAAGGCAGGGCAGAACCACCCAGGGGTCAAGAACATAAACTCAGTCTTGTTTTCTCACTTACTAGGCAGTGACTTTGGGGAAATTCCCGATTTCCTCTGAACTACCACTGCCCCTTTTATGAAATTAGATGTTGTGAGGGTGAAATGAGCTGATGTGTATAAAGAATTAAAAGCGCAGTACCTGTTACCTAGTAAATAGTAAATAATAAATAATAAACTGACTGATTCTTGCCTTTGTTTTTGAGTTAGCCAAATGACCATACAGAAGTATTTGATCACATTAGAAATAATGAGCCCCCAAGCATACATTACTTTTTGAAATTATTGAAAAACGAAAACTCTTTATTGATTATAGTTGATATTATTGCTAACTCTGCAAGATGATATGAGAATGTAGTTTTTTGATAGTATTAGTGACTCATTGGGAAAATGCAGGAAAATATCCTCTGCAAGTTTTTGTCTCTGACAAATCAAATTAAAACAATACTAGCAGGTAGGCAGGGAACATAGGGGCCCACTCATTTGGAAATACTAGCTTCAAACTTAACTGGCTGAATGAACACCTCTGAGAATGAAACATTTTCATTGACTGTGTTATATATAACATTCCTCAGTTGGCCATGTTGATGTGTGGTATCCTTTGTGAGGTCAGCAGTGACATTGTCAACAAGACAGAAGCAGTGATAAGTCAATCAGTCACAACACTCATATTCTAGGGACCACCATGCTGCTATGAGTCAGGCATGTGCATTGTTTAAGGTAAATAGTAAATAGAACTAGGACTTTATTCTCTGTCTCCAGTTGTCAGAGGAACCCAGTTAACCTTGAGATAGCATGCTATCTGGCTGCTAGGGTTTCCATTGTTGTGTGATAGGCACCCATGTGAACGTTTACAGCAGTACCTTGATTGGTGATAGTGAGCTATGACAACTGGGTACCTGCTAAGCTACGGTTTTTACTATCCCAGCAACCTAGGATGTAAGGTTTTGCCTAGGGTTGACTGAATAATAAATGGTGGTCTCTCGCCAGCATACACCAACTGTCCTGCATAATTTGGGAAAGAGAAGATGGTTGATGTAGCAAAGGGACAGTAAAGAAGAGACCTCCAGCAGCAGAGTACATATACCTGTGAAATATTTTCCTGGTAAGAATCTTTACAGGTTTTTTTTAGAGATAGGATCTTGTTCTCTCTCCCAGGCTGGAGTGCAGTGGCACAATTGCAGCTCACGGCAAGCTCAAACTCCTGGGCTCTAATCCTGGGAAAAATCTTAATTAAAAAGACAAATTTTAGAATTTAGGAGTTTGTCAGGAAGAATGAGATCAGAAGAAAAAAATTTAAAAAATGCCACCACATATCAGTATATAATTTATAGTATCCTAAAATGAGTTTTCTATAGAATCAACTATATTGCAATTCTTTATTTAGGATAGTATGAAAATAGATACAGTTTATTCAATATGGACCCAAATATTTAACTGTATCATAATTTTGTTGAGATACTTTTTTTTAGTATCCCAAGTTAAAACTACCTTCATAATAAATTATCTTCTTGAGTTGGGAGGTATCAGTGGAATGTAAGGTATGTTGTCCAGACAGGCCAGTGCTCCACCCCTACAAGGAAATAGGGTAGTGGCTTCCCTGTTTCCCTGCTTTTGTGAATGGAAAGTCTTAGGCAGGTCAAATTACTCAACTCTAGAAATTTTTTTAGTTGATCACACAGGGTTATCTTTTTATGTTTAACAGTAAAAGCAGACAAAAGGATTTTTGGTGGAATTTTCATTTTTATGCAATCTTTTTAGTTTCTGAAAAAGTTAAAGAATAATTTTTAAGTCCTCAACAAAACTTTAGAAAATTCCATTATCAGTCCAGTAGTGGAAAACAAGTGAGAGGAAAGAAAGTTAAGAGCTAAGACAATGCAGAACTTGAGAAGTATGTAGTGGAGCCGAGTGCGGGGTGGCTCATGTTTGTAATCCTAGCACTTTGGGAAGTCAAGGTAGGAGATTGCTTTAGGCCAGCTTGGGCCACATAAGACTTTGTCTCTACAGAAAAAAAAGGAAAAAGAAAAAGAAAGAAAAAGAGAGAGAAAGAGGAAGGAAGGAAGGGAGGGAGGGAGGGAGGGAGGAAGGAAAAGAAAGGAAGGAAGGAAGGAAGGAGGGAGGGAGGGAGGGAGGGAGGGAAGGAAGGAAGGAAGGAAGGAGAAAAAGAAAGGAGAGAAAGAAGGAAAAATTAGCCATGCATGGTGGCATGCACTTGGTAGTATGAGCTACTTGGGAGAATCACTTGCCCAGGAGTTTGATTTTACAGTTAGTTATGATTGAACCATTGCACTCTGGCCTGGGTGACAGAGCCAGACACTGTCTCTACAAAATGAGAGAAAGAAAAAAATATAAATACAGTGAGCACAAATATACAGTGAGTGCTTGATCTGGAGGGTTTTCTCTTAAAATGTTGGTGTCATGCAACTCTGGCTAGAAGAAAACTTTTCTTTTTGTTGTTAAGTTCCCCTAATGAAAGGAATTACAGCAGGTTAAATTGGTCAGTCTGTGAAAGCATTAAGGTGTTAGTACCTCTGACTTCTTATCTGTAAAGTCTACTCCTTTTTTTCTTTTTTTTTTTTGGAGACAGAGTCTAGCTCTGTCACACAGGCTGGAGTGCAGTGGCGTGATCTCAGCTCACTGCAACCTCTGCCTCTTGGGATCAGACCATTCTCCTGCCTCAGCCTCC
The DNA here is from genome assembly GCF_007565055.1 of Rhinopithecus roxellana. NCBI lineage: Eukaryota > Metazoa > Chordata > Mammalia > Primates > Cercopithecidae > Rhinopithecus > Rhinopithecus roxellana. Next base: position 108,420,801 of record NC_044562.1, on the reverse strand, counting down.
TGAGTAACTGGGATTATAGGCGCCCGCCCCCACGGCCTCCTAAAGTGCTAGGATTATGAGCGTGAGCCACCATGCCCAGCTGACTCTTTCAATGATAGAAATATACCTGTGCTGGCTTTTGGCTGTAGTGAAAACTTCATTCGAAAGGGAGAAACTTGGGAAGGGAGTTGTACCACAATTTGAATTAAACACTTGCCAAATAACCTGAAGCAGGCTGATGTTTATTGTCCTGTTGAGTGACCCAAGACTTCTTTCTGCTGGTTCTCCTTGAGGAGAGGATTAGGTGTTGAACAAATTTACAAGTATAGCATGCAGTTTTGTCAAATACCCAGTGACACTTCTTTTCACAGTTCTCTTGACTTTATACTGTTTAAATATCCTCAGTTGTCTCTTAATTTGCTTTTCTTTCTTTAATTCCTGTCGGATCAGAAAGTAACTTTTATGTAATCAATTCCCTTGTCTAGAATTTTTTGGCTATTTCTTCTGAGTTGCAGTATGCACATTTGTTTGTTAGTAGTTTCCTTATTTTATGTTTTCTTTTCTAGTTTAACATGGTTTCATAATCTACACAGTGTCTTTTTCTTATTGGGATGGTTATGCGATAACTATCCCAATTTAACTTCTTTTTGTTTCTTTTTTTTTCTTTGTAGGCTAAGAAATGGCATTTCAAAAGGCAGTGAAAGGGACCATTCTTGTTGGAGGAGGTGCTCTTGCAACTGTTTTAGGACTTTCTCAGTTTGCTCATTACAGAAGGAAACAAGTAAGTAACTGTACTTGTGTTGATTACAGTATGCAACTTAAATCTGCTAAAGAACTGTCTATGGGGAGTGTGTGCACTAACGGTTTTGTTTAGAAAATACTTGTGAAGTTTCTCAGTTTGATCTGAAAGATACTAATTTAGAACAGTGCCTTAATGATCCTGGAGAACTGTGTGTATCTCCTTTTTTAAAAAGTGAATTTCTTTTTCAGGAAGCATTATTTAGCCTCTGTTTTGGCTCTTTGGTTTTTAAAAGACTGCTTCATTTATGAGTGCCAGGGTTTCTTCATTTAGACTTTCCTTGTCTAATTCATTGAAATGTCTGGATACCTTCTATGTTCCTGCCAAAAGTTTGTCTTATTAGAAGGCAGGCAGCTGAGAAAGGAAATGGAAAAGAAAAGGCCCAACTGAATCCTGGTTTTATTTCTTCAAGGTTTAGTTACTTATGAAGTATTACTTTGTATTAGGTAAAAATTTTAATGGAGGAAAGCCCTGAAAATAAGGGTTGGTAAGAAGTTTCCAAATATTATAAAGTGTTCAGTTTCTTTTCTTTCTTTTTTTTTTTTTTCCTTTACCTTACAACTGTGACTTCCCATAGTTCAAATTGATGCCAGGAAATAATTTTGCTGAATGGCTTTGTTCTTTTTTGAGGCTTGAAATGCTGGCAACCACCTTAGTAGTTAATATCAGTCTCTTGTTCCCCCTCTCCCATGTCATTAGGACATTTTGTGATACTAGCTGTGTAGTGCATTTCTTTCTCAAAGATGAAGGTGGAGGAATTTGGTAAACAATTTATAACTGAGTGATTCATTTTATACATTTTTGTGGCTGCCTTTAAGCCATGGCTTGTCTTATACCTCTTGTTTCTGTTTCTTTGTGCTACAAGGTGGCAGAGCCAGGCGCATTGCTTGCAATCCCATATCCTGAATGAGGATCACTTTAAAAACACATATTGTGGCCGGGTTCACTGGCACTAACCCGAAATCCCAGCACTTTGGGAGGCCAGGGCAGACAGATCCCTTGAGCCCAGAAGTTTGAGACCAGCCTGGACAATATGGTGAAACCCTGTCTCTACAAAAAAATACAAAAATTAGCCGGGCATGATGGTGTACACCTGTAGTCCCAGCTACTCCGGAAGCTGAAGTGGGAGGATTGCTTGAGCCTGGAAGGTGGAGGCTGTAGTGAGCTGAGATCATGCCACTGTACTTAAGCCTGGGTGACAAAGTGAGACCCTGTCTCAATCAATCAATAAAATAAATAAATAAAAACACATATTAAGAAGAATTAGTTTGCTGGCTTATCATTAAAAAACCCAACAAGCCAATTTTTATGTGATTCCTGCTAAAGATGGGTGATATTGAATAGTCTTTTGATTAGTAATAGTCTTTTGATTAGTGTTAGTCTTTCTTTTGCATTCTGAACTGTGAGGACATCACTCTCAATGCATGTATGTTGCAGTTTTTATTTTTTTAATTGACACATAATCATTATACATATTTATTAGGTGCATAGTGGAGTTTTGATACATACAATGGTGTTGTTAATTCACTGACTTGGTATTGAAACTCTTCCTCATCCACTGATCATGCTCAATGTACTATTTCTTTTAAAAGATTGCCTTGGTACCTTAAAAGCAGGTGTGAAAAGATGTGGCTTCTGCTGAGGCTATTTCAGTAGCGCACTTCTGTTTGTGACATGGGCATTAAGGGATTAGATTACTTCTGCCATCTTTACCAGTGCTATCTGAAACGATACTGAAAAATGCCAATGCCAAAGGTCACGATATCTAATATGATGAGTTGTTGCTAAATTTATATATGGTTTATATCTTTTAACCACAGTAAGCATGTTCTACTTCAGAGTTTATAGCTTAAATTTGTACCTAGGTAACACTGTTTCATCCCTTTTTTTGGTTTGAGTTCTCTCTAATCATTGATCTTAAAGAATAGAATAAACAGAAGAGACTCTGGCCCCAAGCATCAAGTTATAGGAGAATTTTATTCAGTAAAATCAAGGCAAAATAAAGACCTATTGATTCCTGGGACATTTTGTCATTTCATCTTTCCTAAGTTAGATATCCTGACCACCCTAATAGCCAAATGAAATGGATACCAGCAGCTTGAAGTCATTTATAATTTTAACCTGACAAGTTCTGTTGAAAAAAATTACTACAGGCATATGCAATCATTGAGTTGCATAAGAAATCCAACTATATGCATTTCTTTTCTGGTGATTCCTGTCCCTTTAAGATACTGCCATTAGCATGTATTTGGGGGGTAGCAGGTGCGATGTAGCCATAGGGACTGGCAAAAATAAAAAATAAAAGCAAGAATGAGAAGAGGAAACAACCTATTCCAGCCATTGACATAAAATGACCACAGGCCTCCATTAACTCAGCTGTCCTCTCTCAGAAAATATCTGCCAATCAGAGCCATTCTGGGGGGGAATTTTCCTGACTTCAGTAGTCAAAAAAAATCTGCCCTTTGAGATACATTAATTGGCTACATTTTTGTTTGTAGAAGCTGGGGCCTTAAACGTGACTAGGTATGCTCCATTTTTCTGCAGAATGATGCTTAAAGTATTGGCTTGTTACAGATATATTTACCTACTGTATTTTTATATTTTTTCTAGTTTTCTAGGAAGATTCCAACTGATAAACTGCCTTTTATTAAGAATAAGTTAGTTTGGAAACCCCACGTTCCTGATGTCCTAGAGATCAGCCTATTGACTTTGGTTCTGGCACATTTTGCTGTGTTCTTGCATGCTCTGTCTTCCTGGCCCCTGGCTTGTGCCCATTTGGTACTCCCAGGACAAAGCTTCTTCCCTGAAATACAAGCAAGGGCTATATTCTAAATACAAATGGATTGAATATAAAAGTTGGTACATTGTTAAAACATGTTTGGTGATGAGATAGTGCTATGAGTGTTTAGGTGCCAGGTCAGCTCCTGAAAACCTTTGAGTCAATTCTATAGTTAAATTACCTTATATTTGTAAAGAAAATGATTGTATATTCTTTAAAAATTAATTAAACATAAGACAGATTGAAATTGAATAAGATGTGGTTTCACTTACCTTGAATGCAGTTGCTTGAATCAGAACCACTGTAGGTGGAAGAATAGAGGCCTCTGTGGAGACTGGTGTTTCTGGGAGCAGGTTAGGGGTTAGAGGTGGTAGCAATGATGCTTTTGTCTCAATTTACTGCATAGTATGGCTTTTCTTCCATACAAGCAGATTATTAACATTGCTATTACTTATGTTTATCAATGATGAATAGTGCCCACTGTTGAGCCAAGTGAACTCTAGAGTTCATTATTTTTATTTTCTAAGGGAAACAGGTCAGAGATAGAGGAATGCGAGGGTTGTTATAGCCTAAGGAGAGGGCAATTATTATCATTATTTTTCTTTTGGAGCTGGGCAGCCTAAATCTTCAATTCCAACAAGGAAGTTGATGAGGAAAGGAGATGAAGGTTGGCTGACTTCTTTTGTTTGTGTCCACCTCCAGTGAAGGAGGTTTGTGGCCAGATAACATCCACATTCCAGGCCTTCCTCAGTTAAGCATCTGAGGGCTTTTAGCGTGGTCTTAGAGTGGCTTCCTCTTCATTTTCTTGTCCCCTTTTCTTGATTTTCCACCCATAAGCAGGTGACAAAGTTTCCACAAAGGGAGCTTGAGTTTTCTTCTCCCCAGACCAGCCGTATGCCAAGGAACAAGAGTCTTAGTACTGCAATATAAACATTTTACCACTCAAAGAAACCAACTCCAACCCCACTGGGAATGGAGCAAGCAGACACCTCTCTGGTGGTGTGGAGATTTTTTAGATCAAGTTGATTGTGATTCACTATTTAGTATAGGTTGGTTTAATAATAAACTTCTAGTTGAAATTTGGAGGTCATCTTATCTAGTCTAAGGTCTAGTGAAAGGAAGTAGCACTTCATAGAGGAGTCTCCTTTTTCTAATTCCAGGCTGGTGGGAGAATGGAGTAGATGAAGAGGAAAATTTAAATTAGGAAAAGGGTTCATGGGATACTTTTAGAACAAGTAAACCTTCTTGAGCAACAGAAGTAGACAGCATTAAAGTCAGGGCTGCATGAGGAGTCCTCAGGAAGAAGGGAAGTTTGGGATGGGAGTGGCCAGGGAGAATGAAACAAGAATAGGGTGGGAAGGAGTACAGGGATTTCACACAGGCCTACCCTAATCTTTTTTCATTATAGTCCAACGGCACTGTTTAAAACTTTTTTTTTTAAGTTAACGTTTATTTCATACCTTCTAGGTCCTAACTGGAAAAATTTATGTGATGATGTGGGCTTTTCTTTAACCCCAGTGATGTGGTTGATATGACAAAAATCTATTCAGGTCAGAAGAGTGGTCTTGCTCACATAACACATTCTAGGTTTGTTCCTTCCATGACCTGGTCTGAAGGTGTGGTGGCTTTGTGAGCCGAGGTAAAACTTGAGAACCACTGAGAGCTTTCTCAAAGCCCGGATGTGAAAATTTTTTTCCCCCCTGCACCATAAATAGGCAAGGAGTGGGCCTCAGAATATGGAAATCAAGATCTCTCTCTCTCTCTCTCTTTTTTTTTCCCTGAGATGGAGTTTCACTCTTGTTGCCCAGGCTGAACTGCAGTGGCATGATCTCAGCTCATTGCAACCTCCGCCTCCTGGGTTCAAGTGATTCTCCTACCTCAGCCTCCCAAGTAACTGGGATTACAGGCACCCTGATTCTAAGACGATCATTCCTCTCAAGGTCTCTTTTTAATGAGAGGAATGATCTTCTTAGAATCAGGGAAGTGAGAAATTCTCATTGATTGGTGTGCCATTCATAAGCAACAGAACAAAAAGGCCAAGAGCGTGATCTTTGGAGCAGTCTCTGCAGACTGCCTGCATCTAACACCTAGCTGTACTTTTCTTTTTTTGGGTATGTTTCCTTACCTTTATTTATTTACATATTTATCCCTTTATTTTTATTCGACATGTCATAATTGTGCATATTTATGGAATGCACAATGATATTTCTGTGCATGTATACAATGTGTAATGATCAAATCAAGGTAATTAGCATATCCATCACCTAAAACATTGATCATTTCTTTGTCTTGTGAACATTAAAAATCCTCTCTTCTAGCTTTTTGAAAATATACACTAAATTATTGTTAACCATATTCAGCCTATAGTGTTACAAAGCCCTAGAACTTATTCCATCTGTATTAACCAGCCTCTCCCTGTCTTCCCCCACCCCCTTTCCAGCTTTTAATACTAACAATTCTACTCTCTATTTGTATGAGCTCAATTTATTTTAGCCCATAGATATGAGTGAGAACATGAAGTATTTATCTTTCTGTGCCTGACTTATTTCACGTAACATAATGTCCTCCAGGCTCATCCGTGTTGTTGCAAATGACAGGATTTCATTCTTTTTCTTTCTTTCTTTCTTTTTTTTTTTAATAGAGATGGGGTCTTGCCACATTGCTCAGGCTGGTGTTGAACTCCTGTGCCCGGCCTATTTCATTCTTTTTAATAACTGAATAGTATTCCATCATGCATACATATACCACATTTTCTGTATCCAGTCATCTGTTGATGGACATTTAGGTTGATTCCATATCTTGGCTATTGTAAACAGCTAGTTCTATATCTTAATAGCTAAGTGACTATAGGTGATTTTCTTAAATTCTTGCAGCCTCATTTTCTCCCTTCTATAAAATAGGGATAACAGTGGTACTTCCTTCATAGGTTTATTAAAAAGCAGCGAAGCCTGGGACAGTTCCTGGAACATAGGAAGCTTTCAAAAAGTGTTACCTCTTATGAGATTCCGAAAAGATATGAATATAAAGTGTGGTTGTACTCAGAAAGCAAGTTGCTCTTGTCACTGGAGACCTTGCATTCAGGAATAATTTGTTAAAACTTTTGGAATTGGTAGCAAATGGTATACATCCTTCATTTTAGGTTATAGGAGAATGACTCAAAGAGAGGTATACCAACACTCTTCTGTTTTCCTTTCTCCATGCTTCCTGATCTGAGGATGAGCAAGAAGATCAACCCCAATTGTTGACTTAACCTCTCTGTTATAAGAAGTTCCTTGAATTTCCCACTGTTTCTTTTTTTTTTTTTTCTATGTAGGCTTATATGAATTATGGCATACTTGATTTATATAACTGATATGTTGCTAAAAAGTTACATGAATATAGTCTCTTTGATAAATTAATATCAATGCCATTTATTGGAATTATGTGGTGAAACATTTTTTTTAAAAAACAGGTAATGTTAGGGAAAAAAACTCTAACTTTTTTGGGGGGAGGTAAATCTGAATTTTCATGTATCATTGTAGCTTGAAATGGAATGCAATTAAACTAATTTCTCCTTTCCCAAAGTCAGTGATGTTATCTGAATTTTCATGTATCATTTTAGCTTGAAATGGAATGCAATTAAATTTATTTCTTCTTTCCCAAAGTCATGATGTTCGAGCATGTTGATATTGTAATAGGTGTTGATGACAGGATCTTCATGATTTGCAAAATGGCCTCTCACTTTGTAAGAGACATCAATTCTCTATGCTTGTGGGTGGCTTAGGAAATACTATAGTTCACTCCGTTATATGTGTTAATTAAGGGAATATGAAAAAAACCCTGATAACAGTGATGTGTTAGGTGAGTTGAAATACAGGTAAGCCTATACCACCTTTGTTAGTGTCAGCAAAACCCAGGAGGAAAAATATTTATGCTAATGAGAGGCAAAGTGATGCATGGATAATTAAAATCAACAGGAATTTTGAGAACATTGTTTTAACTTGTAATTTCAGTCTCTCCCTCTCCATATCTTATTTGTAAGAGTTCTAACAAAGTAGTGCTTTTTGATTAATAGTACCAATGACTCAAAAGTTTTAAAGTCAGTAGCAAAAGATAAGATTAGACAAGAAGCAAAAAACAAAACAAAACAAAAAAACCAAAAATAACAAAAAAGAATGATCAACTCTAGTCAAAATAAGATCTACTTTAGGATTTATTTGAATAGACCCCAAATAAAGCAATATTTAGCCTCTTGAATGTGTCTGTTATATGAGTGTGACTGGGTTTTGGTGACCCTGTTGTATGCAGGTTATACAAATTTTCAGAATTCCAATTTCTTCATAAAGTAAGGATAATGTCACTTTACTCACAGGCTTTTTTCTCTACCAAGCACTAAGTCAATACATACAAATCAGTGATCACAGTACCTAGCACATAGCAGGTCTTCAGCATCTGCTATCCTTCTTTCCCTTCCCCTGAGGTAGGATATGAACATTTGAAGTAGACCTAGCCTTGTCAGGCATAATAAGAAAGATGTAACATCAGAGTTTAAAAAACATAGCCGAACTTTTGGTTGGCACACTTTTGCTTATCTTGATGACTAAACAGATAAACTGGTAGAGGGTAGAGAAACTTGAAGTTCAAAAGAGTATTGATTAAAGAGAAATAAAAATCATAAGCATAGTATCTAAGATATGATGTCAGTTAAGAAACAATTTAATCTTGTGGCATCTGCAGGAAAAAAATATACAATTTAAATTACAAAAATTCCAGTTAAGCATTGTTTTTCAGCAGTTTCTTTGTTTGAAGGTAACAATTTTTTTATCTTTTGAACACCCTTAACATCTTCGATAATTTAACCTCAGTTAGAAACATTCTTCAGGTTCTTGAACTAAGGAGGATCTGTGGGTTTGAAATCAGTATAACTCTTCCTGAGTGTTGATGTAGCTGTAGCTGAAACTATCCCATGACACATTTGCTTTCTTTTTTTTTCTTTTTTATTACCAGATTGCTTTTAACTTTGTAAGTCAATTCAGGCTACTAGACTTTCTTGCTCTCCCTGAGTAAACAATATTCTATCTACAGAGGCATGTTGCATAGGTTTGTAAGCAATCTTTCCACCACCCGCCCCCCGCCACTTTTTTTTTAAGACAGTGTCTAGGCTGGAGTGCAATGGCGCGATCTTGGCTCACTGCAACCTCTGTCTCCCAGGTTCAAGCAATTCTTCCTGCCTCAGTCCCCCAAGTAGCTGGGATTACAATCGCCCACTGCCACATCCGTCTAATTTTTGTATTTTTTAGTAGAGACGGGATTTCGCCATGTTGACCAGACTAGTCTTGAACATCTGACCTAGGGTTATCTGCCCGCCTCAGTCTCCCAAAGAGCTGAGATTACAGGCGTGAGGCCAGTCCCAGTCTTTCTCTTTAAAGAAACCTTAGGAAGTGCTATAAAAACGAATGTTCCTAAATAGTTTTTATTATTGTTTTTTTTTTCCTGTACCTGTTGATGGCAGAATAATGTTGCTTTTTAAAATTCTTCCCTTGATGGCTGGGTATGGTGGCTCATGCCTGTAATCCCAGCACTTTGGGAGGCTGTGGCAGCAGATCACCTGAAATCAGAAGTTTGAGACCAGCTTGGCCAACATAGAAAAGCCCCATCTCTACTAAAAATATAAAAGCCAGGCATGGTGGTAGACACCTATAATCCCAGCTACAAAGGAGGCTGAGACAGGAGAATTACTTGAACCTGGGAGATGGAGGTTGCAGTGAGCCGAGATTGCACTCCAGCCTGGGCAACACAGTGAGACTTCATCTCAACAATAACAACAACAACAAAAATCCAATTATTTCCTTGAGCATAACTGAAACTCTGTACCCCTTGCTCAACATCCACCCACCCACCCTCTGCTTACCATTATTTTATTCTCTGCTTCTATGAGTTTGACTATTTTAACTCTCACATATAAGCGAGATCATATAGTATTTGCCTTTCAGTGTCTGGCTTATTTCACTTAGCATAATGTCCTCCAGGGCTATCTATGTTGTCAGCAATGTCAGGACTTCTTTCTTCTTCTTTAAGGCTGAATAATATACCATTTTATGTATATACTACATTTCTTTATTCATTCGTCTGTTGATGAATGGCATTTAGGTTGTTTCCATATTTTGGCTATTGTGAATACATTCTTCATAGGATATCTAACACTGTAGTTCCCACCTAAATGTTAAAATCAACTAAAATGGCCATTTCTGATGGTGGAAGAAGGAACTCATGGTTGAGCCATAAGCTACCTGTTTGCTTAAAGGGCCATCAGCGTTATGTCAAATGTGAAGGTGGAAATGTCTCTGCACCGTGGCTTTCTAGGGCTTGCATTTGATGATCTGTCCTTTTGAGATGTTGTCTGTATGGATGTATTTCCTAATTTTTGTTTTTGTAAATGGTGATGCCTCACCCATTCATAGTCCATTCTCTATTGTGTATGGACTGTATGCAATGTAGGCGAGTTGTAAATCTTGGGTTGTAAAACTAAGCATATCTCAAACTTGTGTATTAATTGAAGTGAGCTAATTGGTATAATAACCAATCCTCAAAGCTCAGTGGCTTATCATAATGCACGTTTATTTGTTGCTCACATTACAGTTCAATGTGGATAGATGGGGAACCTTTTTCCTGCAAGTACCCAGGGGAACCTATTTCCTGCAATTACCCAGGGACCTATGTCTCTTTATTCTAGTGGGTCTGCCATGCTATAGGGATCTCACCCCACTGGACCATTTCTACTCCACTGTATGGGAGTGTTCTCTGGAAGAAGAGAAAAAGTTTTGTTAAACATTTAGCCATTACATATGTGTCTTGAATTTAGTTTCTAATCTGGTGGACAAATGAGCTATATTTCTTTCGATGAGAATTTTATTGTTAGGGTTATGCCAAAGACTGTATCATTCATTTGCCTCTCTTATTTAGAACCCTATGCATGGATTCCTGGAAGAACTGTTTTTCTCTTAGAAATATAACTAAATTTGTGGGAATGTGTCTGATATCTAAAGCTTGATGAGGATTCTGAATAATCTGTATTTTAGATAAGGCCAGTTGAAACTATTCTTAACTACTCTATATGGTTAACTGTTTTTTTCAGAGACATGTTTCATCAAAGCACTAAAATTATGCAGACAGAGCTGGAAATGTTCTCTGAAGAGCATCCTATCATCTTCCTTATAATTTTGGTTTTTATTTAACACTTAGCCCCCAAAGTGGGGCCATGGCAATATCTTTGAGTTATAACTCACATCAGGCCTTCGAGGAGTTTGTGATGCTATTTTGTTGCTGGCATACAAAATCAGTGAGGTTAACTGTACTTCTATAGGTCACTCAGTGAGTCAACGACTGAGCTATGATTAACGTTGACAGCTGGTGAGCTGCTAGGCTGTTGCTAACTGAGCAACATTGACATTCATTTTGATTTGACTTTGCATTTCATTTTCAACTATTTATTCATTTTAAGGCCTCTTTAAAAACTTTTTAGGGATGTTGTAGACGGAGGAAACTTTCTATAAATGCTTTGGGGAGAGTCCTTTAGCTTCCCTCTCTCCACTCCCCATCCTTCAGCTTAATAGTTAAATTATGTTTATGCTAGGAAAGCATCTTTTAGGTAGTTTTAGAAATAGATTATTTAAACAGAAGTTAGGCAATTCCAGTTTTACTTTACTTGTTTTGTAATTTGTGATTTCAACAAAGAATTTCTGTAAACTAATTGTATGATAGTGAGTACCAACCAGAAAAATTATATTTATATTTGATGAAATAATTCACAGAGAAATGACAAATATGCATTATAAATTTGGCCAAAATGTATTTTTGAACATAGGTTAAAATGTAGCTGAAGGCCATCTAGATTATAAAGCTTGGAACTGGCTGGTTGGCTCAGTTGGGCATCATTTTATTCACCTGAGAGGGATGGGGAAAGACTGAGCCCTCTTTCACTTCTGGATCTACTTCCAGATGCTTTAGGGTGATTATTAAGAAAAAGTGCTGGCTGGGTGCATCGGCTAACGCCTGTAATCCCAGCAGTTTGGGATGCCAAGGCAGGCAGATCACCTGAGGTCAGGAGCTTGAGACCAGCTTGGCCAGCATGGCGAAACCCCGCCTTTACTAAAAATACAAAAATTAGCCAGGTGTGGTAGTGGGTGCCTGTAATCCCAGCTACTGGGGAGGCTGAGGCAAGAGAATTGCACAAACCCAGGAGGTGGAGGTTGCACCTTGGAGCTAAGATCATGCCACTGCACTCTAGCCTGGGCAACAGAGTGAGACTCTGTCTCAAAAAAAAAAAAAAAAAAAAAAAGTGCTATTTCATAGAATTCTGTGTGACAACTTAACTGTCCAGTGTGGTTGGCTTTAGGTGAGGCAGATGCCCTAGGACTCCTGATCTCACTGACTGCCATCAACAGTTCTGCATTGCTGATGCCAGAAAGGCGGGCAGATCTAGAGGCCCAAGTGACCCACACATACAGGCAAAGATGACTTAGCAGAGCTGAGGACATGAGATTTGGAGTCAAACCTGGGATCAAATTTTGATTCTTTTAATTACTTGCTCAAGGGATAACTAAAGGTTTCCTCACTGGTCAAAAGATTCCTCCTTTCTCTGCGGAGTGTGAATGACACCTAACGAGCTAATGTCAGGGGTGTGAGCTGACAGCTTCTAGGCAACTAATGGTTCTATTTCTTCTTCCTTCTCTATCTACCCCAACCTCAGGCTTACTCTCCAGGTCCTCTGACTTTCAGTGAGCCATCAGAGTTGAAAAGCAAGCACATATTCTGTTTTCAAAATATTTATTTGAAAACCAATAAAACTTATCTCCCAAATCTCAGCTCATATAGTCAATTATGTTGTTAACTTATTTGAAGCACATATATTCAGACAGAGCCAAGGGATTTTCCTCACTTTTTAGCTATAAAAAGTTTTATAATTTAAATGTTTGGGTATTTTCTAATTGCTATTAAAAGACCTTCTGTGTGATTTCTCAAAGGAATCACAGTCACTTAAAATCTGGACAGTACCTTCAAGGTGAACTAGACCTTCATTCCCAGCTACCCCAGAAGGATGGGCTCCTCTTTTTTTCTTTTGTGAGGACCCCAGTGGAGATGACAGTGTAACCATTGGCAACTCTATCTACAGAGTGATCATGAATCCCTCACTGAATGTGTTTACACTGAGAAATGTTGCTTACTCTCATGTAAGTGCAAAAAAAAAAAAGTCAGTTTTTAGAATCACAAAGTGATTCAGGAAGTGAATAAAGGCCATTAAAACATCTTAAGATTCCCTGTGAGGAGCTGCTTGTTGTATTTTCCTTTTAGGAATATATAAATATGGTTAGTCTTTTTTATTGACAAAAAGCAGGAAGCAGTTTCCCTTAAATCTAACGATTCCATTGATCGAATCATATATTATGGGAGAGGGTGATGGTTGCAGTCTGAGATGATTTGCATGAGACCCTACTTTATACTCCAATTATTACTGTACATGATTACAGGACAACCTGGTTGTTAATTGCCTGTGGTCTTTAAATATGCACTTCTTTCAGAAATAGACACTAATTATTAGATCTCGTTTTTGGTCTCACCTGAAGTTGCAAATGTCTAGGGTTTTTTTTTTTTTTTTTTAATTTGCAAGTCTAATGATGTACAGACATAGTAAAACTGATCTCATTCTGAATCCTGTTCAGGGTGAACGTTCTCTGGGATGTAAACTATCAAAGATTGTGAACTTGGCTTTCAGTTCTTTGTGGGTGTTCATGTGAGTCTCTTGACAAAACCTGTATATTTGCTATCAGAATGCTGAAGGAATTTTACCTTTCTAAAATGTAGATGAAAATTGGTTAACAAGTTGAAAAAAAATCTACTTCTCCCATAATTAAATATAATAGAAATAACATCAAAGTATTATTAAATATTAAATATTCTCCCAAGTCCACCAAGATAAAAATTTTGTGTTTGGGAGCTGTGGTTGGAATTATGCTAGGCAAAAGGCAGTTTGTTTTGTGTGTTGGGCTCTCCTCTCTTTTGGCTTCAATGGCTGAATTAGGGAATTGATCCTGAATTTGATAGAGCTGGAGTTGTTCCTGTCTTTAAGCCAAGGTTGATGAACTCATATGCCTACAGGGGATAAAGTGATGAGGTACAAGTGTGAAGCCAGTGAGCAGGAATCCTGGACTAACAAGAGCGCACAAGCCCTGCCTAAGGATGGCAGCTGCTACTCAGTTTTAGCAGATTTATCTCAGATAGAAATTCTGATTTAGATGTGAAATATAGCAATTTAAAAATATTGGATGTATGATATGGTTTTTAAGAAAGTAGTGTGCTAAGCAGAGAAAACATTCTAGTGCGACTTCTGGTTTTAACACATGCTCTTCCCACTTCCTTTCCTGGTTTTTGTCACCCAGCTAATGCCTATTACTTTTTCTCTACTTGGTTTAGCTACATGTTCCAAGAAGCCTTCTCGGGTTTGGATAAGAGGTGACTCCTGTGGCTCTTGTATCCTCTTCTCTATTTGAATATCCACCTTTAAACAATGTTATAACTGCTTCTTTATCTTTTTGTTTTGTTCCCTGGGCTATAGAATCCTTGAAGGCCTCCACAAAATACTGATTGGATGAATAAATGATGGTGGGCCCAGGATTTCCTCAGGACATAGGATTTTTTCCTTCCTTCCTTCCTTCCTTCCTTCCTTCCTTCCTTCCTTCCTTCCTTCCTTCCTTCCTTCCTTCCTTCCTTCCTTCCTTCCTTTTTTCCTCCCCTCCCCTCTGCTCCCCTCCTTCCTTCCTTCCCCTTACCTCCTTCCTCCCCTCCCCTCTCCTTCCCTCTTTCCTCCCCTCTCTTCCCCTTCCTTCCTCTCCTCTCCCTTCCTGTCCCCTCCCCTCCTTCCTTCTCTCCCCTCCCCTCCTTTCTTCCCTCCCACCACCCCTTCTCCCTGACACAGGGTTTTGGTCTCCCAGCTAATATAGGGCCTGTGGCCGTTCCAGGGCTTCTTCTAGAACCTCTGGATCAATCCTTCAGTTAACTCTGTATCCCGAATTCCTGTGTAATCAAACTGCCTTAGAAAGGAGGGTGAACAAAGGGAAGGCAAATCTAGGAAGATTTGGAACCCAAAGCCCTCTTGTCTTAAAGCATGTTGTTACCTGTTTTATTCTTGCTGCTTTTCTGCTTTTTATTTCCCCTCAATCAACATAGTCTAGGAAAGGTAGAGTGCAGATGTGTTTTTGTGACTCAAAACCATATGAAGCCAAAATGAGTCTTTTTCCTGTCATAATTGTAAGTAGGGCCTTAGGCTGTGTTTACTGCCTCTAAAATAAACATGGTACTTAGCTTCTCAGTTGCAACACTTTCCAGCGTTTATGAAAAAAGTAAACAAGAATAAAATGTTATTTTAAAAAGTAGTGTCAGAAAGTAAACAAATTACCCTTAATAGTGCTGTATATTTTAAAAAATATTTTGGAGGGACTGTTCAGTAAAACCTTCAAAACAAAACTACACCAAACAAACTACTTTCTAGATTTGACAGCTAGTTATATCTCACTCTATTATAACTACTTAGTCTGCTTTTTAAATTTTTTTTCCTCAAATTATATGTGGTGTCAGAGTGGTGTAGTAGTATAACACTTCGTCCCTGTTGCCAGGCTAAGTTCAGTTTTCAGTTCTGCCATGAACCTGCTGTGTACTTACGGACCAATTGCTTAACTTCTCTGTGTCTCAGATAGTTCTGTCAAATGAAGATCATAGTAGTACCTAACTCATATAGTTATTGTAAGGATTAAATGAGTAGAAAAAAAGCAAAACCCTTAAAATAATGTCTGGCACATAAATGCTCTTTACATAATTCACTTATCATTTTTTTTCACTTATTTTTTTTTGAAGTCAAGTGTATTGAGGTATAATTTGTAGTATAAAGTACAGTAAAATTTACCCATTATAATTTGCAATTCTGTGAGTTTTGATAAGTGCATACAGGTATGTAATGAGCACCATGATCAAGCTGTAGAACATTCCTATCATCCTCCCCATTCTTTCATGCCCTTTGTAGTCAGTCCTTGTACCCCCATTGCCAGACCCTGGCAACCACTGATCTGTTTTCCGATTCCTGTACTTTGCTTGTACAGAACATGATATAAACAGAAGTACTGGAATCATATAGTATGTAGACTTCTGAATCTGGCTTCTTTTGCTTAGTGCAGCGATTAGTAGACTTTTCTGTAAAGAGCCAGAAAGTAAATGTTTTAGGCTTGCAGGCCGTACAGTCTCTGATGCAACTATTCAGCTCTGCTATTACAGTCATGGACAACACATAAATGATTGGATGTGGCTATCTTCCAGTGAAACTTTATTTACAACAGGGAGCAGCCAGATTTGGGCTGAAGACTATAATTTGCTGACCCCTGATTTAGCATATTGCATTTGAGGTTCATTTGTGTTGCTGTGTGTAGCAGTAGCTTGTTCTCTATTCTTTCCTTCTTTCTTTCTTTTTTTGAGACGGGGTTTCGCCCTGTGGCCCAGACTGCAGTGCAGTGGCGCAATCTCGGCTCACTGCAAGCTCCGCCTCCCGGGTTCACGCCATTCTCCTGCCTCAGCCTCCCGAGTAGCTGGGACTACAGGTGCCCGCCACTATGCTTGGCTAATTTTTTTGTATTTTTAGTAGAGATGGGGTTTCACCGTGTTAGCCAGGATGGTCTCGATCTCCTGACCTGGTGATCCGCCCACCTCGGCCTCCCAAAGTGCTGGGATTACAGGCGTGAGCCACCGCGCCCGGCCGCTGGTTCTCTTTTATTTCCGTTTATTATTCCATTGCATACACAGTTTGTTTAGTCATTCACCGGGTGAAGGATATTTTAGTGTTTTATTTGCCTCCAGGCTTCTGTGTGAACACAGATTTTCATTTCTTTTGGGTAACTATCCAGCAGAGGGACTGCTTGGTTGTGTGGTATGTGTTTACCTTTATAAGACACTCCTGGCCGGGCACGGTGGGTCACACCTGTAATCCCAGCACTTCGGGAGGCCGAGGCCCGTGGATCACGAGGGCAGGAGTTCAAGACTAGCCTGACCAAGATAGTGAAACCCTGTTTCTACTAAAACTACAAAAATTAGCCAGGTGTGGTGGCAGGCACCTGTAATCCCAGCTACTCGGGAGGCTGAGTAGGATGCAAACCTGTAATCCCAGCTACTCGGGAGGCTGAGGCAAGAGAATCGCTTGAACCCGGGTGGCAGAGGTTGCAGTGAGCTGAGATCGTGCCACTGCACTGCAGCCTGAGTGACAGACTGAAACTCCATCTAAAAAAAAAAAAGACACTCCCAAACTGTTTTCCAAAATAGCTGTTTAATTTTGCATTTCTACAAGCAGTATAAGAGTTTCAATTGTGTTGCATCCTCACCAGCACTTGGTGTTGCCCTGCCTACCATTTTTTTTTTTTTGAGACACAATATCCTCTGTCACCCAGGCTGGAGTGCAGTGGCGTGATCTCGGCTCACTGCCGCCTCCTTCTCCTGGGTTCAAGAGATTCTCCTGTCTCAGCCTCCTGAGTAGCTAGAACTATAGTCATGTGCTGCCATGCCTGGCCAATTTTTGTATTTTTAGTAGAAATGGGGTTTTGCCACATTGGCCAGGCTGGTCTTGAACTCCTGACCTCAGGTGATCCTCCCACTTCGGCCTCCCAAAGTGCTGGGAGTGAGCCACTGCACCTGGCCTTTTTTTAAATTTTAGCCATTGTAAAAGACCATGAAGACTCTTGGAAACCTGAGTAAAGATATATTCAGTTGGAAGCTCTTGAAGGGTTTTATACATGGAAATGACATTATTTGGGTTTTTAAATGATCACTCCAGTTGTAGTATAGAAAATGATATGGAAGGAGGCTGGATAAATGTGTGAAGGCCTTTGGGAGAATATCATGTTAGTATGGGGAGAGGGAAGATACCTTGATTTGAGAGGTAGCAGTGGAGATGAAGTGGCTAGATATGGAAATTTTTTAGAAGGTGGAATTGATAAACTCAGTGATTGAGCAGATACAGGACTTAAGAGACTGGGAGCTCTCAAGGTTGTTTCCACATTTCTAGCACAAGCAACTACATGTATAATGACACCCTTACTGAGATGAGGAGCACTGATGGAGAAAAAGGTTGAGGAGATAAAGTAATTGGGCCAATTTTGAGATATATGTAAGACATCAAAATGGAGGTCTCAAGTAGACAGTGTGAAATCTTGGTTCCTGAATGGTGGAACAAAATTAGACATTATTGTAATATAAAGGATATTTGATTATATGGAGTACATAAGATTCTCTCTCTCTCTCTTTCTCTCTCTCTGTTGAGTTTAGTGATCTGAGGAGAGTGAATTGGATAGACCTAAGAGGAAATTTGGTGTTTAATTTTGGGCAGTAGAGTGACATACAAAGGAAGCTAAGAGAGAGTGGTTCAAAGAGGCTGGAGATAGAGTTGTCCCCCAGATGCCCAGGTGAGTGAACAATCATTTGTGCATTTATTGGATTTGGTGGCATAGTTGGCATTTAGTCAGTTTTATGGTTGTTGATAGTGGTTGGGTGTATGTGAAAATTCAGATTAGGGTGAGTGTGAGGAGTAAGGAGTGAGGCAGTAGAAAAAAACAAGATTTACATGTCTTGGGAATTTTTAGGATGGTTAGAAATATATGTAAGAGGTGTTTATTATCATTGAGACTGAGATAGGTTAGAGCTTGTTGATGAGAAGGACAAGGGAGGGAGTGAATACAGGAGAAACAGTGTTGTTAATGGAATGAGATCCTCACACACTAGTGATGCCTTTCAGATCTAGCAAACTTGATGAAGGAGAAACCCAGTCAAGATTAATGTTCACAGTTGGAGTAGAATAGGGGACTTTTAGTATTACCAAGTTCTAATGAACTATATCATAATATGGTCTTTAAACTTATTTCTCAAGTATTTCTCGAAAACTTACCAAGCAGAAAATGTCAGCAATCTTTTTGATGTGTGAAAATGCTCTGGCGGTTTAGTCACTTGTCAGTCTCATGTCCAAGTCCTACCCATCTGTCATGGCGCAATTGAAACCCTCAAATGAAAGACTCTCTCTCCCTCATCTGAATGGCCATAGCCTGGTGTTTTTTTCCCTCAAGTGTGGCATTTATTCTTTCTATGTACTTGTTATTTATATGTATATGTGTGTGTGTGTATTGTGTGTGTGTATTGTGTGTGTGTGTGTGTATATATATATATAATATATATATATATATATTTTTTTTTTTTTCTCATTAGATGATGGAAGGCAAAGACCATAATTGAAATATGTTCTCTGTAGTACCTACTGGTTACATTTATTTAGTTAACAAACTAAATGTATATAAAGGTAAAAATGGGGACATGGTTATTAACAGATAATTAAAAGAAGCTATATGAAAAATACGATTTTTGTGGTTTGCTGTCAGAATTTGTAGCCTAATAATAACCTTTTGTTTTTATGAAATTTAGTAAGACGTGTTTTGAAAGTTCCTAATTATATGTGACTAAAAGATCAAATTATTTAACAGAGTGATAACAGCAGCAACTCTGGTGGTTTCTTTGTCATTTACCAATGACTTTCAGATTATTATTCCATTCAGACTGAGGATAATCCAAAGATACAAGGAGAAATCACAGGGATTTTTATCACCATTTTACAAGTAAGGAACCAGAGATAATGAGTCAACAGTTACATTGCTGGCAACCGAGTGCTAAAACCCAGGCTGGGACCCTCTGACCCTAATCTGGGTTTCTTTCAATTTACCCAATGGCTTCTAGATTTACTTTCATAGAAATCCAATTGGCCTGATAATAATTAAATGCAACTGCAGGGGGTAAGTGGGTTTCTTCTATTTGAATGAATTTAAAAAATCCCTTTTTTGGGGTGATGAGGATAATCTCTCGGTAACACCTGAGATTCCCTCCTCTTGCACATGCTTTGGCCTATTGGCCTAGAGCTTCATATGGGGCTCCTGCAGCAGAATGGGAAAAACACCACTATCATGGATTGCAATGATGCTGTGATTTGAAGAAAATAAAATGGAAGTCACATATCTCTGGAATACTAATAGAGCAATGCTGCCCAGTACCGTTTACTATAGTGAACAAACCTAGTATTAGCATTTTGGGAAAAAAAACAGACACCATTTTCCTGGGTTTTTGACTCTGCCTTCTGGCAACTACTTATTTTTAAAGTCCACAATCATTTTTGATTTAGGATGATAAGCTACATTCTTTAAAAAGCTAGAAATATGGAAGATCATTATTTTTTAGGAGGACTATGTCAAGGCCTTTAATTCTATTATAATTGAAGTTCTATAAAAACTGTAATAATGGGCTGGGTGCGGTGGCTCATGCCTGTCATCTCAGTACTTTGGAAGGCTGAGGCAGATGCATTGCTTGATTCCAGGAGTTCGAGACCACGCTGGGCAAGATGGTAAAACCCCATCTCTGCAAAAAATACGAAAATTAGCTAAGTATGGTCGTGCACACCTGTAGTCCCAGCTACTCCGTAGACTGAGGTGGCAGAATCACCTGAGCTTGGGGAGGCTGAGGTTGCAGTAAGCTGTGATAGTGCCACCGCACCCTAGGCTGGGCAACAGAATGAAGCCCCATATCAAAAAAAATCCAACATCATAGTATATTTATATTACATTCAATATATAAAATCTATAGTTTTATATTAAAATAATATGGAAGTCTTTGACTACGTTTTTCTGAAAAATATAATTCTCATTAAACATAGCTCATTATTTAGTACCTTCTGTTAAATAAAGTCTTTTTAATTGTACTGACTTTAACTTATATGCCCCCAAACTCTATAATATATTTTTGTCAGGAGAACTGAGGAATGAAGAATGTATACTTCTAAGAAGTGTGGAAAGACATGAAGTCCTTTTTCCTCCTTCTTCACCACTTTAAAATGTTATCTGAATGAATTGCTAGTACTGGGTAAAAAAATCTCCTTATGTTCCCTTATAAATTGCCTTAAATAAGGTATTGGAAATTGCTATACAGTGTTGTGAATAATTGAACTTGGCCATATATGAAGCAGTTGAGATATTGAATCTGAAACCAGGTGTCCTATGGCTAAATAGTTGTGATTCATGAGAAGAAATACACTGAGAAATTTAAGGATTGTTTTCCCCCAAGGCAGCTGGTCTTATAACTCTATGTAGACTGTGGACTCTCTCTAGCTCTTATATTCCTCATTTCTATTAGAAATCTCCTTTTAGTATATTGTAAAATTTGTTAAATTGACATTCCAAATGGACAACTGAATATGATCTGCTTTTACATCAGATGAACATGGCCTATGTTAAAGCAGCAGACTACATTTCAGAACCAGTTAACAGGGAGCCTCCTTCCAGAGAAGCTCAGCTACTAACTTTGCAAAATACATCTGAATTTGATATCCTTGTTATTGGAGGAGGAGCAACAGGAAGTGGCTGTGCGCTAGATGCTGTCACCAGAGGTAAGTCTTTTTTTTTTTTTTTAATTTTAATTTTAAGTTCTGGGGTACATGTGCAGGATGTGCAGGTTTGTTACATAGGTAAGCATGTGCCATGGTGGTTTGCTGCACCTATCAACCCATTACCTAGGTACAAACCCAGCATGCATTAGCTATTTATCCTGATGCTCTCCCTCCCGCTGCCCCACTCCAAAGGCCCCAGTGTGTGTTGTTTCCCTCCATGTGTCCATGTGTTCCCATTGTTTAGCTCAGAGGTAAGTCTTGATGTGGATAACACTTCGTCCTTTCTCCCCAGCATAAATACACAATATGCACTCTGTAATAGTGAGGCCACATTTCTGTTTGTGTTTCCAGATTTTCCATCCTTAATGAAGTACTTTCACAGTTCTTGAAATATAGGCACTGCACAACTTTAAAATGAAATATAACTCATTTCACTTCAATGAATTTATTTAAAAAGAAAACTTTATATTTTATGAATTTATTAATTTTATGTTCTGGGTTTTTTTTAGTACATATTTATATTTCTATAAAATAAAAACATTTTTATGTCACTTGAAATCACATATCAGTCAATGGTAGAAAAATTTATTAAACTGAAGTAATTTATTAAAATAATTATCTTTGTTCATGTATCTCTTAAAACCATCTCTTCCAGTGAAATATGGACTGCAGTTTGCAAAACTTTAGTTCATGTGAATAAATAATGGAAAATGTTGCTAATCTATAGTTCTGTCTCGGTCATTCTGTCTGTTAGTGGAAAGATATGATGAAAATGGAAACATGACATGTAATGAAAGAAATTTTAGTATGGAACACCAATGCTCTCGGATGTGTTGTATTTAATAAAATACTATGTTTGTTTTGCCTATGGGTATTAGTGTGGAGTTTGGAGTCAGGGAAATCTGGGTACTTATCCTGGCTTAACTTCTTTAACAGATGTGTGTGTGTTGGGGGGTGGGGGGCAAAGGACTTAATTTGTCTAAGGTTCCTTGCCTTTTACATGAGGAAAAAATATCTTCTCTGAATGATTGTTGTGGGAGTTACATGTTAATCATGAAGAGATTTAGAATGGTGCTTGTCACACAAAGTAGAAGCTCAGTAAATTATAGATAGTATTATAGCTGCTATTACTAACATGAATATAAAAGACTTTCAGAACCAATTATCCTGGAGAAGGACTCCATTGCAGTATCCTCAGATGTCTCGAATTGGGTAGGATACTGCTGCAAGGAATTTTGACTGTGGATTATTTTGGTTTCTATATAAAGTTTAATATTTATTATATTTTAACACTCAGTGGTAATGACT
Organism: Rhinopithecus roxellana; assembly: GCF_007565055.1. Classification (NCBI taxonomy): domain Eukaryota; kingdom Metazoa; phylum Chordata; class Mammalia; order Primates; family Cercopithecidae; genus Rhinopithecus; species Rhinopithecus roxellana. Next base: position 108,398,454 of record NC_044562.1, on the reverse strand, counting down.
TAGTCATTAGTCATGGAATAATTCTTCTCAGATCAATTAAATTACTACTACAGCCACTCTTGATTTAGTTACTTTATGTACCTGGCAGAATCTACTCTTATGGAAATGAAATGAATTTAATGAGGTCTACATACACACACACAAAAGTACCCTAGGTGACTGATTTCACAGGACCCACACTCAGGTTTTGCTCCATGGAAACTTCACAGCCTAAGTTGTTTTTGTCAATGCTAAATAATGGCAAGTTCAAAATATAGGCACAGGAAGTCTACTGTGTTACAAAGTTGACCCCAATTTTCATAAAATTTTCTGTCTCCAAGAATGAAATATAATTTGAGCCAGATTAACCTTGATACACTAAGGCCTAAAGGAAGAACCGTTTGAGAATAATTTTTGAGAATAGATAATTTGAATTCAGCTTTTTTCGCCCTGAAGGCCTGGGAAAGAAGATGGAAAGAGGGGACACATTCCCAACATAATGGGAGGTCTTGTTTGGAACTACCCCTCCTAGAAATTAGAATTTACTTGGTGATAATTTTCTATATCAAAGAGGATCATTTCCCCAGTAGGATTCAGGAAAGTGTATTTCTTGGTATCTGTAGGCATTTTCATGCTATGTACTAAAATGTATAGCCATTCTTTTTATTTTAGTTTTATAAATATATGCTGAGTGCCTGCTGTATGCATGGCGATATGCAAGGTGCTACATGAGCGTACAAAGATGACTGATAGAGTTGGTACCATTAGGGTGCCCACAGTTCTATAGTGCTTGTTTGCACAGACTAGATTATGTGATAGAGAATATGTGAGCTTTGTAAAAGGCTCAGGGCCATGGACACTGAAAGATGAGGGTCATATCTACATAGAATGATCAGGAATGGAAAACTTTACTTATGCTATTTGGCATAGGTAACATTTTAATAGGCAAACGTTGCTTGCTCCAAGTGTTCCAGTCTGAGAAAATGTACAGGAGGAACAGCATGGAATCAGTGTATGTGGGAGACAGCCTGTGTTGTAATTTGGAGCATTGAGGCTATATATGAGAGAACATGAGAGAAGAGTGGAAAGGCAGGGCTGGGTCTGGTATGCTAGGAGAAAGCCTTTGGGCTTTATTGAATAGACCACTTGGAGATACTGCCTTAGGTTTGGTGATGGGGAATGGATAGACGATACTGAAGGAACAGTCAGGAGCATAGGCTTTCAAGAGATGTGGAGAAAAATAAAATAGAAGGGAGGTAACTTGATGATGTGGTAGGATATAAAGAAGGGAGACAGTATGTTTCAAGGATTTCTTTCCTTTTTTCTTTTTATAAAGAGTAATCTGAATATTTCTGTAGACTCAGGGGAAAAAAGTCAGTGCTGGGGGAGAACCTTAATATGTAAGTATTAGGTTGGTGCAAAAGTAATTGCAGCTTTTGTCATTACTTTTAAATGTCATGTACCTACCTAATAGTCGAAGGCAATCATAAGGAACAAAGTCTCATGAAAATACAGGGAAAGAGATATCAGAGATGTATCTTGGTTTTAGCAGGAAGGTAAGAGACTTGTTTCTCAGGGACAGAAACAAAGGGTAAATTCTAAGACATAAAGAGTTTGAGTGAGTATCAAGAGCTATTCTTAAACAAATACAAGGTGAGATGTTCTACTTATGGGTGGGAGTAAGGGATGTCATTGCAGAGAATATGATAGGAAAATAGGGGTTTCTTTGCTGTGGTTAAAAATGTAAATTTATTATCCACACAGTACGTTTACGTGTGTGTGTGTGCGCGCGCGTGTGTGTCCAGTATTACTGAGAGTAGAGGTACAGAAATAGACAGTCACATTGAATCTAGAGTTGAGAATTGACTGGATATCAATGATAAAAAGAAAAAATGAGACAAGATTCTATGAAAGCAGAGGAAATTGTTTAAATGTAGGCCTGGAGCTGATAAGGGATCATGAAGTTACAAAGCCAGGCTTCCCTGGAAGAGTTAAAGGTCAGATTGCAGGACTTCAAGTGCAATAATAATAAGACAATCACTAAGTGACTTTTATTCTTTTTCACCTTCTGAAAAGTCTTACTATGTTTGCCTTTGTGCACTTTTGTATATTTACATATTTTTAAAGAATAGACAAGATTGTATTTCTTTTTGCAGTGTGTTTCTTTCAAATAGTAGTGTATTTATATCAGTCTTTACATGTATATAGTATTCATGAGTTTGAATGGCAAAATTCCATTTTATTTGTTTTCATTTAATAACTTTATGGAAGAACTCATTGCAATGATGTTCTTATTAATTATTCTTTAGGTTGTTTTTGGGTGTTTTTTTTTTTTTTTTTCTATTTAAAACAATACTATTTTTCAATCAAGTCCTGAACCAGCTCTGAGAATAGTAAGACTGGTAAGATGTGGCCTTGATTTCAAGGAACAACTTAGGAGTTTATTACTATTTATTGAACAAATAAACTTTTTCTTCTGGCAGTGAAGGGCATTCCGTAGTGATCAAGGTATTAGCTAGTATATTAGCAGATGACTGTGGGTGGTGATACTCGTGGTGGTGATGATAAGGATGACGATTTTGAATAGGTAAGCGTTTCCAGAGCCTGGAAGTTGATCAGGTTTTTAATTTTTACAGTTAGTAATAGCTAAGAAGATGATGTATTTTTAATATTTCTTGACATATTAATTGCGATCTTAAAATAATTGCCTGTCTTATTTTATATATGTAGAATTATGATTTATAAAAAGGATGGGCAAACCTTAGCTTGTATTTCTTTTATTATGCTGGTAGCCCTCTGGGGGTAGTGTTTATAATTAAAATTTATAAAGAGATGACTGAAGGTAATCTATATTTATCCTTTTACTACAATTCCTGATCATATCAGTGGCCCTCTGAAGTGTGAAATAATCATGGGCATTTGGTTAATGAATTGTGCATTGTTGCTGTTCATTCATGGAATTTGCTCTTTTATTATATTTGATGCTTCACTTAACAACAAATTTTGCTTTCTCTGCGTTTGATATGTTTTTACCAAATTATTCCTGATTGTATCCATTAATCTTTAGTCACATTTGACAAAAATAAATTACTGTGATCTTTTAAAGTTACCAGTAAAAATTAGATTTTTCAGGACATCAAAGTTTTGGGAGGAACTAATAGATGTTAAAGGACTTGTACAAAAATGTTTGCATGAGCTTTTTGATAAAATACTGTGCCCAAATGCAATTTTAGTAATGGATAAACCAAGACTACAGAGGAAAGACAAAAAGTCATGGAGTCTTCATAATGAACATTTGTTTGCATTCTTATCATCTGCATTTTCTTGGGAATCAATTTTCATTTGTTTCATTTGGGAATATTATTTTATGAACACAGTATGCAGACTTCTCACGTTCTCCTGCAGGTCTCTAGGATCAATAGAAATTGCTTCACTCTTTAACACCTCTGTGTCCCATTGTAGGACAGAAGCATGTCCCAAAAGCCCAGTTGTGGGCACTTTGCTCCCAAAGGGAGCTGGAGAAGGAGAATCTGATAAATATATTCACTCCCTCAGGTTCTTCAAGGTGTTCTCTTTAGCTTTTTATGTTCTTTTATGTAACTTTACCTGTATGTATCTGGGATTACCTAGTACATTTTTGGTTTAAAATCTGATGTATTTGCATTCTTGGGTGGGCCTGTAGAAAATAAAATAAAATAAGATCTGATGTATAAATTTTAACCTTTATGTCTTCAGTTCAAATTCCAGAGAAGACTGCCTCTTTCTGGAGGAAAATATTAATTGTAGTTCTCTTGTTTACAAATGGAGACTTTTGTCAATGGTAGTTGGCTAGCAATTCTTGAATTCCCACTGTAATTCCTAAGGCAGTATAGCGCAGTGATTAAGGACACATATTATAGAATTAGAATGAACTTGGGTCACGTCTTGGCTTCATTGCTTACTACCTCTGTGACCTTCGACAAGTAGCTTAACATTACAGAAAGCCTCAAGTTTCTCAGGCATAAATGGAGGATAATAACATTCTTTGCTATAAATAAAATTTTGGGAAAGGAAGGAGGTGTGTGCATTTCAGGATAAATGCAGAAAAGGGAGAGCCTTGTAGATAGTGCATTCTGAGAATTATGGTCTCCACCCCTCCAACATCAAGGTAGGAGAAAATTCTATTTCAGAAGCTAGAATTGCAGGAAGTGAAAGTTTGCTCTTTGCTGAACACAGCTAGTTAGACTAGATTGCTAATTTCTCTTAAAATTAATCTGGAAATTTAACATAATTTTAATTAATGTAGTGCTTTCCTTTGGCCAAGGTCAGGGGAATCGACTTTAGAAACCGCAAAACGTTAAGAAGAGAACTACGCCTGTGAGATTTACTAGACTGATTTAGAAAAAGACTACTGATAAGGGAAGTAGAGACTTATCAGATACTAAAGTGTATTCTAAAACTACTGTAATTAGTATAGTCTGGTAAAGGAATCGAGAATCAGTCATGGAGTCTATAAATTAGTCTATCAGTCTTTAAATACATGAAGTTTAGAATATGGCAAAGGCAGCATTTCAAAACTGTGATCATTAGTTACTTCATAAATGATGTTAGAGTATCCATTCCCCCCAATTTATGTGTGTGTGTGCGTGTGTGTATGTATGCATATATATTCTGTTTTGTCATACTCCATGTGAATCAAGGGTGTAACATTAAAACATCATAAAACTATTAGAAGAAAATATGTGTGAATTTTTTTTAAATGGGGTAGGAAAGGTGTTTTTAAGTATGATACCAAAAAGCCACAAAGGAAAAGCCTGCTTTTGATTTTATAAAAATTCAGATGTATCCATGGCAAAAGATATAAAAGCAAAAAGGTGAAATTTGGAAAATATTTACAAAATAGCAAACAGAAAGGGTTTATCTCAATTTTTTTTTTCTTCAAATTTTGTTTTGTTTTTGAAGACAAAGTCTCACTCCATTGCCCAGGCTGGAGTGCAGTGGCTCCATCATAGCTCACTGCAGACTCAACCTCCTAGGTTCAAGAGACCTTACCACCTCAGCCTCCTGAGTAACTAGATCTAAAAGTATGTGCCACCAGGGCTAATTTTTCATAGAGACCAGGTCTTGCTACGTTGCCAGGCTGGTCTGGAACTCCTGAGATCAAGTGGTTCTCCCACCTTCACCTTGCAAAGTGTTGGGATTACAGACATGAGCCACTGTACCTGGCCATTCTACACTTTTCTAAATCCTTTTATTATGGTATATCTGTGATAAATAGTATATAGCTAGATTTCATTTATTTATTTTATTTCTTTTTACACTTAATAGACTATGTCTTTTAGTCAGTAAATGGAATCCATTTACATTTTTTTGATTCCATGTGCATTTGCTTTGTATTTATTTTAACTTTTCATGCTTGTTATTGTGCTTCTTTCCCCCCTTTTCTGCCCTTATTAGATCAGTTTTGTTTCATGCTCTTTTTCCATACCTTCAACTCTGTAAGTATAGTAATGACCATCCTTAAGTACGGTCAGGGACTTTTCTTGGAACCAAAAGACTCCTGCCCTTGTCGATTTTGGGGACCTTGCAGACTAGCTGCTGAGACAAGTGGTACCTTGGCTGTGGTGCTGGTGACAAGGCTGTGTCTGTCTTTCTGCTTCCTGGGCCCAGAGAGTGGTCAAGAGAAGCTTGTCAACTTCCTTGCACAGGAGGCAGAGACTTTCTTCAGTCCCAGCAACTGAATGCTCCTCTGGCTTCTTTACCTTTCCTTGTAATGGATAATTATATTCCTCTTACCCTTTAGGAACTGAGATCTTGATTGCCTTTGCCCATTTTTAGACCTTGAACCTAGCAAGAGAGAAGCTTTTGGTCTAAACATTCTGCTCTCAGTTTCTGCTACATTTCGGGTCCATTGAGTTTTAATCTTATTTTTGAGTCAATTATGTCCTTTAAAATATATACATATATAATTTTCTGTGTTTAGAGAAGAAGAAGAGTTCAAAGCTGAGCTTACAATGTCATACTGTCAGAATTTTATTTATAACAATATTTATAATGGCAAAAAATTGGAGTCTGTCTTAATAAATTGGAATATATTCAGTTATTGAAAAGAGATAGATGTTTACGTATTTACAGGGAAAATGGCTAAGATGTGTTATAAATCAAAAGAAGCAGATTGTGAAGAATGAGTGCTAATTTTTATTTGTTTTTAAAGTGAGATGGTGTCAGATTGTGTTCTTTAGTAAGCATAGAAAAGTTCCTGATAAAATATGTAAGATAGTTTTAATGGTAAACATTATTTACCTATGGATTTTGTAACTAGGAAACCAGGAGGCCATTAGTATAGTTTTTTACATCATTTTCTCTTTCTGCCTTTCTGTATGATTTGGATATTCTTCCTCTCTTTGAACATTGGGTATTTTTGATAATACCAAAGTAAAAATAAAAAGCAACAGCAGCAACTCTCTTATTCCTCAAAATTGTGTTATTGCAGTTGTTACGGCCTAGTACAGTTTTGTGACTCCATAATCATATGTGTACTTAACAAACACTGAAGTATGTTAATGACGTGTTATAACAACATCATATCTCTATTAATCTGTTTTCTAATATAATTTATGTGTTTTCTAATGTAAACGTAGAAATAGATATATATCATATATTTATATAAAATGCTAACATTAACTTTTAGAAAATACCAGGCCAAAGCATAGTGTCCTGATCGTGAGGATTAACAAGTCAGGATTACTTTGCAGCTTTACAAGAGGGTAATATTTTAGAGGAATTGATCCTTCCCATAAAATGTTCAGCCTTTGGGTTAGTTCCTTTTCTTATTAATGGCAGTGGCTGTCTGAAATCCAAGGTTAAGTGCCCAAAGCTTTTCTAAAGAAAGATAAACTCACCTTTAAAAAAAAAAAAAAAAAACTTTATTATTTTCCTTCTTGCAGCATGTGGCTTTAATGCCTGTTCTTATGGTGCTAACATACAAAGCGTCTTAAATTTTTTGATTTATGTGCTATTATCTTGGTGTCTCTGATACTTATTTCAGAATGATTACTCTTATCTTTCTATTTAGAAATATCTTAATAGTGACATTTCTTAAAATGTATTCTAATGATATAATTAAAAGATACAAGGAGTTTAAATGAAAATACAATCTTGCAGTACTATCTGTAATAGTGAAACAATGAGATAATCCAAATGTTCAAAAATAAGAAATTGAATAAATTATAAAAATTAATATAATACTATCCACATGTTAAAAATGAACTTATAGAAAAATATTTATTGACATGAGTAAATGTTTACAATAAACAGTGTTAAATGAAAAAATTAAATCAAATTTACCATATAATCCTATTTTTACAAAAATGTACATATGTGATTATATACATGCATAGAAAATGTGAACGTTTAAATACCCAAATGTCAACTGTGGTTATCTCTGAGTGGTGTGATTACAGGAGAGTTTTATTTTGTTCTCTTTGCTTCTCTGCATTTATTATATTGAGCATGTTTTCATGCATAATAAGATAATCAGTAAAAGGTATTAAAATATACTTCTGTTTCATGTTGTGAAAGTTAAATGTCGTACCATTTTTCCTCTTAGATTGTAATTATCCTTCTATATTCATCCAACTGTTTTGATCCATGAATTGGTTTGGTGGGAAGTAATTAGACATTCTCACTCAGGTCAGAAAAGACAAAGCTGTAAAGAACTGTGTTCATACCCCTTGCCCCACCTAGAAGATACAATTTCAGCTTGCTAACAGATGAGATGATAAATGGAATATAGATTTCAAGTTGACTTTATTCTTCTACTCTAATCTTGTTATTGTGCCTAAGATTTCAGAGTAATTTTACTCCAAATATTAATATTTTATTACTGTCACAAAATTCACCATACTACCTACTAAAAGTAATCAGTAATAAAAACAAAGCCTTAAATAATGATAATACCCCTCCCACTAAATGAGATAGAGCTTATTGCTTTCCATAAAAAGTAGCTGCTAACAAGAAAAAAGAAAAAAAAAAAAAAAACTTATAAAATCTTGAACTAGTTTAGTGAATTACCTTCAATACATAGAGAGGCCAGCCCTTCCCTGCCTGTAATGTAAGGAGGTCACTCTTTCTACTCTGAAGGAAGATCTCTCCCCAGCCTCCTCAAATCTATAGTAAGGAGTAGTTTCTTGAATCCTGGGTGCATTATTTTTTGTGCCCTTCAGACTTAATTATTTTACCTAACAACACAAAATGCTAGCATTGAATATCACTTAATACTGTTAACTCTCTGAGTAGATAAAACACCTCCCTCTTTTCACTTCCTTGCCTTATATTTAACATACCACAAAACTGAACTCTTAATTTGATTTCAGTAATTTTTGAGGTGAGGAAACAATTTGGATTTTTGAGAGTTGAAACAGAAAGGGACAGATTAGATAACAGAACCACAGAAGAACCTCAAAAGGCTTTTAAAAATGTTATTGTCTTCATTGCAGTTAGTTGGTTAATTAGTTAAGAAATAGTTGAGTTGCCGCTATGACTTTAATAATGTCTTGATTTTTATTTTCCTCCTTTCTACTTCTCATTCAACAAAAAATGAGAGATTTAAAACATTTAGCATATAATAGCAGTTGAAAATTAAGGAAAATTTTTAGAGTTTTTTTGTGGTTTGGAAAACTTTTAGTAATGCTTTTTTTGTTACATGGCATTTTAATATATCAATTTAGCTATAACTTTGGAAACTAAAATTTTAACTTTTTGCTCTGGAAGGAGCAGTATCATTTCTTTCCAGAAATTCTGGTGGGTAACTTGATGATTTGACACTAGAAATAATGGGACAAGAAAAACAGCCTGGTTTGACAGAGAGGCCCATTTTAACTTTTGTTGGTATTCACTAGGGTTTCTCACATAAGTACATGTGATAACTTTTAAAATGTCCAATACTGGAAAAAGCAGTTTTGAGAGCTTTAAAGTGTTAGCTCTCACTTAAATATCCTGAAATATCCTCCTGAGATGGCTTGCTAATTCCTAGAGTAGTTCCCTGCCTCACACTCTGTCAATTTGGGAAATTAAAAAAAAAAAAAAAAAAAAAAATCCATCCTGACAACACAGCCCATAAAATTTTCTCTTTATATCACTCTTCAATACCATCTCTGCCTTGTGAGGCCGGATTCTTCATTGCTCCAACTCCTGTTATATGACACTGGTCCTCCAAAAGGTCTCCTGCCTCCAGCTCTACCTCTACCCCTCATTCCTGCAGTCAGAGAAATCTTTTCTGAACCTTAATCTGATATCTCAGCTGAAAATATTTTGATAGTTCTCCTGACAGGCAGCATAATAGTATTTCTCAAAACAGTATCTGAGAACTTCTAGAAAAAATTTAAATGTTATCCTTTTTCATAATGATAAATTAACAAGCACACCCTGATTCCCCAGAATGGATACCTTATAACTGTGCAAAATACTAGAAATACTAATATTCGTGCCTGCCTGTCCATGCTGCATCTTTTTTTTTTTTTCCTTGAGACGGATTCTCACTCTATTGCCTAGGCTGGATTGCAATGGCGCAATCTCGGCTCACTGCAACCTCCGCCTCCTGGGTTCAAGTGATTCTCCTGCCTCAGCCTCCTGAGTAGCTGGGATTACAGGCATGCGCCACTGCACCTAACTAATTTTCGTGTATATATATTTTTAAGTAGAGATGGGGTTTTGCCAGGTTGATCAGGCTGATCTTGAACTCCTGACCTCAAGTGTTCCTCCCACCTTGGCCTCCCAAAGTGCTGGGATTACAGTCATGAACCACTGTGCCCAGCCATGTTTTCTTTTTCTTTTTCTTTTCTTTCTTTCTTTCTCTCTCTTTTTTTTTTTTTTTTTTTTTTTTTTTTTTTTTTTTTTTTGAGACAGGGTCTCATTCTGTCATTCAGGCTGAAGTGTAGCAGTACAATCTTGGCTCACTGCAACTTCTGTCTTTTGGGCTCAAGCGATTCTTCCACCTCAGCTTCCCGAGTAGCTGAGAATACAGGCACACGCCATCATGCCCGGCTAATTTTTGTATTTTTTGGTTGATACTGGGTTTTGTCATGATGTCTAGGCTGGTCTTGAACTCCTGGGCTCAAGTGATCATCCTCCCGCCTTGGCCTCCAAAGTGCTGGGATTAAAGATATGAGCCACTCACACCTGGCCACATCTTGTTTTTTTCTGATGAAACATTTGTTTCTTAAACTGATCCAGGACACATAGCTCTGTTCTCAGAGGTATTTTCCTTTTGAGGAGATCTGGATATTACTTACTTGTGAGAAACAGTGGCTAACAGGGCAAGATCCAAATACTCGAATGCGTAAGAAGAGCCCTCTGAGATCTGCCTTGCCCATTCTTTGTACCTGCACTCCAGCCCCTGAGTGACAAGCAGCCCCTGGATAAGCTAGGCCACAGCAAGCGTTTGCCTTCTCTGGCTTAAGCTGGGCTTTGTCAATGATCTTTCCCTTTCTTCACTCCACCTGCCCTGAACACATACTTCTCTGTAGACTCTTCTTTCCTGACGACTCCATCCCCAGGTACAAGGTAAACTCCCATCTCTCCCATCTTGGCTATAGTTAATTTTCACACAGGGAATTGTGTCACTACAAAACTAACCCCAAAATTTGGTGGCGTAAAACAACAGTTACCATCAGCCAGTTTCAGTGGGTCAGGAATCTGGGTGAGCCTTAGCTGGGTACTATGGCTCTATCTCTCATAGTGGACAGTGCTTTCTAGTAACTCACGAGGTTGTTGGACTGAGGTCTCTGTTCCTCACCACCTGTTGACCAGGAGCCTCTCTTTGTTCCTGAACTCACAACATGACAGCTTGCTTCACCAGAGCAAGCAAGCAGGAGGGCAAATCAGAATACTGGAAAGAGAGAGAGCATTTCCTAGTCTTTAATGACCTAATTATAGTAGTGGCAGGTCACCTGCTCATTAGAAGAAAAGTGCTAGTCTAGCCCACACTCCAGGGCAGGGGGTGACATACTAGGTAGTTGGGATTACTGGAGACTGTCTAAGTAGTCTGTCTACCATAGCCTGTAGGATACCTTAGGGTAGGTATCCCTAAGGATAGGCCCAGGTGAGGAAGCTGTGGGCCGTGGGGGAGGCTGCTTGTCCTCTCTCAACCTTGCTTCCCTGCCTTGCATGGTGTGGGCATCTTGATGCCATGACAGTGATTCCAGGGTTTAAAGAGAGGTATATTTTAAATAATCTGGCTTTTAAATATCATTTGAAAGTCAACTCCCTCGTCTGATCTTCAGCTGAAGAAAAAATGGTCTATTTTAGTGCTAGAAGAAGAACTCTGTGTTGGACTTACTAAGAAAAGGTGATATAGCTCACTGAGATAGTGCATTCTTAAGAGATTTGCAAATTTCATTTTTTCTGGGTTTATATCCTGAATTTACCTTCTAACCTGGAGTATGATGAGAGTCTTCTGGATTTTCAAACTTGGCCTCCATTAAACTGCTGCACTTTGTTTACTTGCTTTTCGTTGAGCAGGGAGCTACCTGACAGCCTAGTCCATGCCTAATTAACTTCTAATATCAGGATTTTGGCTCTCAATATTCTTAAAAATATGTACTAATATTTTTCTGTGTTTTTAGTATATTCAGTACTAAATTTGCTAGGCATTGCTAGGGTTTTAATAGTTGAGAATTTTACAGGTCTTTCTCTGGCATATATACTTAAAAGGAGTGACCTGGGGCTGTGATACCTGTAATTTTTGTGTTATTTTTCTAGGTAGTTAAGGCATTAACAGTTTTTGCCCTTGAATCAAAGTTTTCTACTTTTCTCTCCATACCTTCTAAATATTTTGTCCTTTTGAGTCAAGGGAATTGCCCTGATTTTCTGATGACATTTGGGTACGATATTTAAACTGTTAAAAGTTATAAAAACGACCCTTTGGTATTAAATGTAATAAGTGGCTTTGAATTGAATACGTGCACAGGTTCTCCTAAATGAACTTTGTGAGTCCAAACTGCTCTAGTTACGTATTCTCATTGTAATTGGATTCTATGACATTCTCTCATCCTCCAGGAGTCTTCCAGGCCATGAAAATTCCTCATGGCTTGGTGTCGATGTATACTTTGGGTGTTTTGGGGTACTGACTTTCGTCTCTCAACTCCTGTGTGACACTTGTAGTGCTGATGGTCATCTCCACTCCTGAAAAGGCACGGTGTCTCTGCAGCAAAACAGAACTACTTTCCCCTAAGAGATCTGTAACAACCCTCAAGTAAAGGGGGAATGGGCAACTTCTAGAACTGACCTATCTTTGTTCAGCCTTTCCTTATCAAGAATATGTTCTTTTTCTTCTTTTCTTTTCTTTTTTTTTTTTTCTGATACGGAGTCTCACCCTGTCACCCAGGCTGGAGTGCAGTGGCACGATCTTGGCTCACTGAAGCCTCTGCCTCCTGGGTTCAAGTGATTCTCCTGCCTTACCCTCCCGAGTAGCTGGGATTGCAGGCACAAGCCACCATGCCCAGCTAATTTTTTGTATTTTTAGTAGAGACAGGGTTTTACCATGTTGGCCAGGTTGGTCTTGAACTCCTGACCTCAAGTGATCTGCCCACCTCAGTGTTTTACCATGTTGGCCAGGTTGGTCTTGAACTCCTGACCTCAAGTGATCTGCCCGCCTCAGCCTCTCAAAGTGCTGGGATTACAGGCATGAGCCACTACGCCTGGCAAGAATATATTTTTTACTCATGGTTATTCTGCACTGTGTTCATTTTTACTGGCTTATGTTTCTTTGTAATTCTAAAATATTGTCATGTTCAAAAGTTTTAAATTAGACTATAAACACCTCAATATCAGAACTTATTCTTTTCTTTATTTCTTTCGTTCTTTCATTCTTTTCTTTTGTTCTTTCTTTGTTTTGATATCTTGGATCTCTTTCCCCATTGTGTATCTACCATAATACCACTCTAGACACATTTCTCAACAGAAGTCAACACATAGAAGGAAGTCTCGTCTAGATTTATTCATGATGCGTGCATTAGAGTAGATCAGAGATGAGGGGCTGTGACAGGTCTCGACTCTTGTAGTGAGAGATGAACAATTAGAAGGCTTTGCAACAGCATTCGATTAACTCTACATGGGTAGAGTTGGGTGCTAGTCTCTCCTTTAACCTTCTAAGTGCACCAGAGTATGTTACTGCCATGAAATTGCACTATAATATTTTCTAGTTGTGATTCATTCACAGCTTAATATGCTTCTAGTTCTGGCTTGACTTTTCCCCCAGGAAGAGCCTAAAATCTCTTCATTATAATATAGACAGTGTACTGCACTTTGAATACAAATTTATCCATGTTCGGAGTAATTTTTCTTGTGATTGTCTCTACCCTGGAGAAGTGCCTTTAATGAATTACATACAAATTGTGTAATTTAAGAAGTTAATTTGGTTTTCTGGTTACACAGGACTAAAAACAGCCCTTGTAGAAAGAGATGATTTCTCATCAGGGACCAGCAGCAGAAGCACTAAATTGATCCATGGTGGTGTGAGATATCTTCAGAAGGCCATCATGAAGTTGGATATTGAGCAGGTAATTGTGTATGCTGGTTGTTAAACAAAAATTGCAACTATGCTTTTTTCTACCCAATTAAATCAGGTTTTTTTTTTTTTTTTTTTTTTTTTTAATGGCTTTTAGCATTTCTTCCTGTTGGAAATACCTATTTAGTGTATTCTGCTGGAATATCTTTCAGGAGAGGTGTGTCAGTTCTTTCCTGTAGTATTATGTTTATGGGTAATCAGGGGCTTTTTCTTCATAGGCATGTTGAAGTAGCAGATTTACAAAATCACTTTTGGATGTGTTGCCTTTTAAACAATTGTGATTGGGTTTTTGCCAGTGGCTACCAAATTGCTACTTTGCAAGCACTTTCAGGGGAGCTGTGTTGTAATGCAGGGGGAGTGCAAAATCGATCCTCTTAACTACAACTGCAGTCATACGCTCATATTGTCACTGACATATTCTGAAGGAAAAGATGATCTGAGTCATGCTTTTCTTATGTCACACTTTATTGTGTCCAGCCTGCCACCATTTGAAAACTGCCAAGGCAGTGTGGAAGATGACATTTCCCAGAGGGGTAAAAAAAATCAGCTGAACTTCCTATCTCTTTTTGTACATGAAAAACACAGCAGCACTGGCTTGACATTGTCAAGTTTTGAATCTGTCTCGTTTTTTTTCTTGATAAGTCCGTTTTGAATCTGTCCCTTTTTCTTATATTCTCTTCGCATCATGATGGATGCAATGAAAACACCATAGGATTTAGAATCAGCTAACTTGTGATGTGTTCAGGCTTATTTACTCAAAATCTATGAGTCTGTTATCTTATTTGTAAAATTAGTGTTGTAATAGCATTGCTGGCTTTTTAGAGAGGCACAATGAGGACTACAGCAGTTAAGACAAAGCCTTTTTATAATCTGTAAAATACTGTGCAACTGTTAAGTAGCATCATTGCTTGGTTTCGTGAAGGCAAGACAGAAACTTTTAGCATGAACTTGAACAATCTGTTATCTCCTACACAGAAAAAATAATATGGGGAACTGAGAAAGGGAGACAATCCAGAGGATGCAAGATAAATGGCTACAATAATCTTGTAACTCAAGTCAGGAAAATATCTTATACCTGGGAACTCTGACAGCATGTTTTTCTCCTATGCAAATACAGTTAAGGTTTCTAAAAAATCTTTGAGGTTGACAGCATGATGTATTATTAGAAATTTGATTAGGAGGGAGCTATCCTCACTCAGAGGTAGAGGTTTCTGTGTATCAATCAGTTGGCAGGGTGTCTATTTGCCATTTGAAAATATTATGATCTGTTACTGCCAAACTAATTTTCTCTGTTTTGCCTTTCAGTATAGGATGGTAAAAGAAGCCCTTCATGAGCGTGCCAACCTGCTAGAAATTGCTCCCCATTTATCAGCTCCATTGCCTATAATGCTTCCAGTTTACAAGTAAGCCTTTTGATATCACGTGTATGCATTTGCTTCTCTGCGGTCAATAGAACAACAGTTTTAATGGAAATAATCCCTCAATGCATATTTCATAATTTGGTTTTAATTGGTCCTAATCTTTAATCCTTTTCAAGTATTTTCCTTTGTTGTATTTAAAAGTATGGCTTTTCTTAAATTACTCTCTACTGGCCTATCTCTAGATTTTAAAGGCAAAGGAGGTCGTGTTCTGTATTTGTAATTAGTAGTTTCTTCCTCCAGTTTCTGAGAGTATATAGATGAGCAACTGCATTTGCATTAAGGAACATAAGAGGATCATGTGCAGACTGTAAATGGCTCCGCTAAAGTATCCTGTTGTAAAATGTAAACATACCATATACCCACTTGAAACCCAAGCCATTTTGAGTCATGTTACGTGTCTGAGTTAACCAAGGCTGAAATTTGGTTAGGAAGGGTCAGATTATAAATTATAAAACTTAATTTTCCTAATGTTGTTAGAGCTATCCATGAAGTTGCCTTACATTGGAATTCAGGTAGTGTGAAAAAGTAGATTATGTAACTCTGTTAACCACATTAGTGTTGTAGGGGGCTGGAAACAGATTTTTTATAACTTCGTTCATCCTTTCTCATAGATCGCTTAGGACTTCCTGAACCAGTGTTTCTTAATCCTGGGTGCACATTGTCATCATCCAGGCCCCCACCCTAGTCTAGTTAAATCAATTTCTGGATGTATGAGGTTTAGGCATCAGTATTTATTTTTAATGTTCCCCAGAGAATTCTAATATTCAGCCAGTTTGAGAACAACTGCCTCAGAGAAGATTCATTTAAAAATCTCATTGATTTATTTTACTTACAGACTTCAGCCAGGTTGGTGTCAAAAACAGTTGTATAAGTCTGTTTCTTTTGCAGTCCACTTCTAGGTATGCTTTGTTTTTCTTAAATGAAGGTGTCTTGTACTGTAAGGTAATATTCTATAATGCTATACTCTGTTTCTAAAGAACTTTCCCCTCTATTTATGCTGTAGGTGGTGGCAGTTACCTTACTACTGGGTAGGAATCAAGCTGTATGATTTGGTTGCAGGAAGTAATTGCCTGAAAAGCAGTTATGTCCTCAGCAAATCAAGAGCCCTTGAACATTTCCCAATGCTCCAGAAGGACAAACTGGTAGGAGCAATTGTCTACTATGACGGTATGTGATATTTTTTTTTTCCTCACAGATACTTTTCTCTCACTCATGACCCTTATAGTATATTCTTAAGGAGATAGTTTTGCATCTTTAAATACTAATCTTACACAACACACAAAATGCACTTGCATGCACATATTCACCATTTTCTCTAACAGTGGCTGAAAAACTAACCATAATGTTTTACCTTTAATATTGTTTATTTTACATATTTGTTTTCTTCTTTGATTTCTACTTTGTGTCTCATGGTTGGTTTGGTCCATTTCTCATCATTATGAATTTGGTCCCCACCCTCATGCCATGTAATTTGTTATGTGTTTGCTGTGAATATTTGCCTTAGGAATATATTATAATGTTGAAAGCAGCTGAGGATATGTTAGGTTTTCTAGATGAAACCTCTATTTTCAAGGGGTTATAAACCTAGGGGGAAAAATGCCCTATGGGCTGAAATTGACATGTTTGTATTTTGCACAGGACACAGTTCTTGAATGTATAATTTATATGATGAAGGTAGATGAACATTGCATCTGTGAAACTGTGCTCTCAGTTTTTATTGCTTATTTTATTGTTGTTAGATGTTTTCTAATAGTGACATTACCTAGTGGCCATTTGCCATGTGTTCAATGTTCATTCTTTTTTTTTTTTTTTTGCATGTGTGCAATATAATTTTGTACATTTTATTTGAAGGAGCACCTAATATATCTCCAGATGGACCACAAAACAATATAAAACAAAACAGGCAAAGCCATTTGTAAAATTTTACTAGTAGTTTTAAAGAGTGTGTGAGATTGGAATATAGTCCAAGGGTGTCCATTTATAAGGAAATAGCTGAACACAGATAGTTATACATGTTCAAAAAGTCCTAAAAATTTTGTGATGCAGAGGACAGCTTAGATTCTATATCTCAGTGAGCCCCCAACGCCCATTATATTATGTTTTCTATTTAGTATTAGATATCTAAACTCCTAGTAAGAAGAATTTGTTGTTGTTGTTTTATTTTTTTCAGGATATTTTGATATTTATACTGAATACTATGGGATGTCCCAAAGGCTATCCCTGTGTTTTTTTCTTCTTTCCAGTGTTACATTTTTGAACCAATTCAGCTGTCAGGCTTTCATATATAAATGCAAAAAGTATATGTGAACCAGACTCAAGAAAATGTCCTAGGAACAACAATATTAGAGAAATGTTAAGGGTCTTAGGCAAACATTAAAAGCTAGAAAATTCACAGTTTGCAGTGCTTCCCACCATCTGAACACCACAGGGGGGCCACTTAACTATTTTTTTGGTGCCCTTGATTGAGTCTACATGTTAAAGGACAACCTTAACTGTGAATTTGCTTTCTCTGCATCAGACCCTTAATGTTAATCCATTGTAGTTTATTGGGTGATTATAGTAAAGAGGTTTTTGGTCCAGTAGGAGTAAGAAGGCATTCTGTAAATAGCATCCTGCCCATCCTGACATGGAAATGTTTGTGGCCTTTCCATCTTATTACTAATCCCTCCCGCACAAACCCTCTCACATACTTACTTATTTTCTATGCTTTGTGATCTATTGGGTCCTAACAAATTTTATTTATAAGCTTGTCAATATCTGAATCTTTTAAAAATAAATATTAGTGGGCTGGGCATGTTGGCTCACGCCTGTAATCCTAGCACTTTAGGAGGCCAAAGCAGCCAGATCACTTGAGCCCAGTTCGAGACCAACATGGTGAATCCTTGTCTCTACTAAAAATACAAAAAATTAGCCAGGTGTGGTGGCATGCACTTACAGTCCCAGCTACTTTGGGGGCTGAGGTGGCCACAGTGAGCTGAGATCCCGCCATTACACTCCAGCCTGGGTGACAGCATGAGACCCTATTTCAAAAAAAAGATAAGAAAAGAAATATTAGCGAATGTCATGTCTGAATTTGTGACATCCTGTTTTACATTGGTTTGGTATTGTTGTGAATTGTAAATTCTTATTGATTCTACATGGAGAAGCCAAGGGAAATCTTTGTTACACAAGGCAGAAGAAACATTATTCTCTTAGAATCATGAGGAAAAAGAATCCTTTAATCTAGAATTGATCTTTATAGCCTGTTATAGGTTGCAAAATTATGAACTTAACAAAAATTTCTGAAAAATTTAAAAAGTATTTAAAATATTTTCAAATTGCTCTTTGGAAATCGGTTGTAAAATCTTAAGTCTTGAGCCAAAGGAGTAAAAATAATTATAATCTACTCATTTGATATAAGTAATTTGTCTTTTTACCTTGTTCTAAAATGGTACAGGCCTAACTATATTATACTTGATGTGAGGCAAAACAAACATGTGCAACAGTGTAGTTCTGTGGTTTTACAACATATTTACATGTGGGGCAACTCTTGTTTTACCTAATATGGTATGATGATCAAATTCAATATTGACGTGGAAATAAGATGACGAGCAGCGTGTAGGTAAAAGAATTAAATGAGTAAATCCATGCTCAACAAAAGGAATGAATGCCTCTTTTTCCCTTTGACTGCAAAAATGTTATTACAGTATCATCCTGCTACTACAGTATTTCGGAGAGGAAAATATTTCAATGTGAACTTTTATCATTGCAAACCCAAGTCTAAACATTGTAGTTTATAAGATAAGCTTTTCTTAACAAGGAAAATACATAATCTTCTTGATAAATCACCATGATGAGAATATAACAACAGCCACCGAAGTGATTTCAAGTTGCATTCAGGCTTCTTGAAATAATGTTGAATTTACTTTAAAAATAATGTATTGAGGTAAAATTCAATAAAATTCAATTAAAATTAGCCATTTTAAAGTGAACAGAAATAATTTTTGTAACTCCCACCAAGGGAGAATTTTGAATCTGATGAAAAAGTGGCATAAGTAATCAAATAAACTTTTAATTTTAATTAAGTTTTTTGAGACAGAGTCTTGCCCTGTCACCCAGACTGGCGTGCCGTAGCCTGATCATAGCTTCCTGCAGCCTCTAATCTCCAGGGCTCAAGCAGTCCTCCTGCCTCAGTCTCCCAAGTAACTGGGATTATAGTTAGCGTGTGCCACTATGCCTGGCTAGTTGTTTCTTACTTTTGGTAGAGACAAGGTCTCGCTACATTTCCTAGGCTAGTCTTGAACTCCTGAGCTCAAGGGATTCTCCCACCTTGGCCTCCCAAAGTGTTGAAATTATAGGCGTGAGCCACTGTGACCAGATAATCAAATGAAATTTTAATGCTGCAAGAAGTTTTGCTAACTAAAAACTCTTATTAGTAATACCTTATACACTTACTTCAGCACCAATGAAAAGTGAAATATAATGGTGTGAAAATATAGTGGGACAAACTAGTAAACGTTGCCATTAATGTGGACCAGGCTCTGAGATCTGTAAGGTATCTTCAGTGCAGAGATGTTAGGGCTGTAAGATGTTTCCTCTGAAGTACAAAATATACAAAGATAAAAAATTTAATTTCTCATAAACACAGTTCATCCTAATTAAATTTTGATGGCCACTGCATATGATGAAGGCAGAGTTTGTTCTCCCACAAAAGTTCATAGAGGTAATAAATAAGTTCCATGCACTTTTCCCTCCAACGTTTTATATATATATTTTTAATTTTCATTTTTTGCAGAGACACTCTGGTCTTGAACTCCTGGCCTCAAGTGATCCTCCCACCTTGGCCTCCCAAAGTGTTGGGATTACAGGCATGAGCCACTTCGTCTGGCCCTTCATACATTTTGATGTAGTAATTATAGTTACTATTCTGTACATGGCGTAATTATGATCTGTGCCATATTTCATTGTTAACCACTGAAAAACAAATTCACGTGTATGGAGAAATAACTGTCATCTTTTTAAATGCAGACAGAGAATCTCAAACTTCTCAGTGAAATCCATATGAAATGAAAGTTGGATAGTAAATGACATATGAGTTTTTCCTCCAGTTGTATTTCCTTCCTACAGTCTATTAGAGTAATCATATCGTCAACTCACTGGTTTTCTGACTGAGACATGTCCTAGTATTTTCTGACTTGCCTAGTAGAAACCCACAGCCGGCCATTACTGCTGATAAGGGAGTTACCAAGTAGAGGCCAACTTTCTCAAGTCAGAAGAAAGTGTTTAGGGCATGGTATGCTTGGGTGACTTGACAGGCGGTGAGATTATGTGAACCAGCTGTTAGGGGTAGCCAGTTTTCTCAGGGACTTACTTTTTTTTTTCCCTCTATTTGTTCCCATAGTGGATCTTTGTGGCTATTCTAGTTAGACTCCAGTCATCCAATCTAGTACACAGAAAATGAGCTATAATTAAAAATCATTAAATATTAAAAACCATTAAATACCTCCATTAAGCCATTATGAAATAAAACTGAAGAACACAATTACAGCTTTAAATTCCTCCTTTCTGAGAGTCAAGACATTGACAGAGATGTCTGTCGTTTCATATCCGATGATGCTTCTAAGCATTCCTTATGCACATATGAAAAGAGCAACTATAAGAAATTATATTGCCTTTTCCTAATGTAAATAAAAGTTACATCCATGTTTCAAAGGGGGAATTAAAGCCCAGGTTTCACTAGAATATTCATTTTTATTCCAACCTAAAACTCACAGCATACAAATAGATGAATTCAGCTCGTGAGAGAGCAAAGCCAATTTAATCTCTGGCTCCCCTGAGGTAAATGTAGTTCACGGTCCTGCCCCCACCCCAACCTCAGCTATAATCCCTGGCTCCTGGAGGTAAAAATGCACTGAAGTGAGGAAAATTCTGCAGCCGGATATAATGATCCAAAATGACAGGGACAATAATGACAATGAATTTCATGTCTCCCAGTCATGAGCTGGAGATGCTTGACTAGGCTGACTTATACAATTAAATTGTTACAGGTACAGCAGGAGATGCAGTTAGCTGTATGCTTTGGGGAACGATGCCTCTGGCAAAAGGCATATTGTGGAATCCAGGCTCTTTTGTTAGGAGCCAGCTATTACTCCTCTAGGCATGCGCCTGCAATTGTACACTTTAATAAAAGAAAGCCCGGGTTAAAGACAAGTCTTTTAAGGTGTTGATTTTATCTACTTGGAAAGCTAAAAAAATCAATTACCAGTATCACAAAAGTGATTATTTTTGGTCTTTTGTTTGTTTGTTTTTTCATTGAGTTCCTGGAACATAAGTAAAACCTTAAGATGGTGCCTTTAATCCTCATTTACACTATTTGTAAACAGAGTTGTTGAAGGAATTGGGTGTTATCTACTTTAAATCAGACAGATATTAATTTCTTCAGAATAATAGAAATAGATTGAATAGATAACTGAACAGTGTGGATTTACAAACAGAATATTAATAGGAAGTCCTTTAAGCAAGTTTGGGCTACTTGCTTCTTAATGCAGTTCTTGTGAATTGGAGTGGTAATCTCCAAAGTGAAGGGTGTGAGCCTCATGAGGTGCACACAACCTTCCTCTGGGGTAAAGGAAGAACACATTATAACTTCTACTTAGATATGTTTTTAAAGTTAAATTCCCTATAAATTTGAAATGGTTCAAATGTCTATAATATATAAAAACTGTAGTATGTACATTATGTAATTTATAAATATACATATTGGAGATATATTACTTTTGGAATACTCAATTTAATTTTTTGGGGGGGGGCCACTAGTAATTTGTCATTATTTTCTTTCTTTGATAATTGGCTATTTAAATGTTTTCAAGATAGATGTGTTTAGTGAAAGGACAGATTGCTTTGGAAGAGTAAACATAACCAAATCACTTTCTTCATCTCCCAGTGTTTAATTTCTATGACATTTAATTGAGGTGGCTGAAAACATAAAAACAAAGAACTGTTGAATAAGAGGAAGTATTGGCATGATGCATTAAAGATGTGTATTTAAAAAATTTTTTCATCTTAATACATTTATTTTAAAATGTAAAGTTCTATTTGCCAACAATTTCCAGGGCTCCTAACCCTTTTTGTATCCTTATTATTGTACAACCAAGGTTTTAGAATTATGTAAATATTGATACACATAAAAGAATACATGTAGCGCATATGTAAGTTGTAAGTTTAGTCATTAAGACTGTGGGATCCACAACTGTCCTTAAAACCTAGCGAGATAGGAGAGTTACCTGGACCCTTCATAGGACTTGTGACAGGGGGTGTGGCTCGATTACCTGGCCGGGTGCTCAAACCCCTTGTGGGAGGGGGAGCACGCAGGCAAACAGGTGCCTGGGCCAGGGTGAGTGCCTTTGGGCTCTCACCCCATGGCAGCATCTAGGGGTGTGTTATGATTAATGCTCTTTTAGCAGTTGCCATCCAAGATGTCTAAGTGTTAAGTAGCTCAGTGGAGAGTCAGGGTGACAGCCTTTTACACCTTGCCCTCTTGGTACCCAGGTTCTTGTCCAGCATCTGGGAAGAATCAGTCATACAGACTTGGAGGATGGTGAATGCAGCGGTTTTACTGAGTGGTGGAGGTGGCCCTCAGTGGGATGGGAAACTGGAAAGGGGATGGAGTGGGAAGATAACCTCCCCCGTTTCTAACCTTCCAGCTCCCTCTTCTTTTCTCTCATTCTCTGCCATGCCACTCCACTCCTCTGCCAGTGGAATTTTGGGTTTTTATAGGTACAAGATTGGGGTGTTGTGGGTCAGAGTAGTTTTTGAAAAAACAGCATTCAGGTTGGAAAACAGGGATGTGAAGTTCTCATTTAGGGCCATGGGCCCAGGCTTGTGGATGGGGCCATTGCCAGGGAACTGCCCTCTCCTACACAGTATTTCCCTGCCTCCTGTCCGTATCACTAGGATATTACCAAAACATTGAAGCCAGCTGTGACTATTCACCATCTCATTCCCTCATCTGCCCTAGAAATAACTGCTATGCTGAATTGTATTATTAGGGTTCCTGGTCTTTCTTTTTAATAATCTTATCATATGTACATGTATTTCTAAAGTAATGTATTGTTCAGTTTTATTGATTTTTAAAATCATTTTTATTTTTATTATTTTTATTTATTTATTATTTTGAGATGGAGTCTCACTCTGTTGCTCAAGCTGGAGTCCAGTGGCACAATCTTGGCTTATTGCAACCTCCGCCTCCCAGGCTCAAGCCATTCTCCCACCTGGGCCTCCCGGGTAGCTGGGATTACAGGCATGTGCCACCATGCCCAGCTAATTTTTTTGTATTTTAGTAGAGGTGGGGTTTCACCATGTTGCCCAGGGTGGTTTCGAACACCTGAGCTCAGGCAGTCCTCCTGCCTCGGCCTCCCAAAGTGCTGGGATTGCAGGCATGAGCCACCACACCTGGCTGTTCGGTTTTATTTTTAAACTTTGTGAAAGTATTGTATGATGGTTACATAAGTTGATATAAATTTTGTAGAGCAGTTGGACATGCCTAGAAAAGTTGGGGGTACCTTGTGATCTAGTAATTTTATCAGTAGGTGTATGCCTTAGGCGAACTGTTGCATGTGTCTACCAGGATATATGTACAGAAAGTTCATAGAAGCACTGGGTATAATTTCAAAAAGGAAAGTAATGCAAATATCCATCAAGAGGAAAATGAATATATAATATATGGTCTGTTCACATAATAGAGTAAAACACAGCATTGAAAGTGCATGCACTGTAAACTGAGCAACACAGATGAATCTTAGAAAAATAATGTTGAAATGGCATGATAAATTGTTTTGTAATTGTAAACATTACAATCATATTAGAAAGCTACTTTCCGAAGTATTGTAGGGTCTTTAAATCAATCAGCAATATGGAAGAAGATGACTTAGGTTTACAAACTTAACTGCGCTTTGAACTCTGCATTACCACATCTATACATTTAGGCTTATGACACCTAATTTACAGGTTGTTTTGATATTTAAATGAACTATTATAATAAATGCAAAATAATTTATAAGTACAAAACATTAC
Source organism: Rhinopithecus roxellana (assembly GCF_007565055.1). Lineage (NCBI taxonomy): Eukaryota > Metazoa > Chordata > Mammalia > Primates > Cercopithecidae > Rhinopithecus > Rhinopithecus roxellana. The sequence goes on along the minus strand of NC_044562.1, from coordinate 108,374,457 downwards.
TCCCATATTGTTTGTTTGGTGGGGGGGTCAATTTCATGGATATGCTGTAGTCCATCAAATTTCTACTTTTTGTGAAAATATTCCAAAGTGAAGCATCAGTTCCACAAGCATCCCCTTGTATGTTTAAAATTTGAAGATTCTTATAGAAAAATTTGCCAAACATTCTTAGGATAAAAGGGAAAAATATTGCACATATGAACGTGCTCCAGGTAAGTATAATCTTTGAAGTTTAAGATTTAAAAACCATAACATTTTAATAGAACTTCCTCTAAACATTCCTTCCTCTTAGACATTGATTTAAAACATATTTGCTTTTAATATTTTTCCTGTTCATATGCAATTTTACACTTCTAAATTAAATGAATAGTTTTAATCTTGATTTCCTACTGTCAGATTTCCTGTTGTATTTCTCCTCTTGTTTTCCGTGAGTTACATAAATGAAACTGACATCATTGCTCATATAGCAGGCATATTTTTTTTGCCCCCAAATGCTGCCTTTTTGCTATTCAGTGTATCTGGATACCAAGTAATGCTAAATGAAGTTTGACATGTACCCCTAAGAAACAAAACTTATAAATTGTGGCTTCAAAGGAAACCTTGAATAAATAGGACACACTGTGTCCACCCAGGCTAACATCCAGCATATGTTTTAGCTTCCTGATGATGAGACAGAGCAAAATAGCCCCCAGGAAACTTTGCAATTGTTTATTGCTCACTTGTCCAGCATGTATTAAATACCAGGCTTTCATTCTCTTATAATTTGCTTTTTTAAAATTAAAATCCACCAAAGTAGATATGATCAGGTATAGCAAGTCAAGATAGTAGTCATCAATATTTGTACTCTATATATAAAAGCTTAAAAACAGTGCTAAAAATTCTCCAGTAGTAGGATGTATGTAAGTTGTTTGAACAGATGGTTCTAGTAGGTTCATAGTAAGCTATTTACCTCTCCCACTCTGTGGTTCGGTTGACCCATTTAAAAAAGATGCAGGATCAAAGGCAAGCTATTGTAATAAAATCTTTGTTCACTCTTCTCTTGATTTACTCATTCATCCAAAAAATACTTATGGAACCTCTAGTATTTGCCAGGCATTGTGCATATATGCAATATATTTTGCCAAATGCCTGGTCCCTACTATCAGCAAAGTTTTACATTTGTGTAGCAGAAAGTGGTTTTTTAAACTTTTTTTTTTTCAGAAATTATCTTTAAACCAGCTTTGTATGTATGTTGGGATAGGATATTATCTCTATTTTACAGGAAAGAAGAGGAATCATAGCTAAAACTCTACATTGATATTTTAGATACATAGTGATGTGAAGATAATTTTATTTTTTAGCTAAAAAAAGGACTTTACAAAATGAAGATTATGGCATCATGGCTTCTTTCAGCTATTATTGATTTTTTTTTCTTTTTAAAGACTTTACTTTTTTAGAGAAATTTTAGATTCACAACAAAATTGAGAGAAAGGTACAGAGACTTCCTCTATCCCCCCACTCCCACACATGTTTAGACTCTCCCACTATCAACATCCCTCACCACAGTGAAGTGTTTGTTACAATCAATGAACCTACACTGACACATCATTATCACCCAGAGTCCATAGTCTACATGAAGTTTCACTCTTGGTGTATATTCTGTGGGCTCTGATAAATATATAATGATATGTATCCACCACTGCCATTATCGTACTGAATAGTTTCGCTGGCCTAAAAATCCTCTGTGCTCTGCCTAGTCATCCTTCCCCCTCCCCTAACCCCTGGCAACCAATGATCTTTTTACTGTCTCCAGAGTTGTGCCTTTCCCAGAATGTCATGTAGTTGGAATCCTACAGTATGTCAGCTACCACTGATTTTTAAGTTTGTTATATATACACTTTTAAAAAGTAGCCAAATAGTTCAACAAAGGCTGTCCAATTTTATTATGGAAAACTCAAATATATGCAAAAGTAATGAGAATAATAAAATTGACTTTCAGTTTTATGAAACTTAAAGACACTTATAAACCACTTATAAACTCATGACCAAACACTTATAAACTCATGGCCAGTCTATACTCTCATTTCCCCCTTCCCCCACTCCCCACCATAACAAACATTTTATCCATGGATGTTTAGTCTGTATCTTTAAAGTTGAGAACGCTTTTTTAAACACAGCCACAACTAAATTGTTTAACAATAATTTCTTTTTAAGATAGCTAGCTAGCTAGCTAGCGAGCTAGATAGATAGATATTTTATAGATAAGGGATCTTGCTCTGTTGCCCAGTCTAGTCTTGAACTCCTGGACTCAAGTGATTCTCCCACCTTGGTCTTCCAAAGCCCTGGGATTCCAGGCATGAGCCACTGTACCCAGTCAACAATAATTTCTTAATATCAAATACCTGGTTATGTTCACATGTCCCTTATAATCTCATAACTTTATTAGGCTCCTGATTTAAAAAACTAACTCATAAAAATAGAGAAAATCTTACATGTAAGTTGATTCATTCTTTTTTATTGTTGTTACTATATTTTAGATTCAGGGGTACATGTACAGGTTTATTACGTGGATATATTATTGCTTAATGGTGACGTTTGGGCTTCTAGTGAACCCATCACCCAAATAGCGAACATTATACTCAATAGGTAGTTTTTAAACTCTCACCCTCTTCCCACCCTCCCACCTTTTGGAGGCCCCAGTATGGATTTATTCTTTTTTAACTGATAGGCTTGCAGTCCCTTTTTTTTTGTTTCCTCCTGGTTTTATGTAACAGTTTCCCTTTGATGTAAATTGGTAGATTTGTCTCATTAATCTGTTGCTGCATAAGAAGCAACACCTAAGCTCAGTGGCTTAAAACAATGATTGGTTATTTCTCATAGTTCTGAGGATGGATGGGCTCAGCTGAGTGATTCTCACTTGGGGTCCTTCTATATGGTTGTAGTGAGATGGCAACTGGGGCTGAAGTCTTCTAAAGGCTTCTTTACTTACCTGTTTGGTGCCTGGACTTGAAAGGCTGGGGTGGCCAGGACTTGGTCTGGCACCTCTTTCTCATGGCTTCTCTGTATGGCTAGCTTGGACTTTTTCACAGGGTACAGACTTCTTATGTGGTGGCTGGCTTACCCCATGAGCCCACCAGGAGATCAAGGCAGAAACTGAGGGCTTCTTTTGACCTAGCCTTAGAAGTCACACAATGTTACTTTCAGCACATTCTGTTAATTAAAGTGAATCACAAAAGCAGCCAAGCTTAAAGGAGAGGGGATTACAAAAGTAAGAAAAGCAGAAGGCATAGTTTACTGAGGAGTGCTGGGACATCTTTGGTGACTAGCAGCAAAAAAGCTAGATCAAATTGTTTTGTCAAAAATACTTTATGGGTGATGCAAATTTCCATCACAAGTCTGTTTACCTCTTTTTTACTTTTTGAAATTAATAATTACCATTATTGCCTATATAATTACAGCATTTCATTAGAGCTTAAGGGGTCATAAAATGGTACTTTTATAATTCTGTTTTTCCTTCTTTATGGGTTAGTTGGATTACTTATAATTTCCCTGTATCAACTGTCTGCCTACTTTAAGGTATATTGTATATAGGAAAGTCTGGATAAATGCTTGATTCTTTTCATTTATTTGTGTTCTAAAATAACGAGTTAGCTTTTTTAGTGTCCTCCAAATGTAATAAGATCTTTTTCTGAGGGGAGGATTGTCAACATAAACTCATGGATTTGACGTATTTGATAGATACATGTCAATCCGTTAGAATTACTGATGTTCATATTGCCCATCTCTGGCTCAGGGGCACTTCCTCCAGTTGGCCCCTGAGCCTTTTTGATATCCTGTCAGTAGTGTTTGATGATTTCTGTGCTGTTTGCTATGACAAGATACTCTGGTTTCATCTTGAAACTTTCCTGCCCTAGTTTTGGAAGCAGCCATTTCTTCAGTAACACTTGATTCCCTCGTGTGGAAAATGGTAACTAGGGACCATAATCTATTTGCTATGCAGTTTCATTGCTACTGGTTGGTCATTATTTCTAGGTCTTTCAATAGAAAAAATTAGGAAAAAATTTATGTGGAGAAGAAAAACATGATGAGTTTATAGATATAGTTCCACTTCAAATTTAGTATTACATGGTTTTTATTTAACCTTATCAATCAGACCTCCAAAACAGTTTAATTTTATTTTTCAGTTTTGTTGTTGAATGGGGACATACAGACAAATTACTGTCTTTTTAAGTGACTTGACATATTTCCTATAAGTGTGGTTATGCCACCACTTAATACAACTGAAAATTTCATTTTGTTTTAGATGATTAGGAATTTATTTTTTTAAACTGTGCTTTTGTTTTATAAATTATGTAAGTAAAGGGTTTTAAAGTCAAAAATGTAAACAAAGGCAGTTCAAATAAGGCTAGCTTCTTTCCTTGTTCTAACCTATTCCCTCCTTCTCCTTTAAAATTAACTTTAAAATTTTTTTGTAGGATTTTGGTATATTCTTTTAATGTATGTATGCATATGTGTTTATTATATGTACACTTGTTTTTGCTCTCCCTACCTTTTTTTTTTTTTTTTTTTTTTTTTTTTTTTTTTTTTTTTAGGTGGAGTCTCGCTCTGTCACCCGGACTGGAGTGCAGTGGCCAGATCTCAGCTCACTGCAAGCTCCGCCTCCCGGGTTTACGCCATTCTCCTGCCTCAGCCTCCCGAGTAGCTGGGGACTACAGGCGCCCGCCACCTCGCCCGGCTAGTTTTTGTATTTTTAGTAGAGACGGGGTTTCACCGTGTTAGCCAGGATGGTCTCGATCTCCTGACCTCGTGATCCGCCCGTCTCGGGCTCCCAAAGTGCTGGGATTACAGGCTTGAGCCACCGCGCCCGGCCCTCCCTACCATTTTGTAGGTGGTAGTAGTGCCTTGCTTTTTTCACCTAATAGAGTAGATATTGCTTTCCATAAGTATAAGAGGCAACAAAATTTTAAAAGGTGAATTTAAAAGCAGGGACCAACTTTTATGGAATTACATTTCATAGCCATGTTAACTGCTTAGATCAAAATATACCTGCTCATACAGCCTTAACCATCAATAAACCACACTTCCAAATTATGTTTCTTTTTCTAAGTGAAAATAAAATCTTACTTCCTTTCTTTGGATACCACAAAACAATGACACATCCACTAGTCTGATCTGTATAGAGAGCTTAAAATTAATCAGAGTCTCAAATGCTGTTATTATCATTATGTAAAATATGCTGTGATTTGTTCAAATTTACTAAAATCTGGTTCATAACATTTGCTTGCATTGAATGCTGATAATGCTTAGTCAGACTAAGTGCTTGTGTCAATTATAGTCTTTTAAATAGATGAGTCTGTCTTATACTAATATGTGAAATTATACTTCTTGGTGAAATTTGTATTGATATGCTTTATATTAATGGTGCATTTTTAAAAATTTAGAGGTAAAGCTAATTAATTGTAGTTTAAGTTTAAGATATAAAAGTTTGAGGGACTTTTTGCTTTTGTTTCAAAGACATTCGGAGAACGCATGCCCAAGAAATGTAATCCGTGCTTAAAAACATTGCATTTTGAAGCTTGCAGTAACTATCTAATGAATTCGTCTCAGAGTAATTCTCCTTCAGAAACAAAATCTTATAGGTCACATTTGGAAACAAGGACAGAAGCAAATAGTAGACATTGCAATATGGGGAAATAAATGGGAAATAAAAGACCATAATGATTGGTCTTCAGGAAGCGATAAGGATTGTTCTTCAGGAACTAATTTTTCTTGCTACTTTATTGTGTGGACAATATAATCCCTCACTTGTCTGTTGGCAGAGTCCCTAGTTTCTCACTGCTGTACTCACTCTTCACATATTTTCTAGCATTCTTTCAAGAGGATCAGGAGTCTGCCCAGATACCTGTTTAGGAAAAGGAAGAAAGAGAGAAAAAAATTAATAATTAAATCAATTTTGGAGTTGTTCTGCAGATGACACACAGCAGCTTTCTTAGTGTAATGGAAAGCCAGCCTGGTATTAAGCATCTAGTCTCAAGAAATGGCAGTAATAAAAATATCTCTTCAGTTAAAAAGCCCCACACTTTAGTTTCAACTATTGAGCCTTGGAAATGTAAAAAAAAAAAAAAAAAAAAAAAAAAACTGTGAAAAAAAAGTCTTTGGTACATAGTTTTTATAAATATAACTAACACCTTGGTGTAGATTATATTCTCTGGAGCCAAATAGATTACTATTTTAGAATATGAATTTTCAAACTAGTTTCATTATTACTATTCATACTTACTCATATCACACTTATATTAGTAAAACCCTCCGTAGATCATTATATTCACTCACAAGCATGAACCACACACCTTTTTTTTTTTTTTTTAACTCAGCTTTGCACAGTAAAAAACATATAGGCACACACAACTGACCTCCCACACAAGTTAAATAACTATTGCTCCTTTTCTGTTCAAAACCAAATGCATACTCTTGCATTCTGGAAAGTATTACTGATATATGATTTGCTATCTATTCAGCAGAAAAAATCTTTGAGAATAAAATATAAAAGTATATAATAATGAAAACAACTACCAAATTAAAAACAATATCAAATAATTTGTACTTGATATTTTTATGTCAAAGATGATTAACATGTAACTGATTTACCTGGAATAGATCTAACACCAGAGCCTGTCAGTACGCCAGAAACTGGTGTACTGTTTGGTGATATGTGTTTTATTTTCCTTAAGAAGGTTGAAGTCTGAAAGGTAACTGAGAAGAGGCTCACAACCTATTCTCTCTTTTAATAATTCCCCGTGTGTAAAGCATTGTACTGCAATAGTTACCTCAGAACCATTTTAGTGAAAGAGAAGGTAAAAATACATTATCATTAAAAAACTAATCTGAATATAGTCAGGATTTACAAATTGGATAAACTGACTACTCTCATTCTAATAAAAGAATAAAATAAACCCAATTTATTATTTTCAATAGTTGCCTCTTCCAACAGCATTTAAATAAATAGATAATAGTCCATGCTAAATGTAACAAACATGTCTATTGTATAAAAAAAGATTGAAACATGTCTATTTTATAAAGCCAGATTGATATGTATATTTTTACCTTTTTCCTCTGTCTTCTACTTGTATATTTCTTTTTCTCATCACAGATTTTGGTAAAACTGGTATTTTCATTATCCTTAAGTATGAACAAAGAGAGAAACATATTTCTCCACTCAATTATGTCGATTTTTTAAAGTAGCAAACAACCCTGTTTTTTTATTTTTTGTGTTTTTAGAGATAGCGTCTCACTTTGTTTCCTGGACTGGACTTGAACTCCTGGACTCAAGTGATTCTCCCACCTCAGTCTCCCAAGTAGCTGGGACTACAGGCATGCACCATGGTGCTTTGCTTAAGACCCTATTTTTAAAAAAACCAAGCATAAACATTATTAACACAAACATAATGAAATATATATACAATTTGGAGTAATATTTAAGGTGACTTAAATACCTGGATGCAATTAAACACTTAACTCACTAAAGTTTAATTCTTTTAATTTGCCACATTTGCTGTTTAATGTTACCTTGGTCTTCTCCCCATCCCATCCCAAGTATGAACAGTATTAATTCACCCCTGCCCCCTTTAAAAATATATACAAAGACACATGCACACGTATGTTTATTGCGGCACTATTCACAATAGCAAAGACTTGGAATCAACCCAAATGTCCATCAGTGACAGACTGGATTAAGAAAATGTGGCACATATACACCATGGAATACTATGCAGCCATAAAAAAGGATGAGTTTGCGTCCTTTGTAGGGACATGGATGCAGCTAGAAACCATCATTCTTAGCAAACTATCACAAGAACAGAAAACCAAACACCACATGTTCTCACTCATAGGTGGGAACTGAACAATGAGATCACTTGGACTCGGGAAGGGGAACATCACACACTGGGGCCTATCATGGGGAGGGGGGAAGGGGGAGGGATTGCTTTGGGGAGTTATACATGATATAAATGATGAATTGATGGGTACTGACGAATTGATGGGTGCAGCACACCAACATGGCACAAGTATACATATGTAACAAACCTGCACGTTATGCACATGTACCCTAGAACTTAAAGTATAATAAAAAGAAAGAAAGAAAGAAAGAAAGAAAGAAAGAAAGAAAGAAAGAAAGAAAGAAAGAAAGAAAGAAAGAAAGAAAGAAAGAAAGAAAGAAAGAATAATAAAAAAATATATATATATATATATATTTAAAATCCAGATGGGGTCAGTGTTGGGAAGGGGGATGGATTTCTGCTGAAACTCCACATGTGCTCCTTACTGCTGGTTGATGCTTTTGATGTTGTCACGCCCTGAGGTCAGGAGAACACAGACAGGAGAGTAAGTGGCAACTGTAGCAACCCCAGGCTTTGTGGCACTTCTCTCCAGAAGATGCAAGGGTATTTTCTGCACATCAGCACTGGCCTTGACAGTAGAGAATTTCTTTTCATTTACTTTAAAATGGTTCTAACGAAAACCAGGCTCTCTCATTTGCAAAACAGCTGTCTGTAGCAAAGCCGGACCTTCTCTTAGAGACAGACTGAGGCCACAGATGTCATGTGGCACCTGCATGTGGAGGCCACAAGTGGCCCATTAACCAGATCTGGGCTGAGGCTGCTGAGGCTGTACCATGGAGCTCACTCCTTGGAGGCCAGCTGCAGTGTTCCCACCCAGCCAGGAAGGGCAGTACCCTTCTCGGTCCCAGAATGGTAATCTGAGGGGCCTCCATGACACAATGGGGCCTTTATCCTGGGCATGGACCACTGTGGTGCTTTCTCTCCCTCCATAGGACAAACGTATGGCCACAGATTCCAGCAATCACTGGAGCCCACTTGGGCCATTAATATCCCATCTTGTCACTTCTCAAGCCCCTGCCTACTCCACCAAAAGGGCTGGGGAGGCAGTCCAAAGATGGAGGTTATAGATTTACCTTAATAAATATATAATATATATGTATATATAATTTTATTTTTACTTTTACTTTTTTAAGTGACAAAGTCTTGTTCAGTTGCTAGGCTGGAGTATAGTGGAATGATCACAGCTCACTGCAGTCTTGACCTCTTGAGTTTAAGCAAATCTCTCACCTCTTGGTTACAGTTGTGTGCCAACACATCTGGCTAGTTTTTATTTTTTAAAAGCTCTTTGCAGAGACAAAGTCTTGCTTTGTTGCCCAGGCTGGTGATAAACACCTGGCTTCAAGTGATCCTCTCACCTCAGCCTCCCAAATGCTGGGATTACAGGTGTGAGCCACTGCATCCAGCCCCCACATTTTGATTTAGTTTTATCTTCTACCTTTTTGTGATTATGTATCTTAGTTTAACAAGCCTTTAGTTACAACTGGGTATAATCAAGGGCCTTCTGTGTGCCAAGTGGTTGTCTATGGTTGGACTTTTTCTCTTCTCCCTATGTGGTCCCCCACCATTCAATTTTAAGGAGGTACTTTTTCCTTGTTATCTGCACTTTTTGAGCAATAGGTTTCGGACTACTTACCCCTGTAATTTCCCTTTGAATTATGGCATTTTAACCATTTTTCACAAATATTGAGCTTGAAATTTTAGCGCCGTCAGGAGGGACGGATCCCTAGCAGCTCTTTTATTGAGATTATTCTATTGGCAGCAATAGGAGTTACTGGAGGGCACTGCCACCCAGAAACCAGATGAAACCAACTCAGAAATTCTGAGTATAACTGACAAAGGCTTTATAGAAATTTAGAAGGACATTGGGTAGTAGAGGACTTGGGGAAAAGTAAAATCCCTAATTTCCTCCTCTGTGATCCACATTTGATATAGAAATCATGATTTGTCTGGTATTGGACAGAATCACAAATAAGGATTAGTTGCCATAAAAGTTTTTCTAATTTATATTGTGCAAGAGCTGTAGTGCTGCATCAGAAAGGAGTCTCTGTTTGCTAGAAGAGCTATGTCAGCAGGTGAGGCCTAAAGCCTAAAGGTCTGCAGGGTGGTCAGGGGTGGGAGAGAATGACCTTACTCTAGACTTTCAAATTGTTCCTCACCCTTCACAAAAAGGGCAGTTTCCCAAGGCTGAAGGAAGCAGCAGTCACTGAGTGTAGAATGTTTCTCTCTGGTGCAGTGGGTTGTGACCACTCTCATTGCTGTTTTCTTTCTTTCCAGAGTAAAATAGGCATCCTTCAGAAATTTCATACCATGTAGCCCTGAAGAGCACTTGGCTAGATTATGGTGGTTTCTAAATGTACATTTGGTTAATCTGTTGAAGAGAAGTAATGAAAAGCTGAACAGTCTCTTTCTCCTCCATCAACTCATGAGTTATGAGTTCTGGAGAAATGTTGGAGAAAACCTTGACAGCAGTATTTGAATTCCCCCTTGTGTTTCTGCTGCTGAAGCTGCAGCTTCCAAAATTGCAGGGCTTCTTCATCAGACTGCATCTCACCATTTAGCCTTTTAGTCCATTAAAGAATCTGATTCTGTCAGCAAGGCTTCAGGTTTAGATCTTATTAGCTCTAGATGGTTTTTTTTTTTAAATCTACCCTCCAGAAATGTGCAGAAAGTCCCAAGATAAGAGAAAACTTCTTGTCAACAGTGCTGAATTTCCTGGTGTGTGATTATTGGGAAGAAGTTGACTGAATGTTAATATGTGTTACTTCTGAATTGAGGTGTGCCCAATGTAGGTCTATGCATACATTATACTGTTGCTGCATGTATGTAAACTCTTAAAAATTGGAATGGGGGAGTTCTCTGACCCCCGCTTACAGGATGTGCAATGGGTGTGACTCATATGTTCAGCCACCATACTCAGACACCTTATGGGAGGGGGAGCACACAGATGGGCAGGTGGAGGAGCCAGGGTGAGCGCTTTTGGGCTCCAGCCCATGGTAGCGTCTAGGGGTGGATGTCTATGACTCCTGAAGCCCCAGTGGGCATGTCACAATGCTCCTTTAGCTCTGCCGTCTGCAGACGGCTAAAGCGTTAACCAGCTCAGTGCCCTCTTGGTATCCAGGAAGAATCAGGTCACACAGACAAATTGAAGGACGGTAAATACGGGGGATTTTATTTCCAGGTGGAGATGGCTCGCAGCAGGATGGATGGGGAGCTGAAAAGGAGATGGAGTGGGAAGATGATCTTCCCCTGGCGTTCTGCCGTCCTGTGGCCGATCTCCTCTCTGACCGTCCCCAGCCAAACTCTTCTTGACATTTAGATGCTCTTTCTCTTCTCTTCTCTGCTGTCTGCTCTGCTGCTTCTTTGACCTTCTGCTGATCTGCTCAGGAGCTTGGGCTTTGGAGTTTATAATGGTACACGATGGTGGGAGGTATGGCAGGCCAAAAGGCAATGTTTGGGTGCAAAAACAGGAATGTCTGTTTCTGTTTAGGGCCATGGGTTTCCAGGCTTGAGGGTGGGGCCTTTGCCAGGGAGCTGCTTTCTTCTACCCAGTATTTTCTTACCTCCTGTCCATATCAAAATGAGTATCGATACTCTGTAAGATTTTCTTTCGTTTAATTCTGTACACTATTCTTCAAGATTAGATTTAATGTATTAGTCTTAGGATTGGAATGACTATAAAGGAAGCAGCATTTTGTATAGTAAGTTGAAAGAATCTGTAGATTTATAGCTTTCTAAGTAAGATAGTATTCTCAGTTGTTTTTTCACATGACTAGCATTTACATTTATTCATGTATCTATTCAGTAATTATATGAGTGCTAGTTATAAGTCAGCTAATGTGATAGGTAATGGAGATGAACAGAATACCATGAATTGTTTTTTCTTAGAAAACTCTTTAACAGAGGATACAGACAAGGAAACCATTGATTTATGGTTGCCTGTGAGAAGTTCTGTGACAAGCATATACCTAATATGGTTGTGTGTGGGAGAATCTAGGAAAGCTTCCTTAAGTAAGTAATGCTTTGCTGAATTTTAAGAAAGGGTAGTATAGCCAGGTAAAGACAGTGGGGGAAGATGTTGACAGGAACACTGTGGCCAAAGCATGCAGGCCCATGGAATTACAGGAAGCAGTTGTGTAGAGCTTGAGTGTAGGTTTGTGTAGGGCCTGGATGATGGAGGAACAGGTATGCCAGGATGAGGAGTTTAGTTTGAATTCTCGAGGCAATGGACATCCAGTGAATGCAAACAGCATTTGATACGGTACTCAGGGTGCAGAAAACGGAATGATTAATAGGAGGGCATTGGATGAGATTTTATGCTGATAGGAAGGAATCCCAGGAGAGAGAGAGAGAGAGAAAGAGAGAAAGAGAAGAAGACCTGGGAAAGAGAGAGAGAGAGAGAGAGAGAGACCAACCTAGGAAAGAGAAGGCATATTACACAGGACATTATCCATCTCCTTGCTTAAATTTCTTGGACAACTCCAGCATCTACTACCTAGATTTTCTTGTTTTTTTTTTTTTTTTTTTTTTTTTTTTTTTGATAGGTGTCTTTGTGGTTTACCTCTTTATTTGTGTAACTGCCCTTTCTTGTCTTTTGTTACATCTTTGATTTGGAGGTGAATTAATAAATGAATGTCAAGTGTTCCCAAATTCTGTTTTAACAATAATCTAGATCTTTTAACGCTTCAGTAATGTGGGCTTTTAAAAATCTGTGATTGCCCAACTGGTTTATGTCAGCATTTTGGAAAGAATATCACTCTTTAAAGCGGTGTTAGAGATATAAACCCTCTGGGGAGTGAAGAATGCCTGGTGCATGCTAATTTTGTACTTATCCAGGTGGAGGAGAGAGAGGAATAGCCAAAGCTATAGATAGAACAAAGGCATGTCAATTGCAACCTGGTCTCAGTTTAGGCTTAGCTCTCCTCACCAATCCCCTATCAGGATATTAGTGGCTTATTTATTTATTTTTAACCTGTATCATATTAAGCTCTTTGACAAATCGCATTTTGATTTATAGTCTGTGCATTTGGCATGTGCTTTAATGGCATTAGCCAACTCTAGACACATACTGAATTCATTATGTACCTTATGTATGTAAGTAGTAATACTTCCTTTTAATGAACATACGGTCACATCAAAGTGCTGTGAGGTTGTTTTACAAAAGCATCTTTGTGTAGTGCTCCTCAGAAGTTTTGAGATGTGTATTAAGTTGAAGATTAATATGCTGTATTTTAAGTTGTATTTTAATGGAGTAATGTATTATAATTTTGCCCTCTCCTTAAGGTGAGTAGACTGTTATAGTCTGTTTGAGTCTTTGATTTTTAGGCTTTGGTTCTTAATTAGAATTCAACATTGTTGACATGTAAATTGTTTGTGACCAGATGAATTCAAAACTCAGAAAGTAAAATTGCCTTTGAATTTGTATCCTCAGCTATGGTATTGATTGAAAATTGATGAGTAACTCTTTTTCTTGTTTTCTGTAGGCAGTAAGAAATTCACAGAATCTATTTACAACTGTATGTGACAGCGCTTAACCTTGACTATGCCTGCTAAAAGATTCCTTGACCTTAAAATGTGCATACTCTTCAATGTTGGAGGGCAGGCTTCTCCTAAGGTAGAGGCAGAGAAGTAAACCAGCAATAGGCAGGACTCAAGATCTAGCCTGCCTGATCAGGCTTCCAAACCAAGGAGTGGCAGCCGGCCAAACCACCTGTCTCTGCTGACTAGGCATTCTTAATGACCATCCCACACTTCATCAGTGCATGGGATCTGAGCACAGGTCTGAGCAGACTAATAGTTTTCTTCGTGAAGCAATCCATGAAGTCAAATGCATGACAGTATCTTGGGGATTCTTTGGGAAGAGGAGGGGGTCTGTGGAGGACACTAGGTCATCCCCTTGAAAGGAGAGGTAGAGGCAATTGCTTGAGGGAAGGGCTAAGCAGAATGTCAGAGCTTTGGCTAAGCAAACAGATATGAGCAGAGTTCTAGTTCAACTAGGAGCACAGAGTGAGAACCAGATATTGGGGGCAGGAACTCTTCTGTTTGATGTCTACGGTGGGAGAGACTGCACACTGGTGAGCACAGGGATTCCTTTGTGTAGGGGTTCCTTAAAGACAGACAACAGTTTATAGGCAGATAACAGTTTCTGGAGGGATGGGGCTCCCTATATAATGCCAGGGGCTGCCAGGATTGACTCAGGATTGACTCGGGGACTGCAGGGGGCTGTCCCTGCAGGTTGAATGCTGTCAGTGATTACAACAGGGCAAGGGCACCTTGACTGTCTCAGAAACTAATAGAATCTTTCTTTGACAATAATCACTGACGAGCATTTCCAGGAAGACTTTGAAAATTGCTGGGAGTCTGAGCAAGAAACCCTACTCACTAAAAGCATGGTATGTGATTCATTATAAAACAGAAGGAAAAACATTAGTAATAGACATGGTGTCTCCCAGCCTTGTATAGTTGAAAGTAAAACTAAGTAATACATTTTCAATTTGGTGTGACATTGTAGAATTTCTAAATTTATTATTATTTTGAAATTACAGGAAATGATTAGAAGTATGAGGGTGTGGTTCTTCTGTTGTTTGTTTTTCACATTTGAGTCTTACTACATGTCACCATTGTCCAGCATTTCAGAGACAAATGGAATATTTTTGACATTCATTGAAACTGTTTTGGTGAAAGAGCTGTATTATGGTACTATTTAATTTTAATTTTTATAATAGTTTATCATAAATGAGATTAGAGCATATTTATTGAATTACCTTGTTTTTAAACTCTTAAATATTTATTGAGTACAGATTAGAATCAAACTTTTTAGATTATTAGAAAAGTCTTTCCCAAATACAAAGGGAAGTGATTTTATCTGTAGTAAGTTCCCCCAAACCCCCGAGGGGAAGTTTTGTTTTAAATGTTTACATGTTTTATATTGACATATTTGTTGGCTTAAAAAATATGGCAATAGCATCCAGCATAGTACTTGATGTATGTGGTTGCAATTTGACATTATTTTATTGGTAACTATATTGTGTATAAACTTTCTTTTCATGTCTTTTTATGTGGGAGACATCAGATATTCTACTAGGTGTTAGGAGGTAGTGAAATTAAGTTGATTCTCACAGTATTTGCACCTCAGTCTTCTGCCTCAGCTTGTGACCTTGCCTGAGAAGTTTCAGAATAGCTGTTTTATCATTTCCCTTAGGGTGATCGGGCTCTGGTAAATTGATTGGCATTAGCCCAACTCACAGCCTATCGAATCATGAATTGATTACTTTAGACAACAAATAGTTTAACACCTTCCTACATGCCATACATTGTTGTCCTTGCAGGAGATAAACTCTTGGAGATGATTAATGCTGGGGGATAGAACCAAGTTCCTGCCCTTAATTTATTCATTCCTATGAGAAGTGAAACATTCATGTAAAACAGATGACTCAGATTGCTGTTAAAAAAAAAAATCTAGTAGGGCAAACCTATTTGAATAACCAAATTAAGATCAAGATTTTGCCTAGTAACTATAGAGTTCAGGCAGAAGCAATGAAATGGTCTAAACTATAGTTTAAAAAACAATATCTATTAAAGATATCTTTATCAAGTAAGTCTGAATATTTTGCTTTTATAGGTAAAAAGATAATTAAATTCTGACTTTTTCATTTCATCTTTTAGAGTCTCAAACCCCAAATAAAGTTTCCAAATAAACATTGAATCTGGGTTGCTGAGAGATGTTATTCTGATAACTGAGGAATGTTTATGATTCAGGTATTAAATAAAAGGTTATCTTAACAAAAGGAGAAGGAAGGTAAATGTAGTAGATGGCAATCTGTTAACAGTATTAGCTTGGTTCTTAAAATGCTTTGCAGTTTACAAATGCTTTCACATATGCTGGAATCTGATTATTTCAGCGGCTCCAGGGGATTGGTAGAGAGGCTCTTGTTAGACCTACTTTATAGATGAAACAGACTCTGATGAGGAAAGGAATGTCCCCAGAACCTGAGTTAGTGGCGGGTTGGTTCCTGAACTCACACATGCGGAGTCTCCAGCATTAGTGCTCTCTGACTAGGGCCAAGAGTTAGCCTGCTTTTCATGTAAATGCCCTAGTACACATTCCTTTCAGACAATCAGGACGTTGGGTTCAGGTCAGACTGATTTGATAACAATTTGATAAAGTGTGGAATCTTCCTGTGATTAAAGAGAGAAATCTGATAAGGTACAAGACATACCATGAAACAGATAAAGGTTCTCTCAAAAGGCTGGCTCCAGTTAGAATTCCCCAGCCAGTCCTTGGCACTTGGTTCCATGTGTTTATTATGTAGCTCACACTCGAAATCACCCTTGGGGCAAGTTGAGCCATTCCAGCATTTTGTAAAAAGTTGTGTGCATGTACTCACACACAAATGAGGAAAAGAGGACTGAAAAGATGGTTCTGTGTAAGTGAAAGGATTCGCTTGATTTTTCCCAGTCCTATTATGAAAGATGGTTTAGTTACATCAAAGGGCTTCTTTTGACTTGTTATATAATTTGATGCTTGAGTTTTCAGTTAGCTTATTTGAAATTTTGTAAATTGCAGTTTATAAAATTGGAGGGCCCTGAGAGATCAGTTTCCACCTTGTGGCTTGAATAATGAAGATACTGAGATGAGGGGTTAGGGCTTGCTCAGGTTTTTGTTGCAGACAGGAAAAAAAAAATCTGGTTGACTTAAAGAGAAAAGAAATTCTCTGATAGGACCTTGAACAGCAGGCAGAAATACTGGGAAGACAGAGACCTAGCTTGAAAAATAAGGGACTAAATATGATTTGTAGCAACCACAGCCACAGGCAAAATCCTGGCCCACAACCAGTGCTCCGAAGACTTGATTGCTGATCCCTGCAGGTCGCGTTTTGCTGTGCCACCACTGCTGACATCTCTATTGCTGCTGCCCCTAGAAATGGGATGGTACTGCTATCGTTGCATCTACCTCTGGATTAGAGGTTCTTTGGGTCACTACTTCTAGATTGAAGTCTGTGTTGAGGGCATCTGACTGGCAAAGACAGGTTAAAGGCCTGTGTCCCAGGGGACCATTCTTCCTCTCCTATGGGATGGTAGAATGCCTTTCTGCAGGGCTTACAAGAGAGGAGGAGGCGTTTAGATGCTAGTAAGCAAAAGCAAACCACATCAAACATGAGACAGTTATCTGCTATGGAAATATACCCATTTAGTGGCTATTTAAGAGGTTGGAACTTGAGTTTTCTGACTTTTCTCAGGATGCCAAATTTATAGCTAATGTAGATTTGCTTTCTGAAAAGTGACAGAAGCTCTGTGGTTTATAAGAGAAAATGAAGTCCTCTGTAGTAAGATTTAATAATTCTAATATTTTGAAACAGACAGTTTTCCCATCAACACTATTTTCCTCTGGATTGAAAACCATTCCCCATCTTCCTATCCTTCGTGACATACAGAAAAAAGAATCTTATTTTTCAGTGGTAAAAAGTGGAGAGAGAGAAAAGGAGTAAAAAAAGAACAAACAGTATTCATGAAGTGCAAAGATTAGAGGTTAGTTGTTACACATTTCAGGGAAAGTTTGTCAGATTGATGAGCAATAAAACCATTTAGAACTGGAAAATCTTCAGGGCTTTTGTTTTTTTTAAGTTATTTTAGGCAGTAACCACATCTTGTCGTTATAGTCTGCTTTCTAGCAATTCCTTTTTACCTTTTAATAATAGAAGCTAATATTTATTGAGAACTATTTTGTCATAGCATCATTACCTATCTCACTTCTTCCTCACGATAACTCTGTGTTAATCTCATTACTATTCTCCTTGCGTAGCTGAGAGATCAAACCTTAGATGAAGCAACTAGCATGAGGTTTCACAGTTCATAGATGTGGGGCTTGAACTTAAGCATATACACCTGTGAAAGAAGCTTTGTAAATCTTCTTTTAACTTAAGAGAGAAAAGAAGGTATGTCTAGAATGCTGTTTGATAATATTTTAAGGAAACTGCAGGGGAAGGAGAAAGGAAGTGTGCTGGAAAATCGAAAGACTTTTGGGAGCATGTGGCTCCTCCACATTAGACTTGTAAATTTGCTCTTGTCTCTCTGTTCCAGGACAGCTGGGCCAATCTGATCTCTTTCAGTTCTGCTCCCCACAATAGTACTTAGCTTAGTGCCTGGTGCATAGTAGGTGTTCAATAAATATTTACAAAAAGAGTTAATCTCAAGCATCCTCAGGACAGTTTCCTGGGCTTAAGATGCCGTGCAATTTAGACTGCTGCTCTCAGTAAAGAAATAACTATACCCTCAAAGCCAGGCATTCCAAGAAGGTTTATCAGTGAATTTAGTGCATTTCACAAACAAAGAAGCTTACCAGGGGTTTTTAGGCCAAATAACTGGATAGCCTGTTAAAGATCTCTATAGTATGTCTTGCTTCCTGACTTTCCAACTTCACTTCAATTAATTTTGTCACATTGCTCCCTTTTCCTTTTTCTTCTTTAAACATATAAAATGCTGTGTTTTTTTGGCTGTGGTCGAGAGAGAATGGATTGTCCTGGGAAAGGCACAAGGAATCTTCATTGTAAACTAATGTGTAGAACATTTTTTGTCCAGAAATAGCTAATGAATACCCAAAGCATTCTGTTGCTTGCAGTTTAAATGTAGTTTCATTTTTGTTCAGCTCTAGCAAGATTTCTAAGTGTCTTAAAAGTAAAAAAACTTACTTTTCATTAGATTCATTTAAACTTTTTCAAGAGAGGAAAGTCCTGAGGGTATAGAAACTTTACATACTTAAATATATCATGTTAAGGAACTTCACAACGTTTCGTTTATATGGGGCCAAAGGCCACAGATCCACCCCGATTGCTAATTATTGAGATTGCAAATAGCTTATTTTAGAACTTAGGGTGAGACAAAAGAAACATGAAGGAACAAAAGGCCCAGGATAATGAAAAGGATATTGTGAAGAGAAAGGCCTGTAGAATTATGATGCAGGTCACATCCTGTACCTGCATTTAATTGTACCTTTGTATTTAATAATAAAAATGATTACATGCTCAGTGCTAACAGGTGTCCCTGCTTGAGAACTGTAGTATAGATAGGTGACAGCAAATTACTCCAATTCATAAACTTGGAATATTATGCTTTTATTTTGAGTTTCACCAGTCTATACTAGAAGACATTTTGTGCCAAAATGTACATCAACCCAGGAAGATTTTCTAACTTAGCCCCTGATAAATATACATAAAACACAGGTGAATATTTTAAAGTATAAATGAAAGAAAAAATCAAGTGCCAGGCACTTAACACATTGAGGTTGTGTTAATACCATAGTCACATTTCTAGTTCTTTATATTTTCTATAAGCTTTGAATGTAATGTAAATTAGCAGTGATTTAAGTGGTCTTTCTGTTAGAACTTAATTGCCTTCTTTATGAATTTTCTCTAATTCTTGCTTAACTTGAACACTTTCTGTAACTGCCCTGTCCAAAATATAGCCCCTGCCCTAGGAATTTGTTCTCCCTATCCTCTGTTTTTCCTTTTATTGCCATTATTGCAATAACAATGTTCTTATTAACCTGTTTGATTTTATCTGTCTTCCCCATTAGAAAGAGGTTCCATAGGACAGAGACCAAGGTAATCTTATTCTCCCTAAATCAGTGGTTCCCTAGTACCTTGACCATGCCTGGCTCATAATGTGTACCCCCAAAAATATTTGTTACAGAGATTCGTTAATCTGCCACTTACCGTCTTAATCATATACCAAAACCCTGCTTGCTGCCTTAACTTTATCACTAGCCTCCTCCCTTGGCTTATGTTTTTACCGAAGATTTTGTGGTTGAAGACATTCTATTTCCATAGTCTGTTGGGTAGTGAAGTAGAGAAATAATAGTCCCCTTGATCCCATGGCCATAGTTGAGTGGAGGTTGAGGGGTTGGGGACTGTTCTTAGACTCTTTAAGCCTTGAGCACATTGCCTTTATTTGATCAGCCTCTGAACTGTGATTCATTCATATGTGAATATCTGCTAGGTAGCAAAGGCTTTGGCAGGTACTGTGGAAGCAAAATCGAAAAAGATGCACTCTGTTCTTTTAGGAACGTATCATTAGAAGTGACATCCCCAAAGTCTGTAACTATGTCTCTTTGGCTGTCCAGTATAGACTCAGTTCCTAACACAATACCTGGGACATTACAAGTGATCAATAAATTGAATGTTGCATGCAAGTATTTAGAAAATAGCTTGTGCTGTAATAAATGTAATGTACAAAGTGCTTTGGAAACACAGAAGAGGGGAAGGCCATTGTGTCTAAAAGGAGTCAGGGAAAGTTTCACAAAGGAAGGATTAAAAGTTGAGTTTACCAGATAGGGTAAGATGTACCACATAGTAAGGACAACATGAGCAAGAAATCAGAGGTGTGCAAGAGCAATATTTTATGTGAGTTTGGGCACTGCGGTCACTCTGGAAATTTAGGATGAATGTGAAGAAGTGGTGGGCATTGAGGCTGTTGGAATCATTATTTATTCCCTTATTCAGGTACCCTATGCACTAAGTAGCTCTTGTGGCACAAATGAATCACCTTTTGTTTATAGTATTTCTATAGAAAAAAGAATTGAGTTCCAAACGTACAGTTTTGAAGATAGAACCTGTTTGTAAATAGGGATTAACTTTAGTAGAAAATTGGCTACATTGCCTATATAAGCTATTTATTGCTATAATTCTTCATGCAGATAACCACAAACGTGAATAGCATAAAAATAATTAGGGTTTATTTTACATGCATTGGAATGCTTATCAGGTGGCTCTTCTGAAATAGTCTGGGTGGGCAGGGTGATTTTCTGTTCTCCATTGAACTTGCACTCCTCTGTGGGGGTGTTGGCTGTCTGTCAGCTGAAGCAAGATGGCTTTAACTCAAGGGGCTACTCAACATTTGCCGTCATCTTCATCCTGGTACCATTAGGCTAGCCTGGGCATGTCCTTTTGATGACATTGGCGGAAGGCAAGAGCACAAGCAGAAACATACAAGTGCTCTTTTGAGCGTCTGTTTTTGTCACATTTACCAACATTCCGTCGACCAAAACAATTTCACATGGGTGAGTCGAGAGTCAGAGTGGGACACTGTGAGGACTCAAGGCAAAGGGAATGGCTACAGGAAGGGGTGAAGGATTAGGGCAATTTTTGCAATATATAGCCCATACAAGCTAATCAAATCAAAGTTTATAGATCTAACGGAAGTGTATGATTTCTGATTTCCTTCATGAAACACTTATCTTTTGGGCTTTATTGATGCCCAGTCTCTTTTTGATAGGCTGGGGGAAAGTCAGAGAAACCATAAATGGGAAAAGGTTGAAGTGAGATCTTGAAAGGGATAGGTAATTATTAACAATTAGCTATTGCATGCTTTGTGTAATTTCAGAGGTACCCAGCTCATCTCCTTTTATAGGTCACTGAAGCCCAGAGCAGTACAGTGTATCACCCACATTCCCCCAGCCATGTTAGTGACATACCCAAAAGTTGCAACTCAATCATTCTAAGCCCAGAGCCATTCCCCACAATATCTTTTAAGGTGCATTCTCCATAAACTGCCTCATGTGCCTCCCTGACCCCGTCACTCCTCACACAAACACTTTTGTAAATGGTTTATGTTTGAAAATTGCATTGTTACCACAATTCACCATGAAAAGTGGGTTCTTATTTTGAGTTTTCCTTTTTAAGTTTACATGTCATACCTTAAAGCAAAATAATCCCCTTGTGTGTGTGCATGTATGTGTGCATGTGCACGCACACGTGAGTACACACACACGCATGCCCGCACACACTCATTCACACATACACACTACACACACATCCCTATTTTGCCCTGCCTTTACCTGAGTATTTCCAATCAGAAAGGGAACATTTAAATATAGTGGTTATATTAAATTAGCTTGAGTTTGGTAGGTTAGCCAATGAATTATCTTTGCTAGACTTCTAAGGGGGAGCTGCCAGAGAGGTCACTGTGACACTCTTAGTCTGAGACTATGAAGCATGGGGTATAAATTTAGTTAGAAATGAGGTTAAAGCTTTAGGGAGGTATTGTTTCTTACCAGCATCATTTTCCCCCTTGTGTGAAGTAGTCAAAGTGATTACACAAGACTCAGGTCAGGGCACAGGGACATGGAAGGAAGTATTCTCAACATTTCAACAGTGGCAGTTTTTAATTGATGAAGTTATGGACAGATGCTATTCTAATTAAAAACCACTTTTCCTAACAAATAGAGTTTCTCTACTGGCAGGTAGATATCGGATCAATAAGTCTGTGATAAGCATACCTTTTAAAAGTATGCTATATTAAAAGGAAGCTTTTATGTAGACTGTCATAGCATCAGAGTTTTAGACCCGAAGAAGCAAGAAAATGCCAGATAGTTTTTTACCTGTTTTTTTTTCATATTTACTCATTCTTCATACTCTATACATCACTGATTATTATTCTTTTTTGAGCTCTTTTGCATGTTAACATAGTTGCCAAACTTTGACTCTGAGGAGAGCAATATTGCTGTCTCCAGAATATTTATATTCAAGGCCTATCTTTTAGACAGTTACATTCTAAACTATGTGTGGTCCTGCATTTTTCACTTAAAATATCTCTTATTCTGCTCTGTGCAAGGTCATTGAAGGTTAAAACAAAGTTTTCTCTACCATCATCAACCTTCATTCTTTTTGGTGGATAGATTTTATATTTTGTTTCTCTAAACAAGGGAAAACAGTTATAGTTCCACCTCTTGTGTGCTTCCTCTCCTATGAGTTGTAAGCTCAGTATTGCACATATGCAAGATTTCAAGTGCAAAAGAGAACAGAGTCGGAAACAGATTTTCACAGTTCCCGTCTGGGTCCTTGTGTAAGTGCCAATGTAAAGCTATTCAGTGATTAGTGAAAAACAGTATAATGTTGCCTGGCTCTAAGGAAACAGCTTTGAAAATCTCAACTTAATAAGCAGATCAATTAGGTGGGGGTTTGGGATTATTGTATCACATTCCAATGGCATGCAGTGTTGTCAAAAACTTTTTTCTCCAAAATAAAATAAAAATAAAAAAGGAGGCATAGAGTTACCTTTCAAAATGTCAGGAAAGAGGGTTGGGGAAATTAGTTAGGAATAATGAAAATATATCACATATATCTCAGGAAGCATACACTATGAGCATCTGGGTATCTCAGGGTAAGGGGTAGGTTTCGTGTGGGTAGGGGAGGAGGAAGTTTACCCTGCATCCAAGGAGGTAAATGGATTAAGCTGAATGTCTGGGAAGACGAGGATTGCTGGGTGGAGGTGTGAGACCCAGGGCTCAGGGGTATATCAGATTACTTGCTCCCCAAGTTTTGGGAGTTAATAATAGCTGTGCTTGCGTTTCCCTGCAAAGCAAGGGATACCTTCTGGGATAAGTCCCGAGGGAGTCACTCATAACTGTTTCTGCTTCCCTCCCAGTTATTCAACATAAATATAAGGCCTAGTTTGGGGTTAAATTGAGATTTTTACACATTTCTGTCTCTATCACATTTCTTGCCACCAACTTACGGAAGTCTGAAATTTCTTTTTTTTTTTTTGAGACGGAGTATCACTGTCACCCAGGCTGGAGTGCAGTGGCCGGATCTCAGCTCACTGCAAGCTCCGCCTCCCGGGTTCACGCCATTCTCCTGCCTCAGCCTCCCGAGTAGCTGGGACTACAGGCGCCTGCCACCTCGCCCGGCTAGTTTTTTTTTTGCATTTTTTAGTAGAGACGGGGTTTCACCGTGTTAGTCAGGATGGTCTGGATCTCCTGACCTCGTGATCCGCCTGTCTCGGCCTCCCAAAGTGCTGGGATTACAGGCTTGAGCCACTGAAATTTCTTTAACAAGAGAAAATACTCCATTTGTAGTTAGAGATAAAAGAATTTCAATACCTGTTTGTTTAACACAATGAATGGAATTAGGCTAAACTCAACAGTAATTGGAAACGTATTATGTACCTAGTAATAACTAGAAAAAAACAAAGCCAAACAAGTAAGCCTTTCTGACTTCTCTTGAGATGTGGGAATTGTACAGTAACCACAATGGGATGTAAGTTTCATGAGGGTAGAGATCACCCTGTATGTTTCTCAGTTATATTCCCTGCATTTGTCACAGTGCCTGACTCATAACAAAGGATTTTCATTTTTGGAAGTAGATGGACACCTGGATGATTAAAGTATCATAAAGACTATTTTTAAAAGTATGTACAAAATAAAATGTTGACCGAGAGGAAGCAATGAATAATTTTGCCCTGGAAGGATGCAGATAAAGGGAGACTTTCTGCATCCCTCCAGGAGATGCAGAACTAGACATTTGAGCTCGATCATGAGAGATGAACTGAGGTTTCTCAGAACTTCCAGGATGGTATCCAGCCAGAAGAGTAAGTGTGTGGAAAGGCAAGGTGGAAAATGACATGAATGTTCAGGGAGCTACAAATGATTTCACAATTCTAGGCACAATGAACCATGGCGGACGAGGATCATATCATGAACAGCCTTTGTGTGTAAGTGACATCTCAGATTTGAGTCAAGACAGGTGCTGCTGGGAATTGGGGAGGGGACATAGAAAAACAAGGACCATAGGAACTTGTTTCCACGTCACATTTTAGACTGAAGTTAACCTTGCTTCCTGCAATCATACTCAGATTTAGATGCTAATTAGGGAACATTTGTTAGTATGGAAGCAACAGAGCTTGAAGAACTATAACCTATACTGCTCCAATGAGATTTTATATTTTAAACACATATTAAAAGAAAAATTTATCTTTTTAAAGTCACCTTAGAGTCAGATGAATGTGTAACTATTTTCTAAAGGAGCTACTGTTTCATAAATGGAATTTCTGCCTGGTTCCTTTAAATAGTGACTTTATTTAGGATTTAAAATATTTCATTTACACATGGCTTTCCAGAGGCTTCAAGGCACACCTGAATGGGTGAGAGTTTCTCTACACCTACGATGAGAGCAAGCATGACTTGGATTTCTTGTAATACCAGATATGTGCCTTTGTGGGGCAGGGTGTTTCCTTGTTAGATACATAAATCAACCAGAAAGATTGGGTGGGATGGGTACTGTGTTATTTTCTTAATTTAAGGAGAAGATCTATAATGGAAATTTTATTTAGTTTCTTTGGACTGTTTTCATGCATTTAGTTTTATGAAATGTATTCCAGTTTTAAGCAAGGAACCCTACGTTAATAAAAATTGATTTCTTAAGCTTAACTTCAAATATACTTATGATTTTAAGCAACTTTAGGATCATGCTGAGTGGAAACTATGGAATTGCTACCTTTCCCACTTACAGCTCGACTACTGCTATTGTCATTGTTGTTTTTTCTTCTCCTACTTTCATTCTATTAATTGTTAGATAAAACAACTCCTTATTTTGCATGTTGAGGTTTAATGTTCTCCACTTGACAGAGCATTTAATTTTGGGGGGACGATTCTTAGCCGATTATATTCAGTGGTTTTAGAATCAGACGTTTGTGGGAAGGGGCAGCAGAATCTTCAGTCATTGATTCTGTCTTTATAACTTTGCCCTTTTAGCTGGAACAGATTACTTCTGTAGTGCTGTCAGCCCTGCACAGACTGAATCACAAGGAAGAAACTTTACATAAACCATTTATACTAAATGTTTGGTATGCTGGCAACATAAATCAACAACAATATCCATTACAAATTCATCCCTTTATCAGTATTATCTTGATAGAACTGATCCCAGTGTGTGGGAATTTGAACCCTGCTTCAATACATCTAGCCCTGGATAATTAATTATTCAGGGCACAGAGAACCTGGCCCCTGCAATGTAGAGTAATTCTTCCTGGTCAGCGTTAACTCCACTGGCAATAATAAATAGAAAAAGTCTCTAGTGATGCCAGTATTTTAAAGTGATTAATCATCTTTCCCCCCTTTTCCTCCCCCTTAGTTTTCTTTAACTAGGATTTTTCAGCAATAAATCTTTAACAATACAGGTAGGAATTGTTCTGTAATTAAATTTTGCCCTGCTTAATTTCTTACCTTTTATGTGTGATTAAAAAAAAGTTACATTTTAAGGAGCCCTGATCAAAATTCAGACCAAGAAAAATTCTTTTACAGAATACTGAGAAATGCTGTATGGAAGATTAAGCTCTTGATTTTGAATATTAGAGCACATACACATAAAAGTACTCATAAAAATTGTTCATCAACACCAGTTGGGGTGTCAAATACTCTGAAGTTTTGAACTGCTTCGCTTTCGTGCTTATGATTCGTCTGTATTAGGAAAAGCCTGACATATACATATGTTCCAACACTGAGAGAATAATTACTTATTTCTTAACTTTCAGATAGTTGATGTCAGCTCTGTAGGAAAGGGATATTTTCACTATTTTTACGGTATGCGAAATGCACTTGCTGAAGTGGCAGGTAGATGCCTGGCTGAGAATGACTGTGTATTTTTAAATCGTGCCCTGTCAAGCCACCCAGCCATCATGTATATCCTGGGTGACAGGGACAGATGTGACATATCTGTTGTGACACACTTGTGTACCACCAGTCTGTGGCTCGAGGTGACTCCTGTCCCTCCCCTGATGCTTTCCCCGCTGCAGGACAACATAACGATGCACGGATGAACCTTGCCATTGCTCTGACTGCTGCCAGGTATGGGGCTGCCACAGCCAATTACATGGAGGTAGTGAGCTTGCTCAAGAAGACAGACCCCCAGACAGGGAAAGTGCGTGTGAGTGGCGCACGGTGCAAGGATGTCCTCACAGGTATGCCAGGTCTCTGGGAGGGAGGTGTTTCTTAGTGTCTTGCCTAGCTTATATAATGACTGAATTATAATTTTTCTGTCACTTCTCTTTCATTTAAGCCACGCTTCAGAGTCATATTAATTATATTCCTTATTGTCAACAATGACTGGTTTAACGACATTTCCCTTGTGGGGCTTGGCAATTTTTCCCCTTTGTATTATAGTTGTAATAATGATAATGATAATAATAAAATGCCCACCAAATTCCCACAGCTATGAATGCATTCCATTTTCTTTACAAAAACATATCATTAATAAAATTAAATAAATGTGCCAAGTTTCAAAGTATCATTTGGTGACACAGGCATTGCATTTACACGCTGTTAAAGTGAATCATCTTTAACTTTATTTAGATTTTCATTATTGCCCTGGCTGTAGCACCACATAGGTAAGCAGTTTCAAAATTATATCGTTTCTTGAACAAAAGCTCTGTGATATACGTTTTCTCACAGCGATGCTGCTTACACATTTGAGTTGTCAAGAGAAAGCGGCTTATTTACTCATTCTACTTTTTCATGTTTGGTGCTTTGACGCTGGGCACTTATAAGATAGACTGAAATCCATAATGAGAAAGTGGAATGCTTTTCTTTCTTCAGTTCAGACTTGTTTTTGCTAAATTCACTCAGATACGAGCCTTTTGTTCGGCTCTTCAATAACTTGAGCTGCTCAGGTCACTTAGTGTGGTATGCAGTATACTTCACCATAGGTTAATAGATGAATTAGTAATACACAGCATCCGTTAACAGAGAAGCAAATGGGGTGTGTGATTGATGCCACTTTCTTTCACAGGGCAGGAATTTGACGTGAGAGCCAAATGTGTTATCAATGCCACGGGACCTTTCACGGACTCTGTGCGCAAAATGGATGATAAAGACGCAGCAGCTATCTGCCAGCCAAGTGCTGGTGTCCATATTGTGATGCCTGGTTATTACAGGTAACTATCTTCCAATGTGGCAGTTGTCACCCAAGAAAGAGGGTCAGGAGAGATAGTCTGTGGTTAATTTCTTCTTCTAGCGTAACAATAGATGGTCTAACTTGCTGTTCAAAATCAGGAGAAATAAGTAAAGGAACTCTTCCTAAATACAAAATACAAACCAGACTTGGGACGTTTTAGCCACTTATGGCAATACTTATTTCTAAGGGTTAATGCTTTGGGATTTATTTTTCTTTGTTCAGTGTAGTCACCTTCAGAGACTAAGCACTGGTATTTTTGAATTAAACTTTTACTTAAGTCATTAACAAAACTAATTTTGCAAAATTTTTTATAAAGGACATATTTTAGTTAAAACAATAATACATTAATTTTGCAGAATACCCAAATTTGCTTATGAAGAATCTGAAGATGTGGGCTACCCAAGTATTCTTAGGTTTATAACTTTTGAAATAGATTTTTAAAAAATATAGTAGCAAGCAAAAACCAGATATAATATCTAACCTATCAAATTAAAAAAGATAATTGAGGATGAAGGAATGGGTAGGAGTAGAGATGAAATAATAGCTATTAAATGAAAATCATTTAAACTGGGTGATGGGTACATGCAGGGTCATTAAACTCTTTTTATATGTACTTGAAATTTTTAATAAATTGCAAAAGAAACATTTGTGTGATTCTGGCTAAAAAATAATTACCCATAGCATACATTTTAAGTTATTTATAGAAAAAATTCATATGGCCATGCTAAGGGTATAGAGCATGTGTACTGTTTTTATTTCCATATGTGATAAACCTATTAGGCAAAGTAGTAATTCTATATGACATAATGTCTTATGTGCAACAGTATTCATTATGGCATTGTTTGTAGTTGAGAAATATTAGAAGCTACTTCAGTTCCTCACCTTAGGGTAATAGATAAATTATGGTATAACCACACAAGGGCATATTATATACTCATTAAGAATTGTAATTATAAATAATTTTAATGCCCTAGGTAAACACTAATGATACAATATTAATTTAGAGTGTAGGACTTGATATTTTATGTGCTGTAGGTTCTAACAATGTATATAGAAAAAGACTGGAAGGAAATATGTTAAATGTGAATGGTGATTATTTCGAGGTAATATGATTATGGGTGAGAGTTACTTCTTTCCATGTTTTAATGATTTTCCATAAAGGGAATATACAGCTTTTAATATTTGATAAAGTAGATGTGTAGAACCTATGATATTTTGTTTAATACTTGTATTCTCCTAGAATGCTATCCTGCTATGCTATAGACCATGCTGCCTTTTTAGTTGTTGGTTGTCCGGTAACTAAATCTTCCTGAAGAGTCCAAGGTGCACCTAATTGGTACCAGATACACTTCTGAGAAAGTAATTAAAGAGAATTTTTTATCCACCAACTTCCAAGATTTCCTTTGTGTTTTCAAAATGTGTATGTGAGCGAAACAGATAGTCTTTAGGATTTTTACTTTGGACTGGAGACATCAAGGTGCCTCTTAAGGCACCACTGCATAAGATAATAGAAACTTACGCAGTGGTACCTAATTGAGTTTTTAAAACTGTTAACCAGAAGCTTAGTTCAAATGAAAAGGAGAAAAATAAATATATGTAAATGTCTCATATATTTCTTGTATATAGTGAAGTTTTCAACATTAGTTCCAGATGCAATTGTATACGCTTTTGTGTTCAATTTAAAATATCTAAGGCCAGCTAGTTTATGAGTTTTTGTTTTTAAATATCTCTAAGAATGGAGTGTAGATGCAATCATCATAAGTCTTATATTTGTTTAGATTTTACTAGATTCAACGTATTCTCATTTGTTGTGTGCCTTATGTTTTCTTCACTATCATCCCATGATGTCAGAAGACACATATTATTCCCCACAGGCCTTATGTTAATTCTGTCATTAAACAATTACATCCTTTGGGACAAGCCATTTTATTTTGTGAACCTTAGCTTTCCGGTCATTAAAATGGGAAAACATTCTGCCCTTTCAGAGTGCAGAGACAAGGAGATTGTACGCAGAATTAAAGTGATACCTTGCTATAGGACTTCTGGGGTTTGTTCATCACTTTTCCTTGGGCTGTGTGGCCTGGGCAAGCTACTTCTTTCCGCTTCTGGTTCCTTATATCTTTGTTTTTTTTTGAGATGAAGTTTTGCTAGTGTCACCTAGGCTGGAGTGTGGTGGTGCCATCTTGGCCCACTGCAACCTCCGCCTCCCAAGTTCAAGTGATTCTCCTGCCTCAGCCTCCGGAGTAGCTGGCCTGCCACCACACCCAGCTAATTTTCATATTTTTAGTAGAGACAGGGTTTCAGCATGTTGGCCAGGCTGGTCTCAACCTCCTGGCCTCAAGTGATCCGCCTGCCTTGCCTCCCAAAGTGCTGGGATTACAGGCGTGAGCCACCGTGCCTGGACCCTTATATCTTGATAATACCTAGCTGGTATAAGGTTTGACAATGATCTTTGGGTTATTTTTTCTCTGTTTTATAGACTGCTGTATCCCCAGCTATTGGTACAGTGTCTGGCAAGTAATAGTGCCTAATAAATATTTTTTGAATGAATCCTACTAAATTTTTTTATGTTAACTTGCTTATATTGAGATTGTTGCTTTATTTATATTAAAATTTTAATGTAACATTTATGAGATTTTTTAATATGGTGAATTTAAAATATGAAAATAAAACATGATTATTCTTCAACTTACTGCCCAGGTAACCCCTGTAGATAAAAATAAATGAATAATGTAAGTACATAACTAGAAATTTCAATCACCACAGAAAAAAATAGAAATATGAAAATGAAAATTGAAAGCCTGCCTCTTATTCCCCCTACCTTTTGTTTCCTTCCTCAGTTCTTCTCTGGTAATTAATAATCTCTTCTTCCAATTCCTTCCATAAAATGTTTTGATAAGCACAAATGTGTATTCTGTTAAAAATTTTGTGTGAAAGTGGTCATGTTACATATATTGTTCTATTCTGTGCTTTATACACTTAGTAACGAGTAGATTTCGTGTCTCTTAAGAATAAAGGTATATATTACCCAGATGTAATATTTTAAACATTGTGAATCCTAAAAATTCAGCATTAGCTTCAGGTCTCCTGAAGCATGATGGTGTTAGTTACAGCTAGGTCTGTCTCAGGCTAAGATGCAGCAAGTGACCTCATTCTATTTTGGGAGGAATTAATATCCCCATTTTTAGCACTGTGAGCTATAACCACTACCTATCCTGTTGGAAGCTTTAAAGGAATGGTCTGCAGCCTAGTTCCCATTCAGGCTCTCTTAACAGATGAGCCCCTTCTCTTTGGATTGTGACCTAGATTAAGGGTTCATTCCCTCATTCAGGACTGACCTTGAGGCAACTGTATTTCTGGCATCCCATAGGGTTGGTTTTCCTCTCCCTATCAGGTCATTCTCTTGGGTGATATTAGGAGATCCCAAACTGAAATGACTCTGTGGTATCATCAGACAGTCATACTTAGCAGCTGTTACTCAACAGTTTTGACTACGTCTTCAGGGATGAACCAAAGCTTCTGGGGCTGCCCCACAACTGGCTAATGATAATTTAAGACCAGGCATGTTTCAGTTAGTACCTGATCCATTTGGAAATGCAGTGAGTTCAGTAACCATTGATTTATTGTGTGTAGGCTGGCAAAGGAAGAGTAAAGAACCATATGTGCAGTGTATCTTCTTGGGCTGTTTTCAGAAATATCTTTATAGCATTTGTTAATTTTGTTGTAACGTTAACTAATGTTCCACCTGTAGAATTATCTTACACCATGATAGCAGCTTTTTAGGGGAAGAGGGGAAGAAGGAAAAATTGTTTTAATTTTGGAAAACACAACACAGAAATTTTGAAAGCCACTCTTTATATTAAGAACAAATCTGGAATTTCCTTGAAAGTTATGGCTAGATGCTCTTCCAAAAGCAGCGATAATACACCAAATGACTGAAATGCAGAAAATAATCATCCTTGTTTAGCCTACTGATGCTTTTTGCTACTGACAAGAGGTCAATTTTTTTTCTATAATGTGTGTACATACTGTTAACTCTAATACTGATTGCTAAGTAGTTAACAATAAATTGATTTCAGTTTAACTAAGGGCACTTCAGTAAAGTGATGGTCTGCATGAGAAGAATGTTCATTACATTTAATCCTAGACACACACATAAATTAGCAGCAGGCTTTCCCTCTTGATGTCAAATGAATCGTATATATTGAAAAAAGATCTATGCCTTGTTGCATTGTGTATACTATCACTATAGTAGATATCCATTCTCAAACTTTAGTGTGAACTTGCAAAATTAATCCTTCATGAGAAAACAAACTTTTCCCTAAGGGAGAGTGTGAATTAGGTAATTTAGAACTGATGAAAGATATTTCCAAGTGGATTCTTAAATTTTTATAACATTCATTAATAGCTTTGTCTTCCCTCTGTGCTTGTTAATTTTATGTTTGTCACATATGTCTTCACTTAAGCAGTTGATTCTCTACAGGTTCCAGTTACGTGTGTGTTGGTAACCATCATGTTCACCTTTTAAACTACTTTATTGCATTGAAAGTTTTTAAAGGATTCAGTAGTTGTGCCTTTCTAATGGTATTTCCTTTTTAGGTTGATGAATATTGTAATTTTATGATTAAATTTATCAGGTTTATTATTTTAGACACATCATATGATGTCTGGTCCATGATATAGTCATATAAAATATGTTAGCATATAATTTGTTTATCAAGTGTTAGAATATGGAATTTTTTTTTTTGTTTCAATATAGTTCTGTTTATCAGATAGAATGCTTGAACTCTGAGTGTTCTATTCTCATTTCTAATCTCAAAGTGACTGATGTAATCTAAGGGCATATCAACCCAGGATCAAAAAATATACTTACAAAACATGTGATTAACTAGTTTCTTCTAAGATTTTTAGAGAGTTTTATGATAAATGCAAAGAAAAAAAATCATATTTAGAGATCAAAAATACTTGATATTTGTAGTTTTCAATATATTAGAGTAAAAGTAAAATTATTTTCTCTAAGTAACGCTGAGTGAAGGTGGGACTCTGAGCTGCGGTTTAAATGATTGCAGATTTCCGGAATGCTTTTTGGATTAGCTAAGTAGAAGAACTTCTACCCACTCTCTCCGGAGTATCTCAGATAGGCTGTGAACAGTGATTTCTTGCTGCTAAGGCTGAGTAGACAGGGCAAGCATTTCATGTAGCCGAGAGTTTTTTGAAGAGAAAGTTTATGGTTTATTTAAACCGTACTCCTTGTGGTTTAAATAAAGGAGATGCATTAGTTAAACTGCCTATATGTTTCTTTTTTATATATAAAATATTATTATTATTTTTTACACAGTTGTTAGCCTTTCATTTTTACACATTGGAATAATATCATTTTTTAAAAAAAATTTTATGGGAATGATGATAAAGATAAAAATCTGACTGTATGTCCTTTTAAATGTATGTGTAAGAGGGATTTCTTGAAATTTGCTCAAACCAAATAGAATTATGTTTCCTATTTAAGAAATAACATTAATAGAAGCTAAAAACATATTTATAGAAAATACCAGTAACACTGGCTTGATACAAGAATCCAGTCAAATTGAAGCAGCTATCTGAAGATTTGTAGTGTTCTACTTGAATAGGACACTTTAAGATTCCTCTCACTCTTTTAACATCTCCAAATTTCTTTGAATGGCTAAGGAACAAAATAAAACATCTGTTTTTAGTGATTTAAAAACAAAATGATGGGTTTTGTTAATGTTTGTTTACCGTTGCCTATTCTTTCAGATATGTTTTATTATTTGATTTTAGTATAGTAAATGTCAGTAGAAATTTTTGACTCTAGTTTTGGGAGATTTTATCTAGTCTGTCAGTAGAGGCAGCATTGTACCTTGATTTAGCATAGTACACCACTAGTGTCTTCTACGTGAAAGATTTTCGTTGCTAACATGTTCCTCTCCTGTTTGACCTAATCATAGGACATTGTCATTTAGGGAGTAGTAAAAACTGGAGCTCTTTTCTTCTAGATGCACTTCTTGAGATTTTTGTAACCTCAAAATAAAGTAAGAAATCTCATATTTGGAGAAGTGGCCCGAGTTCATCTAGGGGTAAAGTAGTAAAGAACTTTGTGATTACATTTTAGTTTCTAGAAAGGCAGACCCTTCACTTTCTCATGTATTCCTGAGAATTTCTCCTGAGCGATGAAATGTCAAATGTCCCAGGAAAATACTTTGACTATTCTTGAAAAAAGGTTGAAGACATACCCGTAATTTACCATTATAAAGGAAATTATAGACATTTATCCTGCTGACATTATCTGATGTGAATGGTCCAAGGAGTATGAAACTCAAACAGTTGGAAGTTGAAGCCCACTTTCTTAATTAGCCTTGCATTGTTGAAGTAGGGAAGGAAGGGGTAGCTCTGCTGTGGAATGTTATCATCACATTTGTTTCATTCTATTTTGTTATTTTTTTCTTTTAGGAGTTTCTAGGGTAGGGGAAGTACAAGTAATAGTTCATATCCTTTTTTTTGCTTATTTGAGAATTAATGAATAAATTGTTTTTAGAATGCAGATTACTGTTAAACTTCTGAAAATTTCAGAAATAAATAACCCTTCTTTGTACCTCAGCCCAGAGAGCATGGGACTTCTTGACCCAGCGACCAGCGATGGGCGAGTTATTTTCTTCTTACCCTGGCAAAAGATGACTATTGCTGGCACTACTGATACTCCAACTGATGTTACACACCATCCAATTCCTTCAGAAGAAGATATCAACTTCATTTTGAACGAAGTGCGTAATTACCTGAGTTGTGATGTTGAAGGTAACTGAGCATTCCTTTAAGTTTGTCTCTCTGTGTCCATATCTCGCAAGCCATTCCAGCTCTCACTGGATAACTGCTATGTCTCCAGTCTGACTCATCTTCACACTTGTCCTCCTGTGCCTCTGAGAACATTTATGAGGGCCAAATTCTAACACAATGGGAAGACGTTGCCTTTTCTCCTCTACTTTCTATACCCACATGAAACTCATGCAGTCCTTTTCTGATAATTTCTAATGGCAAGATCAGAGTAGCCCCCTCTAGCTCTGAACACTCATGTGCTTCCAGAGAAGGATGAAATGTGTATATTACAGTTTAATTTCTACAGCTTAGGAAGGTCTGATTTATAGGAAATAATTAAGCAAATAAGAGGCTAGAACTGTATTTGTAAGATGCTTAATGGTCTGTTGCTACATGGAAAGTATAATGTTGACCAGTGGGTTTAGCAAAGAAGGATAAGTTACTTATTTTAATGGAAAAAGCCAAAGTTTACTTTCTTCCTGTTCTTACTGGGGCATTTCAACTTGACTGTCAGAGCATTTTCTTTGGTAATTTATATAGTTTTTATTTTTTTTTCATTCAGGCCAGTCTCAGAAGTTCCCCAACGTTGTGCTTCTATATTTCCTCTCTCAGTTGAGTCTCACCATGCATCTAGTCACTCAAACTAGAAATGGTGTGCTTATTTTTGGTATCCTTTCTCTTTCCATATCCAGTCTAATGCCTGTCTATGCTCACTCTGAATACCAGGCAGGTCCCTCAGCCACTTCATTGCCCTGGTTCACATCTGTGCCATTTCTCACTTAGACAGTTGCACTGGCCCCTCAATGGCCTCCTTAGGTCAGTTCTCTATCCCTGTCCAGTCTAATCCTTCTACTAGAACTTTCTTTCTAAAACATAATTCTGATCATCACTTCTCTGCACAAAAATACATTTTAGATATCTTCTCATTCACTTTAGGAAAAATGCTAAATTCTCTTGCATGAAACATAAGCCTTTTTGTTTTGTTTTGCTTTCTTTTGTTTGAGATGGAGTCTTACTCTGTCACCCAGGTTGGAGTGCAATGGTGTGATCTTGGTTGACTGCAATCTCCACCTCCCAGGTTCAAGCGATTCTTCTGCCTCAGCCTCCCAAGTAGCTGGGACTACAGGCACCCGCCACCATACCCAGCTAATTTTTTTTTTTTTTTTAAGTAGAGATGAGGTTTCACTATGTTAGCCAGGTTGGTCTCAGACGCCTCGGCCTCCCAAAGTGCTGGGATTACAGAGTGAACCACCGTTCCTGGACGAAACATAAGGCTTTTTACAACTTGTCTTTGCATGTTTATATTCAACTACTCTCCATCCCTGAATTCTATGTTCTTATTAGGGTGAATGTTGTCTCAGTAGGTTTCATACCTTATTAGGTTGAACCTTCATGTCTAATTTAGGTTGAAGCTTTGCTCTGGGACACCCTTTTCCCCAACTCTTCATCTTGGCAAAATTTTTATACTTGAGAAATCACCTATTCTTTGTATTCCTGTGGGATGTTGATCATACCGTTTGTATATCACAACATTATATTATAGGTAATAGTCCAAGATATATTCTCACTTGAAGCTCCTTGAGGGTAAGGATTCTTTATTTGTATTTAGCTACAAATCTTGGTATCTTATTCATATGCTACTCTTGATTGTTTTGGATTAAAATAAGTTAGTTATGGATTCATGGTTTTTGATATGGTAGCCATTTGAAAATCTATATTAAAGTACACAAGTTTACGGTTAAAAATAATCATCATATATTTATATCAGAAATCTTCTTATAATGTTGATATCAGTGAAGGACATGGAAAAACGCTACTTTAGTCTGAATGCCACTCACTAACATCTGTGTATCGTTTTTCCCTAAAGAATTTTTTTTTTGTTATGTAATCATGCATTTGTAAACAAAACAAACTGCTTCAAAAATGGTTCAGGTGACTCCTAGTTTAATTGATGAATCCATGTTGTATAGTATTAGTTGCTTTTAATCTAAAGTAATAGATGTAACTTCATTCTTAATAGAGTCCCTTTGGATATCTACAATAATAGTATAAAATACACTAAATACATATCATTGAAATCCATGTGTGGTTAAGGTTTATACTCACACACATACACACTCATACATGGTATTTGAAAAATAGTTAGATTTGTTTAACATCCGTGTTTAAATACTGAAACTGCAGTGCAATTTTAGTTTGGTACTTTTTTAAATTTTGTGTTCTAGGAGGAGCTTCAACATTGGATTATGATTATATTTTAACATATTTATTGTTAATGAATCTTGCTTCATTTGTAATTTATCTGTTTTTAATATTTGTTGAAACTGGGTTTATATCTGGGCCTGAAGATCAGGAAGATTGTTGGAGCAAGATATAAAATTAATTCAAGAGCAGAGAACTCAATGTTGACAGTTTCCAAAATCTTAAAGTTCAAATGCAGCGAGGATGAGAAATGTAACTCCCTATCCTGCTAAGAAGCTGGATGTGCTGGAAGCAGGTGTGGGTTCCAGAAGGCTGCCGTGCCCATATTGTGGGTGGGGATCTCTACCCGTGAAGTGAGCGTGGGGCTTTAACAGAGACTGGATCACTTATGTTCTACCTATAAATACATGGAAGACTTAGCATACCTGGTGGGTCCATAAAAATCTTTTCAATTAACATACCATTTTGTAGTCAGCGAATTGGTGAAACTAACAAAGAGTTATTGTTAATTCTGATGTTTGATAAGAGTGTTTGAAATTAATATCTAAACATTGCAAATCAGGTCTTTCTCCTGGATATCTGGGGACCTCTTTAGATTAAGAGTCCTCCAGGGTAAAAGCAGACATGACAGCCCTTTCCTAGACTTTATTGATTTCGCTATGTGCAGCACCTGTCACACCTTTTATACTTATAAACTTATTCTTCAAAAAATAATTAACAATGATTCTTAATAGCTTCTTTTCATTCTTATTTCTAATTGACTGAAGGATTCATATTTGAAGAATTACACTTGGTCTTAATAAAAAGTATCAATTAGCTGAAGTGTGTCTATATCTTAAAGTGAGGCCAGTCAAATCCATATTTTTTCTCAAGTAATTTTGGTGAAAGCTGCTATTCTCTTCTAGACTGATCAAACGTGAAAGAGAAGCTCAGCTTCAGGCACCATTCAGTTATTCAATTACATGCTACTGCTAAAGATATTTTTGTTTACAGTTATATGCCTCATTTTAAAAAAAACTTTGCCTATTATTAAGCACTTCTTATGTGAGACACTGCTAAGCAAGCATATTACCTGTTAGATCTTTGATTCCTCATTAACAACCCTATGAGATTTACTTACTAAGTCCCACTTTCTAGTTGAAGAAACTGAGGCCCAGTGACATTAAGCTTTTTTTTTTTTTTTTTTGAGACACAGACTCACTCTAGCTCAGGCTGGAGTACAGTAGTGTGATCTCGGCTCACTGCAACTTCTGCCTCCTGGGTTCAAACCATTCTCCTGCCTCAGCCTCCTGAGTAGCTGGGATTACAGGCATGCGCCACCACACCCAGCTAATTTTTGTATTTTTAGTAGAGACTAGGTTTCACCATGTAGGTCAGGCTGGTCTCGAACTCCTGACCTCGTGATACACCCGCCTTGGCCTCCCAAAGTTCTGGGATTACAGGTGTGAGCCACTGCGCCCAGCCTAAGCTTTTTGCCTATAGCTAGTTAGTACTGAAGCCATAATTTGAGTATAAGTAAGTCTGGTTCTAATACTTGTGCTTCTAAATATTGTGTAGTACTCTGATTGTTGGTTCTGGGTTTCCTGATGGGATACTGTGTGCACTAGGGAGTGGTAAGCTTGTCAGTTCATTTCATGGAAGCTGCTAGATACCTTTAGCATGACAGTGACCTTTGCTCTCCATTGACCTTATTTGAATTTGAATGTTAAACTAGAGGAGGTTTCCTGTCTCATAACTAATCCCTTGGGCCAGTCTTCTTTACAGATTTAAAAAATAAAGTTTGATTTAGATCCTAGAGCAATAGTATTGAAATGTTTTATATTCACCAGGGTTGAAATAATCATTCTAAAAGGATTTATTAAATGGGTAAGTAAAATTCCAGCAACAGTTTCTGAGCCTCCCCAAATGGCTATATCCTTAAGAAAAAAAAAAAGTGTCAAATCTTAACACTCCATGCTATTCACAGCAGCTGCCACACTTCTGCAAAATGCGTCGGAACAATTCTGAAAAGCATTTTGCCTGTTGGGAATAAGACCATGTCTTCTTTTACAATTTAGAAAGCTTTCCATTCACAGGCTGAATTTTCTAGATTACTTGTTTGTTCTTTTCTGAAATGGGTAATTGATAGTTCTGTGTTTCGTGTTGAGTTAGGAAGAAAAATGTTCTTTTGAAAAATGTATCATTAAGTCTGCTGTGTAGAGGTTAATCAGAAGGATGCAGTGACAAAACTAAGCTATGACTTAACAGGATTGAGAGAGACAGAAGATTTGCTGAGTGCTTTATCCATGTAGTTTTTCCTGGTGTGCTTCTTTAGGCAGCTTCTCTACTTGTACACAGGTTTTCACATAGGCAATTAGTAGTGTTTATAGATTGCCTGTTATTCAATTAACAACTGAGCTGGCCATATCAACTCACTGCAGACCTGCCTTTTCACTGCCAGAGATTGTACCAGGGTTATCAACTTACACAGGCTTGGATGTCTTCCAGCTGTTTAATTATAGTGTCATACGCTTTGCTTTTTCTAGTTTCATTAGTTTATAAATGTAATATGGTATCTTATTTCTGTGATTAACACTTCATTTCAGCAGGTTAAATACGCTGGTAGAGAAGTATTGATTTCTGACACTATTTCCCCTGTGTTCATTTAGATATTTTCACATGCCTTTTATTGATTCTTTTTTGAAAGTGGCAAACATGGAAAAAAAAAAAAACACCCCAAAACATATGCCTAAATAACTAACGTGAAGCTAAACCACACATTTAGCTCTTAATTGTCACTTCCTATGGGCTTTATTTTCTACTAATTTTTAAAACAAACACTTATGTTGCCAAGTATAAGAGTAAAAATATGAATTATAGTTTGAAATAATCACATCATACTTTTTTCAACTGGCCATGAAAATTGTCTGTTCAACTTTACCATTTATATTTTACCCTTTACATATTACATATACTAAAACCTGAATGAGTTATTTTTTGGGAATGTAATACAAATGATTCTTAAACATGATGGTAAGAGTATTTTACTTTCTCACTACCTTTTGAAGATATTGTCAAGTACTTTTATAGTTGTCACTTAAAAAATTAACTGGGTGCCCTCAAGATGAGCCAGTCTAATAAGTGGTCTTTAATGATGAATTTTTCTCAACTTTATTTAATAGTAGTTTTTTTTTCTTTCATCTTGTTTTATTTAAAGCATTCATGTAATTTGGAAGGGAATATCCAGTTGGTCAACATATAGTCACTAGAATCCTATATGAAGCCTTATCTCAGAGGCCCAAGTGTTCTTGCTTTGGTTTTGGTAATACCAGCTTTTATAGTTTGATATAAAAAGTTTAGAGAATGCTTTAATATTCCACTTAATATTTACTGATAACTGCATACGACCCTTTACTAGATACACTATTTGGGGTATTGAAAAGTATTATAATTGACACTGCTAGAGACTTTCAGCAAGGTGAGAAAGAGATGAAGCAATAATGAAATTTTGTTAAGCTATCCTGGCAGTATGAGAACTAGAAAAAAATATGAGCTCTAAAGCATAGAGACCATGAGTTATGTTATGTTTTTCACATGTTATACCTTAGAGAGTTAAAGTGGGTGATGGTCACTTATTAATCTTGACTGTAACCTGTATGGTAGAACCGGTTTCTGGATGAGAACTTGAGAGTGGAAGTACTTAATTGAATGAAAATATGTTTCATTTGTTTGAATTTATGAGATTAGCAAGAGAGGAGAAAGGTTGAAATGTTACATATTGACATGAATGACAATAAAGTATTTGGGAGCTATTATAGCAGATTTTATTGTATTCTCATGAGCAAAGGAAGTACAGTCCAATTTCAGTGAATGGTAGCTCCACTGGAGATGTAGGCAAGGTGGCCAGTAGAAATGACTAGCTTAATCTACCAGACAAGTCTGAGATCTACTGCTTGGAGGTTTTTTTTTTTACTATAGAGCTGCTCTGTGCTATATGATAGCCATTAGCCACTTGTAGTTATTTAAATTTAAATTAGTTAAAATTAACTGAAATTTGAAATTCAGTTGCTTAGTCAGGTGAACCACATTTCAAGTGCTTAATAGCCACATGCTGCTAACAGCTAGCAAATTGGATCGTGGAGCTATGTACAGAATGTCTCCATCTCTGCGGTAAAGTCCGTGGGACAGTGCTGTTCTTCAGAATCTAAAGGTGTTTAAATATACACTTAGAGAAGGGCATACTCAATTTAATAGAATCTTTGAATTTTGGGGTTTTTTTGTTTGTTTGTTAAGTAAAATAAAGAAATTCATTATCTTGTAAAACAGGAACTCCAGATACAACAAGCCTCAAGAGGTGATTACTTTAATGATTTATCAGTATCTAAGACACATTACCCTTATTTATCTTCACTCTACCATCTTCCAAGGTGGTTTCATCCTAAGGTTGTTTCCCCTGTGGTTACCTCATGGCTGCAACAGCACCATGCAGAATTTATAAATATCCTGATGATACTTTATTCAGACTACCATCTACTACATTGACTCTTTCTTGAAAAAACTTTCATTAGGGTTTAACAGTGTACAAGATTTCCACTGTAGATAAATAGGTAATATGGAGAGGAACCTGTTAGCTTCGTCAGTTGCTGTCTTTTACTCAAGAAGTTAGAATTAATGTGTCACATGTTTAGCTGTACTGTGCCCCTCAGACATGGATTATACCCAAGGTCCTGAGCAGTCATTACTGAATGAGTGGTGAGGAGGTATAAGCTCTTAATACTTCAGTGGCAAATAGAGTTTTGAATCATCCATAAAAACCATTACATCTCAAGGTTGGGAGGGGAACTGTTATAGGTAACATAATCCAACCACCTTCTGGTCTAATAGTATATAAATCCTGCAGGCCATAAAGACTAATTCATATTTTAAATAAGGAAATTTAATCATCCTTAAATGTATTATTTTCGATAAATTTATTTCCAACATTCAACTGATACAATTCTCAGACTAAAAAGCTGAATGCTAAGACGTCAAGCAAAGTAAGTTAAAGTTCTTAACACATTATGAACTCTTTGTGACTAGGAATATTTCCTGAACTCTTGTGTTTTTTTTTTTTTTTTTTTTTGTTTTTTTGTTTTTTTTGTTTTTTTTTGAGTATCAACTCCAGGAGTAAGCATTAAAAATGGTATCAATATAGATAATGTTTTACATAGTATTCCTGGATGAATGAAAAGCTTGAATGTTTCAGTTTCATCTTTTGTTTCAGACAATGCAATTTCATAGATGTGCTTTTCTGCCTGTTATAACAGAAAAGGTAAGGCATTTGCCACAGATTATTTGCATATGCCTCAAATTTACTCTGCAAAGCCTAATTTTCCATCAAATAACTTTAAAATTAGTCAGAGAGCTTCAAGAGTTGAAACCAAATTCCTGATCAGTGTGGCTACCTAAGGAACTTCAAAGACACTAGAGGGACTGTGGGGTGACCACAATGACGTTGTAAGTGGGTTTGCTAAGTTTTATTTTTAATCTCAGAGGGTGATGTGAACTCTAATGGAAAATAGTGGTAATTTCCTCGTTAGGTTTTTGGTAAAGATTAAAACACTTTTTACAACTTGTTTTGAGGTTTTTTTTTTTTTTTTTTTTTTTGAGACGGAGTCTCACTCTGTCGCCCAGGCTGGAGTGCAGTGGCCGGATCTCAGCTCACTGCAAGCTCCGCCTCCCGGGTTTACGCCATTCTCCTGCCTCAGCCTCCCGAGTAGCTGGGACTACAGGCGCCTGCCACCTCACCCGGCTAGTTTTTTGTATTTTTTAGTAGAGACGGGGTTTCACCGGGTTAGCCAGGATGGTCTGGATCTCCTGACCTCGTGATCCGCCCATCTCGGCCTCCCAAAGTGCTGGGATTACAGGCTTGAGCCGCCGTGCCCGGCTGTTTTGAGGTTTTATATGACTGGTAAAATTGTGTAAAGCAGGAATTAATCCCCATTCCACAGAAGCCATCCAGATTAAATCTTTTTAAGAGAATGCACACATCAGAGGGGGCAGATCTAGGGATGGAATCCCAGCATTGAGATCCTGTATTGCCTCCATTTAGTAAGACTGAGAAGGCTTAGGCTTTCCTCGCCAGTTAATTATGTTGGTGTTTCAGTTACAGTGTTTGGATTATTGGTTTGACTGAACATCCTATAGAGGTGATGGGTATCTGTTCTTACAGATTATAGTTATGTCATGTCAAGAGTGTAGCCTTTAAGAATCTATAGTAAAATACGCCAGATTAACTTGAGTTGAATTTGTTTTTAGCAGAAACCTGTTACTCATTTTAGATCAAGATGGAGAAATTATCTGTCATCCAACATAGCTTCTTGTTAGGGTCTTTTTCTTATACTTGGTAAGGCATTTGTTGTTGTTGTTGTTGTTGTTGTTGTTTTCAGTAAGAACTATTCCAATCATTTCAAGGAGTCTTTGTGACTTTTTACACAAAAAGTCTGCTAGATATATACCTAACTACTTTTCAGGTGGTGTTGTGTATAAATATACAGGATGTTTACTGTACAAAGGCACATGACCAAGGGTTGAGTGGGAACCGAAATTCAACCCTGCCCTCTGCTCACAAAACTGTGATCCCCGCATGGGATTTATGGATTTGAACTAAAACATGGACATGGTATGTCCTGTTTTAGTAAAGGTCCTGATACTTCTGTATTCTATGTAAAATATTTCCTTAACCCTTTCATAATTT
This sequence comes from Rhinopithecus roxellana, assembly GCF_007565055.1. Taxonomy (NCBI): domain Eukaryota; kingdom Metazoa; phylum Chordata; class Mammalia; order Primates; family Cercopithecidae; genus Rhinopithecus; species Rhinopithecus roxellana. The sequence goes on along the minus strand of NC_044562.1, from coordinate 108,331,126 downwards.
GAGACTTGAATTATATCAATTTATCCTTTTATCTTGATTTTTAGATTTTGGTTAAATATGCAGAACATAAAGTTTACCATTTTAACCATTTTTAAGTGTACAGTTCTGTGGCATTACGCACATTCACATTGTCATGCAACCATCACCACCTTCCATCTCCAGAACATTTTTGTCTTCCTCAACTGAAATTCAGTAATCATTCAATACTAACTCTTATTCCCCCTCTCCCAACTGGCAACTACCATTCTACTTTCTGCTTCTATGAGTTTGAGTACGCCAAGTACCTCATATGAGTGTAATTGTACAATATTTTTCCTTTTGTGACTGGATTATTCACTTACCATAGTGTCTTCAAGGTTCATCCATGTTGCATGTGTCAGAATTTTCTTCCTTTTTAAGGCTAGATAATAGTTTGTTGTAAGTGTATGTTACATTTTCTTTATTCATCCGTTGATGGACACTTGGTTTGCTTCCACCTTTTGGCTATTGTTAATAATGATATGAACAAGGTTGTGAAACTTTTCTCTGCTCCATTTCTTTGGAGTAAGTACCCAGAAGTGTAATTGCTAGATCTTACGGTAATTCCAAATGTTTAATTTTTGAGGAATTGCCATACATTTTTGATAGTAGCTGCAACATTTTACCTTCTAACCAGCAGTGTACAAGGGGTTCAGTTTCTCCACGTCTTCACCAGTATTTGTTATTTTCTGTTTTGTTTTGTTTTTGTTCGATAATATCCATTTTAATGGGTGTGAAGTGGTATCTCATTGTGGTTTTCATTTGCATTTCCCAAATCATTAGTGATATTTAGTATCTTTTAATGTGCTCATTGGACATTTGTATATCTTTTTTGGAGAAATATTTATTAAAGTACATTTTTCGTTTTTTAATTCAAGTTGTTTGCTTTTTGTTGCATTTTAGGGATTTCTCATATGTTCCGCATATATGATATGTTCTTATCAGTATATGATTTGCAGATGTTTATTCTATGAGGTACCTACCTATTCATTCTGTTAATAGTCTCTTTTTAATATTGATGAAGTGTGTTTTATCTGTTGTTTTCTTTTGTTGCCTGTGCTTTTGATGTCACATTCAAGAATTGTTGACAAATCTAGTGTCATAAAGCTCTTCTTATATGTTTTCTTCTGAGTTTTATAGTTTTAGCTCTTAGTTTAGGTCTTTGATGCATTATGAGTTAATTTTTGTGTATGATATAAGGTAAGGGTCCACCTTCATTCTTTCACATGTGGAGATCCAGTTTTCCCATTATCTTGAAGTTTTCGAGACTATATACAGTCAATTTTTTATCAACATGGGTAATGGCTGGGAGTATAATGAAGAAGGAGGGCACGCATGACCCCAAGTCCCAGTTGAAGCAAAATTATACTCATGTTTCTGTTATCCACTGATGGATTAGATGATTTATCACAATAAATGCAGCAGGACCAGGTAGGCATTCATTTCCCGGTAGTCTATATCATTAGGCAACTTTCGGTCTCGTGCCCATAGTCAGCTGCCATAGCTAAGCCATTCCTGAAGCTGGTCTACATGAAGAAGGGCAGATTCTGAAAATTCTGCCCTTGGGTCTTGCCCTTGTACCTGAAAGACCAGAACCATAGCTCACCTTCTCTCTTTAGTCATTTTTAGGTTAGTAATGAGTGCTGTTCAACAGCTGTCTAATTCTAATAATAAACTTAATCAGCCTGGATATAGTTGGGCATTGTATTTTGACAGAGATAGTAAAGATATTTTCATGGCATCTTGAGTATTGAAAGAACTTCCATACAATATAACTCAAGTATAATGTACCTACTGGGAGAAGCCAGTACACCTGTTTCTGAGTCAGTGCTAAAGATAATGGGAAGAAAAAAGGCAGAGTATGGAAGTTGTCAGAAGTTGAGAGATAGTACAATTTAAGAGGTAAGAATATGGACCTTAAGCTCAGAAAGAAGAAGGTTCTGATGCTTTTTTTTTTTTTCCCCATATATAAGATATTTGCCTTGGCCAGGTTTGTTGCCCAACTTGGTTTGTTAAATGTTTGCGTTCATCTGTTTTCTGATCTGTATGGTGAGAATAATAATAACCAGTGCTATTGGGCTTTGTGAGATTAAATGAGATGTCTATGTCAAGTGCTTTGCACAGTGGTAGGCCTGCTGTAAACACTCAGAAAGAGGATGGTTTTGATGAGGGGAGAAAATATAATATCCTGTTACAGGTTTGTTTAATTTGATAAGGATCTTTGTTTTCCCTGAGAAGAGACAGGAAGATGTATTCTAGAAGGAAATTTAACAATTCATGCATCTTTAGGATTGGTTTTGATTGTTTCTGCTTTTTTTTTCTTTCTTGCTTTTCTAACTGCTCCAGGTTGCTTCAGCTGGAAGGTTGCTAACATTTGCCTCTTTTGCTTCCTCTGTGGTATCAATGTCAGTGATTTCCAAAGTTCTTTACTTTTTCATGGAAATTATCTTTGTAACAGAATAATTCTTTATGAGTTTTTCTTGCACCTATCCACAAACTTAGTTCTCATCTTTATGTTTTCTCTCCTTTTTAAAGTGTACATATGTGTATTCCTGTCACTGAACTCTTTTTATTGACTATTTAATATTTTTGTCGAAATATTTTTGAGCAATGTTCATAATGCTTGGCATTGATTCCTACCAGTGAGAAGAGGGGACGTCCTGGCAGCATGGAGTGGTATCCGTCCTCTTGTTACAGACCCCAAATCTGCAGATACCCAGTCTATCTCCCGAAATCATGTTGTTGATATCAGTGAGAGTGGCCTTATTACTATAGCAGGTATGAGATACTACCTTGTTATTTTCTTTTTTTTTTTTTTTTTGTTATAGGGACAGGGTCTCACCATGATGCCCAGGAGGGTCTTGAACTCCTGGGCTAAGGTGATTCTCCCACCTCAGCCTCCCAAAGTGTTGGGATAACAGGCATGAGTCACTACACCTGACTTTTTGTCTTGTAATTTGGATGTGCTTTAGATACAAGTTTGACAAATTGTCCTGCCAGAATCTCTTTTAACTTTATTGAACAAGCCTTTTTTTTTATTCTGAGTAAAGTTTTACACAATCCCATGTTTGTTACAAACAACAGGAAAATTTTGTTATTGATAAGTTGATAAATGGTTAATTATAAGAAAAATGAGGGGTGGCAACCTAATGAATTGTCTGTCAATTTCTTTGTAGGTGGAAAGTGGACAACTTACCGGTCTATGGCAGAAGATACCATAAATGCTGCTATCAAAACTCATGATTTAAAAGCAGGACCAAGTAGAACAGTTGGGCTTTTCCTTCAAGGGGGTAAAGATTGGAGCCCCACACTCTACATTAGGCTTGTCCAGGATTATGGACTTGAAAGTGAGGTGAGTGTGCATTGCCACATCATCTTACTCTTTACTTAATCTCTCACTGTTGCCAGTAACAGAACTGGCAGCAATCAGGTCTCCCTGATTGACATTTCCTTTTGCTGAATACATTTCTGCCAGTCTACTGTGGAAGGAAAAAAAGATGATCTCAGTTTGCTTTACTTGCCCAACAAGCAATGTACACTTTATGAAATGTATTTTATTAAAACATGTAGTTTATTTGATTTGTTTCTAGTGTATAGGACATCCCAAATTCTGTCTCAGGCACGAAGAAGGCTGTTCTTCCGAAGTGATATCAGGAGCAAAATGAGGCTGAAGCTTCATCGGTCATTGATACAGTGATGCATGTGTAAGAGAGTTAGTGCTGGCCTAAGCATTCGAAGCCCAAGTGGTTTCCTCCCACAAAATCAAAATCTAATACTCTCTGAGAGCTATTAGTTACAGGCTGTAAGAAAACTGACAAGATAAGCATGTGTGCTTTTTGCTTTATGCCTAGAAGGTATTGATATTCAAAGTGCCTGCCTAACGCAGCTTTATTTCTCTAGGTGGCACAGCATCTTGCCGCCACCTATGGTGATAAGGCCTTTGAGGTGGCCAAAATGGCAAGTGTGACTGGCAAAAGGTGGCCTATTGTTGGAGTACGTCTTGTGTCAGAATTTCCATATATTGAAGCAGAGGTATGTGAATGATCACATAGGAATTTCAAGTCTGCCATGGGATACCATTTATCTGTTCATTCGTCATCTTCTTTGAAAATTATATGTAGCTGAGTTTTAATGCACATGTGTCAGCTAAAACCATGACTACTATGTCTTTTCAATACAGATCCTTTTATTTATAAAATTTTAATCTTAATTCTGAAGTGATATTGATAGTGGTAATAATAACAATATAAAATATAGATTTCTTTTTTTTCCATCAAACTATCTCTAAACATGTTAATTCACAGTTGTCCCTTTTGTGCATTTGCAGCTCTTTAAGTTTGTACCACTCATGTCCTACCTACATATCTTGTGACAGTTTCTCAAAGATTTAGGTCTTATTTCCCATCAAGCTTTCTAGTTTTGTGAAATCAGAGACCAGGCTTTGTATTTATTTATAATTCACTGTGCCTTAAAATATCGATGTCCAGTGAACATTTACTTCTTGATTGAATTCAGGGTTCCTATATTCTGGTTACTCTAAGACAAAAAACTATACAGACTAAAGAGATGAGATCATAACTTTTTGACACTCGTCCTTTTCCTAGTCAGCTATGTAAATTAAAATCCACATTATGTATAAGCATAGAGAGGTAAGTGATGACTGTGGATGGTTAATGAGAAGTGATGCAATTTACATGTTTATGCCAGGTTCTATTCAGGAAAAAGGTATCAACTCTTGTCCAATTTTTGCCATTTTCCAAACCTCCTTTGGCAGGCAGATGGAAAACTTGTGTGGTGCCACTATTTGTCTCATGCCTGCTGGAGGACCAGAGAGTATAAAGAAAAATGTTACCTTTCTGAAGCACACATTTATTATTTTTTTAAGTGAAACTTTATTTCTCATTTTCTAAAGAAGGGTGTCAACTAATAATTTTTCTTTAATTCAAACTCAGGTGAAATATGGGATTAAAGAGTATGCCTGCACTGCTGTGGATATGATTTCACGTCGTACTCGCCTGGCCTTTCTAAATGTCCAGGCAGCAGAGGAAGCCCTACCCAGGATTGTTGAACTGATGGGCAGGGAACTGAATTGGGATGATTATAAGAAGCAGGTATCATATACAAGTCTTTAAAACCACAATTCCTATTGTAAACGTGGAATGGCTTGATTTGTTAGTAGAAGCTAGCATAGTTTTTGATGATAACCTTAGATTTCTTACCAGTTTTTCTGTGTGTGTGTTTAATATTGATAGGCCTTAGGAAAATGGAAAGATATTCTTGTACCAAAATTTAGTTGTTTATGGAAAATCTTTTGTAGAAAATGCTCATAAATTTGTGGTCATAATTCCTGAAAAAGAAAGATAATAATGATTGTAGTATGGAACCTTTTCTAGTTTTCATTGAAAACACTCTTGGAACATAATCAGTGAAAGGCACACTCCTGCTAGTGTGCCTTTTGTAAGAAATGTGATTTTTCTGCCTGAGCACTAAATGCTTATCATTTGTGTCATTTGAGATTTTATATTTATATTCCAAATTTTAAAAGCCGGTGATGCTCAGATGCATAGACACACACACACACATGCATATACACGGACACAAACATACATACAGGGTTAGGCTAAGTAGATCTTTATGTTTTTTTAATTAGCCCAAACTATTTTAATATGCAGAGGGTAATGAATCATTTTTATATATTCATAAAATACTTCCTGTATTCATTGGGTTCTGTTCCTCTCCCTCAGGATCTCTTGAATCCATTTCATTTAGGCACTTTTGCCACCACTTTGCTGCATTAGCTCTGGTCAATCAGTAACCTCCATGTTACTCAATAAATTTGTTAACTTTCAGTCCTTGTTTTACGTGGCTAATTAGCAGCATTTGGCACAATTGATTCACCCCTCCTTCTTTTGAACAATATTTTGCTTTCTGGAACACCACCTCTTGTGGATCTCCGCTTACCTCCCCAAAACTACTACTTCTATAGACTTTTTCGTGTCATAAATAGCTATCCTTCAGTTACTCAAGCCTAAACATTAGTATCATACATTATGCATTCTCTTACACCCTACCTAAATCCATCAGCAAATCATACCATATTTATGTTTAAATAACAGTTTGAATTCAACCCTTTCATTTAAAAAATTATTTTATTTTTAAATTTTTTTAACAAACACTTGTGTTGAAGTGAATTCAACCATTTCTTAACACAACACATCCAACTGCCATCACCCTGATTCAGGTTACCGGTGTCTGTTACATGGATTACCGCAATAGCTTCCCTCCCCTAAACTGGTGTCTCTTTAACAGCTTCAGAGTTCAGTTTATTAATACAAATCCTGATCATTGGATATGTCAATGTGAAATTCAAAGGGAAGGCTTGGGCTAGAGATATAAATTTGAGTTGATATTTAAGCCATCAGACTGGGTGAGATTATATAGGGAGTTAATGTAGTCAAATAACGAAAATAGTCCAAAGGCCAAGCACTGGAGCATACCAAAGTTTAGAAGCATGGGATATAAGGAAGAATCCAGGAAAAAGGGAAAATAATAGCTATTGAGGCTAGAGGAGGTGTAAGAAGATGCAAGAGGGAGTTTTGGTAAGAAAGTATATCTTAGTTCATTTGGGCTGCTATAACAGAAATACCATAGACTGGGTGGCTTACAACGAACATTTATTTCTCATGGTTCTAGAGGCTGGGAAGTCCCAGATCAAGGCATCAGCAGATTTGGGATCTGGTGGGGGCCTGTGTCCTAGTTTATAGACTGACATTGTATTGCTGTGTTCTCCCATGGCATGAGTGAATGAACATTATTGGGCATCTATGATACATGCTGACAGTGCAAGGAAAGCATTGGTCACATGGTCTGTTTTTAAAGTATTCTCATTCTGGTATAGATTTCCAAAGATGGTTACATATCAGAGTCACCTGGGAAATGTGGGAGAAAAGGGTTTGATTTTAGGAGTTTCTTAATCCTGATCATGCCTCTGACAGGGATAAAATTTACCCCCATTTTATAGCTGAGAAAACAGGTTCACAGAGTTAAGACTCTTTTCAGAGTTTATACCAACAGTCAATTGTAGAGCAGGGATTGAAACCAGGTATTCTGATCCTAGAGCATAAGCTTTCTCCATCCTGTCTTGCTGAGTCTGCATTAGCTGTACTGGTTTATAGCTATTGAAGTCTTGAGCTTTAGTTTGATTAGCTAAAGCTTTGTACAGAGGCAGCACAGGAATGAAACTTACTCCTGTGCTTCTGTCAGTCCTTTTACCATATAAAAGGATTGGGGATGATGTGTTCTTCCAAAAATTATGGTTGGAATGATTTGAATATGCAGGAACATATTTTATGCTAGGAATTCAGGCTGTAGGAGGTAGGAAGGAGGAAGAAAATTCTGTAAACTGGTTGTGTTTGGCCCTACCAAGGAAGCTAGATTTAACTTCAGTTCATATTTTATGAACAGATTTATGTGCTCAGAAATATTCTCCCATCCCCCTTAACAAAGTAACATAAATAAAGATCTAAAGCTACTACTCAGTATCTGAGATGTAGGAGTATTAATGAGAGCTATGGACAGTCCAGAGAGAACAAGGAGGGGGGGAAAAAGAATTAAAAGGTTAGAAAGTTAGACTTCTGAGAAAAGGTTAAAAGCATTGGGATTATTTAACCTGCAAAAGTGAAAGAGGAACAAGGTGATAAATAACTCTCTGTAGATAAATTGTGCTTGTTTTTACCAGTCAATACTTAATGAGTGACTTGTATACTGAACATTGCACCAAATATTTTAGGAGAATACTAAATAGCTCATAGTTTTAAGATCTTAAAATCTAATTGGGTTGTTATATAACACATGTACAGCTCTGACATTTATGCATATTTTCCAAAATTTGGAGAAATATGTTGAGAAACTGTTACTCAAGACCAAAATCCAACCAACTTGGAAGAACTGATTAAGGAAGAAGGCAATGTCTCGGGGAGTTGGGGATTGTTAGAAGAGTTGGCACAAACATTTAGAGAAAAAAAAATTGCCAAATGGTGTTATGCAGGGTACAAATTAATATACATGAAAAGATGACTAAATGGTCAAACAAAAGAGTGTGAGAAATTCTGAGTTAAACAAATAAAACCACTTCCTTTAGTGCAATTGCAATTAGAACCTTTAGAATGGTTATGTATGTTTTCAGTTTCCAAAAAGGAACTTATTTGGAGACAGACCCAACTCTCACTTTTTGGTAGAACTGGGTAGGAAGGGGGCTAGTACTTAGAACATATTTTGGGAAATGCTGCCCTATACGATTTGATAAAGTGGATTTTATCATGTTCAGACAAAAGATCCATTTTTCATTCAGAGACTATAAAGAGAAGACATTTAAGTAGACTGAGAGTCTCACAAAAATACAGTTTTTTTCAAAATTGATTCCAATGAGGAGGAAAAAGGGGAGGCATGTGAAGACTTTGAGTGACTGATTAAAGCAAACTGATAAATACCAAATGTAAAACAGATAGAAACCAAGTGCTCAAAAATGAAAGCAGTGATATCAGGAATAATGTGGATGTATATGAGTAGTGTCAGGTGTTGTTTGAGTGTTGGGGAAAAAATACTCAGGGCACCAAATGTAATGTTTAAAAATTGAAGAAAAAAAACAAAAGCGAGTAAGACCTAATTTAGCTCATTGCTTAAGGTGACAGGCATCAATCATATTCTTCAGTGCTGGAGAGTAAGGAGAACTATTCAATTTATAATTTACTATCAATATCTTTTTCCTTCTCTCTCCCTATTTTTATGTGTGAAAAGAGCAAAATATAAATGTTGGTAAGAACGAATAGATATTGAAATAGGAGGCTACTCTGAGTGAGTTTTATGCCAGTCCAGAAAAATTACCTTAGAGTACTCAGAGAATTTGCAGTTAAGATTCTCTTGCTTGGGATCAGCTTACTGTTCAACTTTAAAATACTGTAGGAAATAGGAGTGGAACCAGAAGACAGAATGGGCAAATGTAATACCAAATTTCAAAAACGAGAGGAAAGAAAAATATAGTTTGCAACGTAGAAACTAATGGTCTTGGCATTGATCTTGCATGGTTTTCTAGATTGTGACATTTTAAGGTTTTTTTTTTTTTTAATCAGCACTTATCAAGAAATAGTGATCACAGAAGCTAGTAAGGAATCACTTAGGCAAAATGGCAAAATCATTTCAGATATCTCCCCCCCCCCCTTTTTTTTTGAGACAAGGTCTTGCTATGTTGCCCAGGCTGGAGTACAGCGATGTGATCATGGCTCAGTACAGCCTCAAACTCCCAGGCTCAGGTGATTCTCCCACCTCAGCCTCCCAAGTACCTGGGACTACAGGCATGCACCACCATGCCCAACTAACTTTAAAAATATTTTTTATAGATACAGGGTTTTGCCATGCTGTCCAGGCTGGTCTCAGACTCCTGGGCTCATGTGATCCACCTGCTTCAGCCTCCCAAAGTGCTGAGATCATAGGCATGAGCCACCACACACGGTCCTCATTTCCTTTATAGATAGAGCAAGCAGATGGCTAGATTAGGGAATTTTGATTCTATAAAGCATTTTAGAAAGCCCCATATGATATCTGTAAAATTGGTAGATTTATAACCAGTTAAATGACAGTGTTGGCCTCAAAAGAGGTCTCTGGTAGTAAGTCATAAGCACCTTGTCCTAGATCTTGACCTAGTCTACCTTGATTCAAATGGTTAAATTACAGTGTTGATGGCATGCATCTTTGATGTACCAATAACAAGATACCAGAGGGAGAGTGAATGTTTGATGATGGATTGAAACAATGGATGAAATTTCATTAGATATAATTTAATAGAGATAAATGGCAAACCTTACATTAGGTAGGAAAACAACTCCATCCATTCAAGATAGATTTGACAAGGCTTAACAATAGCACATGTGAAAAAGAAATATGGTTTTAGTTAACTGTGAATGCATAGCCGTTAACAGTGGACCATGGCTGCCCCCAAATCCAATTGCAATCTTAAGCTGCATTAATAGAAATCATATATCTAGATTGATGATGCTGATAGTTACTCCCTTCTAGGTACTTGCCAGATCTCTGTTGCAGTGTTGTATTTTGTTCTGATAATTGTATTATATGACAAACCGGTTGTGGTCTGGAAGAAATTATACAACATGGTCTAGGGATTTGAAATAATGTTTTATATAGTAGTTCTAGACTAAAAGAAAACTCTAAGGAGGAAAGCACATGATACTATCTTTAAATACTTATTAAACTGTGATACAGAAAAAAAAAAAAAACATTAGGTTTGTTCTACTGTGGGAAAGATTTGTTAATCCCCCCAAAACTGGAAGAATTTCAAGGAGGTGGATTTAATCTCACTGCAAAACCTTCTAATAATTGGAAGCAACTTTCAGCAGTATTAAGTTACCTCCCCAACGCTAGAGTTGTTTAGACAAAGGCTTTGTTCTTCCATTTTTGGAATGTTATAAAGGAAATGTGGGGTAAGGGAAGTACATTGAGTACCATTTATGAAAAAATATCTTCCCGCTTTGAAATTCCATAATTCCTTGCTTGATGGAGTATAGATAAATTACATACACAACGAAGGGCCATAAATCGAGAAAGAAATTGTTTTTGCAGGGAAGCAGCAGAGGTGGCATTTCCAAGGAGATGAATTTTGAACAAGTTGTGTAGAAAGTGCTGGGTAAAAGCAGTGGAACAGCAAAATAATTTTATTTATGAAAACTGGGTGGATTTTCTTATGAAAAATCTGCCAGCAAAAAATGCCCTTGGAGATGGAGACTTCACAGACAAGTTTTGTGTATGAGATACGCATGTACACAAACACACACACATTTTAAATTTATTTTTTTAAGCTGAGAGAATTATTTCACGTTGATAATTTTCTATTTTGTTACTTAAGAACATGAAGGAAGAATATTTCTAGTATTTATTTCCTAAGACAAAGGAAAGCAGGAAAGGAATCATGTCAGAAAAAACAACTGATGGCTGGGCACAGTGCTTCATGCCTGTAATCCCAGCACTTTGGGAAGCTGAGGCAGGAGAATCACTTGAGCCCAGTAGTTCAAGACCAACTTAGGCAACATACGGAGACCCCACCTCTACAAATAATAATAGTAATAAAAAATTAGCCAGGCATGGTGGCATGTGCCTGTAATCCCAGCCACTTGGGAAGCTGAACTGGGAGGATTGAGCCTGCAAGGTAGAGGCTGCAGTGAGCCATGATTGTGCTCCTACACTCCAGTCTGGGCAACTGAGCAAGACACTGTCCCAGAAAAAAAGTTTATTTCCTCAAGAAAAATCAGTAAGGGGTGTTATCACCAACATAACCAAACACATATAAACACATTCCACTGGCACTGTTCTTCAAACCAGAATTTGGGAACCATTGAGTTCACAAGATCCTTTGATAGGAAGTTGGGGAATTTAAGACTTGTTCTAGGTTATACTCAGTAACAGTCAATTTCAAACTCTGAGTGGTTCATCGCAGCAAGCATTTCTTTTTCCCTCACATTACATGAAGGCTGCATGTTAGTTGCTGTGACTCTTCTCTGCATTCTAGATTGGTTTCAGATCTCATCTGAGATGTGCCCTTCTTATGGCACAGGAGTAAGAGAGGCTAAGCAAACCTATAAAGTTACCATGAAAGCTTTTACTCAAAAGTGGCATATATCATACCTATTCATGTTCCACTGGCCAATAAGTCACATGTCCAGTTCACATCAATACAGTTGAGAAGTGTATGTGTGGTGGAGAAGTGTGTGTGTGTGTGTAACATAACAAGTATATGAGGAAAGAGATTTGTGAACAATATACGCTACAATGAAGTCATTTCGGAAGTTTTTAGATGGGAGAGTGACGTGATGAAAACTAAGAAAGACAATATTTGCAGCAGCAGTTAGTATTAATTGACACTGGGGACATTGAAAACGGGAAGAATAACTTGAGGATAGCTCATTTCTTCTCATGACTCTGTAACTTCACCTAAGTATCAGAATCTCAGTGGCAAAATCTCAGCACAGCTAATCTCATGAAATATACCTTTGTACTTCATGTCACATTATAGTGACAAATCCAAGTTGTTCAAATCCAAGATATCTTCACCTTTAATTACTTTCTTTGTCACTGAACTACAAGAATTTGATCCTGTAGATTTTGCTGGTCAATTTCTGTGTAAGAATATTCAGCAGTAAAAAGAAACAAAATATTAAAACATGCAGCAACACGAATGAATCTCAGAATTATTATCCTATGTGAAAGCAGTCAAACAAAAGACTACGTCCTATATGAAACCTTTTATAAGAAATTCCAAAAAGGCAAACTCTGGTGACAAGAAGGCAGTCAGTGTTTGCCTGTGTCAAGAGATCATGGGAATGGATCAGCTGCAAATGGACATGAGGAAAGTTTTAGAGTGATGGAGATGCTGTAGATCTTAATCATGGTAATGGGTACAATTTATTCAACATAAATTATACTTCAATCAAACTGGAAGAAATAAAAAAATTGTGCTGGTTAGGTGAGTGGGGATCAACTTCATTTTATGAAGATCAACAGTAAAGGAAAAAAAATCAGTAATTCTTTCCACATATCTTGAACTTTGTGTGTATCTCTGTTTTAGGAACAACTTGAAACAGCCAGGAAGTTTCTATATTATGAAATGGGCTATAAATCTCGATCAGAACAGTTAACGGATCGCTCTGAAATTAGCCTACTGCCTTCAGACATTGATAGGTACTTACAATAAGTATCTATCTTTTTCTCTTTTTTTTTTTTTTTGGCCTATGTAAGTATATTTTTCCATTATTTAATCTTGTGTTCCAGGTATAAGAAGAGATTTCATAAGTTTGATGCAGACCAAAAAGGCTTTATTACCATTGTTGATGTTCAGCGTGTATTAGAGGTAATTTTCTTTGGTTCGATGTCAGCCTCTGATACTAGAAGAATGTAAAGATATTAGATGTTTTTCTCATCTAGTGTTTTCTACAAGTAATATTTTTATTATAATGTTTAAAAGATTAGTAATGTTAGTAAAAGCATATGCATAATTTTTTTTCTTTTTGTTTTGAGACAGAGTCTCACCCTGTTGCCCAGGCTGGAGTGCAGTGTTGCACGATCTCAGCTCACTGTAACCTCCTCTTCCTGGGTTCAAGTGGTTCTCCTGCCTCAGCCTCCAGAGTAGCTGGGACTACAAGTGCGTGCCACCATGCCTGGCTAATTTTTAAAATACTTTTTGCAGAGATGGGGTTTCACCATGTTGGCCAGGCTGGTCTCGAACTCCTGACCTCAACTGATCTGCCTGCCTTGGCCTCCCAAAGTGCTGGGATTACAGGTGTGAGCCACCTTGCCCAGCCAAAGCATATGCATAATTTTTAATCAAACTATCATTCTGTGCTTTTCTTTTACTTAGAGTATCAATGTCCAGATGGATGAAAATACACTCCATGAAATTCTAAATGAAGTCGATTTGAATAAAAATGGACAGGTTGAACTCAATGAATTTTTGCAGGTAAGTTGTGGTGAAAGGAAACAAGGATATTTGCTTTTATCTTTTGTTTGTTACGATTGTAAACGCCTGTTCAGGAATGGATATTTAAGTCCACACAATTGTCAGATTATTCTGAAGAAGAAAGCTTGAAGCCAGCAGAGGTTGATATGTCTGCCCTCAAGTGTAAGGCTATACTGTGGTGCATGTTCTTTTCCTTTTATTGTATAAGAAACATTCCGTTATGTTGGGCAATTTAGATTAAATCCATGTTGTTTATCATAAAGGGTTGAATATGAAGCATGCTTTTTAAAGACGTACGCCGTGGTGTATCACTGCTGGACCTTTTTCTTTTACTTACTTTTTCTTTTCCTCTACTTCATAAGAGGCAACACAAGATTTCTAGTCTTTTATTTTTTAAAAGTATGGTTCTATTCACTAATGAATCATATTCATTTGAGAAGTTAGTGATTCGATTCTGGCATTATAAAGAACTAGAAAAACATAAGGAAGGAAACTTGTACTTTGGGGTCAGGACCATATAATTTAAGTATTTCCATTTCCAATTGTTAATTCATTCAAGGCTCTGTTGTTTCATCTTTGTAGTCATGCAGGAAATAAATTTTGTTACTTTAACTTCAAACTGGATGCTACATATTGTTTCTTAAAAGAAATTTCAACAAACCCATACATTATTTCTAGCTGTCCATATGACTCTGATCATATGAAGAATGTATTGGGTTTCCAAGCAGCTAGGTTTTTTTTTTGTAGTGCTTCTTGGGCAGGTATTTCAAATGAATGCCAGGTCTTGCTTGCACCATGGCAATGATGAATGCTGAACATGAAATAAATTAATGCTGGGGATTTTGGTCAATGTCAGCCCTTTCTTCACTGTGTCAAGTTAAACAAACAAGATCAAGGCAAAGGAAATGGTAATTGTCTCTCTGGAGATGAGCTGCAGATAAGAGCATTGTTGAATCTAAATGCAGAAAATTTTCACAGGTTGTGTCCAGCATTACAAAAAAGAATGTTTGGTTCTTTAGCTTACTGTTTAACTAAATACACATTTTAAATTGAAATTAAAATTTATGCTTGGGAATTAAAGTACCATTTAATGCATTTTTTGTGTAGTTTTTCCGGAGAATATTTTATTGTTGCCCTCACAATGTTAGAAAACTTTTCTTCAAAGAAATGGCCTGTGCTTCATTTCATATGTGTTGTAAATAAACCTGCAGAATTTAGGGTTGAAAGACATGGCGCTTTAGAAACAATAAGAATCTGATTTTATGAATATGCTATGTGGTTTATGTTTTAAGTAATTTCCTTGAATGCGGTTGAGTTAAAAGCAGGAGATAATTTAAACTATCTGCAGGTTTTCTTGTAGAGGTTTTTTTTTTTTTAATAATTGAATATTTTTTGTCCAATTCCAAATGGAAGGGACTATTCTTGCTTCTACTAAGAACAAATACACAGTATAATTTTCAACTTTAAAATGCTGACCATATTCCTCATGAAATATATTCACATCCAAATGTTATTTTTTTCTTATAATATGGTTTCTAGATACATGTAGTGTTTAAAGAAAACTTTGAGTTTTTATAAGTTGGCACATCATATACTGTCTATGGCTTAGAAAACCTCTAGCTTTGTCAGTTGTGTTAGCTCTGATAAACTTCGCAGGTCTTCCTGGAATCAGAGACAAAGCAATAAACAATAAATTGTTCTGTCTTTAGATGTCAGCATTCTTTATATTACACCATTCCTCAGATGTAAAGTATATTTGGAGGGTTTTTTTGAGTTTTTTTTTTTTTTAACATTTTGCTCTTCTGCAGACTAAGAGCCCATGTTTATTCCATTAAATATATTTTTTGAATATAGATATGATTTTTAATGATCTTCACAGAATGGTTGGATCACTATAGATATCTCGTGGTTATATGACTTTATTTCTAAGTCTGGGTTTTAATGACACTTTTGCATGTAGGAGTCCATCTCTAATAAGCAATAGCTTGTGAAACAGCTTTTAATAAGGTCATGAAATTCTGATCCAGCCCCTTAGCAGATGCCTCTGACTCTTATTCAGAGCTCTTTTTAAGCAACGTGTATCTATAGGCTAAAAGCTATAAGCCTAAAATTATTTTGAGAATTTACATATATACATACATAGATACATCATATATATATAATGTGTGTGTGTATATATATAATGTGTGTATATATATGTGTGCATGTGTGTATATATATATATGACGAATAGCTAAATCTTTTAAAAATAAATAAAAAAGATTAGGGAAGTAAGATCAAGAAAAGCAAATAGTTGAAACCACATCAAACTTGAAAAGGAAAAAAATCCCTATGCTCATAATTGCAAAGTGCCTTCCAGATTAAAGGCCTTTGCCCGCTGCCTGCATGTAATTTCAAGACTAATTCTGATTTTATCCATTGGATAAAAATGAATTAGCTAAAATCTGGGCTGTGGAGTGCTTTTAATTCTTAAGGTAGATCTCTGGGTCCATTTTCAAGGAATTAAATGTAAATTACGTTAAAAAGTCTTTAAGGAATTTGGATTTAGGGGACTTGAAGTTGTCAAGTACAGTAACATTCAAAAAAAGGGTAGATAAATATAGGTCATGGTTTGTCTTTGTTCAATCCCTGAGATTCCTTTTTAAGATTTTAAATGGAATTAAAGATCCAATATTTGAAGTTGCTAAAAAATAAAAATAAAAGTGCCTTGAGCACATTAAAAGACAAAAAGATGCATTAAGATTTGCTTTTAGAGGCAGGCTGATTTACTAGATGGATGTACTTTTTGCAGCACTGGTGAAATACCTGCCTCTTCCCCTCTTTTGGAAATGTTTAAAAATTAGACTTTTCTTTTCTGAGCTGTAGTACTTGTTAAGGTTTTTGATGGAGCACTTGATTACCTCTGTCTGCTGCAGTGCTAACGATTATAATGCCATGAAGAAGAGAGTAAGCTGGCCTGCGTTCTGAATCTGTTGCATATTTTCTCTTTAAGCTGATGAGTGCTATTCAAAAAGGAAGGGTATCTGGAAGCCGGCTTGCTATACTAATGAAAACTGCAGAAGAGAACCTCGACAGAAGAGTTCCAATTCCAGTGGACCGTAGTTGTGGAGGATTGTGAGTCTGGGCAGTAAATCCACAGCCAACAAACATAGGAATGACAAATCACCATGTAACAACCAGAGATGACTGAAACCACCCTAAAATAATGAATGTGGATAGCTGCCTTTTTTAACACTAGAAAACATTCCAAAACTTTAGGGTGTTGATGTATTTGCCAGCTTTATTTGCTGTACTTTATTTGTATTTGCCATTCAGTCTAGCTTTTAAGTGTATTTTATTCTTTTTCTCATTTTCAATGCACATTAGTTTTGCATCTGTTTTGTGACCTGTTAGATGTGACACATTCACTGTTTGTTTATTCCTTTATTCTAAATGAGTTCTAAAAACAGAATATTTGGGCAAAAATTGAAAAAAGCTGGAGAAATTTTGTGACATGCATATAGACAGCTTATGTTATTAAAAAGAATTACCTATTGAAATGATAGTGTTTCTGGAGATTTCTCAGCTGCATCTTCCTCCAGCTTGTCCTACCTTCCTCATGCAAACACTATTCCACATTTTTATATTTAGAGCATGACTGGCTAACTGGAGAGGGAAGGAAAAGTTTAGATCTGGTTACAGGAGCAAGTCTCAAAGAGAAACTCTGAAAGCTTCCAGAATCACAGGTATAAGATAAGGATAGCATTGACATTTGCTGGGAGTTACAGTGATAGTTTCGTCTCAGCAGTTCATTTTTTTCTTCAGTCACTGCTGGTTTTCTTTGATTATTATAGTTGCCAGGAAGATCCTTGCTCTTCTTACTTTAAACCCAGCATTTAAGTGGCAATTTGGATGTAATGGAATGAGACCAAATTTATCTAATTATTACAGTAGTAATACATTTAAGAGTTAAAAATGTGTTTTTATATATCCACATATAACAAAAGATTCAATTCCGAAGCCTAAATTTTGAAGCATGTAGTATTGTCAAATCTAGCTTACCATCTTTTTTGGGGGTACTTGCAAACATAGTATAGGAGGATAGAATAGACTTTAGTTAACTTTAATTATAATTATATGTAAAATAAGGCACAAAACCAGTTTCCAAGGTCATCATGGTTGCTTAAAGTCTTTCCCCTTCTGTACACCATGAAACTATTCTTAGTAAACCAAAAACAAAAATGGAAAAATAATCACCACCCCCCATCCTGACACATACACAGAGTCCAAAGCAAAAGTCAGTGTGTATTGAATTTAACAAGTAATGCAGTTTGGGATGCTCTTGCTATATTTTGGTGGCATTTTAACTAGTTATCTGAATATTTATTAATCGTACTTCCTCTTGTAAAGTTAACTACTTACTTTTTTGTTGTTTTTTTAACATCAGATTCTGTATCTAATAGGAGATGTAACACTTCATTTCGCGGCAGGTTTTTATTGCACAGACTTGAAGTCTTAGTTGTTTTTTAAACTGGCACATAAAACACTTGTGTGCTGTTATTTTTATTTATGTCAATACTGCAGAGTAGCTTTATGCCTTATTCAAGTGGATTCTGAGCCTGTATGTCACAATGTAAACACTGGAGGTTCACTCACCTACGCACTCACCCACCACCTCTGAAACAAACAGAAACTGCAAGGAAAGACAGCATCTTAGCTCATTTTGTTTTTAAATGAAGTTTTAGATGCTTGCCACTTCCTAAGGGAAAACCTAAAACAGAGCAAGTGATGCTCCCAGGTATCACTGTGAACTTTCTTCTTTCAAAGTGTGAATTTTTACACTGGCTTTTTCATTTTTTTAAAGCAAATGAAAGCTTGTGGCTTTACAACTTAGTGTGTGTTTTCTATCCAGATAACAAATTTCATTGTTTAGAACCCAGTGACACTTAATAGGTAGATGAATTGTCCTTTAAAATATCCCAGATGATATACACAATATGGTACATTTGTGCTCTCTCTCTCTGTTTTTCTCTCTTTCTCTTTCTAGTTAGATCAAGATAACGATGATTTGTACCCTCCCTGATTCCATTACAGTAGGGCCGGGGCAGATCTGTGTTTGTTAAACAGGCCTTGTTTGTGCATGCTTTGCTATGAATGAAGTTCCTTTAAGGACAAAGAAAAGCACACTTTTCTTCTTTTGAGCATCTCTGCTTTTACTTTAAATATGCTGATTTCTAAATCATAGAGTCCTTCACCAATCCCATAGACTCAATCTGGAAATGAACTGATTTCAAGCCGTTACTGTGAACAAAGCACCCCAGCATTTTGTATAAGTTCTTAATTAAACCTGTACAGTTTCTTTACCTGATTTAAGAAAGGGAGACAAGAAATAGGGGGGAATAAGCTTCTTTAAAATTCATTCCAAGCACAAAATATTTTTTTTCCCTTTGCATATAAACTTGACATCAGTTGATTCTGTTGGGGTCAGGGTGGGTATGCAGGGATTGCCTTTTATTATCAAGTGATTTATTTCAAGAGCCTTTGAGGGGATTCAGGTGAAGGAACCCCCATCTGTGCTGGAGAGTTGGATACTCCTTTAAGTAGCCCCCACCACAGTCATAACAATAATGATAATGCTGGATTATTTGTTAAGCCAAGGTTGTCTGCCTCATATCCATCATGCTGTTTGCAATATTCTTGCTTTCAATCAATTTATACTGAGTGTAACTTTAGGATTTCTGCTATTAAATGCATGCTCTCTGTTCTGCTTCAGTTTCTGGCTTTGCTTTGTCTGTTTCAAAATATGTAGCTTCCTCTTTTGTACAACAAAAAACTCATTCTCACTTTTACTAAATATACTATAAGAGTCATCATTGATGTTATTTTTCTCTTATGTATCTGTAAAGATTTTTGGCATATGAATGTAATATCAAAGTCAATGATGCTATAACTTGCAATGTTTGCATCATGTCAGCCTTTTTTAAGGAGTGAAAAAGCCCTACTATGTTTTTAAAGAATAGCAAGTGTAAGCTCAGTACTAGAGTGGATATACACACTGCATGTTTTCATATGTGGCACTTTTATGTATTGTGTTGGGTTATTGTTCTAGACTGGACTGTTAAATACTATGTTTGAGGCTGGGTTGTCATTTTTATAACTGTCTTGGTGTTTTATGGCCATTATTTATTACTTTTGATATACAGAATGAGCTGCATGCATTTATAGAGCAATAAGAGGATGTATTTAATGTGCCTTGTTTTTAACTGAATAAGAACTGGAAGCATGAATCAATAAAACTGATTAAAATTGTCCATTTGCTAGCATTTTGATGTCACTTGCAGTCAGATAACTTTGATTACTGTTGAAGTTTTAAAAAAGTTTGAAAATATTTTTACAGACTGTATTTTTGATGACACAAAGTGAAATATCTACAGAGATAGATGTAATTTTATAAGACTGCCAGAATTATTTGTATTAATTTGTTGCTGTAGCCTTTAGGGCATGACTTCTATATTTGTGCAATCCTATTCTACAATTACATTCATCCTATTACAACTCAGTTGAATTCTTTTTTCTTTTCCTTTCCTTATTTATTTATTTTTTTTAATCTACCAGAACCTTTCAGCCTAAGCGTTCCCAGGCACACTGATGAATTTTATCATAACTAAAATCAATAGAAATGAATGGGAAAGATTACATAATCCATTTTGATCATCTTACATGTCAAGTTAGTGCAGGGTTGCCAAGTGTTGATAAATGCTCTGACAGAAAAAAATGCTATATATTTTCATTGTCAGTAAATCAGTAAAGCTGTTATCAGTTTTAACACAAATTTTATAATG
This sequence comes from Rhinopithecus roxellana, assembly GCF_007565055.1. Classification (NCBI taxonomy): domain Eukaryota; kingdom Metazoa; phylum Chordata; class Mammalia; order Primates; family Cercopithecidae; genus Rhinopithecus; species Rhinopithecus roxellana. The sequence goes on along the minus strand of NC_044562.1, from coordinate 108,310,768 downwards.
CCTGTGTTATTTTATAGGGTTTAATTTACACGCATATATGGAGTATATTCTCCATTTCTGGTTTAGAGGTATGTGCTGCCTCCTGGTTCTGCATGCCCAAAGGTATGTGTGAGCTTCTGAAGGTTCTTTGAAATTGTATAGAATACCCCAAAGCAATGGCTCCCAGACAGACTTGGAACAATTAACTGTTTGTTCAGTGCCTGGAAAAAAATACATGGCAGCTTAAAACATTTTTTATTGACCTAGCTTATCAAATCTGATAGTGCTTTAAAATTTTTAAACATACAGTTTATCAAAATATTGCTCAATTATATACAATTTACGGTCATCAAAAAAATATGATGCTAGCATCAATATTTTACTATCTTTGTCAACATTGTACTGTCCCTGGTGTCAGATTTCACCTGATGACATTTGACTTATGAAGGAAGGAAGCAACAGAAGTTTTAAATTGATCTGGCTCCCTCATAGTGAAACAAATTCTGTATAGGAGGCAGAGATGATGAGCTTTTTGTGCATGTGTTTTGTATTTTAGGTCTCTAATTAGCTGCCCAACTTGTGAAATATTGGCACAGAACATGATATATTTGAGCCTAGATGATACCAGAGGTAGTCCTGTGGGTCCTGGGCTCTTTGCAAAAAGTAATAGGTATCTTTATATTTTGTTAAATACCTGGTCCAGAATAATAAGATTCATGTGATCTAAGCAAAATACTATTTTAGCAGAGTTATCAGGACCATCTTTGTTCTCCACATTTGGTATTTGAATTGCATTGCTCAGCATACCCTACCTTCGGTTCCCTGTTAATTGTATTCACATTGGAGCGCCTTCAAACTAGGAAGGTTAAGGTTTGTATGCTGTAGTCATAGGTAATATATCATGTTTCAGTAGAGGAGGTGGGAGGATTGAGTTTCATAGTACCTACCTTTTTTATTAGTGCATGGCCCAGACTACAACTCGTTCCACCAGCTTCTGAGCCATTCATGCCCATGGTCTGTACCTACAGCAGACATCCCTGCTCTCCTTTTCCAGGTACACTGACTCCAATAGAGCCTAGGTTCAGGTTTTTCAGTTGCTGCTGCTAGCTTTCCTTTATTGTACCAAGCAGTTGGGAGGTGTAAAATACATATATATGTATATGTTTTGGCACTGGTGCCTATAAGATAATAGTTTTAGTTAAGGACAATCTTGAATTGGAGGCAGATCTTTCATAACCACAGAATTTCTTTATTTGTTTTAGTCTTCTATAAAACTAGGTCTAAATTTATTATTTAAATCCAATTTAGGCATATCTGATTTTGCTTTAAAAGCGCTCTTATTGTTTAAGTGATGTAATAAGCTCAATTAACATATCACTATTCTTTAACTTGACCTTAATGCCCTCTTAAACAGAGGTGTCCCTGTCTACTATCTCCTGCCTCCGAAGATTCAAAGTAAATAGTCACTTCTTCCCTTTTAATTTCTTGCTTAGATTTTTCTCACCTTTGCTTCAATATCATTTTTTTTGTTTTTCATCCCCATCATTAATTGATTTACAGTTCATTTTTCTGCATAGAGTTTTTCCTATCCAAGTTAAGAAGCTGTAAATCTTAGATCCATTGAAATGACAGTGAGAGATATTTCATTTTATCCCATGAATCATTTGCCATCCTTATTGCAGACAAATGGCAAAATTATAGTGTACCATGTTTTCATAAATTACTCTGCCGCTCCCCCCGCCACCCGCCCCATTCCCAGTTCATTTCATTATCTGTTTGGAAAGACTATAAGAGTCAGAACCTAGACACTTGCGGTAAACAATTCTGATTTTACAGCAGGCTAATCAAAATTTCATAACATTACAAATTAATTCCTCTGGTACCGTGAAGAATTTAATTCATGTACAAAATATATCATCTATTTTATAAGTCAAAAATAGCTTGATATTAAAGAACATTCTGTGATTTGCTAGTATAGCAAAGGGGAAGAGTGCCAAATTCTTTAAATAATGTATATAATTTTCATAGGGTTTCATATGTCAAAGTAGTCATTTATGTCCTGAAAAGTATGTGCTTCGCACTATGTGTTTGAACGCTATTAAAAAATCATGGCTTCTTCCAAAAAGGACAAATCACAGGTTTGCATTTCACATGTGACCTAGAATGAAATAACTTATACAGGGACCACCTCGAACCCCCATTAGGAATACCCCCAAAAGTAAAAACCTGAACATATTTTTAAAGTTAAATATTTTTAGAAAGCAATAAATGAAATCAGTTTTTATAATGTTATAATGTTACTAAAGAGATTTGGCTATTTTCCTTAATCTCTATTTTATTGTCAGATCTTTTAAGAAACCGTCATCTGTTTTATTGTTGGATCTTTTAAGAAACTGTGGTCAGTTATTTATGCAGTTGAAAAAGTCAAGTTTATTCTGATAAATATATTTGTCATAGTGAGCTGCTAAACTGTTTTCAAAATGGGCCATTTTTTAAATGGAGCTTATCCAGCTTGATCCATGCTTGAAGCAGCACTGAACCATTAAATAAAAACCTGGGACAAAATGCCTTTGAAAAGGGTTAATTAGCTTTAATATTGACTTATTCCATATAGGACGGTAACAGACTAGAACATTTATTTCTGTTTTGGATCATTAAAAACCTGCATTAGTTCTTCAACAATTTGTTTCTAATAAATAAAAATTGGACCGATTAGAGTAGTTTTAGTATAAGCCAGAGTTCATAATACACTTCTTATGAAAACGAAAACATGATCACTATTTCCCAATTCATTGTAATTCCATCAGAAACATTGTCTGCAAAATACAAGATCATTAAGCTCCAGAAAGGAGCGTTTCTATTTTAACCCCAAAAATGGGTGGGGTATGGAGGGAATTAATGTATGGCCTGAAAACTCCTTAAAGCTAAATTGCGTATGCTGTCCTTGGTGTCATTTTTCTCTAACGGTAGGATTCGTTCCCATCTCCATTATTTAGCTTTCTTCATTCATTGGCTTTACACTTGTAAAATATTAGTGCATCGAAAAAGTTTACCTCAGTAAAGGTGCTTGTCTATCTACAGGGGATACTGCCCTTGCTGTGCTTAGTTTTTTGTTCTTATGCTGCCCTCTAATGGATACCAAATTATTTCATTAAACCCAGAACAAAAGTAAATTTTCAGCTTCTCAGAGCTCCTGCATCATCCCACTACTGTCGGAAATTGTCATCTGACCATTTTCCCCTTTGCATACATGTTGGTGTAGCACAGCTAGTGCTAATTGTGCAGAGTCACCCTGACCAAAGTTGTGTTCCTGTTCTGAGAAGTAGAGGGACAGCGATGCCAATTTGTGCGCTATCGAACTTTCCTTTTTTCTCTGCCAGCAATGGGAAAGAATTGATGTTCTGGGGGACTTAAAAATGAGGAATAAAAACAGTGTAAGTGCTGTATTAAGATGATATGCTGTATGTTTTATCAGTCACTGGCACCTAGTTCAAAAGACAAAAAAATTAGCAGCAGTGGTTTGGGAATAGGCCTGTGCACGAGGTGGCTATCAAATCCATACATGAAGAATATCAGCACTTTTCACATGCTGCTTTCTGACACCCATTGCT